>NC_090932.1:1685831194-1686494944 GCF_040938575.1 Ambystoma mexicanum
AGTCGAGTAAACCAAAACCTTCCTCTCCTAAGACCCAAAAATCTAGTGGGGATAAGTCATCTGGGGGTGGGAATAAGAGTAGTGGTCCACCTGCTGCAAAGCAGGCTCCCAGTGGTTCCAGTACCGTACCCCGCACTCCTGGCGCTTGTTGGGACTGTGGGGCTCTGGATCACAAAAGGGGTGACCCCAAGTGTAAAGGTAAGGCACTTGGAGTACAGGCTGTCAGCCTGACCTACCCTTACCCCGTGTCGGAGGTGGAGGCCACGGTCCTCCCCTCCTCTGCCGGGATCACATTTGGTGCTCCGGTAGAGATTTCCTTAGTGTCCCTTGGGGCCTGGGACCAGTACGCGGAAGTACTGGCGACTATCCCACAGAACACCCGTAGGTTTTTGAGAAGTGTCCTCTTGAATGGCCAGCCTTCTACTGGTTTGAGAGACACTGGGGCAAGCATGACAGTGGTGGACAGGACCCTGCTCAGGCCAGAGGACTATGAAGGTGCTCCTCTGCAAACCACCAGGTTAGCTGGTGGGCCTCCCAAATTATCACCTGTAGCCTTAGTCACACTCATGATTGGCGACAAGACAGCGAAGCTTCCTGTCCTGGTTCAGGACAATGTCCCTGCTAACATTTTGTTAGGGAATGATCTAGTAGAGTTGGGGTTCATCTCGGACGGTCTTCCCATGACTGCTGCTGCAGTCACTAGGTCACAGGTGACACCGGGTCTGGCTGTGGGTCAGGTACCCGAGCCAAAGGCGAGGCCTAAGGCAAGAAGAAGGAAGACCAAGAAGGCCACCTCTGTGGAGGGAGCACCTTCTCTTCCTGCTGTTCCGACAGCACCCATTGGGATCCATGCTCCGGACGGGCTGGGTCCAGTGGAAAACCCAAACTCAACTCCTGTGGGAGAAGAGACAGAAGACTCTCCTGTGGGAGAGGTTCTCAACCCGGAGGATCATCCCGACCTTCAATGCTTGTTAGCTGAAGGGGGACCCTCCCGGGCGGACTTCTGTAAGGGACAGAGAGAGTGCCACTCTCTCGAGGGACTGAGGAAACAGGCCCTGGCCCAGGCACAAGGAGAGGTGCCTAGGACATTCCGGATTTATTGGGAGGGTGAGCTCCTTGTTAGTGAGCCCACTAAGCCTGAACCTGGTGCCCGCAAGAGGTTGGTGGTACCCCAGGTTTACAGGCCCTTCCTACTGCAGTTGGCGCATGAGGTGCCCTTGGCTGGTCATCTTGGGACCAAGAAGACTAAGCAGAGGCTCTCTGCCCATTTCTACTGGCCACGGATGGGAGTAAAAGTGGAGTCCCACTGCAGGACCTGCCCAACTTGTCAGTTGTCTGGCAAGACTGGAGGCAGTGTCATTGCCCCACTACAGCTGTTGCCAGTGGTTGGCACACCATCTGAGAGGGTGGGCATCGACATCGTCGGTCCCCTTGACCCTCCCTCATGTCTCTTGCTAGCTTCCGGGCAAGAAGAGGATGAGAGTGAGCCCCTTCCTGATTTGCTGCATAGCAACCCTCAGGATGGCTCAGTGGAGGGAGTACATCTCTCTCCAGATTTGACAACAGAGCAACAGAGGGCCTGTAGGGCTTTGCTCCAACAGTATGCCTCTCTGTTTTCACTGAAGCCAGGCCTTACACCGTGGTGTAAGCATGACATTGACACTGGTGACAGTGTGCCTGTCAAAAGCAGGTGCTACCGTATGTCAGATACCGTCAAGAACCACATCCAGGCTGAGGTCGCCAAGATGTTGGATCTGGGTGTTTTTGAACCCTCAACCAGTCCCTGGTCCAGTCCAGTGGTCCTTGTCCCCAAGGCAAGTTCCCAGGCGGGTACCAAGGATTGGAGGTTCTGTGTGGACTACCGAGGATTCAATGCCGTCACCAAAACTGACGCGCACCCATTGCCCAGGGCTGATGAGCTCGTGGACACCATCGGTGCTGCCAAGTTTGTGAGCACCTTTGACCTTACTTCAGGCTATTGGCAAATAGCTCTGACGGACCATGCCAAGGAAAAGACGGCCTTCTCAACACCTGAGGGACTCTACCAGTTTAGGGTCATGCCTTTTGGGTTGAAGAATGCCCCTGCCACCTTCCAGAGATTGGTCAACCTTCGCTCAGTGGGCTGGAAGCCTTTTGTGTGGCTTACTTAGACGACATTGCCGTCTACAGTTCCACCTGGGAAGAGCATTTGACACATCTGGATAAGGTGTTGCAGGCCTTGAAAAGGGCTAACCTCACTATCAAAGCCACCAAGTGCCAGATAGCTCAGGGGAAAGTTACCTATCTTGGTCATGAGGTAGGAGGGGGTCAAATCCAACCTCTCTCCAGTAAAGTACAGGATGTACAGAACTGGGAGACTCCCACTACTCAAACCCAGGTGAGAGCCTTTTTGGGCCTCACTGGGTACTATCGCAATTTCATGGCAGACTATGGGACCATAGCTGCCCCCCTGACAGCTCTAACGTCACCCAAACAGCCTAGGAAGGTTAATTGGACCGAAGACTGTCAGAGGGCCTTTGATGGCTTGAAAGAAAGTCTGTGTAGGGCACCTGTGTTGAGTGCGCCTGACTACAGCCGACCCTTTATCGTCCAGACGGATGCCTGCGACACCGGAATTGGAGCTGTCTTGTCCCAGTTAGATGACAAAGGGAGAGAACACCCTATCATATTCATCAGTAGACAACTCAAGGGTAGAGAACTTAGGTGGGCTACTGTTGAAAAGGAGTGTTTTAGTATAGTTTGGAGCCTTAGGCGTTTTAGGCCATACCTTACGGGGTCTACCTTCAAGGTCCAAACAGATCATAAGCCCCTGAAGTGGCTTATGCAGATGAAGGGTGAGAACCCGAAATTGCTCAGGTGGTCCATTAGCCTGCAAGGGCTAGACTTCACCATAGAGCACAGACCAGGGAAGAGTCACGATAATGCAGATGGCCTTTCCAGAAGGTATGTTGACCGTCTGGATGAGGGTGTCTATCCCGTGGGAGATTAGACACTCTCCACCTCAGTCTGGGGGGGGCGACTGTGATGCTGGAAATGCATCTGAGGGACAGGGCCTCTGAATCCTTGTCCTTTGCTGCTTTTTACCGTGTGTTCTGTCATGTTTTCTGCCCAGGAATCCATGTGGGACTCCTGGCAGTGCAGCTCTCTCTTTTGGTTTGGTGAACAGACCCATGGGATACCCTTATGGCAACCATGGGTAGGGGTACAACCCTGTGCCCCTAGTGTATGTTTTTGGGCACCTGTGGGTGACCGCAGAGCAGGGTATGGGCTGGTGGCAGCTCCGTGCTGAAATTGACAGGTGCTCCGGGTGTCCTCCATTTTGGGATACCCCAGCCCTGCCACTGGGATCTGTTGATTCCTGATAGGAAACAAGATGGCCCCTGTGGCCTCTTGCTTTCTATTGCCTGTTATCTTGTTTTCCCAAAGTCCTGGGAATCCCTGACTCTGTCCCTTCCCCCTGACTGGCTGTTGGGTGGAAGTTCCATGTATGGTATTGTTGTGAAGGCCCAGCTAGACTGGCTGGAGCCTTCCCAGTGACGGTATGTTGTGGGTACCTCATGTGGGTGGGACCTGGGTGAATGGAGTGTGTGACCAATATACACTCCTTGTTGTGGTTGTCTGGTTTCTGGCATGAGAGACAAAGACTGAGACAGCCCTGCCCGAAACTGGCCTGAATGCAGTGTGTAGTGTTGAATGGCTGGGTACTTGTCCCAATCCACATTCCCTGTTGTGAGTGTCTGGAAGGGAGGAGTGTGGCCTGAATGCACTGTGTGCCTGATTGGCTGACTGACTGCATGAATGCCCTGCAGTATGATTGGCTGCTGAGTGTGTGCCAGCAGCGTGGATGAGAGAGAGGATAGTATATCTGGGGACCTCTCACCACTGTAAAAGTGTTCAGAAGGAACCATTGGCTCAGAAGCGACCATTGTGTTCAGAAGGGACCTTTGGTTGAGAAGCAACCATTGTGCTCCTAAAGCAGCCAGGGAGTTGAGTCTCCACTCTACGAGTAACTGGAACTGCTGATCTTCGACGTCCAGCTGGAAGAAGAAGACTTGCTGTGGCATTTGCTTCGACCAATCCGAAGGCTGACGAATTCGTCGAGGGCTGACCCGAGAGAGGACCTGGTAAGGCGCACTCTTCCCGTGCTCCGAGGGACCATCGAGCATCGCTCCATCTTCGCCGAAGCGCCCTGGAAGACAGACCCTCGAAAGGCTGTCGACCCGAGACGGGACCGCTGAGGAGATCGAGGTGAAGCACCCGGACATCGACGTTGTCGAAGTCCATTGCCGTCGACCAGGGTTCGCAGGTTTGTGTAACCGCTGGAGGCCCGTCGAAGTTGTGTTGCCCAGCCGTGGGAACCACTTGACGCCGTGCCACCGACGACTGGAGCCGTCCGCTCCTTTGCCTAAGAACATTCAATCGAAGGACTCTCTCGACCGCATCGTCGACCGCTTATCCTGCCGGAGAAAGTCGAGGACGACCAACGCGCCGAGGAGAAACCTGCCGGTGGGTTTCCCGCCACCCGACGACCTCAAAGACTCGGACGACTCGACGCCCTTGCTGGGCCTCCGTCTCTACAATCTTTGCGGTCCAGAACTATTGTCATCGAGGTGCCCCGCACACCTCCGCCTTGCAGGACGCCGACGTTCCGATGCCGACGAGCACCGCTTGGACGAAGCTGCTGCCTCATCGACATCGTTCTACCTCGTTTGTCGACGGACGTTCGACGCCCCGTGCCTCCCGCTTGAAAGGGAAGGCATTCAAGAAGGGCCGTCGATTCCCCGTCGCCGAACAGCGAGTTCCTCGACGTTTGTCGACGTCTCTTCAAGGAGCTCGACTCCACCAGGTACATTGGGGGGGTAAAAACATTATAAGAGAAGAATAAGACTTGCCGAGCAGTATATGGACTGGGCGTGTGCTATATCTTGTTTTACAGGTTGCCCAGGTGGGGGGATCTCCACACAGAACTGTGCCTAGTGGTAGGGGCCAGTATTCTGCCTACTGCTCAACCATCTTGTTTTCTCTCCTCTCTCTATTGCTGGTTTCACTCTATTGGTCTGTGTGACATTGTACAATTTTGTTAATGCACTGTAATGAGATCTAGGGTGGTACCACTTTAGGATTGTAAATATTTGCCAGTGTAGATTTTGCCGGAGTACAAAGTGAGTTACTATGATAAATGTACATAACCTTAACTATTGATTATATAAAGACTGTGTTCTAACCAATACAGAGTGTGGATATTCCTTTGTGGGGGCTTGGGGAATACACTGTACTTAAGAACCAGCCTGCATCACCTCCTGAGAAGCTAGGCCTTGATTGCTCGACCATTGCTACCGAATAGAGAATCTTGGCTGGGGTCTCCTGTGCCTCTCCTCCACCATATAGGGAGCGGAAGTACATACTCCCCCCACCGGTCGTTGAGATCCGTTCTCTCACACCCTGTAAAGCAATGCAGAGGACAGACAGTTCTACAAATGAAAAAGGATGCACTCTGGATACTGCAGGGGAATAGGCAGTATGATTAATAACCACAACAGTTTTTTACGGTTTCTTGGCTTCAGCACAAAGTGAGCAAAGGGTCTTAAAATGTCTCTAGGGCCTTCTGGGAAGGACCAGTGGGACAGAACCACAATGTACATTTTGCTGTCGATGTTCTTGGTGCTGAACAGGGTTAAGTCGGCTTCAGGGTGCTTTGCAGGCTTCTGTGACAGAGTTAGAGATGGGAGTCACCTGCGGGTATCAGGCGGCAAGACAGTTCGATGAGCGAAGCTGGACGAACTGTTGCAGCCTTGCCTATATGGTGACTCAGGGTCAGGAATCATTGTTTCTGTGCTGATCGGCAGTTCTGAAGCACTGGTCGAGATGTCTTGTGTTTCTTTTAGCGATTGTGGCTTCACAGCAGTAGCTCACTTCTTTTGCCGTCAGTTGCAGAATGAGGAACTCGACTGGCTCAAAATGTCCTTTAAGGGGGATAGTGGGAGATGCCTTTTGTTGCACTTCTCCTAGCATCTTCAAGGACTTGCATCGTCCTTTAAGGCAGATGGCCGAGAGCTTGGGAGTGTGTTGCAGACAGTTGTCTTGTCCTTTGTTTCAGGTTTAAAGACCTTCTGGCACTCCCTGTGCAGGAAGCTTGCTGCAGAGCCTAGCAGGGCACATTGTGTGCTGACTGGGAACTGGTTCTGTAGCGGCTGGACAGACTTCTGAGTTCTTTCCTCCCACTGTTCCCTGGGAGAAGTCAAGTGAAGGGATCTTGCTTCCCTCTTTGGATGTCCTGGCCTTCCTTCACTGGCGAAAGTTGTAAGGCAGACAGTACCTTCAGCCAGGGTCCAAGGGTGTGTTCTTCTTCTTCACTTCTTGTGAAGTCTTCAGCTGATCTTCTTAAAGAGGGATTCCAGCACTCTTTTAAATCCATGTGGGCCACAGAGATAGCTGTAGGCAGAGCCTACCTTAGTGAACCAATCCTGGGGTCCTTATCAACAATCTTCTGTATGCGTGAGATTATAACTAGAGTGCTTTACAACAGGAAAGGTAATAGGGTGAAAACAGGAACAAGGTGCACCCCAGAACTAATATGCTGGAATCCTTCTCTCAACAGAAAGAGCTGTGGACTCACTTCCTTGTGCTATCAAGTCCCACCCACCTTGTTGTCTGTTGTGGTTAAAGAGTCTCTCTGGTTTATGGTCCTCCCTGTGTGGTTTCTGTTAAAGTGGCAGGTCTCCCTTGAAGATGCACAGAGACCAGACTCTCTGGCTCCTGCAAGCTACATTTTCAGACCTTATGAACGGGGTCCCCCTAGCAGGAGTGGCCTACTGTAAATAACAGACCCAGACATGACAGTTCACTGCCATCGGAACTGAGCAGCGGGAGCTAGCCTCAGGTTGACACAGTTAAAAATGAAAGGTTGCTTGGGTTTCCTGTCTCCTTTGTTATCCTCTGCTGCCAGGCCGTGTGTAGGCTTGTTTGAAGTACCTCCTGTTAGTATAATAATCGCTGCCACCAACAGCAGGGCCTAGCAAGAGAGCAGGGTGGTTCCTTGGAGCCCTTGTCAGTTAATCAGGCTTCCCATGGAAGGAGGAAGGTTGATACTCTTCCTTCCTGGGGATGACATTGTGCACTCCTTGGCTGGCATATTCCAACTAAATGGGTGGACTGTATGTAGGCTGTGTCTATTTGATATAAATGACATTTTAATGTAAAATGTCAAAAAAGGCCCAGGCGAGTGCACGCCCTCCATGCGATGGTGCAATTCATCATTAGTCTCAAAAGCCGTTGGAAATGCAACAACCTGGTGTGAGGCTACTCCCTATGAATAGATGTGCTCCTTTGATGCCCAGGCCCACGGCAGCTGCCTTCTGTGCGGCTGCCCTGGCTTTGGGTGCTCTCTCCCCTCACAAAAAGATCAAAGGAGAGGCATGGCCATTCAGGTTCATGTCCTGTCATTGGTCAAGCTCAACCTTTCTGGCCTGAATAACTCACCTTCCACAGCTGGATCACAGGAGCTGACACATGTGTGATATGAAATTGGATGTGGCTGCAATTATCATGAATAGTGCTATGCACTATGCCTTAACTCAGGCACTACTTTATTCTTAGAGTTTAGCCTGCCACCATCATACTGTACTTATGATTACCATAGGTTTGGTACCAGGGGCATATCTTTAATGCAGCCCCTGTGCTGCCGACACTTGGCTGTCACTGCAGCTGTCAAATGGCAACAGTGACCTCTGCACCTGCTCTGCGCCACTGGTAGAACAGGCCCTGCAAATTAGGATACTGATGCAGGAGGGCACAGATGCACATTCTGCTTTTTTGGCATGGATCTTATGAAAGGAGAATCAGATCACCAGATCACCCTTTCTGAGATGGAATTACCCCACCATTTTTTGTTTATTAAAAAAAATCATAAAAGCCACTCGTTCACACCCTTGCCAGGTGGCAATTCATCAATTGCACAACAGGGGGAGCTCCTGTTCGCATGCTCATTTCCACAGACCGAGGCAAGTGGAGTGTGGCAGGGGGAGATCCGGTGCAGGTGCTGCCCCTCAAAGCTCAAAGTGTGTGATAAGGAGAGTGTGGCAAGGTGAGGTCCTGTTCACATGCTCATTTCCACAGACCGAGGCAAGTGGAGTGTGGCAGGGGGAGATCCTGGGGAGTGTTGCAAGGAGAGCTCCTGTTCGCATGCTCATCTCCACAGATGGAGGCAAGGAGAGTGTGGCAGGGGGAGATCCTGGGGAGTGTTGCAAGGTGAGCTCCTGTTCACATGCTCATCGCCACAGACGGAGGCAAGGGGAGTGTGGCAGGGGGAGATCCTGGGGAGTGTTGCAAGGTGAGCTCCTGTTCACATGCTCATCGCCACAGACGGAGCCAAGGGGAGTGTGGCAGGGGGAGATCCTGGGGAGTGTTGCAAGGTGAGCTCCTGTTCACATGCTCATCGCCACAGATGGAGGCAAGGGGAGATCCGGTGCAGGTACTTCCCTTCAAAGTGTGTGATATGGGGAGTGTGCCAAGGGGAGATCCTGTTGTAGTGCCCATCTCCACAGACGGAGGCAAGGGGAGGTTGGCAAGAGTAGTTGCTATTCACATTCTGAACTGCAGAGACATTGCCATGGGGAGGTTAACTTGTGCCCTTCAGTTCACATTCTCAGCATCACAGGGAGAGAGAGAAAAGGGGAGCCTTTGCCAACATCCTTACTGCCACAGGTGCGGGCTAGGTGAGCTTCCGTTTACATCTTCACGCACTCACCACAGAGAGTATCTAGTTTAGTGTGGCATGTGAGGCTTCTGGCCACCTCTGCATCTTCACAGAAGGTGGCATAGGAAGATTCTGTTCAGATACTCCCCTTCAAAGTGTGTGATGTCAGGAGTGTGGCAAAGGGATATCCTGTTCAGGTACTGCCCCTGAAAGTAAGTGATATCGAGAGTGTGGCAAAGGGATATCCTGTGCAGATACTCCTCCTCAAAGTGTGTGATATCAGGAGTGTGGCAAAGGGATATCCTGTGCAGGTACTGCCCCTGAAAGTGTGTGATATGGGGAGTGTGGCGAGATCCTGTGCAGGTACTCCCTCTCAAAGTGGGTGATAAGGGGAGTATGGCAAGGGGAGATCCGGTGCAGGTACTGCCCCTGAAAGTGTGTGATATCAGGAGTGTGGCAAAGGGATGTCCTGTGTAGGTACTGCCCCTGAAAGTGTGTGATACGGGGAGTGTGGCAAGGGGAGATCCTGTTCAGGTACTGCCCCAGAAAGTGTGTGATAAGGGGAGTGCGGCGAGGGGAGATTCTGTTTGCATCTTCACCTCACGGAGGGTGGCAGGTAAGCGTTTTTTCTCATCCTTACCTCACAGAGGGTACTAAGAGGAGCTCCAGTTCACATTTGCAACTCCTCCAAGGGTGGCAAGTGGAGGATGGTCACGGGACCTCCTATGAACGGCAAGGTGGGTGACTGCTCATCCTCACCTCCACAGAGGACGGCAAGGTGGGTGACTGCTCATCCTCACCTCCACAGAGGACGGCAAGGTGGGTGACTGCTCATCCTCACATCCACAGAGGGGTACAACGGTGGGGGGCATCTATTCACCCATTCACCCTCTCAGAGAGTGGAAAGGGGCGATTCTGTTCACATGCTCACCCCCGAAGAGGTTAACAAGTGGAGGTTGGCAAGGCAAGCCCTTGTCCACCTCCCCACTGCCACAGAGGCTGGCAAGGGAACTCCCATTGGCTTTCTCACCTGGACAGAGTGTGGCAAGTGGAAGATGTCAAGGGGAGCTGCTTTCAACAGCCTCACCCCCACCGGCGTCGGCAAGTTGTGCATATGTTCACATCTTCAACTCCGCGGAGGGTGGCAATCAGAGCTTCGTTTGACATCCTCAACTCCAGGGGGGTCAGGAGTAGGGATCTTCTTTTTACACCCTCTCTTCCATAGAGGATGGCAAGTCAAGGTTGAGAATGCGAGCTCCCATTTACATCCTCACCCTTACAGAGGGTGGCAAAAGGGGCTGCTGTTCAGATCCGTGCCTCCACAGAGTTTCAAGATGAACTCTTGGTCACAGATCCTCAACTCCACAGAGGGTGGCAAGGGATGAGTTGGCAAGGGGAGCTCCTGTTCGCATCCTCAACTTTAGGGTGACAAGAGGATGTTGGCAAGGGAGCTTCTGTCGACTTACTCGCTGCACAGTGTTGCAAGGGACGTGTCTGCTCACATCTTCACCTCCACAGAGAGGGACACGTTGGCCTTTTATTCACATCCTCACTTTTACATGGGTGGGCAGTCGAAGGTGGCAAGGGGGACTCTTTACACTTTCAACTCTTCAGAGTGTAGTCAGGGAAGCACCTTTTCAGATCCTCATCTTGACACAGGGCGGCCAGCAGCGATCCTGTTCCCAGAACCCCACCTCCACAGAGGGTGGTAGGGGAAGTACAGCAATGCGAGCTCCTGTCCAAAAATATAGTGGGAAGTGTAGGTTGGTAAGAGGCTCGCCTGAAGGTTATAAGGGGACCTCCCGTTCACAGGTCATTATCTACACAAAATGGGGTAAAGGGGTTCTATGTCTACTTATTTGCATTCACAGAGGGTATAAAGGGAGCGTCTATCCACACCCTCACATCTACAGAGAGTGGAATGGGGAACATCGGGCAACCTTCTCACCCCCACAGAAGATGACAAGGTGAGCTTCTATCCCCACCCTCACATCTACAGACAGTAGAATGGGGAACATCTTGCAACCTTCTCACCTACACAGACAATGACAAGGTGAGCTTCTATCCACACACTCACATCTATAGAGAGTGGCATGTGGAATATCTGCCAAACTTCAACTCCACTGAAGATCGCAAGGTGAGCTTCGATCCACACCCTTACATCTACAGAGAGTGGAATGGGGAACATCGGGAAACCTTCTCACCCCCACAGAAGATGACAATGTGAGCTTTTATCCACACCCTCACATCTACAGAGAGTGGAAAGGGGAACCTTTGCCAACCTTCTCAACTCAACAGAAGATGGCAAGTGAGCGTCTATCAACACCCTTACATCTTTAGAGCATGGCATGGGGAACATCCACCAACGTTCTCACCTCCACAGAAAATGACAAGGTGAGATTCTATCCACACCCTCACATCTACAGAGAGTGGAATGGGGAACCTCTGCCAACCTTCTCACCTCCTCAGAATATGGCAAGGTGCGCTTCTATCAACACCCTCACATCTTCAGAGAGTGGCATGGGGTGTAAAAACAAGGAAATACGAGGCTTAGTACCACAAAAGGAAATACATCAAACACAGTCTATAAAGATTCACAGATCTTTAAATCTGCACAGTTACAAAGAAACATAGATACAGATAACTATCTGGCTCTCAACACCCTACCATGAGTACCAGCCCATCAAAGAGAGGAGAGAGAGTGCTGGACATCTAAACATTTGTGCTTTTATACATTTCTGAGTAATATTGTCCAGCCTCTCTACATAATACGTGGTCTAGTGTTTGTGCCTAGTTCACATTCAGCTTATACAATAATATGCAGAAGGATTACATAAGTTTGCATTTCCATCAAGTTACAATGGCGATGTATATTCTTGGATCCCACAGTAAGCCTTAGTCTATATCCCTTCACAATGTAGTTCAGCCTGTGTCCACGCTTAGCGTTTGCACTTCATTGTTACAGATGTGTATTTGCGGATGAGGCTTGTTAGCGCAGACAATGCTAGGACAACAGTTCACATATAGTGCAAGGCCTTATTACCTAGTCTAAACAGTCGGCCCTTGGACAGTCTAACCATTAACAGAACTCAAAGGTCGGGAGCTTGGTTGCAAGTTGAAAACACAGTCCACCAGTTTAGAACAGAGAATATACGAACAGAAATCAAAATGGTGGACTATTCTAAAATGGCAGCAAAGTCGATCCAAAATCGGAACTTTGCAACGTGGTTTTCTTCATAGAGCAACTAGGCTTAGGCCAATATAGATCAAGTGGAGGCACTGTATGATTTCCATTTAACACACCCTCCTTTTGGCCTAAGCCAAGTGCTAAACTAAAAACTAGTCGATTTACGAGTAACTCCACTTCTCAATGTCCATACATCCTGAATCACATTTGTCAGATATATCAATCGTCATAAGATCTGTGGCGGAAATTTCCTTAATCACAAATTTGTTGGTCACTCTTTTCGGTGCGTGTACTTTTGATCCTAACGTTCCCATAGTCTGTGCACAACAACCCCTTACATTGAACATATGGCAGGAAGACATTGAATACAGCTACAGCCTAACAACAGAATACCAAGAATTATCAATAAGACCGAGAAAATCTTCCATCCCCAAGATTGTAAGAAGTCCCAGAACCAAGCACTAAGATCCCAGTTTCCCTCGGAAACATGTACTTCTGAACTCAGGACATGCAGATTTTTTATTGCCTTAAAGATTGTTGAGGAGGAATCTGGTGCGAAAATGCAGCATGCGGACCCCACTAATTTGCATACTCCACCACGCTCAGCCAAGATGACGTCTAATACCATCTGGTTTTATAGCGCCACTAATCTGATTGCTTTCTTCTCTAGAGTCATGTTATAGAGTATGTCAGTGGTCCGGTTGATGGTTTTCTCCAGTACTCTCAGTAGTCTCCTGATATCCTCGGAATTCATAATCTGCCCCCAAAAAAGGTACAAAGGATTTCGCTACATCACCCAGAACTTGTGACGAAGTATCAACATTCTCGTCCCGCCTAGGACGACCCCTAGAGATTTCAGTGGACTGGCTACAAATGCCCCTGGTAGCAGAATTCCCAAATAACTAGTTCCCTGCCAATCCCTAGGTAGCCATGGAAAAGCTTAATTACCTCAAACGAAGTAGACAGGTTTGCCTACATACAAAGGTCTGTCCTCAATGGTCAAGTTTACAACACTGGTGCAACCCTTGAAATCGCCCATTGACTGAGTACCATTCCTTTGTATGCAGAAAGAAACTGAGTTGGGGCTATGGTTAACAGTGTAAGAAGGTGGCGTGGCATCCCTATTGCCTATAGGAGCCATCTTAAAAGAGATCAAAGATTGAAAAGGTTGGGACAGTCTATCAGAAGGCCTAATAGAAGCAACATTTAGCTTGTTCCTATTTGCGAAGAGCGGGCATTCCCATAGGCGTTAGGACTCGCCCTTTGAATTCATTCAAATACATCCCATCAAAGTTCCCTGAGATACTATCATTCCACCGGCAAAAGAATAGTGCCCATAGAGAAGCATAACATGCAGTAGTCAAAGGCAAAGGATGAATATACTAGCCCAACCCTTTATCCCCATGTTGCGGTAAATGAGAGCAAATCCAGCAGTTAGTCCTGTTCAAAATGGCATAAGTTGCGTTCATTATAAGCAGCAGTGTATTATTATGATAGCTCTATCTATATTGAGAGTCTCTAGGAGATAGAGTGTGCAGGTGCACGAAAGGTGTAGACATAGTAGGAACATTCTCAGTAGGCAAGAATGTTTCAAGTGGGCGTACTTCTTCCATATACCAAAATCCTAAGGCAGCTAATACTGTGAAACTGGTTAACACAATTACAAGAAAACAACACGTTTTAAAAGACCATGGCCCTCATTAGGACCCTGGCGGTAAGGGGTTTACGCCAGCGTTAGCTGCGCCGACCCCTTACCGCCAACTACGAGTTCCCAAAGCGCCATGGTCACTTCTACGCCCGCTTTTTGCGGGCGTAAAAATCCATGGCGCTATGGGACCTTGGTGTTAATTACGCCACCGTAATGTACGGTGGCGTAATTAACGCCTTCCCCACTCCCATTGAGCCCTATGGGGCCGAAATGGGAATGGGGAAGGGTAAATGGGTCAATGGGGACTTACCGCCCCGCCAACCTCGGAATGGGGCGGTAAGTCCGCCATCCGCCATGGCGTAAACGGACATTACGCCATGGCGGAAAAGTCCGTCGATGGCGGAAAAAATCCGCCAGGGTCGTAATGAGGGCCCATGTATTTGATCGTCCATTGTCATTGTTGACCGCACACGCGACTGTTTGTGCCGCCCAAGTAGGGTCGATAACAGTCATTGTTCTTGGAAGCTCTTCACCGATAAGTTTTTGCAAAAATCTCCGTAATGCGTTTGCTGGTGATCTCCTGATCACGTGTTTTCTTTCCCAATCCCCAGCCACCAATTTTCCTTCAGTGCAGCTCTGTGATTATTTTCCTTGTGGCCCACCGAACTGTGCAGTAAGTCTAGCTCCGTGGACGCAGATTGTACCTTGTGACTCTTGGTACAGTGTGATCTGGGAACAGTGTGTCCTTGCTTCCTGATGGAAGTGATGAATTTGCAGCAGAACCAGACAGAGGTGCAAAAGAATCTGCAGGAGAGTGTGGAGACGAAGCAGCAGTTTCCCCAGGCCCCGTGGGCTCAGGGAGTGTCTCCGAAGCACTCTCAATGCTGTTCAATGCTGGAAGATCACTGGGAACAAAGCAAGTAAGTTTCTCCTTATCTTCTTCATTGTGTGGCAAAGGGAAAGGTATCCTCTTGACACCCGAAGCGTGGATTCGGTGACGCTTCCACGCTACTCGTACAGCAGTGTGTGTGGCCAATAGGACCTGATGGGGCCCTCTCCACTGCGGTGCAAGACAGGATACTCTCTCAAACGCTTTGGTCAGAACCCAGTCACCAGGTCGGATGCTGTGACCTGGCCCCTCATATTTGGCTGGGAGGGCTTCCCGCACCTGTTGATGAATAAAATACAAATTTTGAGTTAACCGTTCACAGTATTCAGAAATAAGTACATGCTCTATATCCCTGAAAGCCCTGGGATTCCAATGTTAGCTGGCATCTCCATCACTACCTCGTACGGGGAGAGCCCAATCCTAGTCTGTGAGGTTGTGCGCATGGAGAGTAACACTATCGGTAAGGCGTCCAGCCATTTCAAATTGGTGCCGGCACATGTCTTAGCAAGTTTGTTCTTAAAATTACATTGTGCATCTCTACCAATCCAGCACTCTGAGCATATCTGGCCGAATGGAACCGTTTATCGATCTGTAATCCCACACATATTTGTAGGATCACAGCAGCAATGAAATGTGGACCATTATCCAACCAGATGACCCTCGGCAAACCAAACCTAGGAAAATATTCCTTGAGCATGGTTTTCGCCGTCGTCATTGCTGTGGCATCTTTTTACTAAAAGGGCAAATAACAACCAGGACATATTTCAGATTTTACAACGCTCCATTTCAATAAAATCAAAGTGACTCACCTCAAAAGGGTCAGAAGATGGACCAAAACTACCCCTTGGTGTCGATGTACCCTTCCCCATCATTGTGCTGTAGACAGAAAATACAACTCTGGAGAAAAAGCTCAGCAGTTATTGGGAGGTTAACATTTACCCAGACAGTTTCTAACATTTTGCAAATTTTCCTAGCGCATATGTGGGTGGGACCATGAGCCATTGAAAATATCATAGTGATGTACGCGTCTGGCAGCATCCATTTTCCCTCCAAGTTATTACCCAACACCCATCATCATCCAAACCTCGCCAAGCCCTCAGCCCATTGCTTAGTTTCCTCTAGTGTGGCATTGGCTTGGATATTCTTTATAGACTCAATTCCTTCGTCTATAGTACAGACATTTGTGGCTTCCCTTGTAGTATACATATCTGAATAGAGATCAGTAGCATTCTGTTTGGCTATCTGGTCAGCGAAAGCGCTCCCTTTTCCTACATCGTTGAAGATTTTCTGATGTGCCGTGCAGTTCATGATTGCTAACTGAGTGGGAAGTGCAAGCACTGAGAATAGCTGAACTATCAAAGTGCCATATTGGATCTTCGTTCCATGTGAGGTCAAGAAACCTTGTTCTACCCAAAGTCTACCGATGTTGTGAACCACCCCAAAAGCATACTATCAGTATATATGTTTACTCTAAGCCCTTTGGAAAGTTCACAAGCTCGAGTCAATGCAATAATCTTTACAGCCTGCGCAGAGTTATGCGAAATTCTTTTGGTTTCCACAATCGTGCTAAGTGTAGTGATGGCATAAGCAGCAGTGGATGTACCATCCGGAAGTTTGAAAAAGAAGCCATCATAAAACAGCTCCCCTTGTGGATCCTTCAAAGGTGTATCTTTCAAATCAATCCTGCCTTTAGTTTCTTGTTCTGTGGTATAAAGGCAGTCATGTGATATTTCGTCACAGCAAGCAATATCTTGCGGAAGAGGTAATAATTCAGCCGGATTCAATACACAACATCTCTATTTTGATATGCGGTGCAAAGAAGATCAATTTGTATCTAGTTAATCGTGCAGGAGTGAGATGTTGTGTTTTCTTTCTATTTAATAGAACGTCTACAGAGTGAGGTACCAACAAGGTTAAAGCATGGCCTAGGACCATACCCTCGCTCTGTTTTACAGACGCAGCAGCGACAGCTCTCAGGCATCTCGGCAAAGTGCATGTAACAGCATCAAGGGTGGAGGAAAAGTAACCACAAGTCCTATTCTTCCCCCCCATGTTCCTGCGTTAACATAGCCAAAGCACATCCATCACGTTCATGCACATACAACTCAAAGGCCTTTTCATAATTTGATGTGCCCAAAACAGGTGCTGAACACAGTGCAGTCTTCAGCAAATCAAAAGCTTTCTGGTGTTCCAAGTTCCATGGCAATGGCAAAGAAAGGCCCTTCTTTGTCAAAGCCAACATTGGTTTGATCACTAGTGAGAAGTTTGGGATCCACTGCCTACAATAAGAAGCCATTCCTATCAAGGCTCTGACTTCCTTCTGTGTATTTGGGACAGACATGCTAGAAATGATTTTAATCCATTCAGGTGTCAATCTTCTTCCCTCCTTTGACAGGAGAAATAGGCGACCTCCTGTCGACAATATTGAAATTATTTCAGTGAAGCTTTATGTCCGTGCTTTGCTAGGAGAATAAGCAATAACACAGTGCCCTCCTTGCAAGCACTTTCTGAATCTGCAGCTAAATGAAGGTCGTCAACATATTGAAGCAATGTACAAGTAGCAGGTAACTCAAGTGTATCAAGCTGCTCTTTCAAAGCCCTACTGTAGATGCTCAGACTTTCCGTGTACCCCTGTGGTGCACGGGTGAATATAAACGAGCATCCCCCTAGGGTGAACGCAAAAAGGTATCTGCTATCCTTGTGTATACGAATGCTAAAGAAGGCATTCTTAAGACCTACGACACTAAAATGAGTAGCAGAAGCTGGAATCATCGTTAATATCATCGTTACATCAGGCACAATAGGAAATTGTGGAGCAACAATCTTGTTGATAGCGCATAAATCAATAATGAAACGAAAAGGAATTGCATTATCCCCTTTCTCATACACCGGATAAATCAGACTATTGCACAAACTACCTGCAATATCTTCAATTACCCCAAGGTGTACAAAATCGGAAACTATACACTTCAAAGTTTGCTCACCATCAATCTAAATCTTATACTGAGGAATACGTAGCAACTTTACTCCAGGTTTCAAGATGATTTTAACAGGCTCATTCTGTAAAACACCAACATCATTGTCATCAATCGCCCATAAACATTCTGAAACGTCACTACATTCCGGCGGCAAAGGTCTAGTCAGAAACTGTGAGGCAGAAAATTGCTGTGTTGAAATCGTCAAACGCCCTCATCCGAAGAACAATGAATAACCGCATTTAATTCCTTCAACAGATTCAACCCCAGCAAATTCTCACCACAGTTTGATGTCAAAAGAAATGGACAGTGATCCGTGAATAAACCCAGTGAAATCGGTACCGGCGAAGAAACCAGACTAACCACTGGTGTACCGGAAAACCCTACAGAAACCTTAGTTTGCCCTGACAGTGGAATGTCTGGAACCTGTGAATGGTCGATGAAATACTTCTGTGCTCCTGTATCTATCAAGAATAGATGTTTCCTATTTCCCACTACCATTTCAATTTAGGGACCTTTCTGATTAACGGGAAGAGGTGTAGGTTCCAAACCCTGCTTCGGGAAATCCTAACGAAACAATATATTGTCAAAGGGAAGGTCTTCAGAGAGATAAACAGTAGAAGAATGATCAAAAATATTTCTATTATCTACACTCAGTGACTGATTGTCTTGCGAAAAAGACTGAGAATTCTGAGAAAAGTGGCTTCTACCAGGACCACCTGCCCCAGGGCGGCCTCTGGATCGTCTACCTATGGTACCAAATGTGTTATTCGACCTCTGCTGGAGGATTGGGCATTGTGCTCGCCAATGACCCTCTTGTCTGCAATAAGCACATTGGTTTGCATGTACAGAACCCAACGGCATATTGCCTTGTGGAACATACTGTCCCCTAAACTGTGTACTACCCCCTCTAGGACCTCTAACAATCTGTTGCAACAACACCTTAGTTTTCAAGTCTCCCTTTTTCTTTTCAATCCTTTCCTTCTCATTATTGACTCGGTTTTCATAATACTGAGCCATATGCAACACTTCAGACTGAGACTTAGCTTGCCAAGCGCTCTCAGAAGTCGTAATTTGCTACTAGGATGTCAGGTAACAATCCACACACAAATTTGTCTACAAATAATCGTTTTCCAGACTCTGTGCTTAAATCTTGTCCACTACAATCTGAAAATACGTGTTCAAACCAATTAAAGAATTCAGTAGCACCTTCAGATTTTCCTTGGACAATCCTTCTCTCAGGAATTAAGGCTTTCAATGTTGTCACTATCCTATCAGGCAAAGTCAGTATCACATGTGGTGGTCTCTCACCAGCATTCCTTTCTCTATCTTGCCTAGCCAAATTATCCCATGTGTCCCATAACCCTGGTACATCCTCCACTGTCCTAATCTGTTTCCACAGATTGTCAGGTAGGAGCACAGGAAATAACAAATCTATATCACCCAGAGTACATACTGATGACTGCAAGACAGATTCTATCTCTTTATAAACCCCTGTCGGATTCTTCCTAATATCTGGGATAGATTGTCTAATAGTATTCACCTCCTGCATTGAGAACTGGACGTGAACAAACTGTGATACATAATGTGCATCAATGTCATAGGCGGCAACGCCTGTTGCGGTATTAGCCGGAACCTCAACTTTAGGGACAAATGTCGGAGGAACCTCTCTCATAAGCAACTGAGAAATAGTCAACTCCGAACGCTTACTGAGCAACAGAGCTAAATCGAGCGCTAAAGCAGCTGAAGGAGTGTCAGATGAAAAAGCTCTCTTGTAGAGATTCAATACTTCTGTGGGACAGCAAATCTTTCTCTGCATACATTCATCCTGCAGGTATTCTACCATAACCTGGATCACTTTCCTCTGCATTTCTGGCGTATACTGACTATACGTGTCATATACTTCTACGGGAGATATCGACATCTCTGAAATCCATCTAAGTGCACATCTCTCGTGCAAATTCGTGTTGCTTCACTCATCGACTTACTAAGGGGAAGGGACCGTTTCTGTACAAAAATACCCTCTCAAGGTTCTCATATACTTTCTCCGCAGTATCTCTTGAATATGCTAAAACATTCAGATCCTTCAACCCTTGTGGGATATCTACATCAATCAGTCTATTCCACATTACGGATAAATGGATTCCCATCCCTTCAATAAAACCAGTTTTCTCAGGAAAACTTTCCAGATTAGAGAGTGTAGCAAAGACATCAGATTGTTCACCTTTCTCCATGCACTGTCTAGCCCATGCTTTCAGATCTCGCTTTCTTTCTTTAGAAACTGTATTGCGAGTTACAATCTTCGATTCCGCTCCCTTATCAACTACAAGCAGAGCAGAACCAATTGGAAGAGAAGTAGTAGGCAAATCCTGTACAATAGATAATGAAGGTGCTATCACTGTGTCGAAGACAAATCTACTGGACCCATGACAGCAGGCAAAGGTGGAAGTACAGGTGGAGGAGCGACAATAGGAAGTGGAGCAATAGCTAGTGGTGGAGGAGTAATAAGAGGTGCAGGAATTACTACGGGAGGAGGAACAACACCAGGAAGAGGTAAAGCAACAGGAATAGGAACATAAGGAGGTGGCATAGTGGCACCAGGCCTTCGTTCATTTAAAAGCTTGTCAATTAATTCATCTGATACATGAAAATCTTTAGACGGATATATTTTCGGGATTCCAAGTTGAAAACCCTGTCCATGCTTCTAACTGACTCTGATTGCTTTTGTTGATCATACAATAACGCTTTCTCTGCGTTCGACATATGTCGGCGCGCATGTTTCTCTCTACCTTTAAGCTGCTGCATAGCTTCATTTTTCCAATTTTGTAATACATTGAATGCTGCAGGTCTAGCTTTTTTTATTTAACAATATATATTCTAAATATTCTATACGAGAAATCTCAAAACTACCATTGATTGGCCACTGAAGTTCGGAAGCATGTCTAGTTTGTCTGTGCCAAATATCGTTGAACACTATACTACCAATGCCATACTTACAGTACATAGAACATGCCGGCGACGCCTCCTGTGGTGCCGGACGGCCAAGTTCCCAAAATTGTCTGTCTTCGCGGAATAATGCCCTGAAACAGGCAGACAATTTCTCAGGCATATCAAATTTCTGGTGTTACCTGGCAGTAATTGGACTCGCGAAAACAATGCAGCAAAGCAAATATCGGGATACATAGGAATCGGGGCACGACTCACCTGATCAAAGGACAAAGGGAGGTCCGATCGGATTACTAAGGACAACAAAGGACCCTCGTGGTTGGTGATTTCGGCAAAACTGCCCGCGTCGATATATGGACACTCGTCTGATGCCGTCTCGTATCGCGTGCTCACCGTCAGGGATTGGATTGTGCAGTACTGTTGAGGTGTCGCGTCTCATCCAAGAAGGGGCCCCCTTTCTCACCTTCCGATCCCAGTCCGATAACCGCATCAACTCTTCAACGAGATTGCTTCGATCTTGAGGGTCCCTATTCGGGCGCCATCTGTAAAAACAAGGAAATATCGAGGCTGAGTACCACAAAAGGAAATACACCAAACACAGGCTATAAAGATTCACAGATCTTTAAATCTGCACAGTTACAAAGAAACATAGATACAGATAACTATCTGGCTCTCAACACCCTACCATGAGTACCAGCCCATCAAAGAGAAGAGAGAGAGTGCTGGACATCTAAACTTTCGTGATTTTATACATTTCTGAGTAATATTGTCCAGCCCCTCTACATGTTAATAATACGTGGTCTAGAGTTCGTCTCTAGTTCACATTCAGCTTATACATCAATATGCAGAGGATTACAGGAGTTTGCATTTCTATCAAATTACAATGGCAATGTATATTCTCGGATCCCACAGTAAGCCTTAGTTTATATCCCTTGACAATGTAGTTCAGCCTGTGTCCACGCTTAGCGTTTTCATTTCATTGTTACAGATGTGTATTTGCGGATGAGGCTTGATAGCGCAGACAATGCTAGGACAACAGTTCACATATAGTGCAAGGCCTCATTACCTAGTCTAAACAGTCGGCCCTTGGACAGTCTAACCATTAACAGAACTCAAAGGTCAGGAGCTTGGTTGCAAGTTAAAAACACAGTCCACCGTTTTAGAACAGAGAATGCATGAACAGAAATCAAAATGGTGGATGATTCTAAAATGGCAGCAAAGTCGATCCAAAATCGGAACTTTGCAACGCGGTTTTCTTCATAGAGCGACTAGGATTAGGCCAATATAGATCAAGACAAGGCACTATATGATTTCTGTTTAACAGGGGAACATCTGCCAACCTTCTCACCTCCACAGAAGATGACAAGGTGAGATTCTATCCACACCTTCATATCTACAGAGAGTGGCATGGGGAACATCTACCAAACTTATCACCTCGACAGAAGATGGCAAGGTGAGATTCTATCCACACCCTCACAACTACAGAAAGTAGAATGGGGAACATCTGTCTACCTTCTTACCTCCCTAGTAGCTGGAAAGGTGAGCTTCTATCCACATTCTCACATCTACAGAGAGTGGAGTGGGGAGCATCTGCCAACTGTCTCATCTCCACAGTAGATGGCAATGTGTGCTTCTATCCACACCCTCACATCTACAGAGAGTGGCATGGGCAACATATCCCAAACTTCACCTCCACAGAAGATGGCAAGGTGAACTTCTATCCACACCCCCACATCTACAGAGAGTGGAATGGGGAACATCTGCCAACCTTCTCACCTCCACAGAAGATGGCAAGGTGAGCTTTGGTCGACACCCTCACATCTTCAGAGAGTGGCATGGGGAGCATCTGCCAACCTTCTCATCTCGACAGGAGATGGCAAGGTCAGCTTCTATCCAAACCCTCACATCTACAGAGAGTGGAATGGGGAGCATCTGCCAACATTCTCACCCCCACAGAAGATGACAATGTGAGATTCTATCCACACCCTCACATCGTCAGAGAGTGGAATGGGGAACATCTGCCAACCTTTTCACCTCCACATAAGATGGCAAGGTGAGCTTTGATTCACACCCTCACATCGAGAGAGAGTGGCATGGGGAACATCTGCCAATCTTCTCACCTTCACAGAAGATGACAAGGTGAGTTTCTATCCACACCCTCACATTTTCAGAGAGTGGAATGGGGAACATCTGCCAGCCTTCTCACCTCCACAGAAGATGACAAGGTTAACTTTTATCCACACCCTCACATCTAGAGAGAGCGGCATGAGGAACATCTGCCAAACTTCACCTCCACAGAAGATCGCAAGGCGAGCTTCAATCCACACCTTCATTTCTACAGAGATGGACTGGGAAGCATCTGCCAACCTTCTCACCTCCACAGAATATGACAAAGTGAGTTTCTATGCAGAACCTTGCATCTTCAGAGAGTGACATTGGGAACATCTGCCAAACTTCTCACCTCCAAAGATGATGAAACAGTGAGCTTCTATCCACACCCTCACATCTACAGAGAGAGACATGGGGAATATCTGCCAAACTTTACCTCCACAGAAGATGGCAAGGCGAGCTTCTATCCACACCATCACATCTACAGAAAGTGGCATGGGGAACATCTGCCAACCTTCTCACCTCCACAGAAGATGAAAAGGTTAGCTTCTATCCATACCCTCAAATCTACAGAGAGAGGCATGGGGAACATCTGCCAAACTTCACCTCCACAGAAGATGTCAAGGTGAACTTCTATCCACACACTCAAATAAGCAGAGAGTGGAATGGAGAGCATCTTCCAACGTTCTCACCTCCACAGATAATGGCAAGGTGAGCTTCTATGCACACCCTCACATCTACAGAGAGTGGAATGGGGAGCATCTGCCAACCCTCTCACCTCCACAGATGGTGGCACAGTGAGCTTCTTTTCACACCCTTGCATCTTCAGAGAGTGGCATGGGGAGCATCTGCCAACCATTCCACCTTCACAGAAGATGGCAATGTGATCTTCTATCCACACCCTCACATCTACAGCGAGTGGCATGGGGGACATCTGCCAACCTTCTCACCTCCACAGAACATGGCAAGGTGAGCTTCTATCTACACCCTCACATCTACAGAGAGTGGCATGTGGAACATCTGTCAACCTTCTCGCATCCACAGAAGATGGCAAGGTGAGCTTCGATCCACACCCTCACATCTTCAGAGAGTGGCATGTGGAACCTCTGCCAACCTTCTCATCTTCAATGAAGATGACAAGGTGAGCTTCCATTTACATACTTTTATCTTCAGAGAGTGGCAGGGGGAGCATCTGTCAACCTTCTCACCTCGACAGATGGCAAGGTCAGCTTCTATCCAAACCCTCAAATCTACAGAGAGTGCAATGGGGAGCATCTGCCAACATTCTCAACCCCACAGAAGATGACAAGGTGAGCTTCTATCCAAACCCTCACATCTACAGAGAGTGGTATGGGGAACCTATGCTAACCTTCTCACCTCAACAAAGATGGCAAGGTGAGCTTCTATCCACACCCTCACATCTTCAGAGAGTGGCATGGGGAACGTCTGCCAAGCTACTCACCTCCAAAGAAGATGGCAAGGAGAGCTTCTATTCACACCATCCCATCTTCAGAGAGTGGAATGGGGAACTTCTGCCAACCTTCTCACCTCCACAGAAGATGGCAAGGTGAGCTTTGATTCACACCCTCACATCTATAGAGAGCGGCATGAGGAACATCTGCCAAACTTCACCTCCACAGAAGATCGCAAGGTGAGCTTCAATCCACACCTCATTTCTACAGTGATGGACTGGGAAGCATCTGCCAACCTTCTCACCTCCACAGAAGATGACAAAGTGAGTTTCTATGCAGAACCTTGCATCTTCAGAGAGTGACATTGGGAACATCTGCCAACCTTCTCACCTCCAAAGAAGATGAAACGGTGAGCTTCTATCCACACCCTCACATCTACAGAGAGAGGCATGGGGAATATCTGCCAAACTTCACCTCCACAGAAGATGGCAAGGTGAGCTTCTATCCACACCATCACATCTACAGAAAGTGGCATGGGGAACATCTGCCAACCTTCTCACCTCCACAGAAGATGAAAAGGCTAGCTTCTATCCATACCCTCAAATCTACAGAGAGATGCAAGGGGAACATCTGCCAAACTTCACCTCCACAGAAGATGGCAAGGCGAGATTCAATCCACACCCTCACATCTACAGAGAGTGGAATGGGGAACATCTGCCATCCTTCTCACCTCCACAGAAGATGTCAAAGTGAACTTCTATCCACACCCTCAAATAAGCAGAGAGTGGAATGGAGAGCATCTGCCAATGTTCTCACCTCCACAGATAATGGCAAGGTGAGCTTCTATCCACACCCTCACATCTACAGAGAGTGGAATGGGGAGCATCTGCCAACCTTCTCACCTCCACAGAAGATGGCACAGTGAGCTTCTTTTCACACCCTTGCATCTTCAGAGAGTGGCATGGGGAGCATCTGCCAACCTTTCCACCTTCACAGAAGATGGCAATGTGATCTTCTATCCACACCTTCACATCTACAGCGAGTGGCATTGGGGACATCTGCCAACCTTCTCACCTCCACAGAAGATGGCAAGGTGAGCTTCTATCCACACCCTCACATCTACAGAGAGTGTCATGTGGAACATCTGTCATCCTTCTCACATCCACAGAAGATGGCAAGGTGAGCTTCGATCCACACCCTCACATCTTTAGAGAGTGGCATGTGGAACATCTGCCAACCTTCTCATCTTCAATGAAGATGACAAGGTGAGCTTCCATTCACATCCTTTTATCTTCAGAGAGTGGCATGGGGAGCATCTGTCAACCTTCTCACCTCCACAGAAGATGGCAAGGTGAGCTTCGGTCGACACCCTCACATCTTCAGAGAGTGGCATGGGGAACATCTGCCAACCTTCTCACCTCAACAGGAGATGGAAAGGTCAGCTTCTATCCAAACCCTCAAATCCACAGAGAGTGGAATGGGGAGCATCTGCCAACATTCTCACCCCCACAGAAGATGACAAGGTGAGCTTCTATCCAAAACCTCACATCTACAGAGAGTGGTATGGAGAACCTATGCTAACATTCTCACCTCAACAAAGATGGCAAGGTGAGCTTCTATCAACATCCTCACATCTTCAGAGAGTGGCATGGGGAACATCTGCCAAGCTTCTCACCTCCAAAGATGATGGCAAGGAGAGCTTCTATCCAAACCCTCACATCTACAGAGAGTGATATGGAGAACCTATGCTAACCTTCCCACCTCAAATAAGATGGCAAGGTGAGCTTCTATCAACACCCTCACATCTTCAGACAGTGGCATGGGGGACATCTTTTGCAACCTTCTCACCTACACAGACAATGACAAGGTGAGCTTCTATCCACACCCTCATTTCTACAGAGATGGACTGGGAAGCATCTGCCAACCTTCTCACCTCCAAAGAAGATGAAACAGTGAGCTTCTATCCACACCCTCACATCTATAGAGAGAGACATGGGGAATATCTGCCAAACTTCACCTCCACAGAAGATGGCAAGGCGAGCTTCTATCCACAGCATCACATCTACAGAAAGTGGCATGGGGAACATCTGCCAACCTTCTCACCTCCACAGAAGATGAAAAGGTTAACTTCTATCCATACCCTCAAATCTACAGAGAGATGCAAGGGCAACATCTGCCAAACTTCACCTCCACAGAAGATGGCAAGGTGAGATTCAATCCACACCCTCACATCTACAGAGAGTGGAATGGGGAACATCTGCCATCCTTCTCACCTCCACAGAAGATGTCAAAGTGAACTACTATCCACACCCTCAAATAAGCAGAGAGTGGAATGGAGAGCATCTGCCAACGTTCTCACCTCCACAGATAATGGCAAGGTGAGCTTCTATCCACACCCTCATATCTACAGAGAGTGGCATAGGGAGCATCTGTCAACCTTCTCACCTCCACAGAAGATGGCTAGGTGAGCTTCGGTCGACACCCTCACATCTTCAGAGAGTGGCATGTGGAACATCTGCCAACCTTCTCACCTCAACAGGAGATGGAAAGGTCAGCTTCTATCCAAACCCTCAAATCCACAGAGAGTGGAATGGGGAGCATCTGCCAACATTCTCACCCCCACAGAAGATGACAAGGTGAGCTTCTATCCAAAACCTCACATCTACAGAGAGTGGTATGGAGAACCTATGCTAACATTCTCACCTCAATAAAGATGGCAAGGTGAGCTTCTATCAACATCCTCACATCTTCAGAGAGTGGCATGGGGAACATCTGCCAAGCTTCTCACCTCCAAAGATGATGGCAAGGAGAGCTTCTATCCAAACCCTCACATCTACAGAGAGTGATATGGAGAACCTATGCTAACCTTCCCACCTCAAAAAAGATGGCAAGGTGAGCTTCTATCAACACCCTCACATCTTCAGACAGTGGCATGGGGGACATCTTTTGCAACCTTCTCACCTACACAGACAATGACAAGGTGAGCTTCTATCCACACCCTCATTTCTACAGAGATGGACTGGTAAGCATCTGCCAACCTTCTCACCTCCAAAGAAGATGAAACAGTGAGCTTCTATCCACACCCTCACATCTATAGAGAGAGACATGGGGAATATCTGCCAAACTTCACCTCCACAGAAGATGGAAAGGCGAGCTTCTATCCACACCATCACATCTACAGAAAGTGGCATGGGGAACATCTGCCAACCTTCTCACCTCCACAGAAGATGAACAGGTTAACTTCTATCCATACCCTCAAATCTACAGAGAAATGCAAGGGCAACATCTGCCAAACTTCACCTCCACAGAAGATGGCAAGGTGAGATTCAATCCACACCCTCACATCTACAGAGAGTGGAATGGGGAACATCTGCCATCCTTCTCACCTCCACAGAAGATGTCAAAGTGAACTTCTATCCACACCCTCAAATAAGCAGAGAGTGGAATGGAGAGCATCTGCCAACGTTCTCACCTCCACAGATAATGGCAAGGTGAGCTTCTATCCACACCCTCACATCTACAGAGAGTGGAATGGGGAGCATCTGCCAACCTTCTCACCTCCACAGAAGATGGCACAGTGAGCTTCTTTTCACACCCTTGCATCTTCAGAGAGTGGCATGGGGAGCATCTGCCAACGTTTCCACCTTCACAGAAGATGGCAATGTGATCTTCTATCCACACCCTCACATCTACAGCGAGTGGCATGGGGGACATCTGCCAACCTTCTCACCTCCACAAAAGATGGCAAGGTGAGCTTCTATCCACACCCTCACATCTACAGAGAGTGGCATGTGGAACATCTGTCAACCTTCTCAGATCCACAGAAGATGGCAAGGTGAGCTTCGATCCACACCCTCACATCTTCAGAGAGTGGCATGTGCAACATCTGCCAACCTTCTCATCTTCAACGAAGATGACAAGGTGAGCTTCCATTCACATCCTTTTATCTTCAGAGAGTGGCATGAGGAGCATCTTTCAACCTTCTCACCTCCACAGAAGATGGCAAGGTGAGCTTCGGTCGACACCCTCACATCTTCAGAGAGTGGCATGGGGAACATCTGCCAACCTTCTCACCTCAACAGGAGATGGCAAGGTCAGCTTCTATCCAAACCCTCAAATCTACAGAGAGTGGAATGGGGAGCATCTGCCAACATTCTCACCCGCACAGAAGATGACAAGGTGAGCTTCTATCCAAACCCTCACATCTACAGAGAGTGGTATGGAGAACCTATGCTTACCTTCGCACCTCAAAAAAGATGGCAAGGTGAGCTTCTATCAACACCCTCACATCTTCAGACAGTGGCATGGGGAACATCTGCCAAACTTCACCTCCACAGAATATCGCAAGGTGAGCTTCAATCCACACCCTCATTTCTACAGAGATGGACTGGGAAGCATCTGCCAACCTTCTCACCTCCACAGAAGATGACAAAGTGAGTTTCTATGCAGAACCTTGCATCTTCAGAGAGTGAAATTGGGAACATCTGCCAACCTTCTCACCTCCAAAGAAGATGAAACAGTGAGATTCTATCCACACCCTCACATCTACAGAGAGCGGCATGGGGAATATCTGCCAAACTTCACCTCCACAGAAGATGGCAAGGTGAGCTTCTATCCACACCATCACATCTACAGAAAGTGGCATGGGGAACATCTGCCAACCTTTCACCTCCACAGAAGATGAAAAGGTTAGCTTCTATCCATACCCTCAAATCTACAGAGAGAGGCAAGGGGAACATCTGCCAAACTTCACCTCCACAGAAGATGGCAAGGCGAGCTTCTATCCACACCCTTACATCTACAGAAAGTGGAATGGGGAATATCTGCCAACGTTCTCACCTCCACAGAAAATGGCAAGGTGAGCTTCTATCCACACCCTCACAACTACAGAGAGTGGAATGGGGAGCATCTGCCAACCTTCTCACCTCCACAGAAGATGGCAATGTGATCTTCTATCCACACCCTCACATCTACAGTGAGTGGCATGGGGGACATCTGCCAACCTTCTCACCGCCACAGAAGATGGCAAGGTGAGAAGGTTGGCAGATCCACACACTCACATCTACAGAGAGTGGCATGTGGAACATCTGTCAACCTTTTTGCATCCACAGACGATGGCAAGGTGAGCTTCTATCCACACCCTCACATCTTCAGAGAGTGGCTTGTGGAACATATGCCAACCTTCTCATCTTCACCGAAGATGGCAAGGTGAGCTTCCATTCACATCCTTACATCTTCAGAGAGTGGCATGGGGAGCATCTGTCAACCTTCTCACCTCCACAGAAGATGGCAAGGTGAGCTTCTATCCACACCCTCACATCTACAGAGAGTGGAATGGGGAATATCTGCCAACGTTCTCACCTCCACAGATAATGGCAAGGTGGGCTTCTATCCACACCCTCACATCTACAGAGAGTGGAATGGGGAGTATCTGCCAACCTTCTCACCTCCACAGAAGATGGTACAATGAGCTTCTTTTCACACCCTTGCATCTTCAGAGAGTGGCATGGTGAGCATCTGCCAACCTTTCCACCTTCACACAATATGGCAATGTGATCTTCTATCCACACCCTCACATCTACAGTGAGTGGCATGGGGGACATCTGCCAACCTTCTCACCGCCACAGAAGATGGCAAGGTGATCTTCTATCCACACACTCACATCTACAGAGAGTGGCATGTGGAACATCTGTCAACCTTTTTGCATCCACAGACGATGGCAAGGTGAGCTTCTATCCACACCCTTACATCTTCAGAGAGTGGCTTGTGGAACATATGCCAACCTTCTCATCTTCACCGAAGATGACAAGGTGAGCTTCCATTCACATCCTTACATCTTCAGAGAGTGGCATGGGGAGCATCTGTCAACCTTCTCACCTCCACAGAAGATGGCAAGGTGAGCTTCTATCCACACCCTCACATCTACAGAGAGTGGAATGGGGAGCATCTGCCAACCTTCTCGCCTCCACAGAAGATGACAAGGTGAGCTTCAATCCACACCCTCTCATCTACAGAGGGCCTCATTACGACCCAGGCGGTAAGTTACCGCCTGGGCCGTGACTTTACCACCATGGCGTAAACTACGTTTACGCCATGGTGGTTAGCGGACTTACCGCCCCATTCCGACCTTGGCGGGGCGGTAAGTCCCCAATCCCCATTTACCCTTCCCCATTCCCATTTTTGCCCCATAGGGCATAATGGGAGTGGGGAAGGCGTTAATTACGCCACCGTAAATTACGGTGGCGTAATTAACTCCATGGTCCCTTAGCGCCATGGATTTTAACACCTGCTAAAAGCAGGTGTTAAATCCGCCATGGCGCTAAGGGACCTCGTACTCAGGCGGTAAGGGTCGGCGCTGTTTACGCCGGCGTAAACCCCTTACCGCCTGAGTCGTAATGAGGCCCAGAGAGTGGAACGGGGAGCATCTGCCAACCTTCTCACATCCACAGAGGATGGCAAGCTGAGGTTCCATTCACATCCTCAACTCTACAGAGATTGGAAATCGGAAGGATGCAAGAAGGGCTCCGCCAGGCCATTTTCTCATTGCCCCTGAAGGTGGCATCATGAGTTACTGTTCATGTACCCACCTCCACAGAGTTGACAAATGGAGGGTGTCCAGGGGAGCGTAAGTCCACATCTTCACCTCCACAGATTGGGGCAAGTGAAGGGTGGTCAGGGGAGTTTCTATCCACACCTGTACCTCCACGGAGTGAGGCAAGTGAAGGGTGTCCAGGGGAGCTTCTGTCCACATCTTCACCTCCACAGAGTGTGGCAAGTGGAGTCTGGCAGGTGGTGTTTCTGTTCACATCCTTACCTCTACAGACTGGGGCAAGTGAAGGGTGGTCAGGGAAACTGCTGTCCTGGTCTTCACCTCCACAGAGTGTGGCAAGTGGAGGGTGGTGAGTGGGGCTTCTGTCCACATCTGCACCTCCACAGAGTGGGGCATGTGGAGGGTGGCCAGGGGAGCTTCTGTCCACATCTTCACCTTCGCAGAGAGTAGCAAGTGGTGGGTGGCCAGGGAGCCTCTGTCCACATCTTCAACTCCACAGTGGGTAGCAAGTGGAGGCTGGCCAGGCTAGCTTCAGTCTACATCTTCACCTCTACAGATGTGGCATGTAGAGGGTAGCCAGGGGAGCTTCTGTCCACATCTTCACCTCCACAGAGCGTGGTAAGTTGAGGTGGCCAGTGGGGCTTCTGTCCACATCTTCACCTCTACAGAGTGGAGCAAGTGGAGGCTGGCCAGGAGAGCTTCTGTACACATCTTCACCTCCCTATTAGTGTGGCAAGTGGAGGCTGGCCAGGGGAGCTGCTGACCACATTTTCACATTCACAGAGTGTGGCATTTGGAGGCTAGCCAGGAGAGCTTCTGTCCACATCTTCACCTCTACAGAGTCTGACAAATGGAGGTTGGTCAGGATAGCTTCTGTCCATATCTTCACATCTACAGAGTGTGGCAGGAAGAGGGTGGTCAGGAGAGCTTCTGTCTACATCTTCACTTCCACAGTGTGTGGCAAGTGAGGGGGGCAGTGGAGCTTCTGCCCACATCTTCACCTCCACAGAGTGTGTCAAGTGGAGGCTGTTGGGGGCAACTTCTGTCATCTTCACCTCCAAAGAGTGTGGCAAGTGGGGGGGTGGGTGGCCTGCAGAGCTTCTGTCCACATCTTCACCTCCCCAGAGAGTAGCACTTGGAGGGTAGCCTGCAGAGCTTCTGTCCACATCTTCACCTCCCCAGAGATTAGCAAGTGGAGTGTGGCCAGTGGAACTTCTGTCCACATCTTCACCTCCAGAGTGTGTCAAGTGGAGGCTGGCCAGGGGAGAGTCTGTCCACATCTTCACCACCACAGAGTGTGACAAGTGTAGGGTAGCCAGGGGAGTTTCTGTCCACATCTTCACCTCCAGAGTGTGTCAAGTGGTGGCTGGCCAGGGGAGAGTCTGTCCACATCTTCACCTCCAGAGTGTGTCAAGTGGAGGCTGGCCAGGGGACAGTCTGTCCACATCTTCACCTCCACAGAGTGTGGCAAGTGGGGGTGGCCAGCTGAGCTTCTGTCCACATGTTCACCTCCACAGAGAGTAGCAAGTGGAGGGTGGCCAGGGGAACTTCTGTCCATATCTTCACCTCCATGGAGTGTGGCAAGTGGAGGCTGCCTAGGGGATCATATGTCCACATCTTCACCTCCACAGAGTGTGGCAGGTGGAGGCTGCCTATGGGAGTGTATGTCCACATCTTCACCTCCAAAGAGTGTGGCTAGTGGAGAGTGGCCAGGGGAGCTTCTGTCCACATCTTCACCTCCACAAGGGATGGCATGTGGAGGGGTGCCAGATGAGCGTCTGTCCACATCTTCACCTCCACAGAGTGTGGCAAGTGTAGGGTAGCCAGAGGACTTTCTGTCCACACCTTGACCTCCACAGATTGGGGCAAGTGAAGGGTGGCCATGGGATCTTCCGTCATCTTCACCTCTACAGAGTGTGACAAGTGGGGGGTGGCCAGGGGAGCTTCTGTCCACATCTTCACCTCCACAGAGAGTAGCAAGTGGAGGAGGGCCAGGGAGCCTCTGTCCACATCTTCACCTCCACAGGGGATGGCACGTGGAGGGGGGCCATGGGAGCGTATGTTCACATCTTCACCGCCACAGAGTGTGGCAGGTGGAGAGGGACCAGGGGAGCTTCTGTCCACATCTTCCCCTCCACAGAGTGTGGCAAGTGGAGGCTGGCCAGGAGAGCTTCTGTACAAATCTTCACCTCCCCATAGTGTGGCAGGTGGAGGGGGGCCAGGTGAGCGTATGTCCACATCTTCACCTCCACAGAGTGTGGCAAGTGGAGACTGGCCAGGAGAGCTTCTGTACAAATCTTCACCTCCCCATAGTGTGGCAAGTGGAGAGGGGCCAGGTGAGCGTATGTCCACATCTTCACCTCCACAGAGTGTGGCAAGTGGAGGGGGGCCAGAGGAGCTTCTGTCCACATCTTCACCTCCACAAGGGAGGGCACGTGGAGGGGGGCCAAGGGAGCACATTTCCACACCTTCACCTCCACAGAGTGGGGCAAGTGGAGGGGGGCCAAGGGAGGGTATGCCCACTTCTTCATCTCCACAGGGGATGGCACGTGGAGAGGGCCCAGGGGAGCATATGTCCACATCTTCACCTCCACAGAGTGGGGCAAGTGGAGGGGGTCCATGGGAGCATATGCCCACATCTTAACCTCCAAAGGGGATGGCACGTGGAGGGGGGCCAGGCTAGCGTATGCCCACATCTTCATCTCCACAGGGGATGGCACGTGGAGGGGGGCCAGGGGAGCTTCTGCCCACATCTTCACCTCCAAAGGGAATGGCATGTGGAGGGGGGCCAGGGGAGCGTCTGCCACATCTTCATCTCCACAGGGGGTGGCACGTGGAGGGGGGCCAGGGGAGCTTCTGCCCACATCTTCACCTCCACAGAGTGTGGCAAGTGGAGGGGAGGCAGGGGAGCTTCTGCCCACATCTTCACCTCCACAGGGGATGGCACGTGGAGGTTGGCCAGGGGAGCTTCTGCCACATCTTCACTTCCGAAGAGCTTGGTAAGTGGTAGGGTGGCCAGCGGGGCTTCTGTCCACATCTTCACCTCCACAGAGTGGAGCAAGTGGAGGCTGGCCAGGAGAGCTTCTGTACACATCTTCACCTCCACAGATGTGGCATGTAGAGTGTAGCCAGGGGAGCTTCTGTCCACATCTTCACCTCCACAGAGTGGGGCAAGTGGAGGCTGGCCAGGAGAGCTTCTGTACACATATTCACCTCCACAGATGTGGCATGTAGAGGGTAGCCAGGGGAGCTTCTGTCCACATCTTCACCTCCACAGATGTGGCATGTAGAGGGTAGCCAAGGGAGCTTCTGTCCACATCTTCACATCCACAGAGTGGGGCAAGTGGAGGCTGGCCAGGAGAGCTTCTGTACACATATTCACCTCCCCATAATGTGGCAAGTGGAGGGGGTTCAGGGGAGCGTATGCCCACATCTTTATCTCCACAGGGGATGGCATGTGGAGGGGGGCCACAGGAGCATATGCCCACATATTTATCTCTACACGGGATGGCACGTGGAGGGGGGCCACGGGAGCATATGCCCACATCTTTATCTCCACAGGGGATGGCACGTGGAGGGGGGCCACGGGAGCGTATGCCCACATCTTCATCTCCACAGGGGATAGCAGGTGGAGTGGGTCCAGGGGAGCATATGCCCACATCTTTATCTCCTCAGGGGATGGCGCGTGGAGGGGTGCCACGGGAGCGTATGCCCACATCTTCATCTCTGCAGGGGATGGCACGCGGAGGGGGGCAAGGGGAGTGTATGCCCACATCTTCACCTTCACAGTGGATGGCACGTGGAGGGTGGCAGGGGAGCTTCTGTACACATCTGTAGAGGAGGTCCCAGATATGGCCTGCACCCCTGCCTCCCATTTCGAGGTACCAGGAAAGTACTCGCCAAGGTACGTGACGTATGAGGAGCAAATGAACCAACAGAGAGCCATGTTGGGACTCTGCCCAGTGTACATCATAAGATCTGTACCTGTTGAAGCGCCCATAATCAGACAACCCTGGGCAGCACGGTACACTATCAGACAGCCATACCAGCCGCTGATATGAAACGAGGAGTACCTACAGACGGTCCACAAAGAGACCCAAAGAGCCTTAATGGAGGGCCAGTGGAAATGACACAAGGGCCTGGACAGGCACGTGAGTGAACGAGAACGGCTATCAAGGATAGCATGCCAGTGCGAGCAGCTACGAAAAGGAGAAGTAATGGACAACAATGTTGAAATTTAAGGAAACGTGGCTATGAGGCAAGATAGAAGTAGCCAACTAGTTAATGCGTGTAAATAGGCTTGGAACGCAAGAAGCTAAGAAAATGATACTGCTTGCTATGCTTAGTAGAATAATAGAAGCGGCATGCGCCAACTATATATCTACCTCAAGAAGCACATTATACAAGTGTGACTCCATTTTGTAAAGCAGAAATGTGCCCAGGCTGCCAAAAGCCTAACAGGCCAAGTTTCATAACCCAGCCAGAGTTAAGAGAAGGAGCGGAATCGAAACTCAACAAAGAGCAGCTCATGCCTAAGGAATCGAGGTCATCCAGAGAAAGGGAGGAGAGCGTCAGCTAACAAGACTCAAACTTCAGAGCATACCAGCCTGCCCCATGAAGGTCAAGATAAGGGGGGCCCATGCAGGTGGCGAGGCTAAAGAAGAAACAAATACACAAAAAGCTTGTAACTAAAGCAGAATTCACGGTGAACAGACACGTGACCAGTCAGGCATGAAGAATTACTAATGACTGATGTCACCCAGATCCAAGGGTGCCATAACTTTTCCAAATAAGAGGCTACAGTTTCGAGGCCATACCCAGCCAACTAATTGACACATAGCCCCAAAATACTGATTGATGGAAGGGAGGCAGGGTTCATCTTGGGACACCAGGGACCCGGGTGTCCATTCTGCATGCTGCTAATTAAAATGAGGATTTATGTCTAGGGGTGTAACCTGCCCAATCACAATGGACAGTGTAATCTAAGGTCCTATAGATACTGGAATCAATGGGACATCGTAGTTGTAGTGACGTCTATCATGCGTGATGTAGAGGTTTGGGCGTAGATGCCCACCCGATAAGAGTTATTTAATCCGCATGTTCTGTTACCACATACAGATATAGCACCTATACTTAAGTTACCTTTCCTAACCAATTATATTGCATGACAAATTTGTAGAGTTAGACGTCAGTGATGACGGGTTTTGCCTATAACTATTGCTTTTCGACTGAAGTTCGAGGAAGTCGGAGTGAGACAGGTGGTCTCAACGATGCTGATTCCCAACTGCTTCCCTGTTTGATGTAATTGTCATTAAATGGACTTCCCTTTGCCAAACTACTGAGTCCTCATTATTGAGTCATGTTGGAGTAAGTGAATCCTGCACCGCCATCCCTCACATGGTGCAGCTATCTTGTCTTACACGTACTAGAAGGTGAGCACTGACCTATGGGCCCATTGGTGGACATCTCGCTCTCCTGTACGCTTGGTATCAGAGGATGGTTTCGGCAATCAATTATGGATTATTGATTAATATCATTACAAGACACCTATAGACCGACGGCACGAAGTAACTCTGGGCCTTCGGCAATATCAGAAGCCCTTTTCCCATTCCAGCTGAATAGGCTGAGAAGCTCCCCGTGGACAATAATAGTGTAAGTCCATAAAAAATCTGCAGTGGGTCTGAAGGAACCTGCCTTTCCAAGCATAACCCTTCTCATTCCCACGGGCAGCCAATTGGACGAAAACAAACGTAAGAGGCTGAAGAAAAGGGGCCGGTGATCCCAAAGTTCCAGAGAGGAAAAGATGCGATCGGTGAGTGAAACAACAAACTCGTTACTTTGGCAAATGTCTTGTAGGCATTAGAACAAGCAAGGGAAAGGTAACGGAGGGTGGCGGAGAAAAAAATAAAATAGTCAGAAGTAGAGAAGACTGTATATATATAAGGGGTTAATAACTCGAGTATAAGAGAGAAACACGTAAGGTTACCGGGGGGTGAACCAGAGAGAAAAACGTAAGGATTTGCCTTGTTTCTGCGCTTTAATACAGCGTTCAGAAGAAACGTGAACTCATAGCCCATATAATAAGGGACAATTAGACTACGATGACATTTAAAGACGCATTAAAGGAGTTTGTTTAAACTCCATGACGGGGTATTGATTAGAAGGCAGGTATATGTATGACCAGCTGGTGTCCGTCTAGTCTGTCAAGTGTCTGTCCTATGTGTTCTGTTGTATGCTGAATGTAAGAGAACTAAATCGTTGATTGTGTGAGATGAAATTTGATTTTACGCGATTCTGTGACGAAGAGGGAATCGCAAATGAATTGATGATTATGAGTTAATTTATAGTATAAATGTTGACGGGAAAAGATTGGATTGGAGCTTGTGTATCTGGTGCTCGCTCATACTAGTAGAAGGATAACAAACTGTATAAATATTGTTTGTAACGGAATTGAAATGGAGGAGGTCTCCCCACTTGCGCATATATACAAGCAACTGCCTAAGCATGCACCTAAATTAAAAAGTATACCACAGAGTGGGTTAAGGGTACCGCCCACAAGATGTTTATGCCTTGGCCACAGAATGGGTCCCTATCAAAAGACGTCTTACAACACATGATGACTTATCTACATGCCACATATACAGGCAAGAAGCTAGAGAAACGTCTTGCTGTTCTAGAACAATGGAAGATGTTTGAGCAGACGAAGGAAGAAGAGCCTCATGCAGATTGGATATTAAACGTATGCACAGATGAGGGTGAGACGCCTACCATGCCACCGGCTCCGCCTGAGCCAGCCATCGAAGGAAGTAAGACAGAGGGGCTCTACCCGTTAAGAGAACTAACGGCAGCCATGGGGTATAGCAACCCCGCATATGAGTCACTTACGTATAGTGGTGACGACAATAAAGAAAAAGGACCAGGAAATGAATCTTGCCTCAGCAGTCCCGAGGGACAAGGAGAGACACAATGATGAAGGAAAGGATCAGGCACAGAGTTGTGCATCTCTCGTTAGGGAGAGAGAGGGAAAGAAAGGGAAAGGGACAGGAAGTGAAGGTAGAACTGATGAGATAACAATCGCGACAGACGAATGGATGGGAGGTCAGATATTGCTGAAGCTGGATGGAAAAGGAAGTGATGATATAAGGCCAAGAGAGAGGTCTGATGAGACGCAAAGGAGAGAGAAAGGAAAAGAGTTGGAAATAAGGGATGAAAGGACAAGAAGGAAGGATAGGCTGAAGCAAGAACAACTATATCTCGAAGAGCAAGAGAAACAGCTCGATCGCAGACAGAAGGCAGCCTATGACCAGTACAAACAGAATAAGCAAAGTTTGCAAGAAGAGCAAAGGGTACGTGAGAAGAGAGTGAAGAGAAGAGAAGATGAGGAAATTAGAAGGGCAAAGGAACGTAAAAACTAAAAGATGAGGGAAGTAGACAGGGCTAGAGAAGAAGCTAGGAAGCACAAGGAAATAGATGTGGAAGCAGAACGTAAGCGCAGACTGAGGGCACAAGATCTTGAATATTTGGAGCAGGAAGTTAAAAAACCCAATCCTGTTGTAGAATGGTAAGAAAAAGAAGAATTCTTTCCTGCAAACAACTCGGTGCCAGGTATAAGTGGGACAAATATTGAAGATGACTTAAACACCAGAAGCATCGGGGAAACGATTGATAAAACATACAATGAGATGGGGCTAGAACAGATATCCCATGGGGGAAGGGAAGATGAGCGCTTGGAGGGCACTCATCTATATGAGGATGTCACTCAAAGTAGTGGGAGCAGGGGACTGTCCCTAGACAGACTGGAGATTGGGCAGGACGAAGAAGATGCAAGGAGTTTTGTAAACTGGGAGTATTCAGAATCTGACTCCGGTGGGGAAGCAGAGGATGAGGCACACGAGGAAGGGAGACGGTGCAGAAAACGGCTCCCAGGGGACCGAGGGGTACGATGGTCAGATGCTAGTGAGTCCACACGTAGGACACCGAAGTCTGCCACTGTAAGATGATTCAATTCAACACTACAGCTAAGTCAATGCCTAGTCTGGGATACTGAATGGAAACCCTTATTGATATATCTTTATGTCCAGTTCATGCGTTCTGGATGACTACCCCTATATAACACCCCTCTCTTGGAATCCCCCTGACCCCACTGAGCCAAGAAGTAGTTCTGTTTTGCAAGTTAAAAGGTTTATTTGATAATTTAAACAATAGATATATATATCACACTTTATAATAATTAATAATTGAATATCACACTTAATCTGATATGATAAAGATTAACAACGGAGAATCTGGCACTAGCCCACTTCTTTATAATCACTAAGGAGTGGACATGAAATGGATAAGGTAGCACACTGGTAAATAGGGACAGAAGAATAATGTGGTAGAGAATGCTTTATAGGGTTCAAGGAAATGCAAGGTTGAATGAATGAAATGCAGTATAGAAGATAAACTGATATGGTTTCACAAAAGACAAGGTAATCACTTTCCCTTTGTGGCAATTCACCCCCCCTATACAATGTAAGGAGATGGAAGGAAGAGCACACGGTTCAGGTATACAATCACAATGTAATACAGAGTTCCAGTTTCCCAGCAAGCTTAGAGGAGAATAGATATGAGTTTTACACAGGCTCAAAATGCTTTAAAATGTGATAGCAATATATTGGAAAATGTGCTAAAATGATTTTAATTCCCTCTGGAGGTTCAGGTTGAGGATTAGTTGGTTTAAATAAATGTTCTAGGAATGATTGGCAGGTTAAACGAATTTTTGGCAAATGAAAGCAAGGAAGCTGCTGTTTTCACACGGGGAGAAATTTGCAAATCGCGGTAAAATTCGCGAGTGGGTTTTTCGCGATTGCGGCAGAAGTATAGGGAATAGTAATGCGGGTCTAGGTTCGTTGAAAAGCCAAGATTCCCAGCTTTCAGAGGAAAGTTACTGCAAGTCTCTAAGACAAACGGTCACGGAGATATGAGCAATATGGTAAAGGTCGTTTTTCAGATTTGAAATTTTAAAAGTTCAAAGTGACAAGTTACAGCTAGCAACTAGAAATGACAGGTGACAGCTTTGCAAATGACAGGTGACAGTTAGGAGACAGTTCTGGTTAGATTAAAATAGATTGAATTATATTATTTTAACTAAGAGATTGGTTCTGCACAGTTCTGCTAGGTACTCACAATATATTTAGAAATAGAATAGGCCTCGCCACGGATCTGGTCAGGTTTTCTACACTCGCCACGGACGGTCTCTGCGCACAGCGGTCTGGGTCAGCTCTCTGGTTCTGCGAACAGCGGTCTGGGTCAGCTCTGCTCTGCCTCTGGTTCTGGATACTGCTCTGCTTTCTCTGGGTACAGCACTGCTTCTGGATCTTTCTGCACAGCTTTCTCTGGACCCAGCGCTGATCTGCAAGGCTCCTGGATGCTGCTATCGCTGTTAGGTTTGCTGGATGCTGAGGCCCGCTGAGAAGAGTTCTCAGTTTGTGGGTTTAGGCCCTTGCTTTGAGTTCTGAATCAAGTTCTTTGGAGTTTTAAAGTCTAAGGCCCTCATTACGACCCTGGCGTAAATCGAAAAACGATGGCGGAAATGCAATACCGCCATCGAATAGCGCTCGGTGCGACTATGACCCGTCACCGCAAAGTACGATGCCATTAGCGACACCGTAGTGAACGCCAACGCTAACTGCACCAAGTACGCGCGCGCGCGCCATGCCAAACCGTAAATACCACCATGGCGCAACGGTACGCGAATTCCGACCCTAGCGGACATGTACCTAACGCCATCAAGCACGGCGGAAAGTACCATTCCGCCATGGTGAGAAGTACGGCATCGCGAATCAACCGTAAACGGCCCCACTGAGTGCCTGTACACCGCTCCCTGGCCACATTGTACAACTCCCCGTAGGTGCAATGAAGTCACAATGCAACCAGTGAAATGTACAAGTCACCCATGCATGCCAACGAACAAAAGAATCTCAAGAGGGGCCAATGGGAGCTGCAGGGCACAGATGGCACGAATACAGAAGCCATTCCAATGGACATGACCTCAGTCTCCCACCAAGAAACGCACGCAAACACAGGCACCTGTGACCAGCAATATTCCGAAAATCACATCATTCCACCAGTCCACCTGGCTGACCGGCATCTGTTACACAAAACCTAATCCCCCGCCCCTGAGCATGACATCATTCAAACAGCCATATTGGCAGCCCTCATCCCTGACCTCACTGGGCTTCGTAGGCAAACGCGCCCAGCACAGTACCACGCAACTATACTCCAAAGCTGGAACCCAATGCAGATCTCCTCACAATACATCGCTCCCCAAATAGGAATATGCCACATCACTTGCAGAGAAGAACGCTACACGGCCCATATCAGAATAGAAATTTAATGCACAACAAATTCACCAAGCCCATACAGCCATTAGGCCATGAACTCCAAAACACATTTCACCATTGTGGGCTGCATCCGCAAGAAATGACCAGCTACTTCTTGTGTGACGCCCTGTTCCTTCATGGTACACAGGGCCACATTCTCGTACGAAAAGGCAACATGGAAGCGCACAGAACCGCAGGGCCGTCCCAATGGGGAGGCACTAGTCCAGCTGAAAGGCCGAAATGTTGCTCCGAGCCACTAGTACTGCGTAAGGGCATGTGGCCCATTGGTGATCGTCCCATAAGATCGTAATGCTGCTCCACTGATTAACACGAAGCAGCAGGTGTCGGGAGTAAAAGCCATCTGCAGGAGTGGCATACAGATGGCAGTGGCAAAAGGGGAGGAGATACCTGTCAACCAAAAGAAAAGAAAAAGAATAGAATGGCCATCAGAACTACATTCGAACAACTCACTTCAATGATCACACTAAATCCACAGCCATATGCATGCTAGCCCACTCCAAAGGATCATCACCACCCAAAAACCACTTGCGACTCATAACTATCTATATCGAGGTGAAAACACCATCACTAACGAGTGTACCTGTGCATGCGTCTGTGAAAACAGAATCCATCAGATGGGATTGGTAACGTGCATGGACACAAGTGTCTGAAGGCGCGTCGAGACAGGGAGGGCTCAACAAGGCCAGATAGACGATGGTCCCACTATGGCAGCCCTGCATCACATAGCGCAGGGGAGGCGGACAGATTCCAAGAAGCCCTGTACATGGCAAACACTGTATCAAATCATCTGTCCATGCATCCATTCATCATTCCCTCATCCCGTAATGATAACGCCTGTTTCCATACTCACATAACATGTGAGAATTCCATTGAGTCTGTGCGTTATGCAGCCTGCAAAATCCACTGTGCCCCAGCCCGCAATTCCAGTGTTGTGAAGTAACATGTATTTGGGAACGTCCGGCCTCATCGTCCACTTCGCTATTGCGCATTCCCAAACTATTCATATCAATAATTGCATCCTCGCCATGGCCCCTGTCCCAAGGACATTGAACAATAGAACGTTAGATTTGCAGTCAGACCTGTGGGCATCTCCTCGCCGCTAGCTGATAACCGAAAGCGCCGCCCTTCGAATTCCTCATTTGCAACATCACGTCGAAAAGGCATCTGTGGCCGCTTGAAATCACAAATTAATCCATCGAGTGCGGCTGTGTGTGAAAATGGCAACTGCCTTCACTCACAAATGGGACGCCCCGCCCGTCGTTGCAACTCGGTACAGTGATGCACGAGGGTCCACCGTTACTCGAGTACTACGTTCCACTGACCCTTCACAAGTCTGTTCGCGACTGCTAAGATAGTATGTGAAACAATGGGACCATAGCCGAATGAACATATCAACCAATGTTACACGGCCATCGGGTACAAATACATGATTGTAATAGCAAGATGCCATTCCTCGAATTGCAGCGTTGTGTGCGGGACGTGCTCGGCCAAAGGGGAGAGCAGCTTGCACAGGTGGAATGAATCACCACAGGTGAAGGCCATACAGCCTGAAAACACATAAATTGCACACCCAGTCTCCTCCCACAACCACACCCACTCCGAAATGCTACCGGCAGGACTAGCTATGTTGGCCCTGGGGGACCTGATAGCACTGCAAGTACTCCAACTTCAAGAAGAAGACGAACACCAACTACAACCGGCCGCACGGAGGAGACGCAGGAGGAGGAGGAGGGCAAGGCAGGGCCAGCAAGGGCCGCCAGCACAGCCACTACCACCACGCAGGCAGCCCGCAATCCCACGCCTCCGAGCACATCCGTTCAACCTCACTGATGAGCAGATCCACACCCTCTACCGTTTGGACCGGGACACCATAGCCGCCATTGTGGACATGACACAGGCTGACCTTGTCAGCATGATAGATAGCCCAACCGCCATCCCACCCCTACTGAAGGTGGTGTCTGTACTCCACTTCCTGGCCACAGGCACCTACCAGCACACAGTCGGACAGTTGCATGGCATTTCTCAGCCACTGTTCTCACGGACACTATTGCAAGTGCTCGATGCCCTCCTGCAGCACGCAGACGACTACATCTCTCTACCACGCTCGGAGCAGGAAATTACCAACACAAAAGTGGGATTGCATGCACTTGGCGGCATACCGGGTTGCCTTGGTGCCATCGACTGCACCCATGTGGAATTGGTCGTCCCACATGCCATGGAGGCCCAGTACCGCAACCGAAAACAATTTCATTCTCTGAATGTACAAATGGTGTGTGACTCCAACAGGATCATTACACATTGTTGTGCCAGATTCCCTGGATCAACCCATGATTCTATGGTCTTGAGGAACTCAACAATTCCACGCTACATGGAGCGACACGCAGGGTACAGATCCTGGCTACTCGGTGAGTCTCATTTCATGCATGATGATGTGGGGTATGTGATGCGGCAATGACCTGGCAGGAAGGGGGGGGGGTGCGTATGTAGCAATGGCATTCCACATAATTCGTTTATCGTCCACATACAGGTGATGCCGGATATCCACTGAAGAGATGGCTCCTCACACCAGTCCGGAACCCACGGGACCAGCATGAGGAGGACTACAACCATGCCCACTCACGTACCCGTGTAGTCATTGAACAGGCATTCGGCCTACTGAAGACTCGTTTCCGGTGCCTCAGCAGGTCTGGCGGGGCACTCCTGTACCGCCATGAGAAGGTTGCAAAGATGGTGATGGCATGTGTCATGCTACACAACATGTGCGTACGTAGAAATGTGCCCATGCCCCCTGACGCAGAACTGCAAGCACCTGAAGATGGTCATGATGAGGGTGGGGATGTGGCAGCACCTCAAGGAGTCCGCGAGGCACAGGAGGGCCGTGACATTCGTCAGCATCTCATTGATGCATGCTTCTAGCACTCACGCCTGGTGGCTGATACATGGACACGGGACTCGTGGCACTGTGTGTGTCTGGTACATGCACAATATGGACTGTACGCCTATGATGGCCTAGTACACAAAGATCATTGTCCACACATCTCATTGGTTGATCGTGCATTGTTTATGGCATATGTGATATCATGTTGAACACCCTATCGACCCGCCACCCAAGTGAGCCCAACACACCCCCTCCACCCTCCTACCTCCCCCCCGAACACCAGTGTCCAAAGATGCACATTGTCAGTGGGCAGTCGCTATTGCAAGCCCCCTCTGCGGGTATCAGGGGCACCCCTGCCTGTGGAGCGCAGGTTCCTCCCAGATCTACGTTTGGGGCTGCCCTGGACGGAACTTGCAACGGATGATGTCTCTGCCTGCTCACGTCCATGCATGTCCCTAAGGGTTTGTGAGAGCTCAGTGAGCACACGGCGCACTGCGGCAAGTTCGGCACATACGTCTTTGGACGTCGCATGCAGTTCCCCCCTCAGGCTCTCGGTGCTTCTCTCCATTTGGACTCTCAGGCTCTCGGTGCTACTCTCCATTTGGACTCTCAGGCTCTCGGTGCTACTCTCCATTTGTGCCCTTAGTGTCTCTGTACTTCTCTCCATTTCTGCCCTGAGTGTCTCAGTTGATGTTTCTATGTCTGCCTTAGTGCCCCCACATTCATCGGCATGGTCCTTGAGGAGCGTGGCCAGTTGCTGCTGTTGCACGATTAACTGGTCGAGGGACTGTTGCCTCTGCTGGGCCATGGCCATTTGCGGTGGTGTCACAGAGTGGCTGTTCGCCTCATGTTGCCCTGCCACAGGGCTTGTGGGGGATGGCCAGTCGTCGTCTTGTGGGTGCCCCTGCGTGGTATCCTCATGGTGTACGGGATGGAACAGACAGGGGGATTGGGACAGGTCATGGATGGATCTGACTTCGACATCCCCGTCTTCTGTGTCGGAGCATGCTGCCATTAATGGGGTGTCACCTATGGTGCTGCTGCCACCAGAGGCAGTGCCTTCTGTGGCATCCATTGGGGGGACCTGTGGTGCTGCTGTTGTGGGCATACTGGCTGCTGGGGTGCATGTTGATGTTCCCTCCTCTGTGCTGCCACTTGATTTGTGCTGCTGCCGTGTCTTGATGCGTGCAGCTGAGGTGGAGGGTCTTTGGCCGTTGGTCTTGGCCCTCTTTGCAGGTGTGCTGGTAGGGGTGTCCTGAAGCTCGTCGTTTGGATCGGACCCTGTGGTGGAGTAAAGGAGGGCGAGCGTTATTAATGGGTCTGTGGGAATTGGAATGGCAATGTATCACATGCATTGGGGTGGTACCTGAGGGTGATTTGGGTCGGGGCCTTGGAGGTGCTTTCATTTGTGTGTGGAGTGAGGGTGCAGTTGTTTGGCAGCCTGCAGTTAGGGTGTGCCTGCTGCACGTGTAGTGGGTGTTTTAGGGGTTTTTAATTATTTATGTATTTATTGTGAGTTTTAAAGTGCGCTATCAGGCCAATGTGTGTGGACGTTCTCCTGGCCATGTGTTACTGTTGCGCTATGTGGACACATGTGATTCACATGATTGGACATTGTGGATTTGGCATGGTTTTATTTGGGACACCTACCTGATTCTCCGGATGTCTGCACTCCTTTCTCCATCCCTCCGACTCCCTCTATGCTCTCCATTCCTATGGTGGAGGCACAGATTTCTTCCCAGGGGGTCAACTTGATGGGTGATTCCGATCCTCCCCCGGTGGCTGTGGCAATGTTGCGGTTGGCAGAAAGTATGCTACGGACGCGTATCCGCAGGTCGTCCCATCGCTTTCTGCATTGCTGTGGGTTGCGGGGTGCGGTCCCCACCGCACTTACCCGCTGTGCCACCAGGGCCCATATGGCCTACTTGTTCGCAAGTGCCGCCCTGGTCATTTGCGTGGAGAAGATGGCGGCGGCATTCTCCTGGAGGGTCTCTGTAAGCACGGTGAGTTCCTCACGGGAGAAGTGGACCTGCCGCTTGCGGTCGCACGCTTTCTTCGCTACTTTTCCCATTTTTCTTGGTTTCACTAGGGTGGATGACGGGTTGGGATGTGTCTCAGGGTAGTGTTTTTAGTGGTTGTGTGGATTTTGTGGTTTTATAGGTGTACGGCGTGTTGTTTCCCGTTCCGGGCCCATGTTTTTACTTCCGTTTCCGTATATTTACGGTCACCGTACTTTCCGGTTGGCGCTCACTGCGGTGTCCGCTAAGATGGGTGGCGGTATTGCACCTAGGGCGCCGTACGGCGGCGGTGTGGGCCGTTTTGGGGTCATTTCCGCCATCGCGGACTTTGCACTTCCGCCATGCCGTGGTGCTCGTGCCCGATGGGTCGGAATGGGCCGCACTTTGCTCCATCGTGCAATGGCGGAAACGCTATTTACGCTATGGCGGTCCGGTCAGTCACTTTCCGCCAGGGTCGTAATGAGGGCCTAAGTGTTGAATCTGGTATCTTCTGGATGTTGTGTGGTCCGGCAGAGCGCGTTTCAGCAAATGGAATTGAATGTCCCTATCTGTCCTGACTGTCTGCTTTTATGTGTTTTGAAAGTGGGTGGAGAGGCTAGCTTCCTAGGCCCTACCCCTCTCCACTCGTCATTGACCACTTCCTCCTCTTCCCCTTGATTGGGGGAATGAAATGAAGTGTCATCATGATGAGGTCTGTTTATGATACAGAGAACCCACCCCTGTCAACTTGACACCTCAATCTATATCTGATTCAAATACATATTTACACAGGTACACATCTGTTTAAAATTACACGCACTCATCACATATCACATGAGGTATACTCTGTCCAAATCTGCTCTTCCTGAGAGCTTGCATTAAAAAATGGCAACATATTTCACTTTTTGGTCAGGTTACCAATATTGGATTTGTCCCCGCATTTACACAGATGTGCCCATGGTGTGTGGGCATTAGGTGGTGGAGTGTCAGATTTTTAACATACATACATTTAGAGTAATATCCTCTTTTCCGCTAAAACCCCCCTGAACATACCACCGGGTCCTACCACGTCTTCAAATGTGCACAGAAAAATCACAAGAATTATGGTATCATTTAAATAATTATGACAAGTCCGTACTATGAGTTATTCGTCTTTTTAGAGTTATGTCCTGGCCCCAAAGGGGTGTGGTTTCCCCCCAGCACAAGGTTGAATTTCTGGTTTTTCCAGTTCTGCCAAGCGCAGAGACTCTGCCCCTCCCAGCTTCTGCCAAGAGGAAGCTGTTTTACAGTCCCCCAATAAAGCATCTGCCTGGGTCCTGGAAGGCCCATTGTTCAAGAGGAAGCCATTTATGGCCTCCCCCCAATAAACCCTCTGCCTGGGTCCTATGTTTAGTCTCTAGCAGTCCCTTGGTAATTCAATCAGAGAAGTGTCATATCCCTTTTGGTGGGAACAGCAAAAGGCAGCTAGGCCTGGGAACACAGCTGTTGTGCAAGTCTCAACTCCTGTCGGGGGTAGCTGGTGGGCAGAATTCAGTTCCTTAAGCCAGGCCCCAGCTAATGTCACTTTTAGTTACCTAGTTTTCTGCATTCAAATAAAACTAACAATTTTTACATATGCAGCTAGAATGCTGATTCTAAGTTTAAAACTATGACATTTAAACAATTGCAACCTATGTGACACTCAAAGTAGGTCACTCATTTCTTTTAAACGTTTAGATTTTTAGTGTCTTTCAGTCCAAATTTACTTAAACCGCTGAAATCCATAGCTCAGCCAGTCTTGTTATAAACCTTCAAGTCACTTCAGAATATAACTTTACATTGTATTCACCTCTCAGTAAGTCTTTCTTTGGCCTGCTTTGGGTTCATTTATTCAGTTTACACAAATGTCTGGTGTTGTTTTAAAACGCCGGCTTTCTGATAGTGGTGAGTACTGGTAATGCACCCATTTTTGGGATTTAAGAAAATGAATTCCCCACAATTCTAGGTTGCTTTTGGCAATCAGCATTGTCATTCCCAATGGTTTCAGGCTACTGTGTGGGTAGTCCAATGGTGGTTTTAGGCAGTGCCCTTCTGTGCCCATAACATCGGCAAAATGGGTGGCAGCCTATTCTTCATGCACTTCCCTGGGCATTTTCTGGGAATCTCTGGCCATCATGATGTTTTCAATACCAGTACTGCACAGTTTTTGAGGTAGGGCTCGGATGCATGGGTAAAAACATCCCACAAGCCCCCCTCTTGCGATGGCCATTCTGTTTCACTGATGGAACTCGCAAGACCTGGGATGTTTCCTCATCTTCTTCCAATAGATGGCACAGTTCAGCATCTTTTCCTCCATCCGGTACTGATCGATCGGTTCTCCTCGCCGGTCCTGATGGGAATCTTGGGCGGTACCCCGGGCCCCTCGGATCGTCCTCCCAGTCTCCGGATCATCCTCCTTGGCCAGTCTACAGGTTTTCTTTCTCCTAGGACGACAAAGGAAGAGCGGCAATACCTATTCACAGACATTTTTCCCCCACCATTGATATAGTGGGGTGGCATATATATTTTAGAACTCAACCGACATATACAGGCACATTTTTTTTTCAAATTAAGAGATAGGAAGACATAAACTTGAGAAACACAGAACTTGATAGGCTATATGTAGGATCTTTTAGGGTTGGAATTGAATTAATCTGAGACAGTACCCTCTAGGATTCCAGAGGATTCCTCCAGTTGTTGCAGAGTGTGCCTGGGATGGCAACACTTCAACTGGTTTATGTGGACCCACTTGTCTTCCCCCTCTGCCAAACCGCCTTTGGGGATGCAGATCTTGTAGGCCACAGGGGAGATTTTGTCTATAATCTCAAAAGGTCCCTTCCATGTAGGCAAAAATTTTCGCTGTTTGGCCTGGTTCCTTTGGAAATTGTATAAATAGACCCGGTCCCCCACCTGATATTCCTTCCTGGAAGTTTTCAGGTCATAGTGGGTCTTCATACTCTCAGCTGATCTTTCTAGATTCCGCTGAGCATAGGCAAAAGCATGTTGAAGGTGTTTCCTTAAATTCTCCACATACTCATGAGTTGTGGAGGCATTTATTAGTGTCTGCTCTTGGGTTCTGTAGAGCAAATGCTGAGGAAGCAGCATCTTGCGTCCAGTCATCAACCCAAATGGTGACATTTTGGTTGCAGATGAAGGGGTAGATCTGATGGCCATTAGGACCAGAGGTAATCGGATATCCCAACTTGGCCCAGAATCTGCCACAAACTTCTTAAATATGCTCACAATGGTTCGGTTGTATCTCTCTACTGCCCCAGAAGAAGCTGGCCGGTAAGCAATATGCAACTTCCTTTTGACCCCCAGTATCTCCCACATCTTTGTCATCACTTCACTGGTGAAGTGGCTACCTCTGTCTGACTCAATCCTTTGAGGTAGACCAAAACGGGAAAAGATGTGGTTAATCATCAAGGCAGCTGCCGTTTCTGCCTTGCAGTTTGGGGCTGGGAGACATTCCACCCACTTGGTAAACAAGCATGTCACAGTCAACATGTACTTATTCCCCCTAGCAGAGCGAATCACGGGGCCTACGAAGTCGATTTGTAAATCTGACCATGGCAGTGTCATCCCCCTCTTTTGGAGAGGCACCCGGTGTGTGAGGGATGTTGGCTGAAATTGTGCACACACAAGACACCCCTTCAAGTATTGGTTGAGGTCCTGGCCCATGTGTGGCCAGTATGCAACCTCTCTTAAGATTTCCAGTGTTGTGTGAAACCCCCTATGACCGGCGGTGGCCGCATCATGGGCGTGACTTAACATCAGGCTTCGGAATGAGGGAGGAACCACCCACTGATCGTGGCCAGCTTTCGATTTCCTTACCAACAAACCGTCTTGGATTCAGAACATTTTTGGACATTTCATCAGCACTCTTAGGTCCTCTTTCCCAATGTAATCGGTATCCGTCAGGGGAAAGTTCTCAGGGTCCTCAAGGTGTTGGTAAAATTGACCAATTATTGGATCCCCCTTCTGAGCTGTAATTAAATCAGCATCAGGGGTCTCCTTACTCCATTGTGCAATTGAAAGATCATCGTGAGCATTTGTCTGGGACCTAGTGATAGCAGTGACCTGGATTTCCCCCAACAGGGACTCTATTTCGATTAGATCCCCTTGGATGGCCCCGGTTTTGGCCAGCTGATCAGCTAAGTCATTTCCAGTTTTGTCTGGTCCCTCTACTTTGGAATGACCCTTGATCTTTTTCCAATAGATGGTCATCTCATTCGAGTTGACCAGATCATCAATGTTTTGGATCAACTTCCCATGTTTCAAGGGTTTGTTATTAGCACATAACATGCCTCTGGTTTTCCAATTAACCAGGTGCTCCACGAACCCGTTCCGTACATAATCCGAATCTGTGATTATGACCAGTTCGTGGAGTTGATGTTGGACAGCAGTGAGGATGGCTTGATGCACAGCCATCAATTCTGCCACCTGACTACTTCGGGGACCAATTTTGTATCCAGCGGAGGGTTCTGGAAACTCCTTCACCCATGCATTCCCTACGCCAGCCACCAGTTCTTTCTCCCCGTCGTTGTCAACATGGTAAGAGCATCCATCCACATAGACAGTGGGCATTCCCTCACACTTGTCTTCTTCAAAGACTTTGTGTGGGGAATTAAGGTATGCCTCCATGTTGTCCTTGATTTTTAGACTTTCGTCCTCGAGACAGTTTTCTCTGGCACAATCATGCAAGTCAGCCAGACCTTGCGCGAGGGGACTCTTCTTGTTTTGGCCATATCTGACCTCCACAGGAAAGCCTTGCATTGACAGAATCCAGGAAGTAATTCGGGAATTACACACATTTCCGGCCCAGATTCTATCACTTTGGAGATATTGCAGAGGCTGGTGTGGAGTCTCCACTATGATGTGTTCCCCCTGGATAAACGGGCGGTAATTCTTCAATGCCCACACCGTTGCCAGGAGTGCCTTCTCACAATCGTGCAATTTTTCCTCCACAGAGGATAAAGTTTTGCTCGCATAGGAGATTACTTTATTGACCTTGTCATGCTTTTGGTATAATACTGCTGTCAAGCACGTATTAGAGAACCCCGTCTCCAGGAAGAACTCCTTGTTTCTGACAGGGTAAGCTAGGCAAGGCGCTTGTAAGAGGCTTCTTTTGAGTTGTTTTACCGCCTCGGCTTGTTCTGGACCCCATTCCCACTTGACCCCCCCCTTCAGGAGATGAATCAGGGGTCTGGTGATCTCTGCGTAGCCCTCAATGAACTTTCTGCTGTAATTAGTCAGTCCAAGGAGACTCCTTAGTTCCCGCAGAGTTGTGGGGTCTTTCAGTTTTTGGAGTGCTTCCACCTTCTTTTCCTGGGGACAGAGACCCTGAGGAGTAATCTCATGCCCCAAGAAATTAACACGGGTTCTACACCACTGTGCTTTCTGAAAGGAAAGTTTTGCTCCGGCGGCCCTCAACTGCATCAGAACATAACGGATCTCCGCTATGTGTTCTTCCACAGATGAACTTTTGATGAGGACATCATCTACATAAACCAGGTTACCCCTTGCACCCAGGTCGGGCATGGCCTTATGTAGGAAAATGTTGAATTCATTGCCGGAGTTGAGGTATCCGAAGGGAGTCCGGGTCCATGTGTACTGCTGGCCCCCAAAGGTAAAAGCCAGCTTGTATTGGTCCTCCCTACTGACAGGCACAGTCCAGTATCCATTGGTCAGGTCTATTGCAGTGAATACCTGTGACCCCTGGATCTGGGCCAGCCCTTGGTCAATGTAGGGCAGAGGCCATCGGGAAGTATGGACCCGTTTGTTGAGCTCCCTGAGGTCGGCGCAGAGTCTCCACTGGCCGTTTGGCTTCAATATTCCCAGCACCGGATTATTGAAGGTGCTGTGAACTGGACGGATTATTCCCCGGGACTCAAGGTTCTTAATTATTTCAGTAAGGGACTCCATTGATGCGAGAGGCAAGCGATATTGCTTCACAAACACAGGAGTCATGCCAGGGTCCGTGGGGATTGTTGTTGTGTGGATGTCGGTGCGGCCACAGTCATATGAGTCTACTGCAAAGAGATCCTGGAAATCCAAGAAAACTTGTTTCAACTTTTGCTTTTGTTCCAGAGTCACACAGGCATCAGCTAGGTTGACTCTCTCTTCCACCATCTGCCTGAAGCCTGGAAAGACTTCTGGTTTGGCTATCTCAGCGGCCTCCTCCAGCTGGGTGGAGAAGTCCCGGGTCAGAGTGCTGATTTGGACTGGAGGCTTCAGGTGGGAAAGGCAGCCCTCATGGACCTGGAAAATCACCTCATCCCTCCTGAAGTCACAAGTCACATCTTCCTTACCATAAGGGCAAGAAGTGTACACCAGGAAGTTCCCCCCATGCCGGGTAAAAATCCTGTCTGGTGTTGTATTGTCCTCACTGTCACCGTCAAAACAGTCCTTGGGGATTGGTCCTAACAGTTCATTACCTAAATCGATGGAAAAATGTCGGTCATCAACCGCCATTCCAATAATGGTGCCTGCGGCTAGAGTAATACTCTTTAAGTCGCTGTTATCCACCTCTATTAGAATGGTGTCATGTTCTATGTTGACTAATGGAGTTGGGTTTACCCCAACCCTTGCTGTTGGAGAGAAGCGTTTAGATGTATGTAAGCATCAGGGTTTTTCAAATGTTGTCCTCTTTTAGCTTTCACTTCCAGGGAGAATTGTCAGGTCCTTTCTGGGATGGTGACTTCCTCTTTGATCTGAATTTCAACTGCATAAGGTAGCAATTGAGCTGACCTAAATGCTTTTTCTGGATCATCAACGCCCATGGGATTATCCGCTAATCGGGACCAAGCTTTGAAGTTTATTAGGTCCAAACTAATGGCAAAGCGATTGAGAATGTCACTGCCTAAGTAAAAAAGCGGCAGTGACGTCTCGCATGACCCAACAATTGTGGACTATGCTCTTGTTGCCAATGGAGATTTTGAGCATACACCTGCTTGGCAGGAGATGTTTGGAATTGGGTGCTTCAAGGTCCATTTCCCATTTGTCTATCAGTTTGAATGTGGGAATGGCTGGATCTTTTGGGAGTTGGCGAAACATGGCTTCGCTGATGAAGCTCTTACCGTTGTTCACACACACTCGAGCGAGAACAGAGTCCTTCCCATCATTTAACTGAACAGGGATGAACAACTGCTCTCCAATTTGCTGAATATCAGCCAGGCTCTGAGCTGATTTCACATCTTTCTGGACTATAGGAGTGGGAGTTTCTGGTTGTGGATTAGTAAAGAATTTCAGGGTGTTTCCTTCCAGTGTGGAATACCACCTCAAACTGGAAGGAAGGTTGATTTTCAGAAATAGAGAGGACCCCCCATCACCAGTCTGTTGTCCTACTGCTATTACTGTCACGTCTGGAATTTGGTTGTTTTGGAAGTGAAATTCTACTTGGTCAGATTTTTGTTCAACCATGTGGCAGGTGCCGTTTAAACTAACATGGTTGGCACTCTGTTTTAATTTTATTGGTCGGCTAGTCTGGGTCCAGAGGACCTTGTTTACGCAATCTATTAAGGGTGACAACCTCCTCAGGAGGTCATTCCCCAGTAAACAGGGGGTGCCCTCTGGAGTCACTACTATGACCGGGTGTTTCACCTTGTGTCGCCCGATCTTAATGTCCAAGTCTGCAGTCCCCTCAACGGGAATTTCCTTCCCGTCAAAGTTCTGCAGTTGTCCAGGAAGAGAGGTGAGAGGAATTTGGTAATTCTCTCCCCTTCCTGCATTCAGTTCGTCAAAGGCCCTTCTGGACAGAAGGGTAGCTTGAGATCCAGTGTCCACCAGTGCCAAAATTGTACCCTGCCCCTGTACTTGTACCAGGGCATAGTATCTTCCCTCCTTCTCCTCAAGGGGGCACAGATAATGCACATTTTTGGACAACTGGTGGGCTAACTTTCTGGTTTTGGACATCGCTAGCGAAGAGATTTGGGCAGAATTCTGTGGAGAGCCTTGGGAATCTGAAAGAAAAAGTTGGCAACTGGAGATCAGAGCCATTGTGGGTTCCCCTGGCTCCGGTTCTGGACTGCCCCCCCCTTTTTGGAGGCAGTCATCAGGATGGGTTTGAACCAGGGGATTTTTTTGCTGTTGGTTCTGGGATGAGATGATGGGCGGCGGTAGCTCAGTCTCCAAATCTCCCCAGTCTGGATTGGAATCCTTTGGGACCCATTTTTCTTTGGGAGGAGTTCCCCCATCTCTGAAGGAGAAGATCCTTTTCCCAGGATCCTCTGAGGATCCATCTCCCTCAAATTGGAAGACCTGTATTTCTTCCACAAAACGGGTCTGTTTGGGTACTTTGTTGCTCCTACCCCCCCTCTGCTCCTTGGGAGGCAGGCCTTCAGGGGCAGGAGATTTTGTTTCCGGTTCCTGGTTTTCCAGGGGCTGTTTACAAGTTGGGAAGGAAGCTTCCTCCAAGGCTTTACACCCCCCTTCCCCTTGTGCCTCCTCCCTGGGAACCGGTGTGTTATCGGGGTGCTGCCCCCGTCATTGTTCTGGAGCACCAGGTCCAGAGTTTGGGGCATTCTGCGGTGGCACGCTCATCAGAGGGTTCTGTTGAGCCCTCAGTATGTGACCCAGATCCCGTGCCATATTTTGGACCTGGCGCTCTAACTGGGAAACCCGCTCAGGCTGATACGGGGCTCTATTTTCTCCCTGGTAGTACCCCTGGTTGGGAAGATTTTGGTACCCCTCCACCCTTGGCCTCCCCTCTCCCGGATTAGGTTGTCTGGGCTCAGGGAATTGGGGAAAGAAGGATGGATGATTTTGGGGCTGGAAGTTGGGTGGATACCTGGGGAAAAAGTTCTGCCCAGGATTTGGAGAATTTCTGCCCTCCGGTGGGATGTTAGGAGGGAAGTTCCCTGGGCTAGGTGCTTGGCTGGATCCCCCCCCTTGGGCTGGAGGAGTCCACACATAACCCAGGATGGGTCGATTTCCCTTGTAACGGGGACTTACATAATCAGGAGAGCGAGGGACCCCATTTGTGGGGCTGCCTCCTTGGCTCCCTGTCTGTGACTGGCCCGAGGACCTTCTGGGCCTAGCATTATTTGGTGCAAGTAGGTTTTTAGGCCCCCCCATCTCCAAATCCAAAACGGGGGCAACCTTTACCTCTGCCACCTTCGCAGCAGCAGGGGTGCTGTTGGTTTTGGGGTTTTTAGGCTGGTTTTTGTTTTCCACCGGTTTCTGCACCTCGTAGATGCGGGTGGCTTGTTCAATGACCCATTCTAAAGATCTTTTATCATGAAAATGTCTCACGAGCTGGGTCATTATGTATTTGGGCAAGGCATGGAAAAAAGTATTAACAAATTCTCTGCTGTCTGTGCGCACCCTTCTGGTGGTCTGCGCAAAGGCACGTTTCAGTTCTTGCACGAATTCTTGTGGGGCCTGATCCTCCCCACATTGCAAATTGTAGGCTGCCTTGCGAGCCTCTTGAGGATTTCTGTGAACAGAAAAATGTTTCAAGATGGCCGCCTTATAGATGGACCATCCTAAATGATTTTGGTCCTCCAGCCCCGCAAAGAAACTGGAGTATTCTGGTGAGAATGTCCATTTGACGTACTGGATGCAGCTACTGCTGTCCTTCAAATGGAAAGTCTCCTTCATTTGCTCATAGAGCTCCAAGTGTTCCCATACGGAATACTTGGCGTTATTATGATAAGGCGTGATAACACTCCTTATTGCCTTTATTTGCTTCAATGGGTCCTTAAGCAAGGCCCTTTTTGCCTTATTGGCCTTTTTGGTTCGGGTAACCCTAGTCCATTCATCCTCTGACTCAGAGGCACTGCTCCCAGAGGTTCCTGTCTGATCTTCCAGGTTTTCCCGGATTCTGCGAGCCTGGGAATGGCTGGCAGAATGTGGGGACCTGGTCTCCTGTGTCCTGCGCCGTTCAGAGGAGTCTTCAGATTCCTCTTTGCTGCCAGGATTTAATGGGTACCCCCCCCACTGACCTAACTGGGCAGAAGTTTTCAGGATGCCCTTAATGGGCCTATTCTCCTGGGATTCCCCACTAAATTGCACTGTGCTTGGGTGCCCATACCCGGATGCCCGCCCATCCATTCCTGGGAGGTACTGGCCTATGAGCCCCATGCTTCTGGCTGGATAGTAATCTGCCATCCCTGTGGCCCGGTGCTCATGCGCGCCAGGGGACATGGGGGTGGCAGAGTCCAGGGACTGAGAGAGATAAAGGCCTCTGGTACTAGGGCTCCTGAGGTTATGCTCAGGAGTTTCCCTTTCCCAGCGAACCTGGTCTCTATCCGCCCCTGCTCCCTGTTGCAATGCAAGAGCCTGCGCCTTCAGTTCCTCAGTTAAGGCCTTACTAGACTCTATCAGTCTCTCCTGTATCGCTACCTGTTGTTGGAGCCTATCATTGTGCTGGCAGAGAGCCTCATTCTCTCTCTGCGTTTCCTGATTGGTCCTGGAGCACTGGGCCAGTCTTTGCTGCAGGAGGGTTACCTCCTGAGCTGTGTCCCTATTGGCCTGCTCCTGTCTTGCCAGAGCCTCCTCCACCCTCCTGGTGTGCTCTAGCAAGTCCTGGTGTTCTTTTTGGAGGTCACCCAGTCCCTGGTGGGCCAGGTGATTTTCTTCCATTTTTCTCCTTAAGTGGCAGACTTCCTGGCCTAAGGTGTCCCTTTCCTGACCAAGAGCTTGGATTTGTGACGCCAGGTCGTCCCTTTGCCTTTCGAAGGCACCAGCTTTCTGGCGCTCCTGATCAAACTCTGCCTGGGTATCCAGGTCTTTCAGGATCAGTTTATTGCTCTCCTCTTTCTCTCTGTCTAGTTGGATTTGCAGGGTGGCTACCTGCTCTGTTCATGCCCTGTTGAAATTGATCTGTTGCTCCAGCTTTTTCTGGCTCTGCAGTAGGGAGTCCAAACTGTCTTGGTGTTCCTTCTGCAAAGCCAGAATTCTGGTATCCTGGTCAGCCTTTTCCTGTTGCAGGATATCCATATCCTTCTTTATTTTAATGATGTGCTGTCTACTCTCATTTTCTGACTCCTGGCTCCCCTGCAGCCTCTGCTCAGAAGAGACCAGGTCAGATTGGACCTTCTCTAACGCCATCTGTCGCTTATTCGCCAGATCTTGGCTTTCAGTACATTTATCCTGCATGTCTCCCATATATAGGTACAGGTATGCCGCTATCCTAACCATCTTGTCTTGTTCATCCTTCGCTTTAGGAGCCATGTATAGTTCACTCAGGGCGACATGTAAGGGACCCTGATCTCTCCATATATCTGACCCTGTTTCCGTGACATGTTGCGTGATGGCCTGCAACCAGACCATGCGGTCCTGGTGAGTCCACTCACCTCTCACAAATAACTTATGTAAGAAGTGCTCTCTGGCTATTTTCATGTCTACTAAGGTCGTCATTCTTGAATTTGAGTTCCTTCCTGACTTACAGAAGTTTGTATTTTATTTTTGCAAAACAGACCTTTTCCTTAGAGCGTTCCTTTGAGGAGTGCTTTACAGCGTAACACAGCGTGGTGATCCGACCAGATATGTGTATCTGGTCAGCTGGCACACTGTATTAATCTGCACAAGTGATAGATCTAATCCGGAATCCCCGGCTACGAGCCCCCAATTTGTAAGAGGATTCAATTCAACACTACAGCTAAGTCAATGCCTAGTCTGGGATACTGAATGGAAACCCTTATTGATATATCTTTATGTCCAGTTCATGCATTCTGGATGACTACCCCTATATAACACCCCTCTCTTGGAATCCCCCTGACCCCACTGAGCCAAGAAGTAGTTCTGTTTTGCAAGTTAAAAGGTTTATTTGATAATTTAAACAATAGATATATATATCACACTTTATAATAATTAATAATTGAATATCACACTTAATCTGATATGATAAAGATTAACAACGGAGAATCTGGCACTAGCCCACTTCTTTATAAACACTAAGGAGTGGAAATGAAATGGATAAGGTAGCACACTGGTAAATAGGGACAGAAGAATAATGTGGTAGAGAATGCTTTATATGGTTCAAGGAAATGCAAGGTTGAATGAATGAAATGCAGTATAGAAGATAAACTGATATGGTTTCACAAAAGACAAGGTAATCACTTTTCCTTTGTGGCAATTCACCCCCCCTATACAATGTAAGGAGATGGAAGGAAGAGCACACGGTTCAGGTATACAATCACAATGTAATACAGAGTTCCAGTTTCCCAGCAAGCTTAGAGGAGAATAGATATGAGTTTTACACAGGCTCAAAATGCTTTAAAATGTGATAGCAATATATTGGAAAATGTGCTAAAATGATTTTAATTCCCTCTGGAGGTTCAGGTTGAGGATTAGTTGGTTTAAATAAGTTCAGGCTTACTTTAGCAATGTTCTAGGAATGATTGGCAGGTTAAAGGAATTTTTGGCAAATGAAAGCAAGGAAGCTGCTGTTTTCACACGGGGAGAAATTTGCAAATCGCGGCAAAATTCACGAGTGGGTTTTTCGCGATTGCGGCAGAAGTATAGGGAATAGGAATGCGGTTCTAGGTTCGTTGAAAAGCCAAGATTTCCAGCTTTCAGAGGAAAGTTACTGCAAGTCTCTAAGACAAACGGTCACGGAGATATGAGCAATATGGTAAAGGTCGTTTTTCAGATTTGAAATTTTAAAAGTTCAAAGTGACAAGTTACAGCTAGCAACTAGAAATGACAGGTGACAGCTTTGCAAATGACAGGTGACAGTTAGGAGACAGTTCTGGTTAGATTAAAATAGATTGAATTATATTATTTTAACTAAGAGATTGGTTCTGCACAGTTCTGCTAGGTACTCACAATATATTTAGAAATAGAATGGGCCTCGCCACGGATCTGGTCAGGTTTTCTACACTCGCCACGGACGGTCTCTGCGCACAGCGGTCTGTGTCAGCTCTCTGGTTCTGCGAACAGCGGTCTGGGTCAGCTCTGCTCTGCCTCTGGTTCTGGATACTGCTCTGCTTTCTCTGGGTACAGCACTGCTTCTGGATCTTTCTGCACAGCTTTCTCTGGACCCAGCGCTGATCTGCACGGCTCCTGGATGCTGCTATCGCTGTTAGGTTTGCTGGATGCTGAGGCCCGCTGAGAAGAGTTCTCAGTTTGTGGGTTTAGGCCCTTGCTTTGAGTTCTGAATCAAGTTCTTTGGAGTTTTAAAGTCTAAGTGTTGAAGCTGGTATCTTCTGGATGTTGTGTGGTCGGGCAGAGCGCGTTTCAGCAAATGGAATTGAATGTCCCTATCTGTCCTGACTGTCTGCTTTTATGTGTTTTGAAAGTGGGTGGAGAGGCTAGCTTCCTAGGCCCTACCCCTCTCCACTCGTCATTGGCCACTTCCTCCTCTTCCCCTTGATTGGGGGAATGAAATGAAGTGTCATCATGATGAGGTCTGTTTATGATACAGAGAACCCAACCCTGTCAACTTGACACCCAAATCTATATCTGATCCAAATACATATTTACACAGGTACACATCTGTTTAAAATTACACGCACCCATCACATATCACATGAGGTATACTCTGTCCAAATCTGCTCTTCCTGAGAGCTTGCATTAAAAAATGGCAACATATTTCACTTTTTGGTCAGGTTACCAATATTGGATTTGTCCCCGCATTTACACAGATGTGCCCATGGTGTGTGGGCATTAGGTGGTGGAGTGTCAGATTTTTAACATACATACATTTACAGTAATATCCTCTTTTCCACTAAAACCCCCCTGAACATACCACCGGGTCCTACCACGTCTTCAAATGTGCACAGAAAAATCACAAGAATTATGGTATCATTTAAATAATCATGACAAGTCCGTACTATGAGTTATTCGTCTTTTTAGAGTTATGTTCTGGCCCCAAAGGGGTGTGGTTTCCCCCCAGCACAAGGTTGAATTTCTGGTTTTTCCAGTTCTGCCAAGCTCAGAGACCCTGCCCCTCCCAGCTTCTGCCAAGAGGAAGCTGTTTTACGGTCCCCCCAATAAAGCATCTGCCTGGGTCCTGGAAGGCCCATTGTTCAAGAGGAAGCCATTTATGGCCTCCCCCCAATAAACCCTCTGCCTGGGTCCTATGTTTAGTCTCTAGCAGTCCCTTGGTAATTCAATCAGAGAAGTGTCATATCCCTTTTGGTGGGAACAGCAAAAGGCAGCTAGGCCTGGGAACACAGCTGTTGTGCAAGTCTCAACTCCTGTCGGGGGTAGCTGGTGGGCAGAATTCAGTTCCTTAAGCCAGGCCCCAGCTAATGTCACTTTTAGTTACCTAGTTTTCTGCATTCAAATAAAACTAACAATTTTTACATATGCAGCTAGAATGCTGATTCTATGTTTAAAACTATGACATTTAAACAATTGCAACCTATGTGACACTCAAAGTAGGTCACTCATTTCTTTTAAACATTTAGATTTTTAGTGTCTTTCAGTCCAAATTTACTTAAACTGCTGAAATCCACAGCTCAGCCAGTCTTGTTATAAACCTTCAAGTCACTTCAGAATATAACTTTACATTGTATCCACCTCTCAGTAAGTCTTTCTTTGGCCTGCTTTGGGTTCATTTATTCAGTTTACACAAATGTCTGGTGTTGTTTTAAAACGCCTGCTTTCTGATAGTGGTGAGTACTGGTAATGCACCCATTTTTGGGATTTAAGAAAATGAATTCCCCACAATTCTAGGTTGCTTTTGGCAATCAGCATTGCCATTCCCAATGGTTTCAGGCTACTGTGTGGGTAGTCCAATGGTGGTTTTAGGCAGTGCCCTTCTGTGCCCATAACATCGGCAAAATGGGTGGCAGCCTATTCTTCATGCACTTCCCTGGGCATTTTCTGGGAATCTCTGGCCATCATGATGTTTTCAATGCCAGTACTGCACAGTTTTTGAGGTAGGGCTCGGATGCATGGGTAAAAACATCCCACACCACGCAGTCCGGCCGGCATGAAGGAACACCCCACGGTCAGAGGGGGGCGTCAGCACCTGCCTATGCAGATAGATTAAGGGCATTGCCAGGGAGACGGCAAGGCGGAAATGCCACCCCAGCGATAGACCGGAGAGCTATGGGGAAAGAAAAGGAAGACTGCGTATTACAATTCCCGCTGCTAGAAAAGGGGGGAGCAAGACCACAATATATTCCATGGCCACACATGGACCGAGAGAACCTCAAAAATAAGCTTCCAATGCTGACATCGGGGCCGGAAAGTGGATACATGAGTTAGAGAAAATGACGGGGGGTGTCACCTTAGCTATAGAAGACATTAAGCGCCTCCTAATTGCCATACTTGGTGAAAGAGCAGACAATGTATGGAAACGGGCAGGCTATCCTAGGGTAACCCTAACTAACACCTCCCATGATGGAGCACCATTTAATAATTGTAGAGCAGCAGTGTGGAAAGCGCTGCGGTCGCTATATCCAGACACTTCTGATATGGGGGCTATAATGACTCGGAAAATGAAGGATGAGAGGATCTGTTGATTTATATCCAGAATTTTCAAGACACGTGGGTGCTCGAGACGCAGGAGTCTTGGACGAAATCTATCCCTGTATTGTACCATATATTATGCCAAGGGTTGCCTGAACCAGTGCAAAAACAGCTCAAGAAATTGGTAGGAATAGAAACTAAACCATGGGCTGAAATACAGTTGACAATTGCACATTACTGTAGAATGTTGCAAGAAAAGAATCGGAAAAAGGAAACAACTCGTAAGGGTGAGTAGGCGAAGCTGCTGCAAAGGAAACTCTCAAAGTATGCTCTCGAGGGAGCCATGCTAACAAGCCCAGCTGAACCACGTGCACAGCAGGCGACTAACCCAGCGTAGAATAATCAGGGTAGCGTGGAACTTTACCCAAGGGAAGGGGTTTTGGAGGAAGAGGATGGCAGAGTAATCAGGGTGGCTTTCGAGGTAACCAGGGAGGCTTTCAGAATAATCAAGGTGGCTTTCAGAGCATGCAGATGAACAGTCCAGCTATGCCAGATGGACAGATGGCCCGACCTCCACCAGTTTGTTGACTGTGTGGAATGACAGGACATATGGCGCGCATGTGCAGAAGCCAAGGCATGTGGCAAAATAACAAAGGGATGGGGGCAGGCATGGTGAATCAGCCAGCCGTCCCGCAGCAGGGCGGTGCACAAAATCACACAGTGCAGCAGCAGGCACCAGGCTTGCAGCAAGGTGCACAGCAAGTGGTTCAAACCCCACACATGGGGAATGTACCGCAGGGACAATCCCAACAGGCACCACTGCAAATGTCGCAGGGCACTAGCTCCGGAGGGGGAGTCAACCCTGGAAATGGGGGAAATCAGCAAGTATACAATGGGCCGAACCTATATATGAAATAGGACAGCTCATGGGGGACTCTGATGTGCTCTATCCTATCAGTGACACCAGACCCTAAAAGGGAACCTAGGGTGAATGTCGTCATAGGGGACAAAGAATATTCTTTCGTAGTTGACATGGGTGCGACATGCTCGTGCATACGGAAGGCAAGTTTTCCTTGTCCGGCAAGGCTATAGATACTCAGAGTTTCACTGGAGCTCACAGTAGAGTTCGCTTTACAGACACGCTCCCAGTCTCTGTGGGAGAGCGCAAAATGGATGTACCCTTATTGTATTCACGTCAGACCCCAGTAAACATCCTGGGTTGGGCCTTAATGACTAAGTTGAATATGACAATCTTGTTTACCGAGAATGGTATAGTGTGCTCCACTCCAGGATGCATTAATTTGAACGTGTGCGAAATGATCAGAGCATACTCTGGACGTATAGCCATGAGAGCTATTCTATTAGAGCCAGAAGTCTTCGCATATGGCGTACAGGTGCTCAAGGTGGGATTGCCAGGCCTTGCAGATAGAAATATGAGGACACCTGATGAGTTTCTATTCAGACCAAGAATACCTATGCATGAAGAAGAGGGACAAGTATTTCCCTTAATGATACAATCTGCCGCAGTGCGAGGGAAAGTGGTATTGGTCGAAGGATATGATGACGAAGGCAGACAATGGTGTGCGATTATCGTCAACGAAGAAGGATATCGAGTGACTGACGTCACCGATGACGATCTGTTCGAAGAACACCCTGACCTAGAAGAGACAAGGGTGGAAGTAAGTCTCATCTTTTGGGTCAAAATGATCAAACCGGAGGTGCCACAGAGAATGATGTTGGCACTGATATATCCAGAATATTTTGATGACAACATGGCCCAAGTGCCTGCCGCGGTATGGACTGCAGGGCCCTATGACGTAGGCCTCCTGAAGGGGGCAGGTGAAGTGAAAATTAAACTGAAACCAGGAGCAATTTTACCAAGAGCGCGACAACATCCCATGTCCAGAGAGGCAGATGAAGGGATCGCGAATACAATTTCCGCCATGATGGAGCAGGGCATCCTAGTGATGTCAGAATCACCTTGCAACACAGTGATTTACCCTGTCAATAAATCAAAGGGAGGGTCTTGGCGTAATCCAAGATTTAAGAGCATTAAACAATATAGTTGAAGCTGAATTCCCTCTGGTCCCTAATCCATCCACATTTCTATGCAACATACCCACTGAGGAAAAATATTTCACAGCGATTGACTTGAAAAATGCATTTTTCTCAATCCCGTTGCACCGTGACTCACAAGATCTGACATCATTTACTTTCAGACAGATGCGTCTAAAAAGCACAAGGTTGCCATAGGGATATTTTGAGTCCCCATCCATCTTCAACAGAGTCCTGCAAATGGACCTAAGCAATATTGCAGTAGATAGTGTCGTCTTGCAGTATGTGGATGAAATTCTGATCTGCAGCGTCACTGAGGAACAATGCAGGGACGACTCTGTCCAGCTTCTAACTATCCTGGCTGAGAAAGGATATAAAGTTGACAAGGAAAAGCTACAATACTGTCAGCGAGAGGTGCTGTACATAGGACAGCTAATCTCACACGAAGGGAAAAAGGTAACCTCAGAAAGGGATGAAGCTATCATGAACACGGCTAAACCGCTCACGATAAAGCAAATGCAAAGCTTCTTAGGCCTGTGCCATTATGTCAGAGCATGGGTCTTCGACTACAGCTCGTATATCAAGCCCTTGCTTCAGGCCATAAAGAAGGTCCAGGCAACAAGGGAAAAAATTGAATGGACTGAGACAATGGAAAAGGGGTTTGCAGAACTTAAGGGGGCGATTTGTAAGGCCCAGTTCTCGGGATTCCTAATTATGCAGAGGAATTCTACATGTTCTCACATACCGATGGCAATTTTATGACGGCAGTGCTCGCTCAGCGAACCTCACTGGGGTACAAGCCCTTAGCGTATTACAGCGGGAGTCTGGACCCGATCATGAAGGGCCACTTCCCATGCAAACAAAATCTAGCTGCTGCCGCGTTCGCCATTGAGAAGGCGTCATCCATTGTGATGGGGTCCTCCATGACATTGTATGTCAAACACTCATTATTCGCCATACTAGAGAAACCAAAGAGCACACTGACATCACAGAGAGCATCCGCCTATGAGGTGATTATCTCTAACCCATCGATCAAAATAGTTTGATGTAAAACTGTAAATCCAGCCACGTTCATAGCTGAGCTAGTCACTGAAGGAGAACCAATACATGACTGTGTGAACTATGAGGAATTCTATGATGAAATCCCCAGGGTAAAAGAAAATGCCCTGGCAGGTGGTGGATCGTGTTTATTGACGGCTCATCTAGAATCGACCAAGAAGATGAACAAAGATACACAGGCGTGGCCGTGATAAACCACCTAGCGAATGGAGAGTTCCAGGTACTCGTCCGTGCACGAATACCATCTCACTATTCTGCACAAGCTGCAGAACTATTGGCGGTGATACTCGCCATTGAGAATCATGCAGACCAGGAAGTAACGGTGTATAGTGACTCTGCCTATGTGATATCTACCATGCACGCAGGCTTAGCGCGATGAAAAAGTGCAGCATGCAGACTTATTGGACAGGTTGATGAAAGCACTACAGCTCCCAGTGGGCATAGCATAAAAGCACTACAGCTCCCAGTGGGCATAGCAGTTATGAAGTGTGCCGCCCACACCAAAAGCGACAGATTTAGTGTCACGAGGAAATCATGAAACGGACACGGAAGCCAAGCGCATGGCATCCAAGGATGAAACAGTCATGGACATGGAAGTGGCACGTACCCATGGGCGTATGGTGGTAGCACGAACCACACCAGAGGCCTATAGCAACATGGGACAGACTCAGCTAATGGAAGTCCAAGGGGGGGCACCTCAGGAGGAGAAATATTTGTGGAAGCGTCGAGGGTGTTCCTTAAACCCCTCTGACTGTTGTGGAGACAAGACAGCACTGGTAAACCAGTAATGCCTGTTGCCCTACTGAAGGTAGCATTGGAACAATTACACTACCCTATACATTTGACAAAAGAAAATCTTGCTGCAATGCTCGCAGAAGGCTGGTTTACACCAAATTTAGCAGAGCATGTTGCGTTCTTCATGGTTAACTGCATTATCTGCCAAAAATACACCACTGGGCACACAGTAAAAGTAGTGAGAGGAGTTATCCCCCGGCCAAATGGGCCATTCCAGCACTTGCATATCGACTACGTCGACATGATTCAAGTGTGCAATGGGTACAGGTATTTAATTGTAATGGTGTGTCCGTTCTCTAGATGGATAGAAACAGGTTCTTTGTGCACACCCAGACTCTACCTGTACTGCCAAAATTCTAGTGAAGGAAGTGTTCCCTGTTTGGGTGGTGTGCGAGGTAATGCAATCAGACAACAGGGCTCACTTTGTTAATGCAGTTTTCGAGCAGATCAGCTTGTTGCTTGGTATAAAGCACAAGTTCTCGTCAGCGTATCATCCGGAGGGGAATGGTACATGTGAGCGGCTCAACAGCCTTTTAAAGGAGAGGATAGCCAAGTTGAAGCTCACATTAAAAAAGGGACGGCTGCACTGTCTACCACTGGCATTGTATGCACTTCGGAACCAACCAGGCTCCGACCATCATCTCACGCCGCACAAGATAGTTACAGGCAGAAGGATGAGGACCCCTCTTACCCCCCGAGATAGAGCTAGATGTGATGCCCAGCCAACAAGTGAGGTCTTGGGGACAGAGATGCAGGAGTACTTGAATTGTTTGACATCCAGCATCTCTGTCATTTCAGGCCAGCTGCAGCAACGAAAAAAAGGGTGCAGCGCAGCACAAAATACAACAAGAAGTGCTGAAACAGACTCTGTGCAAAGTCTATGTGCGCCACCCGTCTTCCCTGGTGACGCTGTTCCCATAAGGAACTTTACAAGGATGAAGTGGGATGAGCCATGATTCAATGGCCCTTTCATCGTAGAGGACTGCAATCCTTCAGCTGTCAAAGTCCAGGGCAGAAGGGCATGGCTCTTCCTGAATGACTTTAAACCTTATATAGGAGAGAGCCCTCCAGCTGCATCTAACCGCGAAGAAACCACAGACAATGGGGAAGAACCTCAGCACGTGCAGACAAGATCCATGGCGAGGAAGAAGGACACATGAGCAGCAAAACAATGACAAAAGAACTCTGATTCATTTTGTGGCTTTAAATAGAATACTTCCCAAACCAGAGAAAGGTGGTAAAGAAAAATAAAGCGGACACTCTGTACTCCACAGTTGCAGGGTAAAGAAGAGAACTACACACACTCACAAAGCCACAACAACGTTCATAAAATGAACTTTTGAAATAGCGTCAAGCACAAGTAGTACAAAGAATCAAGAACTCTAATAGACTGTAAATAAGATGCATTGCTGAGAACGTAACACAGTATCCTGAAGCAACCAGTATCAAGACTTTGTTCACAGATCTAATGGTATCCCCCAGCAGAAGCCTCACGTGGGATGTGCTCACTTATTTCCAGTTGGTGGTGATTTCATATCCGTCACTCATAGGGAGAGAAACCAGTGTCACAGACTTTATTCAAGATCCTGCGAACAACAAGGTAATTTGGCAACTGCTGACTGTCATCACGGAAGCCTTCGCCGAGCTACCCGAGCACAGCAAAGAGGACACAAATGCTTCCACCGCCGGTAGACATTGATGAACTCACATTCACTTTGTTCTTTTAAATAATCGAGAAATGCCCAGGACTCATCGGGAGAACAACTGACACACGCACTTTCATCAGAGACCCAAGAAACCTAGCTCAGTTGAACCAGCTGTGAACTAAACTAAATCACTTTGTGGTAGTCCATGCAACAGGAAGGTGCAGAGACTGTGCGAATCAAAAGAAAAGCTCATGTCCAGGACACAGCAAAACAGGACAAATTTCCCTATCTCCCGAGGACACCCGGCTGGCGCACAATGAACTGCTTAGACTAGTCACAGACTATCCGAAAATGGTGGGGAGGCCTGCAGATGTTGATGTCATCGCCTTCCTTAGAGATCCAGCCAACGTCCCACACATGGGCACACTCCTCCACGGCATAATGCTCCAGGTGGAGCTATCTAACTTCCAGCGAGAATACTTAAGGAGATTCCAGTAAGACTTTTCGCCGTGGGACAGATCGAGGACAGAGACACAGTTTTTCAACTTTCTGCCGCAGGACAGATCGAAGAGAGCAGAGTCAAGAACTACACCATCTTATTTTTCGTTTTTCTTTTTCTATTTGTTCTGAATTTTCTTATTTTTCCATGTTTACTTTTATTTTTATTTTTGTTTTTATTTTTACAACATTCTATTTTTGTGTGATTTTTAGCAGTTACATCTTTTCATTCCTTCACATTGAACAGGTTCCAGCATGTCCTCAGTACCAAAGCAAATTCGAGGAGTGCACTGGGACTTCACCTACTATAGATATGCATAATGAATGTGATGTACCAAAGTTGCTAGCCTAACCCTTTTCCATAGTCTAACACAGGAACTGTACTGCATACCCAGAGACTACCGTCAACAAGAGGGGGGGCATTTGGAAAGCACTCGTCACTTTAATAGTATTGAACTCTCGAACTACGAGATCAGAGCAAGAGAAGGAATTAATAACTGTCTATGAACTCATTCGAAATGGGGGCCCAGAACAGTAACTTAGTTTGACCAACAGCAGAAGGGCGCCCTGCTTCCCCGGGAGGAAATGCTGCCAGATGACCTACAAGTCTATCATGTGTATATGCTTAGTAATTATCATTGTGTTTTTATCTTTGACTATTCGAACTGCATTTTTTATTGGTGCACAAAGTGTCCCATTTTCAGTGCATCCACCAGATGATGAACGCCTGGGTCCCACAAAAGCACACAGACCATAAATAGTCATCCCAGTCCCAAGAAAACCTGATGGTAAAGTTAACAAATTAAAATTAAATGTAATTAGCAGTGATCCATACACACTTGAGGTAATGAATGAAGGAAAAGGCTGGAGACAGGGTCAACACGGAATGAATGAAAATATATCACTGACCACTGCACGCACCCACACACAGGATGCACACAGACAAGGGCAAGGCTACAGAGCCTCCAACGAAGGCAGCAGAGAAGAGGAGACTGCCTGCTGAACAATCAGTTCCAGAAAATAGCGGAAGCAACCAACCAGAACCAAGTGAGATACCAATGAAAGAGGGCATAGCAAAATCCCTCAAAAGAACAGAAGTAGCCACAAAGGAACTCACAGAGAAAACACAAGCACTGATACATTATTTGTTCCCATTCATAGTCAGAGCAAAGAAACTGCATGAGGAGCTGAAAAATAGAACTACAGAGACTATAACGACAAGCGCGCCAGCACGAACACTGCTAACAAGCACCAGATCTACAACACAGCCACACATTGGGGAGTTATTGAGCCAATGGCGGCCAGAGAACCTCAATAAAAAATTACAAGAGGAAAGGAAGAGAAATGCAAAACCTTCTCCTACCAATGCTATACAGCCAAGGCAGCCTGCTCTACCAAGACACAGAGAGTGGAAAAGCAGTACAGATGCTTTTAAGGATATAGTAATAGCAAACTATAGAAGAACGCTGAGAATCAAGAGAAGCCCATATGAAGATAACAATGAACTCAAAGATTACCTGGACAACACAGCCCATCTTGGAAATAACATATGGTACCAGCACATGAAGGAAGTAGGACGAAGGCAGTCAGAAGGAGAATGCTTTGTCTGTGCTCTTCTACCATACAGCATGTGAAAATCCAAGATCTTCGCGGCTATAGAAATTGATGTACCCACAGCACACTGTATGTCACATGTAGCAATGTGCAACACCAGAGGACAATTTATGGGAAGAGACACCTCGTTGATATGGGTCAACGAAAAGGACTACCCGGATGAAGATGGCTACATCCAGGACATTAAAAGAAGAAACAGGGCGCACACAAGGAATCACGTGATCAGATACGAGAATCCTGACGACAAAGGATCAGTAACACGATAGGTAATAAACTCAAGATTGAACGTTCAAGGAAAAACTGCAGAAGAGGCTGAAATCTGGAAGAACAGAGGCCAAATGCAGATTTGAGTGGCAGTGGTCTCCCCAGATGGATGGGAAGAAGGAGTAGTAATCTGCCAAGCTTGGATGGTCCTTGGAGCCTGCCGAGAAGCAATAGAGAATTTGCAGAGGTTATGCAAACATCTATGGCCAAAACTGGTAAAGCTGCTAACATGGGTCGAAGACAGAGGAGGACTCCTGCAGATAGTACCACTGGAAAGCCCAAAACTATGCTTCAGAAGTAATGGCACGAGGAAGATGGGAGAGAATGTAAACTGCGGACAAATCTTTGAAGCTCCAGAAATGGCACAAGGAACCGCAGTCATCATGGACCATTACTGGGCATGTGGATCCAAGGCATACATAAGACTGCCGAAAAACTGGGGAGGCATATGCACACTGGTGAACGTCCATGTTCCCGCGCTGGTGATCCCTAAGAATGACCTGAATTTGGACCGGTTCTCAAAGGCAGATGCTCATCTGAGAAAAAGGAGCTCTGTGGAACTGATATCCAGGATGAAAAGAGAAAATTACTTCTCTGCCAAATCAGAAGAGGAATTCCATGCAATCCCATACGAACACAGGCTGTTCAGCCTCACCTCAACATTGTTCACCACGATGCTCTTGCCACACATTCAAATTGGAGTGAATGCTAAATGGTTGCAGATAACCAGATGGGAGTTATTGCAGACCATCAATGCCACTATAAAAGCATTTAACGTGATCAAAGAAGAACTGAGAGCAATCAGACTGATGACCCTCCAGAACAGATATGTGCTTGACATGATCACAGCGATGGATGGAGGTGTTTGTGCAAAAATCGGAGAATCGTGTTGCACATTTGTACCATCGCACGATGAAGAAAACGGAACCCTTACAGAGGCCATAAGTATGTTGACAAACTTGAAAAATCAGATGATCGATGAAAGTGATGAATTGGACGATGACAGCTGGTTTAGAGCCCTGTTCTCATGGGTCCCACAATGGATGGCAGATATATTCAAGTTTCTGGGAGCTTTACTAGCAATGGTACTGATAGGATTCTGTGTTATCAAGATAATCATTACACAGTGCCTGAAAACTGCGAAGAAAGCCATAGGGATGAAAATAATGGTTGATGTTGAACCAGGATGGAAACCCAGAGACCTGACTGATGAAGAAATAAGAGACTTTGTGAAGGTCAGCAAATTTGTGCTAGAAGGAACAAAGTTCACATATCCTAAGAAACGAAGAAGCTATGAAGAAAAATGGATCTACTGCAGCCCAAATGGACAATGTCAGCTAATGACATGGAACAAAGACAAACATGTGAAAAAAGCAGGGCGTTTGAAAGGGGTGATAAAAATATGGACTCCAAAGACTCACACATTCACACCATCATGTACAAACCCTGAAGACGATGAACATGACAGCAAAGAATTAAAGAAAATAAATGCAAAAGAGATCGCAGAAGTGGTCGATGAACCAACCAGAGGGGGGAGTGTAGAGGTGGTCCCAGACACGGCTTGCACCCCTGCCTCCCATTTCGAGGTACCAGGAAAGTACTCACCAAGGTATGTGACGTATTAGGAGCAAATGAACCAACAGAAAGCCGCATTGGGACTCTGCCCAGTGTACATCAGAAGATCCGTACCTGTTGAAGCGCCCATAATCAGACAACCCTGGGCAGCACGGTACCCTATCAGACAGCCATACCAGCCACTGATACGAAACGAGGAGTACCTACAGACGGTCCACGAAGAGACCCAAAGAGCCTTAATGATGGGCCAGTGAAAATGACACAAGGGCCTGGACAGGCACGTGAGGGAACGAAAACAGCTATCAAGGGTAGCATGCCAGTGTGAGCAGCTATGAAAAGGAGAAGTAATGGACACAGAAAAGAGACAATGTTGAAATATAAGGAAACGTGGCTATGAGGCAAGATAGACGTAGCCAACTAGTTAATGCGTGTAAATAGGCTTGGAACGCAAGAAGATAAGAAAATGATACTGCTTGCTATGCTTAGTAGAATAATAGAAGCGGCATGCACCATCCATATATCTACCTCAAGAAGCACATTATACAAGTGCGACTCCATTTTGTAAAGCAGAAATGTGCCCAGGCTGCCAGAGGCCTAACAGGCCAAGTTTCATAACCCAGCCAGAGTTAAGAGAAGGAGCGGAATCGAAACTCAACAAGAAGCGGCTCATGCCTAAGAAATCGAGGTCATCCAGAGAAAGGGAGGAGAGCGTCAGCTAACAAGACTCAAACTTCAGAGCATACCAGCCTGCCCCATGACCGTCAAGATAAGGGGGGCCCATGCAGGTGGCAAGGCTAAAGAAGAAACAAATACACAAAAAGCTTGGAACTAAAGCAGAATTCACGGTGAACATACACGCCAGTCAGGCATGAAGAATTACCAATGTCTGATGTCACCCAGATCCAAGGGTACCATAACTTTTCCAGATAAGAGGCTACAGTTTTGAGGACATACCCAGCCAACTAATTGACACATAGCCCCAAAATACTGATTGATGGAAGGGAGGCAGGGTTCATCTTGGGACACCAGGGACCCGGGTGTCCATTCTGCATGCTGCTAATTAAAATGAGGATTTTTGTCTAGGGGTGTAACCTGCCCAATCACAATGGACCATGTAATCTAAGGTCCTATAGATACTGGAACCAATGGGACGTCATAGTTGTAGTGACGTCTATCACACGTGATTCAGAGGGTTGGGCGTAGACGCCCACCCGATATGAGTTATCCAATCCGCATGCTCTGTTACCACATACTGATATAGCACCTATACTTAAGTTACCTTTCCTAACCAATTATATTGCATGACAAATTTGTAGAGTTAGACGTCAGTGATGACGAGTTTGCCTTTAACTATTGCTGTTTGACTAAATTCGAGGAAGTCGGAGCGAGACAGGTGGTCGCAACGATGCTGATTCCCAACTGCTTCCCTGTTTGATGTACTTGTCATTAAACAGACTTCCCTTTGCCAAACTAGTCCTCATTATTGAGTGGTGTTGGAGTAAGTGAATCCTGCACCCCCAGACCTCACATGGTGCAGCTATCTTGTCTTACACGTACTAGAGGGTGAGCACTGACCAATGGGCCCGTTGGTGAACATCTCGCTCTCCTGTACACATCGTCACCTCCACAGAGTGTGGCAGTGTAGGGTAGCCAGATGGTGTTTCTGTCCACATCCCCAACTCCACAAAGTAGGGCAAGTGGAGGGGGGCGCAGGGGAGCATCTGTCCACATCTTCACCTCTGCAGAGTGTGGTAAGTGGGGGGTGGTCAGGGGAGCTTCTGTCCACATCTTCACCTCCACAGTGGATGGCAAGTGGAGGGGGGGCAGGGGAGCGTCTGTCCACATCTTCACCTCCGCAGAGTGTGGCAAGTGGAGGGGGGGCAGGGGAGCATCTGTCCACATCTTCACCTCCGCAGAGTGTGGCAAGTGGAGGTGGGGGGGCAGGGGAGCGTCTGTCCACATCTTCACCTCTGCAGAGTGTGGCAAGTGGAGGGGGGCCAGGGGAGCGTCTGTCCACATCTTCACCTCAACAGAGTGTGGCAAGTGGAGGGGGGCCAGTGGAGCTTCTGTCCACATCTTCACCTCCACAGTGGATGGCAAGTGGAGGGGGGGGGCAGGGGAGCGTCTGTCCACATCTTCACCTCTGCAGAGTGTGGCAAGTGGAGGGGGCAGGGGAGCATCTGTCCACATCTTCACCTCCGCAGAGTGTGGCAAGTGGAGGTGGGGGGGGGCAGGGGAGCGTCTGTCAACATCTTCACCTCCGCAATGTGTGGCAAGTGGAGGGGGGGCAGGGGAGCGTCTGTCCACATCTTCACCTCTACAGAGTGTGGCAAATGGGGGGTGGTTAGGGGAGCTTCTGTCCACATCTTCACCTCCACAGAGTGTGGCAAGTGGAGGGGGGCCAGGGGAGCTTCTGCTCACATCTTCACCTCCACAGAGTGTGGCAAGTGGAGGGGGGGGCAGGGGAGCGTCTGTCCACATCTTCACCTCCACAGTGGATGGCAAGTGGGGGGGCAGGGGAGCGTCTGTCCACATCTTCACCTCTACAGAGTGTGGCAAGTGGGGGGTGGTCAGGGGAGCTTCTGTCCACATCTTCACCTCAAGTGGAGGGGGGCCAGGGCAGCTTCTGCCCACATCTTCACCTCCACAGAGTGTGGCAAGTGGAGGGGGGCCAGGGGAGCTTCTGCCCTCATCTTCACCTCCACAGAGTGTGGCAAGTGGAGGGTGGTCAGGGGAGCTTCTGCCCTCATCTTCACCTCCACAGAGTGTGGCAAGTGGGGGGTGGCCAGGGGAGCTTCTGCCCACATCTTCACCTCCACAGAGTGTGGCAAGTGGGGGGTGGCCAGGGGAGCTTCTGCCCACATCTTCACTTCCACAGAGTGTGGCAAGTGGGGGGTGGTCAGGGGAGCTTCTTTCCACATCTTCACCTCCACAGAGTGTGGCAAGTGGGGGGTGGCCAGGGGAGCTTCTGCCCACATCTTCACTTCCACAGAGTGTGGCAAGTGGAGTTCGGACAGGGGAACTTCTCTCCTCATCTTCACCTCCGCAGAGTGTGGCAAGTGGAGGGGGGCCAGGGGAGCTTCTGCCCTCATCTTCACCTCCGCAGAGTGTGGCAAGTGGAGTTCGGACAGGGGAGCTGCTGTCCCCATCTTCGCCTCCACAGATGCTGCCATATTTGCCACTACTGGCAGCCACACTTGCCCCCGCATAGTAGTGTCCGTGGCTCAATGGATAATAATCCCAGCGCACTGTTTATTCTTTTTTTATCCTGGCCTTCCCATAATTGAGCTGCCCGTGATTGCTCTTAGTTTTTTCGGACGTGTGTGTGTTAAATACGGCATGCTTGCAGATTTGACGTCAACTGTGTGTATACTGTCGGTCAGTGACCCCTCCTCTCATGTGGGAATGGTGGACCCCCATGTGTGGCACCAGTCTTTGGAAAATGCAAGGCTTTTGAGACAGGGATGGGGCAGGAAGAGGGGTTCCTTCCCAGTCCTAAAATGTTAATTTTATACAATTACCTGTTGTTCCCATGGAAACAAATAAACCCAGCTGAACTGCCTGTGCATTCTAGTTGAGTCTGCAAGTGAGTGCCTGACACACAGGCACTTTGATTGCCTGTGTGTGATATCAAAATGACACACGGGAGGGGATGGAGCCGGGCTCCTGTACAGAGTGATAGTAACCCTTTAAGACATACGAGGCTGCGGAACCTGCAATTACACCCAGTGAAGGGTGGCAACGATCCCCACACACTGGCATCTCTCCAGGACATGACAGGGAAATGTCATTCAAGGAGACGAAAATACTGCAGAAGAACACAAACAGCCCAGGGGGCCCAACACACACACCTGCATGCTCTATGTCCACCAAAAGAACGAACATGTCCTAAACAGCGGTACATGACGGCCTGCCCTCCTCCCTGAATACCGCCTCCTCTGTTTCAGGGCCTCTGTGCCTTTCCTACTACCTGATGACCTCTGACCTTGACCCTGCCAGACGGCCTGTCCTCCCCCTGAATACTGCCTCGTTGTTTCGAGGGCTCTGTGCCTCTCCTAACACCTGATGACCCCTGACCTTGAGCCGGCCAGACGGTCTGTTCTCCTCCGTGAATACCCCTCCTCTGTTTCAGGGCCTCTGTGCCTCTCCTACCACCCGATGACATCGGACCTTGACCCCCGCCGACAGTCTGCCCGCCTCCATGTATACTTTCTCCTCTGTTTCAGGGGCTCTGGGCCTCTCCTACCATCTGATGACCTCTGATCTTGACCCCAGTAGTCAACCTGTCCTCCTCCCAGAATACTTTGTCCTCTGTTTCAGGGACTCTGTGCATCTACGAACACCTGTTGACCTCTGGCCTTAACCGCAGCAGACATCCTGTCCTCCTCCCTGAATACTGCCTCCTCTGTTTAAGTGATTCTCTGCCTCTCCTACCACCTGATGACCTCTGACCTTGACCCCGGAAGTCAGTCTGTCCTCCTCCCCGAATACTGCCTCCTTTGTTTCAGGGGCTCTATGCCTCTCCTACCACCCGATGACCTCTGAACTTCACTGCATCAAACAGCCTGTCCTTTCCCCTGAATACAGCTGCCTCTTTTTCAGGGGCTCTGTGCCTCTCCTACCATCCAATTACCTCTTAGCCTGACCCCATCAGACAGCCTGTCCTCCTCGCTGAATACTACCTCCTCTGTTTCCGGAGCTCTGTGCCGATCCTACCTCCTGATGACCTCTCACCTTGACCCCAGCAAACAGTTCATCCTCCTCCCTGAATACTGCCTTCTCTGTTTCAGGGCTCTGTGCCTCTCCTACCTCCTGATGACCTCTCACCTTGACCCCAGCAAACAGTTCATCCTCCTCCCTGAATACTGCCTTCTCTGTTTCAGGGCTCTGTGCCTCTCCTACCTCCTGATGACCTCTCACCTTGACCCCAGCAAACAGTTCATCCTCCTCCCTGAATACTGCCTTCTCTGTTTCAGGGCTCTGTGCCTCTTCTACCACATGATGATTGGGTTTCTTAGAGGCGGATAGTAAAGTGTCACGGTCAAGAGAATTTACCAGAGAATCATCACGTGATATGATTACCTTTCTTGATGTACAAATAATTAAAAAAGACACTGGCTATTGCACTACTCTCTTCCGGAAACCAACTGACCGTAACAATTTGCTGCATCGCTTGAGTTTTCATCAACCAAGTGTACTCAAGAATCTCCCATACAGTCAACTACTTCAGGTTAAGAAGATTGTTAGTGACCCAGAAGATTATATTTCACAACAACTTGAAATGAAAGAAAAATTCCTCACACGGGGCTACAAACCGGATGAACTGGATTCAGCGGTACAAAGGGTCAATACTCTTGACCGTGACACTTTACTATCCGCCTCTAAGAAACCCAATAGGGAACTCAAATCACCAGTATATGTGTCGAAATTCTCCATTCAAAGTAATAAGATCAAGAAAACAATTAAAAACATTGGAGCATCTTTAAAAACGATATAAGGCGACACAGCTTGTTTAGTGAACTACCAGTGTTTGCCGATCAGAGGAGTAGGAACCTCAGAGATGAACTGGTACACACGAGACCACCTCCCAAAGAACCAATTACATAACGCACTGGTACATTTCCCTGCCTTCACTGTATTAACTGCAACTCTATGATCAAGGGCAATGTCATCTTCCATCCCCGTACAGGCAACAAGATTTTCTTGAGAACATTTGGAACCTGTGACCGTGTTAACATTATATATGGCATCAAATGCCCATGCGGGAAGTATTATGTAGGCCAATCAACCAGAACGGCCAAGATCCGATGGAACGAACACCGGTCCTGTATCCGCAATGCTAACCCCAATTCAGCTGTAGCCCGCCATTGGGTCGAAAATAAACATAACCTCACATAAATAAGGTTTCTGATCCTGGAGGTTTTAACCAAGAATAACCCTCACGAAGATTTGGGCCAGCGGCTCAACCAAAGGGAGACCTTTTGGATTGATAAGCTTGGTAGTTTGGGCCCGAACGGTCTTAATGAGGTGATCAATTATCATTGTTAAATCTAATATTGGAGGACAGAGCAGGTATACCTACATTTCCTACCACCATGTGTTCTATTGCTTAAACTGACTAATGGAGTCAGTGAATTCATGCTTCTTACTAATTGTTTTCTTTATTCATGGATCCCAATGTTGTTTAACAACATGTATGTAGTGTTCTCTCTACCTAGCGAGGTAGACACCATGTGGTCTAATTGCTCCTTTAAAGCTGCAACCTTGCCGCACGTCCTGGACTTTTTGCCTGGGACCTGAGGTGACGACCTTGGGCTACACCTTCCACGACAAGGCTGCTTTATGCTAACTAATGCAATGTTTCATTTCAAACTTCCTGAGTATCTCAGTATTAGTCATATACATTGTAAGCTGGGACTTATTTTGAGTATTTTTTCTATTTTCATGATTTCTAAATCATTTAAATTTGTTCTCATTTTAATTTTGTAGACCATCAGATTAAGTAGTATAATTACTTGTTGTATTAATTTGAGCTCCCATTTACCCTCAAACCATATCGTAATGTGCCTTTCTGTCTTTCGTGACTGCGTTCGGTCACGTGGTCTATTTAACAACCGTTGCCCTGACAACGTTAGTACACAGCAGTTGGCGACTCTGCTCAGCTGCGTCTAGAAGGACACTGACAATCCAAACCACTCACGGTAAGACACGGGTCCCACGGGATCAGGTTGCTACACTGTAGCACACACTTGCTCACAGTAATTATACTCTTGCCCTGCATTAGAACCGCGGCATCTGTCAGTGTAAACCACACGTGTTAACTGCAACGATTGCTCGAATTTTTTCTGGGTATCTACAAGGAACGCTCTTCCCCGTACTTCCTCAAGTAATTGGCCACATTAAACAGGTAATCGAGCTCTCAAATTACCACTTGAATTACAAGATGTGTATACATACAGCCCCCTCATTATTTTTTCTTTTGGCATGTCTCCCATGGAAATTTCAACCTAATGATATGTGTTATGCTTTAATCTCATGATAATTATGTGTTTTCACAATTATGTACATCTCTGTTTTATTTTCTCAACTGTCACGTTGCAACCATTGTTTATGTATCATACTGACCTGCAATAACAGACTTGCCCTGAAGAAGGAAATTTATTTCCGAAATGCATAGGCAATTTAAGTCTGACTTGTTAACGAGCTGTGGCAATTGCTTCCTCACTAAGAATGTATTAGTGATAGCGTAATTCTGAGTTTTTTCTGATAAATCATTATTTTTGATAAACAACAATGGATTCCTTTATTTGAATAAGCACATTACTTTAGATACATTACTGAATTTCTTTCAACTCACAGGAACTTCTTACTCAGGTTGGGTCTAATGGAGAGTGGCTGTGTGACCCAGTATTTTTACTAGGTCTCCTGCTTCTTGTGTATTTTGAGTCACAGTGTCTCCAGACTCGTCACAGCCAGCTCCCTTTGAACGATTTTTTGAACATGACGTACTGTTATCATTGAAACATCTTTTTAATTTCAAAAAATGTTTTATTCAGTGGTGCCCACTCATTTTTTCCTCTCAGTTCATGACCTTAACATGTGGCCTGCAGGCAGGTTACATATTAGCTTATACACAGAGGTCAAGACGGCCATGTTACATTCGGAATTATACTGTCCACCATCTTAGAACACAGGGTGACTTTAGAGAGAAAATCTAAAATGGCGGATAGACCTAAAATGGCGGCTTACTCAGATCTAAGGTCAAGACCTTGCAATGCGGATTTCTTCGTAAGTGGCTTGTAAGCAGCTTGGTGTAGGCCAATATACATATATTCATACCGTATAGGAGGCACGATATGATTTCCTGTTCGACAACCTGAGGACCTCTGACGTTGACCCTAGCAGACAGCCTGTCATCCTCCCTGAGTACTGCCTCCTCTGTTTCAGGGGCTCTGTGCCTTTCCTCTGTTTCAGGGCCTCTATGCATCTACTACACCTGTTGACCTCTGACCTTGACCCCATCAGATGACATGTCCTCCTCCCTGAAAACTGCCTCCTCTGTTTTGGGGACTCTGTACCTCTCCTATCACCTGATAACCTGATGTCCTCTGACCTTGACCCCAGTAGACAGCCTGTCCTCCTCCCTGAATACTGCCTCCTCTGTTTAAGAGGATCTTTGCCTCTCTTACCACATAATGACCTCTAACTTTGACCACAGCAGGCAGCCTTTCCTCCTCTTTCAATACTGCCCCCTCGATTTCAGGGGTTCTGTGACTCTACTAGCAGCTGATGATCTCTGACCTTCACTACATCAGACAGCCTGTCCTCCTCCTTGAGTACTGCCTCCTCTGTTTTAGGGGCTCTCTCACTCTCCTCTGTTCAGGGCATATATACATCTTCTACACCTGATGACCTCTAACCTTGACTCCAGCTGATGGCATGTCCTCCTCCCTGAAAACTGCCTCCTCTGTTTTAGGGACTTTGTACCTCTCCCATCACCAGATAACCTGATAACCTCTTTACTTGACTCCCAGTAGACTGCCTGTCCCCTCCCTGAATACTCCCTCCTCTGATTCAGGGGCTCTGTGCCTCTTCTACCACCCGATGACCTCTGACCTTGACCCTAGCAAACAGCCTGTCATCCTCATGAATACTGCCTCCTCTGTTCTATGGGCTCTGTGCCTCTCCTCTCTTTCTGGGCCTTTGTGCATCTTCTACACCTGATGACCTCTGACCTTGGCCCCAGCAGAAGGCCTGTCCTCCTCCCTGAATCCATCCTCCTCTGTTTCAGGGACTCTGTACCTCTCCTATAACCTGATGACCTCTGACCTTGACCCCAGTTGACTGCCCGTCCCCCTACCTGACTATTCCATCTTCTGTTTCAGGGGCTGTGCCTCTTCTACCACCTCATGATCTCTGAACTTGACCCTAGCAGAAAGCTTTTCCTCCTCCCTGAATACTGCCTCTTCTATTTCTATCCATCAGCCACAGAGGCACAGTCTCCTGCCTGTGCTGTGCAGCCATCAGCCACAGAGGCACAGTCACCTGCCCTTGCTCCATAGCCATCAGCCACAGAGGCACAGTCACCTGCCCATGCTCCACAGCCATCAGCCACAGAGGCACAGTCTCCTGCCTTTGTCATCCATCCCTCTGGCCCACCAAGGTGGCACCTGGCTACCCAAAACCATCAAGCTGCATATCTGGCCACATCTACCGATGACGATGCTTTGCAAAAAGCTGGGGACAGCACAGAGGCTTCATGGGACCACCCGACCTACCATTGGCCAGCCACCAGCCCCTCCGACCTCCGCAGCCCACCTCCACCACCGATCCTCAACATACTGAACATGGATGCACACATCCGCAGTATTGAGCACAAGCACAACTAGATGGCAGACCTTGTGAGGTGCAGCTGGATGAGTCAAGGTGGTGCATGAATCTGTGCAGGCCAGCAACGGGCGCTGTGCCCATGACTTTGGCCGCTCTACCTCTGCCATGGACCTGAAGGCAATGACGGTCTGGGAGGGGAATAAGGGCATCTCTGCACTCTCAGAGTCCCTCACCCTTACCCTGCAGGAGACCCTAGACCAAAGGGATGTGCATGGATTCGATTCCCTCTCATCACCACGCCTGCCAGCTCTCACCAGGGCATCCCATGGCACCACTCCCTATGGCTGTCAGGGTCACCAGGACAGGGCAAGACCCATGACATGAGGCCCCCCAAGAGACTGTGACCAACTGCTTCACTAACACAACTTGATTATTGGGGGGTGTTTGGGGAGGGAGTGATTGGGTAAGGAGTGTTTTCGGGAAGGAGTGTTGAGGAGAGAGTGTTTGGGGAGGAGATGTTTGGGCAGAGGGTTTTTGGGGAGGGGTGGTGGACCACACATTGTATCATGCACAAGTTTCTGATCAATACATATAGTTACATACATGAAGTAATGTCTGGACATTCATTTTTGCTGTGGTCTGCTTTATTGTTGCTGCATGTCACATTCAGTGAGGGCCACAGGTTGTGTGCAGTGGATGGGTGGTCAAAAAGTACTCAATGATATCATGTCCGGCGGCACGCCCATCCCTGACATCCATGTGTTGGTGTTGTTGCATGTCTTCAGCTGCCTCAGTGCCCCCCTGACTGGTGAAGGCACTGAAAACGTGCCCTCAACAGTCCAAAGATCTGCTTGATTATTGTCCGGGTTTGGATGTGAGCGCGATTGTAGGCTATTTCCTGCTGAGTCTGGGGATCTCTCACAGGGGTCATCAGCCACGGCAGTAGTGGATAACCACAATCACCTGCAAGGGATGGGACACGAGGAGGGTCATTACATTCAAGTGACTGGACAGTGCTTACATCTATGGATGTGTGTGTGAGTGACACATGCATCTGGGTGTGTGAACTGACGGCCACTAATTCCCCCTGCTGCACCCTGTGACAGGCCATGCTGGATATGTTGTGTCTGCTGCGTCTGTCACTCAGGGCTGGGTTGCTAAAGGTAGGTGGGTCTGTATTGAGATACACTGGGTATTGTGCCATGGCGGTGATGCATTCTGATATCTGTAGTGCATTGCATGTGCCTGTCCATCTGTGCTCAGATTGGGATGGTGTGTCCATATGTGGACACATGTGCTAGATGTTAGTTATGGCTACCCACTTGTGCATGTTGATTGCGAACCTGAATTGGCATGGCAGTTGTAGGACATGCATTGGTGCCAGACAACCTCTTCCGTGCCCTGGTATCCTTTCAACAATGTGTGTGTGTTGATGCTTTCACTCACAAATAGCCAGGTCTGCTGCCCCCCATAATGTGCCATGTACACAGGCCGGGTGCTATTCCACAGGCCATGGAGTCATGGGTTTAACCCAGGAAGCAGGCACAGCAGTGGGTGATTGTTAGGTCTGCATCACAGATGACATGCACATTCAGTGAGTGGTACAACTTAAGGTTCCTGTACACCTCCTTAAGGTTCCTGTACACCTTCCTGTACACCTCCTCTGTGACTTGGGCAGCCACAAGCTTGATATGTGTGCAGTCCACTGCTCCCAACACATTGTGCATGCCTGCAAGTGCATGGAAGCGGCCCTTGGTGCTGTTGACCTGTGCCTCTGTGGTTGGAAGGGCGATGTGCTGAGACACATGGTGCAGGAGGGCATACAGGACCTGCACCAGCACTCTTGGAAATGCCAGCTGGGAGATGCCATGCAGCCCCTCAACTGTGTGTGAAAGGTGCCTGTGGCAAGGATGTACAGCACTGATGACACCTTTAACAGGAGTGGTATGGCTGTCCAGATGCCTATGTTGCTTTCAATGACGTCTGGATGAGCTCCACCAGTTCCAGGATGGTTGCCCTCTTGAGGCGGTATAGCGTATGGATCTGCCTGTCAGTCAGGGCCCAGGGTGAGGCCTTTGTGTGGGGTACACGTGCACGCCTCTGGGGCGCCACTTGCCACTTGCCATTGTTCCTCTGCATTATCCTTCTCATCCTCCTCCACCACTGCCTGCACTCCTGCATGCCACAGGTCCATAACTACTGCTACAAGAGGCAGCATGGTTGTGTTGGCCGGTGTGTGTGGCGTGGGTGCGGTCCTTTTCAGCAGTCTCAGTGCTCATTGCGTGCATCTGGGTGCATTGGGTGCACCTGTGGTCTGTTCTGGCCCACCTGGGCCGAGGTACAGGGCAAAGCTTCTAGAACATGCAGTGCTGCTCTGCCACCTATCTCGCCCAAGGGGCCACCAACAGTCGGGGCCACCAACAGTCTATGCAAGGATGGAATTGAACACGCCATTGTGTTTGAGCCACTCCCCTCCCCACCTGCGCAGCAGGAATAGTTCTCCGGTGACCACTTCCTACCAGAGAATCCAGCTTTGCAAAGACCTTCAAAGTGCGCCTGCGCACGAAGAGGCAGCTTTCTAAGCCCTTGGTGCCGCCGCCTGCCAGCCTCTTCAGGATAGGCATCGATTCCTGCTGGCTGCTAATCCCCGGCCGCGTGCTGGGCACGGCCACTGGGTGCAGTGGGCGCCAGGTGCAGGCAGTAATGGATGTCCTCGTGAGTCTGATCATTTGCATAGATTGATGTGCAGAGTGATGCCCAGACTAGCCCGGCCTGCTTAGCCCAGTGACCAGCAAGCCATCGCTTAGAGCAGGAAGACACGGTTAAGCTGGGGTCGAGCTGACTTCGGTGCACGCGCATATCTTAGCAGGAAGTTTCCAGAAACACCCATGACCACTAATAGGCCGCATCACCGAGCTATAGAGTCACTGCTGCTTTCAGGGTCCAAATACTGGCATCCTGGAAGTGAGACTCTGCCCCCTGTGGGGAGGCTTAGGTGGGAAATCATGGCTCCCCCCACCCACAGCACTATGCAGTCATCTGCTGTGCTCCCCTGTGCAGAATGCTGGAGGGCCTGGGACACGCCTGCTTTTAGCAGGTACCCCTCCAGCACCTGGAGCGCCCCGGGGGGCAAATGCACCTACTAATCTTGCATACTGAAATCCAGAAAAATACACAGCTGACTTACAGGTGTACACTAGGACTGTGCATGTACGCCTGCTTGGGCTGTAAGCACCTGCCCAGGATAATTACATCTGTAGATATTGTGCACGCGCCACAGGACCTGCCCAGAAAATGGGCGCCTGCCAGGTGACCTGCTCTGGTACCTTCGGATTGTGCCTGCACAGGAACCTGCACAGGCACCTTCCCAAAGTGCCTGTCTAGAAGCCCGCCCTGGCATCTCTCATGTGTGCCAGCCCTGGGCACCTCCCTAGTGTGCCTGTCCTGGGACCTGCCCTGGGCACCGCCCTAGTGTGCCTGTCCAGGAACCTGCCCTGGCACCTTTCCAGTGTGCCAGTCAAGGGACCTGACCTTACACCTTCCCAGTGTGCCTGTCCTGGAACCTGCCCTGGGTACCTCCCTAGTATCCCTGTCCAGAGGCCTGCCCTGGCACCTCCCTAGTGTGCCTGTTCGGGGACCTGCTCTGGCACCTTGCCCGCCTGTCTGTGCAGGGACCTGCCCTGGCACCTCCTTAGTGTGCCTGTCCAGGGACATGCCCTAGCACCTTCCCATTGTGCCTGTCCTGGGACCTGCCTAACACCTTCCCAGTGTGCTTGTCCAGGGACCTGCCCTGGCACATCCCTAGTGTGCCTGTTCTGGGACCTGCTCTGGCACCTTGCCCGCCTGCCTGTGCAGGGACCTGCCCTGGGCTCCTCCCTAGTGTGCCTGTCAAGGGACCTGCCTAACACCTTCCCAGTGTGCCTGTCCTGGGACCTGCCCTGGGTACCTCCCTAGTATCCCTGTCCAGGGACCTGCCCTGGGCACCTCCCTAGTGTGCCTGACCTGGGACCGGCCCTGGGAACCTCCCTAGTATCCCTGTCCAGGAGCCTGCCCTGGCACTTCCCTAGTGTGCCTGTTCCGGGACCTGCTCTGGCACCTTGCCCACCTGTCTGTGCAGGGACCTGCCCTGCCACCTCCCTAGTGTGCCTGTCCAGGGACCTGCCCTAGCACCTTCCCAGTGTGCCTGTCCTGGGACCTGCCTAACACCTTCCCAGTGTGCTTGTCCAGGGACCTGCCCTGGCACCTCCCTAGTGTGCCTGTTCTGGGACCTGCTCTGGCACCTTGCCCGCCTGCCTGTGCAGGGACCTGCCCTGGGCATCTCACTAGTGTGCCTGTCAAGGGACCTGCCCTGGCACCTCCCTAGTATGCCTGTCCAGGGACCTGCCCTGGGCACCTTCCCAGTGTGCCTGTCAAGGGACCTGCCCTGGCCACCTCCCTAGTGTGCCTGTCCTGGGACCTCCCCTGGCACCTTCCCAGTGTGCCTGTCCAGGGACCTGCCCTGGCACCTTCTCAGTGTGCCTGTCAAGGGACCTGCCCTGGCACCTCCATAGTGTGTCTGTCCTGGGACCTGCCCTGGCACCTCCCTAGTGTGCCTGTCCTGGGACCTGCCCTGGGCACCTCCCTAGTGTGCCTGTCCAGGGGCCGCGCTGGCACCTTCCCAGTGTGCCTGTCCTGGGACCTGCCCTGGCCACCTCCCTAGTGTGCCTGTCCAGGGACCTGCCCTGGGCACCTCCCTAGTGTGCCTGTCCAGTGACCTGCCCTGGGCACCTCCCTGGTGTGCCTGTTCTGGGACCTGCCCTGGCACCCTGACAGCCTGCCCGTCTCGGGACCTGCCCTGGCACCTTTCCAGTGTGCCTGTCTAGAAGCCCGCCCGCATTTCTCAAGTATCCCTGCCAAGGGACCTGCCCTGGCCACCTCCCTAGTGTGCCTGACCAGAGACCTGCCCTGGCACCTTCCCAGTGTGCCTGTCCGGAGACCTGCCCTGGCACCTCCCTAGTGTGCCTGTCCAGGGACCTGCCCTGGCACCTTCCCAGTGTGCCTGTCCGGGGACCTGCCCTGGCACCTCCCTAGTGTGCCTGTTCTGGGACCTGCTCTGGCACCTTGCCCGCCTGCCTGTGCAGGGACCTGCCCTGGGCTCCTCCCTAGTGTGCCTGTCCAGGGACCTGCCTAACACCTTCCCAGTGTGCCTGTCCTGGGACCTGCCCTGGGTACCTCCCTAGTATCCCTGTCCAGGGACCTGCCCTGGGCACCTCCCTAGTGTGCCTGACCTGGGACCAGCCCTGGGAACCTCCCTAGTATCCCTGTCCAGGAGCCTGCCCTGGCACTTCCCTAGTGTGCCTGTTCCGGGACCTGCTCTGGCACCTTGCCCACCTGTCTGTGCAGGGACCTGCCCTGCCACCTCCCTAGTGTGCCTGTCCAGGGACCTGCCCTAGCACCTTCCCAGTGTGCCTGTCCTGGGACCTGCCTAACACCTTCCCAGTGTGCTTGTCCAGGGACCTGCCCTGGAACCTCCCTAGTGTGCCTGTTCTGGGACCTGCTCTGGCACCTTGCCCGCCTGCCTGTGCAGGGACCTGCCCTGGGCATCTCACTAGTGTTTCTGTCAAGGGACCTGCCCTGGCACCTCCCTAGTATGCCTGTCCAGGGACCTGCCCTGGGCACCTTCCCAGTGTGCCTGTCAAGGGACCTGCCCTGGCCACCTCCCTAGTGTGCCTGTCCTGGGACCTCCCCTGGCACCTTCCCAGTGTGCCTGTCCAGGGACCTGCCCTGGGCACCTTCCCAGTGTGCCTGTCAAGGGACCTGCCCTGGCCACCTCCCTAGTGTGCCTGTCCTGGGACCTCCCCTGGCACCTTCCCAGTGTGCCTGTCCAGGGACCTGCCCTGGCACCTTCTCAGTGTGCCTGTCAAGGGACCTGCCCTGGCACCTCCATAGTGTGTCTGTCCTGGGACCTGCCCTGGCACCTCCCTAGTGTGCCTGTCCTGGGACCTGCCCTGGGCACCTCCCTAGTGTGCCTGTCCAGGGGCTGCGCTGGCACCTTCCCAGTGTGCCTGTCCTGGGACCTGCCCTGGCCACCTCCCTAGTGTGCCTGTACAGGGACCTGCCCTGGGCACCTCCCTAGTGTGCCTGTCCAGTGACCTGCCCTGGGCACCTCCCTGGTGTGCCTGTTCTGGGACCTGCCCTGGCACCCTGACAGCCTGCCCGTCTCGGGACCTGCCCTGGCACCTTTCCAGTGTGCCTGTCTAGAAGCCCGCCCGCATCTCTCAAGTATCCCTGCCAAGGGACCTGCCCTGGCACCTTCCCAGTGTGCCTGTCCGGAGACCTGCCCTGGCACCTCCCTAGTGTGCCTGTCCAGGGACCTGCCCTGGCACCTTCCCAGTGTGCCTGTCCGGGGACCTGCCCTGGCACCTCCCTAGTGTGCCTGTTCTGGGACCTGCCCTGGCACCTTGCCAGCCTGCCTGTCCAGGGTGTGTATGCATGCCTGGAAGGTGTTTGTAATCTGTGTGTGTGCATTTGCGGTCCTGCCCAACAGGAAATGAGTATGGAGAGAATTGTTGGCGCCTTCTTAAGCCCCATGCTTTCTTATCTGGTGCATCGCTTTGTTTCGTAGTGCCTAGGCGTTATTGTTAGCACTAGCGCGCCTCCAACTGTCCCTTTCGGCAGACAGGGGGGCTTTAGGATGTGAGTCAGGGGTGATCACCTGACCCATGGCAGCTGATATTATACACAATCGTTCAAATGCCTGCATACTTAATCACTAATTAAATAAAATGAACTTCGTCAAACATAGTTGCTTAAACTATATCAGAGACGGTGTATTCCTGAAGCTTTAAGAGGACTTGCAAGCGCGTCCCTGAGGACGATCTAAGTTTTATTCAGCCACAGAAATAATGGCTCTCAGGGGGAAAGTCATACTTTACAGAGACAAACACCAGGAACGGGTGGGAGGGTTCCAGCAGAAAATGACACTTATTGTCTGGGGTTAAGTTCTGAAGAAAACTTAGGTGCCTTCAGACCTCAGAGAGTGGGGGTGTAGGGGTTACACAGACTGGTATCAGTCAAAGGACAGGTTACGCTGAGAGAGGCACAGCTACACCTCACTGATGAGGCCCAACAAGGCTGAAACACGTGTATGGGGTTGCTGTTGGTACTCTTGTTCAGAAGAGAATTGCCATGGCATTTCAGTGCTGAACTGCCCATGTGGGCGGGACAAACACTGATATGCAAATGGCTATTTCCCATCTGTGAAAGGTACAGTGAGCAAAAAGCAGATGGCAGCGAACTCTCAAAGTGGTTAAAAACCATTGAACAGGTTATCATGCAGTGTTCTTTCGAGAGAGGGGCGCCTGCTGCCTTTTTTGTACTTTTGGAAGGAACTTGGGGTTGGTCACCCTGAGTTACCTGGGGGCAACCAGACGTGGACTCCCTGCTCACTGTACTCAGAGAGGCTCAGCTTCACCTCATGGATGAGGCCCAACAGGGCTGAAACACGTGTATGGTGAAGACATCAAACACAGCTCACTGGGTTCTCTAGGGAACAGCTAACTGTGGAAAAGCAGATTCCTACGACAAATCTGTAAGGTTCCTCAGGTAAGCTTTATTCTAGTTACATGTTAAGATGATACAGTGAACCACTGGGTCCCATCACCCAGACTAGGCTGCTCCAACTGCTCACTCCTGGAACCTTCACGACAGCATTCACACGCAGACATTCTCTCAGGCACACCAACATTCTCTCCAAGCACTATACAACACCTCTCCTTCCTTAACACACACACACAAAACCACAACCACTATACAACACCTCTCCTTCCTTTACACACACACACACACACAACCACACGCACTATACAACACCTCTCCTTCCTTAACACACACACACAAAACCACAAGCACTATACAACACCTCTCCTTCCTTTACACACACACACACACAAAACCACAAGCACTATACAACACATCTCCTTCCTTTACACACACACACACAAAACCACACGCACTATACAACACCTCTCCTTCCTTAACGCACACACACACAAAACCACGAGCACTATACAACACCTCTCCTTCCTTTACACACACACACAAAACCACACGCACTATACAACACATCTCCTTCCTTTACACACACACACAAAACCACACGCACTATACAACACATCTCCTTCCTTTACACACACACACAAAACCACACTCACTATACAACACCTCTCCTTCCTTTACACACACACACACACAAAACCACACGCACTATACAACACCTCTCCTTCCTTTACACACACACACACAAAACCACAAGCACTATACAACACCTCTCCTTCCTTTACACACACACACAAAACCACACGCACTATACAACACCTCTCCTTCCTTAACGCACACACACACAAAACCACAAGCACTATACAACACATCTCCTTCCTTTACACACACACACAAAACCACAAAAGGAAACACACAAGGGACACACTGACTCAGCATCTTTTTATACGCGAGATGCAATTCATAAAAGTCGGGAAACGCCTCCCCAATATGCTATGTATCCATACGCTATTCCTTTCCACCTGCTGCGTCCCAGGTAAGCCATTTTGGTCCGCAGTGCACACCAGTCCTGCATACAAAAAAAAACATATACAGGTCCGCATGAGAAGCCACCCCTCGGACCCTTGAAACTTTAGCCATTGGAGCTTCTCTGCTCTTCATCCATGCTATATCTGGGCACAGAGCACCTTCCGTTGAGATTCCCTGGCTCTACGCATGCCACAGGGCTTCTTGAACTCTCTGTCTGTTTCCCTTGGTTTTCATCTGAGCAGAAGCCCTGGGATTTGCACACAGTATCTGGATTTTCTCCTGCCCTGACCGTTCTGCTTATGCCTTTGGCCCCTTCCCTATCTTTCCTGGGATTTTCTCTGGGGCATCTCACCCTCTTATTGGATTCTTACAGGGCCAAGAGCCTTCACACTTTGGGATCCCCTCTTAATCGCCCTGGGTGATGGGACTTACTTGCTCAGGGGGGCAGAGGTTCCTTTGTCTTTTTGCTGCACCCTTTTAGCTTGCAGGTTTGTTGTTTGTCTTGATGAAGACCAACCTCGTTGCCCTTGTAGAAAAGTATATTCCTAGGACACATCTGTAAGGTACCTTGGGTAAGCTTTATTCTAGTTACATGCTAAGCTGAAACAGTGAACCACTGGGTCCCATCACCCAGGTTAGGCTACTCTAACTGCTAACCCCTGGAACCTTCACGACAGCATTCACACCCAAACATTCTTTCAGGCACACCAACGTTCTCTCAGCATCATTGTTAGGAAGAATTCTCTGTTAAGGCTAATTTCCCAAACCTAGTGAGCCCCCCAGCAGCTTTGCTGGATTTTTAGGGTTTATTTTATTTTCTCCTGCTAAGAGTGAGACTCTTTTTCTCCCACTCTTAGACATGATTTGAGGTGTTCCTTTGACTTTGTATGTGTTCTATGGGCTATGGGGTCCTTTACCCCATAGGGCTTCATGTGTTTTTGGTATGTGGGTTACACAGCACCCTCCGTGCAGTAACCCAGGGGTGTCGTAGCAAACCCCAAACATAGACTCCATACCCTGGGACTGACTACTGTCTCCCAGGGCATATAAAGTCACCATTGGCTTTACTAGTCTTAAATTGTAAACAGAGCCAGTACAAACCATCATATTGCGGACGTACTGGTCGGGGCAATTCGATTGCCCTGTGGCCTGTTGTTCGAGGGAGCACTGTCCAGTCCCTCCCCGACCGAGTTTTGGCTGGTGGCAGTGGATGCTACTTTTTATATTCGACCGCGAATATATTCCTATGGGATTTTCCCATTGTTCGAGGCTACCACTTTTTAATATAGCCTCGAACAAACCGCCGGTTTATTAAATTAATATAAATTCACCGGTTGGTATTTTTTTTGCTGTGACTCCAACCCAAGTCGAGCCCTTAGTTCCACATTTTTGGCGGGCTTCTCTACAGAAGCCTCCAAAAGTGGTGCCACTCTGTCTAGGTACCACCAGGGGTGTCGGAGGGGGTTTAGGCACCCTGGACTGAGTTGCCTCGGCAACTCAAGTCGCACTCTTGTGTTATTGGCTCAGTGGTGAGCCGCCCGGCTCACCACTTAGCATGTTTGAGTGACAGCTATGACTGATGAATGGGGGTTTTCTTCATAAAAGCAGGGCTTTGGGGACTGGTACTTCAGACGTCGCCACAGGACCAAAGAATCCAAAGAGGGAGAAGCTGAGCCGACCTGCAACGACGATACCACCGGTGGAGCCCTGCTGAACCGTCTCACCACTTTTCCCGACGACAGAGGAGAGCTTCAATCCGAAGAGTCTTCTTCCTCTGACTGGTGGGAATAACCAGTTTGCCCGCCTTTTCGCCTTCCTGGATCATCTCGTGGCCGCCTTGCCTGTGACAAGCACCCCGGCAACCGGGATACCACATTTTCTCCACTACCGCGAATAAAAGGGTAATACCTTTTAACCGGAGAACTCCGCGGCTGGTTTCTTCCCTGGCAGTGCAATGACCTTCAGCCTTCCTCCACGTCGAGGTCATCTCTTCCTCTGGATGATGCCGTGACTTGCACCCGCTGCCAGGAACAACTGCCCCCGCTAGAGGATCCTCTCCCCGTTAAAGGTACTGTGTCCACCTGGCCTCCCTCGCAACGGTCTGTGTGGGGTTACTCTTAAAGCCTCAATTTACCACTTGGGTTGGCCCTAGGCTGGCTAACTGAACTTTTCTAAACTGAACTGATTCCTTTCTGAACTCTCTGCAAGACTCTCCAAGCCTTTTAAACTTTGTGACCTTGGGTACAGTGGTGTTCTACTCTCTCCAAGAGGGAGCCTGGCCTCTGAACTTTTTGCTCACAAGTAGACTTTGACTTTCCTGCCTTGCTAAGTGCTTCTGAAGGATTGTGTTGTGTGCTGTTCCTAATGTCTGCCTTTTCCCTCCATTTTTCTTAAACTTATTGGAGTGCCATCTTTAGTTAAGCGCTCACCTCTGTCTGGAAATAAGTGGTGTTAACTAAGACTTGTCTAATAAGGAATAAGGGTTGTACATATGATAATAGTGATTGTGTTGTTGAACTTACTTATAATAATAGTGCTAGAGTATTTCTAAGTGTGTGTTTAAATAAATAATTCTATACTTGGTACCAAAGCTCTGGTCAGTGTTTGCTTGTGCCACTGTATTTTGGTACCTATCTTGTATACTCTACATACTGTATAACGCTTCTTGAGAGAAGTCTAGCTGCTCAGCCACAGCTACCAGGTAAATCTGGGTGGTACAGACTGCTACCAATTGAGTTTACTGCCAACACCTGTAGTCTTAAGCCTTTTGCAGTGGTCCCTAAGGGAACTGCACAGGTTTCTGCTTAACACTGGTGGCAGGGGTGGGATTTGTATTGAGTATCCATTTTAGTGTGCTTATAGATACCTTAGTGCAACTAACCACAAAGCTTAGCACTAACAAAGTTATTTACTAAACCTGTCAACTATGGAATGTTATAGTCAAGATTCCCTTGCTACAAAAACTGCTGACTGTTTAAGAGTTCTCTGTAAGCATAAGAATCTCCTGACTAAAGGCAAGAAAATGGAGCTAATAGAAAGGTTGTTAACAAACCAAAGTCTGGATGGTGGTTCAGAGGAACCTACCACTCCAGAACTGTAGATAACAGCAATGATATTGATATGAATGCTAGTATTGATAACTTTGAGTCAGAAGCAGAAGAGGAGGGGGAAGATGATAGAGTTGTCTCCCCTGGGCCTCTGGTAACACAAAAACAACGGTTTTATAGGAAAGAAGGTATTCAAGGTGCATCAGATGTATGCAAAACAAATAAGTGAGTTAAAGTGCTCACACTCAAATACATGAAAAGGAGGGCCACCTGACTCGGCGTACCTTGCCCTAAGGAAGAACACCCTGACCCTGACGGGGTGCCTATCCCTGGGTTACGCGTGATGTATCGCCTACTAAAAAGATAAAGAGGAGAGTACTGTCCCTCAACCTTCTATACTGGTGGCGGTGTCTGAAGACAGACACGAGTAGTCCAACAGGGGCATCTAAAAAGTGGTGAGACTTCAGCAGGTTAGGCAGCGTGCAACAAAACTGTATATTAGATCTTGAGGCTGCTAAAATGCATGGATACAACCTGCGAAACAGGTCAACTGCTTATATTCCATCCAAAATGTATAACTTTAATGATTCCCGTAGGTCATTGTGGTTGGAGTGTGAAACAGTACTGCTGGAGACACCACTGGAGGGTGCAATAAAACAAACCCAGCCAAAGGGCTGTAGGGCTAAAAAATGGCTCTTGTAAAAAGGTGTAGCTCGCTCTGTGAAGGTGAGTGTGCTACAGTTAGCAATTTTTAAAGAATACAGTCTCTTTAGTTGGTATGAGAGAGATCACGGGTAGGTCATGAGAGCCCTCATGACCGAAAAAGGTCGACCGGTTTCGATGGCATGGGAGATTCAAACCATCTTCTTCAGGACCGTGACTTGAAATGCAAACGAGTTTGCCAAATGTTCAGGTGGATGCTGAACAAGGGGATGCTGGTGTCTCCTCTTCGCCAAAACCTCTAGGCACACAGCCTTTCTGGGAGGCGAGGGATGACACTGGATTGCTTACAGCATCATGCTGGTGAGGAAGAATCGAAAACCTGCACAATCTGGTGATAATGTGCCTGTGAAGCTGCAACTGCTGGGCTCTGTGAAATTCGTGTGCTGTATCGAGCTGGATTGTGCAGGTTTTCGATTCTTCCTCACCAGCATAATGCTGTAAGCAATCCAGTGTCATCCCTCGCCTCCCAGAAAGGCCGTGTGCCTAGTGGTTTTGGCGAAGAGGAGACACCAGCATCCCCTTGTTCAGCATCCACCTGAACATTTGGCAAACTCGTTTGCATTTCAAGTCACGGTCCTGAAGAAGATGGTTTGAATCTCCCATGCCATCGAAACCGGTCGACCTTTTTCGGTCATGAGGGCTCTCATGACCTACCCGTGATCTCTCTCATACCAACTAAAGAGACTGTATTCTTTAAAAATTGCTAACTGTAGCACACTCACCTTCACAGAGCGAGCTACACCTTTTTACAAGAGCCATTTTTTAGCCCTACAGCCCTTTGGCTGGGTTTGTTTTATTGCACCCTCCAGTGGTGTCTCCAGCAGTACTGTTTCACACTCCAACCACAATGACCTACGGGAATCATTAAAGTTATACATTTTGGATGGAATATAAGCAGTTGACCTGTTTCGCAGGTTGTATCCATGCATTTTAGCAGCCTCAAGATCTAATATACAGTTTTGTTGCACGCTGCCTAACCTGCTGAAGTCTCACCACTTTTTAGATGCCCCTGTTGGACTACTCGTGTCTGTCTTCAGACACCGCCACCGGTATAGAAGGTTGAGGGACAGTACTCTCCTCTATATCTTTTTAGTAGGCGATACATCACGCGTAACCCAGGGATAGGCACCCCGTCAGGGTCAGGGTGTTCTTCCTTAGGGCAAGGTACGCCGAGTCAGGTGGCCCTCCTTTTCATGTATTTGAGTGTGAGCACTTTAACTCACTTATTTGTTTTGCATACATCTGATGCACCTTGAATACCTTCTTTCCTATAAAACCGTTGTTTTTGTGTTACCATATGTGATTTTGTTAACGGTTAAAAGGACAAACACGGTTGTACCGTGCACCCTAGCTTCATAAGCTCTCCCTGTTGTTTCTGGATCCCCTGGGCCTCTACCTGCCCTGCCAGCTGTACCTACTGGACCTTTACCAGGTCCCACACTTAATCCCCAATATATGGAACTAGAAAACATGAAGCTTGAATTAGAATTCAAAAGAATTAATGCTCAAACAGAACCACAGCACCAAGAACTAAGGCTCAGAGAAATGGAACTCAACCATGAACTAGAAATGAAAAAAATGTCCATGGAAAGTGCTTCTCTCTCTGAATCCTCTAGGAGTTCCAGTCCCTTAAGACCCCGGATGCCTAAGGAGTTGGTGGGTATGTATGAGCCTAAGTTGGATGTGTTGGATTGGTTGAGTTTGTTTGAGTATAATCATGGGCTCCAGAACATTACAGGAAATGAGTTACTTTCCTGGTTGTTCTCTAGGCTCCCCCCTGTTGCAACTAATGTGGTAATGGAGTTGGGGGAGGAGGATAAGAAGGATTATGAATGTGTGAAGCTAGCATTGATAGCTAGATTTGGGAAGACCCCTTCCCAGTACCTTAAGAGGTTTAGGACCCTCAAAAAGCATGATGGTACCCCTTGGGCTACCTGGGTGAGTGAAAGTTTGAAGAACTTAGAGGGATGGATTAAGGGTTACAAAGTGAACACTTATGAGGGTATGAAGAATCTTTTTTATGTTGGAGTCAATTTATGATTCCTGCTCTCCTGAGCTCAGACAGCACTTGGCTGATTCAAAGGAATTAGATTCCAGGAAACTAGCTAAATCTGCTGATTTGTGGGTTGCCAACAGGGCTACTCACAAGGACTCTGGGGTAACTCAGAAAAAGGATGAGGGGAAACAGCCAAAAAAGGACTCCAAAGAGAATTCTAATAATTCCAATTCCAAAGAGGGCCCCAAACCGAACAATAAGTGTAAGCCACAAGGGAAACCAAATCAGAGTAGTGTACCCTCTGGTGGTAAACCAGAAGGAGGTCAGAGCAAGCCACCATTCCAGAAAGCATTTGGTAAATGCTATGTTTGTAGCTCGCCTGACCATGTGAAAGGAGATCCCAGATGTACGGGTAAACCTTCAGGGGTCCAGCTTGTCTCCTTAGCCTTCGCTCCAGAAGTACAAATGGCAAGTGGAAACTTTCTACTACTGGCTGATCAACCCATTGGAGTCTCAGCCAGTGTTTCTTTAGTGTCTCTGGGTCTGTGGGAACAACAGAATTTAGATGTCTCTAACTCTATCCCAGTTAATACTAAAGATTATTATAAGGACAGTGTCCAGGTGAATGGTCAGGAGACTCCTGCCATTAGGGACACTGGGGCCAGCATAACTGTGGTGGATAAATCTTTTTTCCAGGCTGAGGATGTTGCTAAGGCACCCAAACGCCTCACCAAGTTAGCTGGAGGGCCTGTGCAGATGCTTCCCCAATTACCAGTTCTCATCCAGTGTAATGACATGACTGTGAAGATACCTGTCAGCATACAAAGTGAGGTACCAGGAAGGGTTCTGTTGGGTAATGACCTGGAGACTCTTGGAGTAGTGTCACATACCCCCAGACCTCCCAGTAAAAGGTTGCAGGAGCTCACCAGACCTGCAAGGGAGAGAACCATGAGAGGTACTCCCAAGGAGATGATTTAGATAGATATCACTCCTACTCCACTGGAGTTACAACTTGCTATCTCAGAACAACAAGAAGCACAGGGGAAACCCAAGACTTCTAGGAAACAGCCAGCAGCAAGCAGTCCAGTACTTTCAACAAGGACTTCCCCTAGGTTGTCAAAAGTTACTCCTGTAACTCCCCCTCCAGCTGAGGCTGAGAAGGAGGTACAACCCTGTATGGTTGAGCTAGACTCTGAAGAGGAGCTAGTGGAAGGCCAAGAACTCATTGGAGATCTGGATCCTGTTGACCATCCTGAGCTGCAGACTTTACTGGCATAAGGTGGACCCAACAGGGCAGACTTCAGTAAGGGACAGAGAGAATGTCCAACTCTGGAAGGTCTTTGCCAACAGGCAGCTTCTCAGGCTGATGGGCAAGAGCCTGGAAAGTATAGGTTACACTGGGAAGATGGCCTCTTCTACAGTGAACCAACTGAGTCTGCACCTGGAGACTACAAGCGGCTTGTAGCCCGCGTGGAGGAAAGGGCGCGCTGTTAACTGCTGTTGTGGCTGGAGTCCCCTTGGAGTGCCCCTTCTTACCTTTGTTCACTTGAAATTGTTGCCGCTCCGCATCGCGTGAGTCTGCCTGCATCCATCAGCTGGCAGCAGTTGAAGAGAGCGGCCCGCAAAGCAGGCTGAATTTTGCTCCCACTTGACCCGTGTCACGTGACATCTTGAAGACACGCCCCCTGGACTATCCTATTTCAGCATAACAGCGCGACCCTTGCGGCGTGAAGCCCGCGTGGAGGAAAGGGCGCGCTGTTAACTGCTGTTTACGGCTGGAGACGGCGCTATTGACTGGTAAGCGTTCATCATTTGTACCCTAAAATTGATAGAGGTGTTATTTAACTTACCAGTTGTTTTCAATAACAGTCAAAGATGGAGTCTACTAAACCTCGTACGAGACTCCAAGAGAAAATTGAAGAATCTATAGCCTTAGCTCATGCTAGTATCAAATCTCCTACTGCTACTTTATCCATAGAGGAGAAGTCTAGATCAGCTAAAAGCAAAGTAAATCTTGTCCAGAAACGAGATATAAAACATACAACGATTGATCAAGCTCTGAAGACACAGAACCCTCTGACCAACAACAGCGATGAACAGATTCATTCTATAACTGGAAATCCCGCGGAGATGATATCTATTCTTCCTATCGAAATCACATCCAAAGAGAAGACCTTAGAAGTAGATCTTACAACACGTACTTTGTCTCCAATCCAAAAGAAATCCGAAAACAATAAAATGCAAAAAAACAGACTTGAAGATTCCTGCTTTACACCATCTCTTAAAGAGCGAGCAAGGTTAGCAAAACAACAGTGGCAATCAACTTATTGTCCTAACAACTCTATCTGTGATAACAATATGCAGACCCTACCAATTAGGATTGCACGGCTGTCGCTTGATATCACTGAAATAGAAACAATAATGGATTCACAAGTGAAGAGAAATGAAGTACCCAAGGGAATTTGTCCACCAGTACAAACAAATCAAATAAATACATCGACACCAATACTACACAAAGAAAGAAAGAAGAAATCTAATTCATCCATGGAAAAATCGACTGATCTTGCAAATAGACAAAGAACAGGGACCCTAGAACATTCTGAGCCAACGAGAGATTCATTTAAATCTCCACAAAGACTGCCCACCACAATGCTAGATTTACAAAACACTCTGGTTGCAGTATTATCCAATGCAATGATTCCATTCTTGAAAATTCAGGAATCCATGGTTGATGCAACGAAAGACCAAGCGACACTTCTAGCAATGATTATGACGAAACAAACTCAGTTTGAATCTTTCACTAACGCTATACAAGAGCGAATAAAATATGAAGCTGAAACATCCAGAACTTGGCAAGCACGCCTAGCCGACATGGCAAGAGTAGACCGCATTAATAAACAGAACCTAACGGAAACTGTGTCAACTATAACTAAAAAACTAATAGATGAAAAAGGGAAGAAACAGCTCTATACGACACCACAAACGCAAGCAATAACAAAAGAAACGCAAACTGATGAAGAAAATACCATCACCAGCGCAAACATTAAGCAGTCAACACAATACGAAATGCAAACATATGCGGCTGAAACAAATAATACCTTACAGTCGATAATTACAGCCACTAATGAACCATCGACGTGTCCACCTTTTGACATATTTGATCTATCTAAACGAGGAACAGTAGCACACGATGTTCCAAATAAGCCTCTAAATAGAAAAGCGATTAAGAAATCGCAAACAGGATCACGTGCGTTGTTGAGAAAAATACAAACGATTCAAAAATCTTTAGGTGAAAAAACAAAGTCTACTGATCAACAAAAACTATCTAAGACCTTAGTGCACAAAGATTCTACTAACAAACCGGCAACGTCAAGTACACTGCAAATAATACCACAAATTGCCAAACAACCACTACCTGAACCATTGGATGAACTATTAGCAGAAATTAATCTTGATGTACCAAATTTGACATCAGACAAGAATCCACTGCCAGGGTCTCTGATCAGTGAGGAATCGTCGATGGATAATTCAATTTACATGAATCAACAAGATGAGGATTTGATAGTGATTGATGAATGTGATGAAACAGCCCTATCCTCCTCAACACTAACACAAAGGTCGGATGAACAAGACCACAACCTCAGCATCACCTACTCAATGATATCAGATGATGAAACTTGGTTATCTGTTGAAAGACAGAAAAGTGCAAACAACCACATTGTTAAACCAATCCCATCTGGGAGTCCTCTAATCACGAGACCCAAATTTCAAAACCCATTGAGTACTACGTATGCATATAGAGTAGCATTGTTTCCATCGATGCAATCCGAAGAAGTGCCGGTGATGTTGAACAGAGCTAACATCTTACGCTTATTCAAAGTCATACCTAAACTCAAAACAATTGGATCGTCTGACATTGAAGTTATAATCTTCCCGAACAAAAATTATATGGAAGAAGCACACATAGACTTCTACACAGAAGACATTATGCAACGCGTTCTAGAGGCAAATTATCAGCTTGGAAACCTTGGATTTAAAACTGAAGAAATAATGGTAACAAGAATGATGGCCGAAAAAAAATCAAAGAACATTGCTCTGTTTGACCAAAATAAAAAGAAACATACAATGATTGAAACAACTAGAAATCCAATATGGAGAAATGCCACACATTCTCCAAAACAAAGATATGAACGAGAAAGAGACACTCAAACTCAAATGACCAAAAAAACATACCTATAACAATCAAAGGTTAAAGAAGTTGCTATAAACAAAATATCCCTTACATCATGGAATACAAGGGGCCATAAACATCTTTTAGAAAATCCATCTACCACTCTTGCGGAATCAGAAATAATTTGTCTACAAGAGACTTGGTTGACTGAAGAGATAATTTGTGAGGGATATATAACTTGGTTGAACCCCGCAATACCCTCGATTTTAGGCAGACCAGCATCAGGACTACTAACCCTAATAAAAATCCATGCTACCTGGTCAATAACGGCAAGAAAGAACATCAACCCGTGGGCACAATATATTACCATCTGTATGCCAGCCTTTAATTCTGTACCAAACGGAAACAAGGTGACCAAGCATTTGGAAAATTGTTGTATTTCAATCTTCAACATATACTGGAACCCTATGGCAATCAGCGATAATACATTAATAGATGCAATTTGTGACGAAATTGATGCCATCGCACTTTTGAACAGCGACAATGAATTCATCATAGCAGGGGATCTCAATATCCATCTCTTCAACAAAAAAGGCCAGAAACTCACAGAACAACAAATGTCGCCACGCGCATGTAAATGGATGAACGAAATGAGAATTCGCAACATTACCTTAACAGAGCAACCTACAAATGAGGCAGGACTACCATACTCGACTTGGACTAGTGAAACCTCCAGCTCAATTATTGATTACATCTTTGCCTCGGAAACCTTACAAAATTCAATAATTGCAACTAAAAACATTCAACATTGTGCAAGTGATCACCATCAAGTTTCAATCGCATGGGCAGCTCAAAAGTCTATTGTGGAACAAATAATTTTACCAGACTTGGAAGTATCTAATGGGATAAATAAACTAAGAATTCGAAACCATCAAGTACCAGAATTGCTTGCATCATTCCAAGAAGCCCCATTGAATGATCATGTAAAGCTGAAGTATGGATGGATACTTGAAAAATATAAACTGAAACAAACGAGATCCATGTCTAATGTGAAGACCATCCATGATCATCAATATAATCCTGAAATCAAGAAAATTAAACAAGATCACCAGAAGAGGTTACGGCAATTGAAAAAAAACAAACAACCCGATTTTGAAATACAAATGAAAAAAGAAAAACAAAAATATTCGAACTTCCTAAAAGCAAACAAGGCGATGATAAAACAATGTGATGCTGAAGCAATTTTGAAGGCCCTAAAAAAGACAAATACGAGAAATCTATGGTCAATGATGAATGCAAGTTCAAAACAACAAACACTTATACAGGAAGTGGAATCTCATAAATGGGTTGAGCACTTCGCAGAAGTATACAATAACAAAACATCACATTTTTCAAACAACAGAGGAAATGACAAATGCATCTGGAACTTTGAGTGGGATGTTGATGACATAACCAACCAAATCAAGGCCCTCAATTCATCTAGAGCACCAGGCCCGGATGGCCTGTCAAATGCAACCTCAAAGAAAGACCGGAGGAATGGGCAAAATTATTTTTCCATCTGTTACTTCTTATAGAAAAAAGAAGGGAAATTCCAACAACCTGGACAGTTGCGATTTTGGTACCAATATACAAAACAGGGGATCGAAAGAATCCTGGTAATTACAGACCCATAGCCTTGCTTGATCCGTTGGGCAAACTCTTCGCAAACTATCTGCAAAAACAACTCAACAACTGGGCAGCAACCAACAAAAGACAAGCGAAAAGACAAACAGGTTTTGTGACCAAGATTGGAACCAACGTCAATCTATTGCTCCTGAATATGGTAAAAGCAGAAGCCATTGCAAAAAAACAACAAGTCTATGTCATTTTCATAGATCTCAAAATGGCGTTTGACTCCGTAAATAGGGGTAAACTCTGGACGAAATTAACATCATGGGGTTGCCCTTCTTGTATCCTGAATCCAATAATACAACTATATTCAAATACATCAGTTAGAGTTCGTCTAACAAAGGATGGTAGAGTGACAGAATCCATTCCAACCCGGAATGGGTTGAAACAAGGATGTCCTCTGGCCGCCTGCTTATACAATCTTTACACAAACAACCTTGAAGAACAAATACAAAATCCATCAGCAAATCCACCAAAGATTAACAGTGAGCCAATCCAAACATTAATCTATGCTGATGATATCATCGTACTTGACAAAACCATAAAAGGCTTACAAAAAACCCTGGACAAAACACAAATGTATATGTGCGAAAATGATCTACAAATCAACACGTCTAAAACAAAGGTAATGAAACTCTTGACGCAGAATAAGAAAACTCAACATCCTATAAAAATCTTGCTAGAAAGTCAAGAAATCACTTGTATAAAAACAATAAAATACCTGGGTGTTTTGATAAACTCTTCAAAAAATGAAAAAGAATGGTGCGATCATATAGAGAGCAAGGCAAGATCATTGGCAAGACAAGGCAGATTTCTTCACTTGAAATACGGGACCTATTCAGCAAAGGCAACTACTTTGTTATACAAACAAAAGGTAGTCCCAATAATAACGTATGCTTGCGAAACCTTAATAAACCAGAAAGTTGTTAATTGGCCTTATCTTGAAGGGCTATACTGGCGGAAAACATTAGCTCTTCCAAAATCATTCCCTTTTGCAAGGATACGCTTTGAACTAGGACTAAAGTCGATCCAATCAATAGTTACATGGAAGCAGATGGATCTCTATAGAAAAATAATCTCAGATGACAATATCCCATCACTGGAAATTCTAAAAAGAAAGGATCTGGATATGCATACTTCAGCTCTTTCCACATGGTCTACGAATATAAAAACAAACATGCAAATGGAAGAAATATCGGATGACATGCTGATTAAGAGACCACAGCAGGCAAAACGAAAATTAAAAAATAACGACTGGATAAAAACTGTAGAGATTCAAACAACCTACAAACGTTATCTCAAATGTGACATCGAGACAAGAGCTCTTAACGAATTACCTCGTTATTTAACTCAATTTCCAGATAGAATGATCCGTGATTTGTTTCTACGATTCAGGTTGAATATACTCCCAACCAGAGACTATTTAGCGATGATAAACAAAACAGATAATACATCCCCAGTCTGTAGATTTTGTAAAGGAGACCAAACAATAGAAACATTATTTCACTTGATCATGGTGTGTCCTCTGCTAATAGAAAAAAGAGATCTATTCAGAGACGCTTTCAAGATATCGAAAAAAGCAATGACAACTAAAGAAAGATGGGCTACCTTGCTACAAGGAAATGACCAGTGGCTTATTATCACAATAATACAATTTTGGATGGAAATTATGAAAGAGACTTAATGAACTAAAACCTGTGAAATGCATAAATATGAGTAAATGTAAGGGATTCTTAAATGAAAAGTTTGTAAAAATCAAACAAAACATTTTAATAAAAAAAAAAAAAAACAAGCGGCTTGTAGTACCTCAAGAAAACAGACAACAGTTTTTGCAACTGGCCCATGAAATTCCTTTGGCTGGTCACTTGAGTTTCAAGAAGACCAAGGAAAGGCTCTCACTCTACTTTTATTGGCCAAAGATGGGGGCTGGGGTAGATACGTTTTGCAAGAGCTGCCATACCTGCCAGACTTCTGGTAAGGTTGGGTCCAAGAATGTGGCACCTTTAGTGCCTCTCCCAGTTGTGGGTGTGCCATTTGAGAGGGTAGGGATTGACATTGTTGGTCCCCTTGATCCCCCAACTTCCTCAGGCAACAGGTTTATCCTTGTTTTAGTAGACCATGCTACTAGGTAGCCTGAGGCAATTCCTATGAGGACTGTTACAGCTCAGGCTATGGCTAAGGCCCTTCTTGGTATTTTTTACCAGGGTTGGCTTTCCTAAGGAAGTAATCTCTGACAAGGGGTCACATGTTATGTCCCACTACATGAAAGCCATGTGGAAATCCTGTGGAGTTACTTACAAGTTCTCTACCGCCTACCACCCTCAGACAAACGGGTTGGTAGAAAGGTTCAACAGAGCCATGAAGAGCATGACAGGTGCTCTAGAAGATCCCCTTAAAAGAAAGTGGGACCTTCTATTGCCATGCCTTCTCTTTGCTTATAGAGAAGTCCCACAGGAGGGAGTAGGTTATTCTCCCTTTGAACTTCTTTATGGCCATCCAGTCAGAGGTCCATTGGCCCTGATTAAGGAGGGGTTGGAGAGTGCTCCTTCCCCCCATCCAGTCAGAGTGACTGACTATGTGATAGGTCTCCGGAGGAGAATGTCACAAATGATGGCAGAAGCTAGTGATAACCTGAAGGCTGGACAAGCTTTGGTCAAGCATTGGCATGACCAGAAGGCTAACATGGTTGAGTTCACTCAAGACCAGCTAGTTCTATTTATGATCCCAACAAGGCAGAGGGCCTTGCAAGATAAATGGATGGGACCCTTCAAGGTTGTGGGTAAACTTGGAGAGGTGAACTATCTGGTGGACTTGGGCAATCCCAAGGAGGCTCCCAGAGTCTTCCACACCAACAGACTAAAGGCGTATGTCTCCATGCCTGAAGTAGGAGCCTTGCTTCTAGCTTCAACAGAAGAGGAAGAAGTGAGTGAAGCTCTCCTTGATCTCCTCAGAGGCTTACCCTTGGACGAAAAAATGGAAGGAGTAAATCTCTCTTCAAATCTGACACCTGAGCAACAAGAAGAGTGCAAAGCCATGTTAAATCATTTTGCCTCTCTGTTCTCACTTTCACCAGGCTTGACCCCTTGGGAACAGCATGATATACTCACTGGTGACTTTCTGCCAGTCAAAAGCAGAGGATATAGAATGTCAGAAAATGTAAGGACCCACATCAAAGGGGAGGTCAAGAAGATGCTTGATCTCGGGGTAATAGAGCCCTCTACTAGTCCATGGTCTAGCCCAGTTGTGGTACTACCAAAGGCAGGTTCCAAAGAATTGAGATTCTGTGTGGATTATAGAGCTCTTAATGCAGTCACCAAGACTGATGCTCACCCTTTACCAAGGACAGATGAGTTGGTGGATAGACTTGGTTCAGCCAAGTTCCTCAGCACATTTGATCTTACGTCAGGCTATTGGCAAATAGCCCTGACAGACCATGCCAAGGGGAAAACTGCATTTTCTACCCCAGTTGGTTTATACCAATTTAAGGTTATGCCTTTTGGATTGAAGAATGCACCTGCAACATTCCAAATGATGGCAAATCAGGTTCTGGCTGATATGGAGGACTTCTGCATGGCATACTTGGATGACATTGCAGTATTCAGCCAATCGTGGGAAGAGCATGTTAACCACATGGGACATGTTTTGCAGGCTCTTGGACAGGCCAATCTGACCATAAAGGCAAGTAAATGCCAGATTGGTCAGCGTAAAGTGGTCTACCTTGGGCATGAGGTAGGAGGTGGATAAATAAGGCCTTTGCTCAGTAAGATTGAAGCTGTGCAAAATTGGACAACACCTACTACTCAAACCCAGGTGAGAGCCTTCCTAGGCCTCACTGGGTATTACAGGAATTTCATATAGAACTATGAGACCATAGCTTCTCCACTGAATGTAATCTCCTCTCCAAAATTCACTAAGAAAGTCAAATGGAATGAGGAATGCAATCAGGCCTTTGAAAAGCTGAAGAAAGCTCTTTGCCAAGCACCAGTATTGAGAGCTCCTAACTATCACCAAACTTTCATTGTGCAGGCAGATGCATCTAATGTAGGTATAGGTGCAGTCCTTAGCCAACTGGATGAGAAAGGTAGGGAGCACCCCATTTGCTTCATCAGCAGAAAGCTGAAGGATCCTGAGACAAGGTGGGCAACTATCGAAAGGGAATGTTTTGCTATTGTGTGGGCACTGAAGAAGTTTAGGCCATACTTGTATGGTTCTACTTTTGTCATTCAGACTGACCACCAACCCTTGAGATGGTTGATGCAAATGAAAGGGGAAAATACAAAACTATTGAGATGGTCAATCTGCCTGCAAGGGTTTGATTTCACCATTGAGCACAGGCCAGGGTGTCACCACCAAACTGCTGATGGTCTCTCTAGGATGTATTTCATCGACTAGAGGTATGAGATTCATCCAGGAGTGGATTAAATCCTCCTGTCCCTTAGTCTGGGGGCAGGGGGTGATTTTTGGGGAGAATTCTCTGTTAAGGCTAATTTCCCAAACCTAGTGAGTCCCCCAGCAGCTTTGCTGGATTTTTGGGGTTTATTTTTTTTCTCCTGCTAAGAGTGAGACTTTTTCTCCCACTCGTAGACATGATTTGATGTGTTCCTTTGACTTTGTATGTGTTTTATGGGCTATGGGGTCCTTTACCCCATAGGGCTTCATGTGTTTTTGGTATGTGGGTTACACAGCACCATCCATGCAGTAACCCAGGGGTGTCGTAGCGACCCCCAAACATAGGGCCTCATTACGACCCAGGCGGTAAGTTACCGCCTGGGTCGTACCTTTACCACCCGGCGTAAACTACGTTTACGCCATGGTGGTTGGCGGACTTACCGCCCCATTCCGAGGTTGGCGGGGCGGTAAGTCCCCAATCCCCATTTACCCTTCCCCATTCCCATTTTTGCCCCATAGGGCATAATGGGAGTGGGGAAGGCGTTAATTACGACACCGTAAATTACGGTGGCGTAATTAACATCAAGGTCCCTTAGCGCCATGGATTTTAACACCTGCTAAAAGCAGGTGTTAAAACCTCCATGGCGTTAAGGGACCTCGGAATCAGGCGGTAAAGGTCGGCGCTGTTTACGCCGCCGTAAACCCCTTACCGCCTGAGTCGTAATGAGGCCCATAGACTCCATAACCTGGGACTGACTACTGTCTCCCAGGGCATGTGAAGTCACCATTGGCTTTACTAGTTTTAAATTGCGAACAGAACCAGTACAAACCATCATATTGTGGACGTACTGGTCAGGGCAATTCGATTGCCCCGGGGTCTGTTGTTCGAGGGGGCACTGTCCAGTCCCCACCGACCGAGTTTTGGCTGGTGGCAGTGGATACTACTTTTTATATTCGACCGCGAATATATTTCTATGGGATTTTCCTATTGTTCGAGGTTACCACTTTTTAATATAGCCTCGAACATACCGCCGGTTTATTAAATTAATATAAATTCTCCGGTTGGTATTTTTTGACGAAACTCGGTTCCAAAATGGCGTTTGTTTTCGCTTCTGTGACTCCAACCCAAGTCGAGCACTTTGTTCCACTTTTCTGGCGAGCTTCTCCACAGAAGCCTCCAAAAGTGGTGCCACTCTGTCTGGGTACCACCGGGGGTGTGGGAGGGAGTTTAGGCACCCTGGACTGAGTTACCTCGGCAACTCAAGTCGCACTTTTGTGTGATTGACCCAGTGGTGAGCAGCCCGGCTCACCACTTAGCATGTTTGAGTGACAGCTAGGACTGATGAATGGGGGTTTTCTGCATAAAAGCAGGGCTTTGGGGACTGGGACTTCAGACGTCGCCACAGGACCAAAGAATCCGAAGAGGGAGAAGCTGAGCCGACCTGCAACGACGACACCATCGGTGGAGCCCTGCTGCACCGTCACACCACTTTTCCCGACGACAGACGAGATCTTCAATCCGAAGAGTCTTCTTCCTTTGACTGGTGGGGATAACCAGTTTGTCTGCCTTTTCGCCTTCCCGGATCATCTCGTGGCCGCCTTGCCTGTGCCAAGCACCCCGGCAACCGGGATACCACGTTTTCTCCACTACCGCGAATAAAAGGGTAGTACCTTTTAACCGGAGAACTCTGCGGCTGGTTTCTTCCCTGGCAGTGCAACGACCTCAGCCTTCCTCCACGTCGAGATCATCTCTTCCTCTGGATGATGCCGTGACTTGCACCCGCTGCCAGGAAGAACTGCCCCCGCTGGAGTATCCTCTCCCCATTAAAGGTACTGTGTCCGCCTGGCCTCCCTCGCAACGGTCTGTGTGGGGTGACTCTTAAAGCCTCAATTTACCACTTGGGTTGGCGCTAGGCTGGCTAACTGAACTTTTCTAAACTGAACTGATTCCTTTCTGAACTCTCTGCAAGACTCTCCAAGCCTTTTAAACGTTGTGAGCTTGGGCACAGTGGTGTTCTACTCTCTCCAAGAGACAGCCTGGCCTCTGAACTTTTGCTCACAAGTAGACTTTGACTTTCCTGCCTTGCTAAGTGCTTCTGAAGGATTGTGTTGTGTGCTGTTCCTAATTTCTGCCTTTTCCCTCCCTTTTTCTTAAACTTATTAGAGTGCCATCTTTAGTTAAGCGCTCACCTCTGTCTGGAAATAAGTGGTGTTAACTAAGACTTGTCTAATAAGGAATAAGGGTTGTACAAATGATAATAGTGATTGTGTTGTTGAACTTACTTATAATAATAGTGCTAGAGTATTTCTAAGTGTGTGTTTAAATAAATAATTCTATACTTGGTACCAAAGCTCTGGTCAGTGTTTGCTTGTGCTACTGTATTTTGGTACCTATCTTGTATACTCTATATACTGTCTAACGCTTCTTGAGAGAAGTCTGGCTGCTCAGCCACAGCTACCAGGTTAATCTGGGTGGTACAGACTGCTACCAATTGGGTTTACTGCCAACACCTGTAGTCTTAAGCCTTTTGCAGTGGTCCCTAAGGGAACTGCACAGGTTTCCGTCTAACAATAATCATGTACCTGCATTCACTCCAAGCATTATAAAACACTAACATGTGCTGGACCAAGGCCATTACACATAGCATCACCTCACAACCCCCTCCCACATTGTCTCTTGATCAATAAGTCATTTGCCCAGACATTAGTAGCCTGGATCTCCTGGATACCACAGTTCTCTCAGAGGCTCACTCAAATGGGTAAGGATTCTGTCGCCTTTTTTCTCGCCAGATGGCATGATTGTGGACCCCTTCCTTCAAACTGTGAGAGAGGAACCCTGGCATGGCTTGTCCTTATCTTAACGCTGATCTGCAACTTCCAAACACCAGCTGTCAACTTGCATCTTACCAGGGGCTCAGATTCTTATCTCCTTTCTGAGTCAGGACCCTCCCCTGGTCTTGGCCATGCCGCTGCCCCCACCTCGTAGAACAGCCCAAGCTTCTGCTCTGCCCGGTCTGCCAGGACGTGGCATCATGATATTGACCGTAAATCACAGAATCAAAGACTCCTGATCTCACAGAGAAAACCTGACCCTCATTATGGCAACAGGGCCACAGAAGCAGATGAGCCCTATCTCACCTACTGCAGCTGGCATGCCTGGCATCCTGCCAACCCCCTGTGCATCATAGAGGTTCTATGTACATCTGCTAAGACTCTGCAACATAGACCAGTCTTCCTGGTTTACATGCAGGCGAGCACTGGCAACCATTGGCTCAGGGGGCAAATACAATGTATTGCCCCATGGTGAAGTAGCCCAAGCCATGTGCAGTAGCCCCAGCTTCCGGGGCAATGCCATGCAATACCACCCTCTCTCGTACCCACACATTCTGCCACAGGCCTGACATTACTTTGAATTTAAAATGTAAGGACAGACGCACCATATATTTCAGCAGTTTTGTGGTTTTAAGAGACCCGGGCCCCACAGAACTACTTCCTCATTCCAAAAACAGGAACATTATTTGACTGGGACGGTTCTATCTGTTTAAAACGATCCTATCAGGTCGCCTCCAACAGCCTCTACTCAAATGTATGCTCCATTATAATGTTAATGACCTACACGGACTGCAGGTCATTAAAGCCCAAGCCCAGCCCACAGCGGGGGCGTGAAAGCTATTCCCACCCGGGACGTCCCAGGGTGCAGATATTTTTCTTTTTTTTTCATCTCACAGGAGATGATCTCAGCGCGAGCCCATCTCTTGTTGGAGAAAAAATAAAGTCAAAATAAAAGGCCACCGTCATTAAAATGAAAAAAGGGAATAGGTCCCTTTTTGGATGACGACAGCTGTGGAAAACATGTTCCAAAATGGCCATCGTCATCAGCTAAGGCATCTACACCCTTTTTTATTTTAATGATGGCGGAGCATCAGGGACCGGAGACAAGTCCCTGTTAACGATAACACCTGAGTAAATACAACCCTCTAAGGAAATAAGCCAAGAGATAGCTTGCAAAGGTAAGAAGGTTTAATTGTACAGAATACAAAATATCATCAATGGACTCGGCTGCTCGGGAACATTCTGGCTCCTGAATGATTGTTAGTGCCCTTTTAAGAGGCCCCAGCATCAGTAAGGATGTCACATATAGGGTCTAAACCTGCACAGTTCATTGTTAAGACATTATACATGGTCCTACTCTATAGGGCATGCCAGGCTAGAATTGGCTAGCTTTCTCTGCCGTCAGTCAGTTCCCACATTGGTCAGCTTGTCTCATCTCTCAGCGGAGTGAAGGTCAGGTCTCTCATGAGTTACATTGTACAGTGATTATATGGCAAGCCTACTACATCACTATGGCGTGCACAGGGGAGGCTCGGGGCTGGTGCCAGGGGGAAGGGAGTAAAAAATACAGTCCCCCTGACCCACACATTCTGTGCTTTGTTGATACTGCTCCTCTTGCACCCAAGGCTTACACCCTCATGTTGATCTATAATGTATCCCTCCTTGTACCGTGCATTACAAAGGATGTATTTATGGGACGAGGTGAAACAGTCGCTCATGCTTAAATCGTGTATGGCCAGTAGGTTTACGATTTGAGCTGGGGTCATTCCCTATCTCAGAATGCAGAAGTGTGGGGATCAGGTTAGTGGTGTGGGCTATGGCTCTGGGTAGGTTTGGTGGGGTTGGTGGCCTCCTAGCAGTTTGGCTGTGATGAATGGGCGCTGCAAGGAGTCTGGTGTTGTCTCACGGCCTTGCAGGGTGTAGTCCTCTCAGTGATGCTAACTAATTGCAACAGTGGAGGGACAAGAGGCTGCTTCCGTGAGAACTGGTTATGTGGACCCATCCTGTCTTAATGATCTGGGCCTCGTAGAGCCCTTTCATGGGACTAATGCTGTGTAGCACGGCCATGCAAGACTGTGCCGCCGCCATAAATACAAAATTGTCTTTCTTTCTATGCGCATTCTAGGGTAATGCACCTATTGTACGAGCTATATTATATCTGCGCCAAGTTTCATAGCATGGTCCTCCCCCCCTTGTACTACACAATTTCATATGGGATTCGCCTCACCTTAAAGCGCCTAGGGGTTGGATAGACTAATTTCCATCCCAGCATATGCAAGACGGTGCATGTACCTGTGATGACGCAAACCCAGAATCTCTGCGGCCTCCATTGTATGGAAGACTGTACATGTGCCTGTGATGCTGCCACCCTAGAATCTCTGCTGCCTTCATACTTTGGAAGAGTGTGTATGTGCCTGTGGTGCTGCCACCCTAGAATCTCTGCTGCCTTCATACTTTGGAAGAGTGTGTATGTGCCTGTGGTGCTGTCACCCCAGAATCTCTGCTGCCTTCATACTTTGGAAGAGTGTGTATGTGCCTGTGGTGCTGCCACCCTAGAATCTCTACTGCCTTCATACTTTGGAAGAGTGTGTATGTGCCTGTGGTGCTGTCACCCCAGAATCTCTGCTGCCTTCATACTTTGGAAGAGTGTGTATGTGCCTGTGGTGCTGTCACCCCAGAATCTCTGCTGCCTTCATACTTTGGAAGAGTGTGTATGTGCCTGTGGTGCTGTCACCCCAGAATCTCTGCTGCCTTCATACTTTGGAAGAGTGTGTATGTGCCTGTGGTGCTGTCACCCCAGAATCTCTGCTGCCTTCATACTTTGGAAGAGTGTGTATGTGCCTGTGGTGCTGCCACCCAGAATCTCTGCTGCCTTCATACTTTGGAAGACTGTGCATGTACCTTTGGTGCTGCCACCCCAGAATCTCTGCTGCCTTCATACTTTGGAAGAGTGTGTATGTGCCTGTGGTGCTGCCACCCCACAATCTCTGCTGCCTTCATACTTTGGAAGAGTGTGTATGTGCCTGTGGTGCTGCCACCCTAGAATCTCTGCTGCCTTCATACTTTGGAAGAGTGTGTATGTGCCTGTGGTGCTGCCACCCCACAATCTCTGCTGCCTTCATACTTTGGAAGAGTGTGTATGTGCCTGTGGTGCTGCCACCCTAGAATCTCTGCTGCCTTCATACTTTGGAAGAGTGTGTATGTGCCTGTGGTGCTGTCACCCCAGAATCTCTGCTGCCTTCATACTTTGGAAGAGTGTGTATGTGCCTGTGGTGCTGCCACCCTAGAATCTCTGCTGCCTTCATACTTTGGAAGAGTGTGTATGTGCCTGTGGTGCTGTCACCCCAGAATCTCTGCTGCCTTCATACTTTGGAAGAGTGTGTATGTGCCTGTGGTGCTGCCACCCTAGAATCTCTACTGCCTTCATACTTTGGAAGAGTGTGTATGTGCCTGTGGTGCTGCCACCCTAGAATCTCTACTGCCTTCATACTTTGGAAGAGTGTGTATGTGCCTGTGGTGCTGTCACCCCAGAATCTCTGCTGCCTTCATACTTTGGAAGAGTGTGTATGTGCCTGTGGTGCTGTCACCCCAGAATCTCTGCTGCCTTCATACTTTGGAAGAGTGTGTATGTGCCTGTGGTGCTGTCACCCCAGAATCTCTGCTGCCTTCATACTTTGGAAGAGTGTGTATGTGCCTGTGGTGCTGCCACCCAGAATCTCTGCTGCCTTCATACTTTGGAAGACTGTGCATGTACCTTTGGTGCTGCCACCCCAGAATCTCTGCTGCCTTCATACTTTGGAAGAGTGTGTATGTGCCTGTGGTGCTGCCACCCCACAATCTCTGCTGCCTTCATACTTTGGAAGAGTGTGTATGTGCCTGTGGTGCTGCCACCCTAGAATCTCTGCTGCCTTCATACTTTGGAAGAGTGTGTATGTGCCTGTGGTGCTGTCACCCCAGAATCTCTGCTGCCTTCATACTTTGGAAGAGTGTGTATGTGCCTGTGGTGCTGCCACCCAGAATCTCTGCTGCCTTCATACTTTGGAAGAGTGTGTATGTGCCTGTGGTGCTGTCACCCCAGAATCTCTGCTGCCTTCATACTTTGGAAGAGTGTGTATGTGCCTGTGGTGCTGTCACCCCAGAATCTCTGCTGCCTTCATACTTTGGAAGAGTGTGTATGTGCCTGTGGTGCTGTCACCCCAGAATCTCTGCTGCCTTCATACTTTGGAACAGTGTGCATGTGTCTGTGATGCTGCACCCCAGAATTTCTGCTGCCTTCATAATGGCACCTTTCAGCAGGTTCAAGCAGGTCCATATCTGTCTGACTCTTTACCTGTTGTATGTGGAGTGGCACAAGGTTCTTCTTTGCTGCAGTTCTTGCTTACTGACTATATTCGCCCATTGCTTAGCATCTCTGCCCAGTTTGACTTATGTTACCATTCAGATGCTGAGGACACTCAGGTCTATGTCCGGCTAAAGCAACCGCTGGCGGCAACGGAGCGACTCTTATCATGTGCAGACAGCATTCAAAGCTGGATGCTGGAGAACCAGCTACTGCTGAATCCATCCAACACAGAGATGATTGTTTTTGGTTCAAAAACAAAACTCGCAAATGTTCTATATGTTGTTTTGTGTCCAACCCGATCTGGGGCTCCAACGAAATACACCCAGACAGTGAACAACCTGGGCTACCTATGGCAGTCCAGCAGCAGTTGTAATTTACATATTAACCCGATTGTTAAGTCTGTATATTTTCAAGAAAAACATCTGAAGCCCCTACTTCCTCTTCTAAATGAGAACGACTGCCCTATTGTGGTGGGGACACTTACTAATGCCAAGCTAGACTACTGTAATTCTCTTCTGAAGGGCACTCTGAAATATCAGCTTTAAAGACTGCAGGTTGCCCAGAATACTGCGGTGCGACTGATCGTTGAGCTACCTAGGAAAACTGCCATCTTGCATTTTCGAAAAAACCTTCATTGTCTTCCAGTACAGCAAAGGTTTCTATTTAAAATCCTGTGCATGGTTTTAAAAGGTTTTCATGGCTTGGCCGAGCTTATATATCCTATAAGAATCCATTGTCTCAACCGCACACTACGATCTATGGGACAAGGTCTTTAGTAGTCCCCTTCTCCAGAACCTCTACATGGGGGGGACAGACTTTTTTCCAGGTCCCACCCACAGTTATTTCCAGGAACGCAGGGGTCACCAATGGTGATTTCCAGGAACGCAGGTCCCACCAATGGTGATCTCCAGGAACGCAGGTCCCACCAATGGTGAAGAGCTCACCCCAGTATCACGACTCTGCAGTGTTTGTCCATGTGGTACCCACGGGTGTCCTTCTGGGTTATCCCTTTTTCCTGCTATGGGCACAGCTGACTCTTCAATTGGGCGACCCAATCAGTGGGCACATTAGGCCTCTTTATGCAACCATGAGGCCATAGCTACCTGATAAGCTGCCCACTTCTGGGGGTACCGTCCTGCTGTGGGCACACCACTCTTCATCCCGAGCAGGTCCTGGCTGCTTCCTCGGGCACTGGCTTTTGGGGGGACATGGCAGTACTCTTCACAGGCATGGCATCTGCCACGCCTGGGTCCTCCTCTTTGCGGGTAACAGTACTCCCTTCGCCAGAGTGCGGGTGCACGGTTCCCGAGAGCCGGGCCTCTCGCCTCTCCGAGTGTTTCCATGAATCTGCCATCATGTCATTAAGGATCTGTTCTTCTAATCGAATTGCTGCATAATCGGCTGGAGATGGGCGCATTTGGCGCGTCAGTGGCAGGATGGAAGCGCTGGCAGCAGCTGCGGCGCTCTGCCACCGTGCTGCTTTGCATTCATCGACCGATTATAGCGGGCCATTGATGGCGCTTATGGCCCCCTCCCCGCATCTGCTGACAGCAGCAAGACCCAGAAGAAGTTCACGAGGAGGGCCAACCTGGGGGAGAAAGAGGCGGTGTTAGCGGGGTGGTGACGGGAGGGTTTGCGCTGCAGCACAAGTGAAGGTTAGAAATGTCCTGTGAGGAATAATAATGATCGCAACGTGGTGACGTCATCTGTAGGGACGTGGCGTCCCACTAATTGTACTACCCTGGTTCCAAAGCAACATTGACTACTGGCACTATTAATCCCAAGGCCAATACTTCATTTTTACTCGGGGGGGGGGGGGGGGGGTACTTGAAAAGAGAGCATGTTCCTGGAAATTGTCCCCCACTGCGGATAGTCCTTTCCTAAATGCACCCTGCATTTGCATTTACTGCATCACATTGCAGCATTGCTCCTGACATCCTGCAGTGCTACTGGGTGTGTGGCCTTGTCTGTCTTGGACAGAGATTCTAATTGGGCCACTGTCACCGTTTTATACCCTGTGGCTGCGAGCAGAATTAGTATTTTTTCACTTTCCATTTTAAAATTGGGTTATGAAATTAAACTATCCTTTACCGCAGAAAGTCCAACCCCCCAACCATCACTAACAGCAACAGATTCAAACCTACCCAACTATCACTAACTGCAGCAGATTCCAACCTACCCAACTATCACTAACTGCAGCAGATTCCAACCTACCCAACTATCACTAACTGCAGCAGATTCCAACCTACCCAACTATCACTAACTGCAGCAGAGTCCACCTACCCAACTATCACTAACAGCAACAGAGTCCCACCTACCCAACTATCACTAACAGCAACAGATTCCAACCTACCCAACTATCACTAACTGCAGCAGATTCCAACCTACCCAACTATCACTAACTGCAGCAGAGTCCACCTACCCAACTATCACTAACAGCAACAGATTCCAACCTACCCAACTATCACTAACTGCAGCAGATTCCAACCTACCCAACTATCACTAACTGCAGCAGAGTCCACCTACCCAACTATCACTAACAGCAACAGATTCCAACCTACCCAACTATCACTAAATGCAAGAGTCCCACCTATCCAACTATCCTTTACCACACAGAGTCCACCTACCCAACTATCACTAACTGCAGCAGAGTCCACCTACCCAACTATCACTAACAGCAACAGAGTCCCACCTACCCAACTATCACTAACAGCAACAGATTCCAACCTACCCAACTATCACTAACTGCAGCAGATTCCAACCTACCCAACTATCACTAACTGCAGCAGAGTCCACCTACCCAACTATCACTAACAGCAACAGATTCCAACCTACCCAACTATCACTAAATGCAAGAGTCCCACCTACCCAACTATCCTTTACCACACAGAGTCCACCTACCCAACTATCACTAACAGCAACATATTCCAACCTACCCAACTATCACTAACTGCAGCAGATTCCAACCTACCCAACTATCACTAACTGCAGCAGAGTCCACCTACCCAACTATCACTAATAGCAACAGATTCCAACCTACCCAACTATCACTAAATGCAAGAGTCCCACCTACCCAACTATCCTTTACCACACAGAGTCCACCTACCCAACTATCACTAACAGCAACAGATTCCAACCTACCCAACTATCACTAACTGCAGCAGATTCCAACCTACCCAACTATTACTAACTGCAACAGATTCCAACCTACCCAACTATCACTAAATGCAAGAGTGCCACCTACCCAACTATCCTTTACCACACAGAGTCCCACCTACCCAACTATCACTAACTGCAACATATTCCAACCTACCCAACGATCACTAACTGCAGCAGATTCCAACCTACCCAACTATCACTAAATGTAAGAGCTCCACCTACCCAACTATCCTTTACCACACAGAGTCCCACCTACCTAACTATCACTAACTGCAACAGAGTCTCACCTACCCAACTATCACTATATGCAAGAGTCCCACCTACCCAACTATCACTAAATGCAAGAGTCCCACCTACCCAACTATCCTTTACCACACAGAGTCCCACCTACCCAACTATCACTAACTGCATCAGAGTCCCACCTACCCAACTATCACTATATGCAAGATTCCCACCTACCCAACTATCACTATATGCAAGAGTCCCACCTACCCAACTATCCTTTACCACACAGAGTCCCACCTACCCAACTATCACTAACTGCAACAGAGTCCCACCTACCCAACTGTCCTTTACCGCACAGAGTCCAACCTTCCCAACCATCACTAACTGCAAAAGAGTCCCACCTACCCAACCATCACTAACTGCAAAAGAGTCCCACCTACCCAACTTTCACTAACTGCAACAGAGTCCCAACTACCCAATAATCAATAACTACAGGAGAGTTCCACCTCCTCAACTATCACTAACTGCAACAGTGTACCACCTACCCAACTGTCACTAACTGCAACAGAGTCCCACCTAACCAACTGTCACTAACTGCAACAGAGTCCCAAATACCCAATTATCAATAACTACAACAGAGTCCCACCTACCCAACTATCACTGACTGCAACAGAGTCCCAACTACCCAACTATCTGTTACCGCACAGAGTCCCACCTAAAAAACTATCACTAACTGCAGAAGAGTCCCACCTACCCAACTATCCTTTACTGCACAAAGTCCCACCTACACAACTATCACTAACAGCAACAGAGTCCCAACTACCCAACTATAGCTTACTGCAACAGAGTCCCACCTCCCCAACTATTACTAACTACAACAGAGTCCCACCTACCCAACTATCACTAACTGCAACAGAGTCCCACCTACCCAAATATCACTAACTGTAACAAAGTACCATCTACCCAACTATCAATAACTGCAACAGATTCCCACCTACCCAACTATCACTAACTGCAACAGTCACATCTACCCAACTATCAGTAACTGCACAGAGTCCCACCTACCCAACTATCACTAACTGTAACCTAATCCCACCTCCACAACTATCCATTTCTGCACAGATTCCCACCTACCCAACTATAACTAACTGCAACAGAATCCCACCTCCCAACTATCCTTTACTGCACAGAGTCCCACCGACCCAACTATCACTAACTGCAGCAGAGTCCCACCTACCCAACTATCACTAACTGCAACAGTCCCACCTACCCAAATATCAGTAACTGCACAGAGTCCCACCTATCCAACTATCACTAACTGCAACCGAATCCCACCTCCCCAACTATCCTTTACTGCACAGAGTTCCACCTCCCCAACTATCACTAACTACAACAGAGTCCCACCTACCCAACTATCACTAACTGCAACAGTCCCACCTACCCAACTATCACTAACTGCACAGAGTCCCACCTACCCAACTATCCTTTACTGCACAGAGTCTAATCTACCTTACTATCTCTAACTACAATAGAGTCCCACCTCCTCAACTATCACTAACTCCAACAGAGTGCCAACTACCCAACTATCACTAACTGCAACACAGTCCCACCTCCCCAACTATCACTAACTGCAAACCAGTCCCACCTCCCTAACTATCACTAACTACAACAGAATCCCACCTACCCAACTATCACTGACTGCAACAGGGTCCCAACTACCCAACTATCTGTTACCGCACAGAGTCCCACCTAAAAAACTATCACTAACTGCAGAAGAGTCCCAACTATCCTTTACTGCACAAAGTCCCACCTACACAACTATCACTAACAGCAACAGAGTCCCAACTATCCAACTATCACTAACTGCAACAGAGTCCCACCTGCACAACTATCACTAACTGCAGCAGACTCCTACCTACCCAACTATCCTTTACTGCACAAAGTCCCACCTACACAACTATCACTAACAGCAACAGAGTCCCAACTACCCAACTATAGCTTACTGCAACAGAGTCCCACCTCCCCAACTATTACTAACTACAACAGAGTCCCACCAACCCAACTATCACTAACTGCAACAGAGTCCCACCTACCCAAATATCACTAACTGTAACAAAGTCCCATCTACCCAACTATCAATAACTGCAACAGATTCCCACCTACCCAACTATCACTAACTGCAACAGTCACATCTACCCAACTATCAGTAACTGCACAGAGTCCCACCTACCCAACTATCACTAACTGTAACATAATCCCACCTCCACAACTATCCATTACTGCACAGATTCCCACCTACCCAACCATCACTAACTGCGACAGAGTTCCACCTACCCAACTATCACTAACTGCAACCGAATCCCAACTACCCAACCATCACTAACTGCAACAGAGTCCCACCAACCCAACTATCCATTACTGCACAGATTCCCACCTACCCAACTATAACTAACTGCAACAGAATCCCACCTCCCAACTATCCTTTACTGCACAGAGTCCCACCGACCCAACTATCACTAACTGCAGCAGAGTCCCACCTACCCAACTATCACTAACTGCAACAGTCCCACCTACCCAAATATCAGTAACTGCACAGAGTCCCACCTATCCAACTATCACTAACTGCAACCGAATCCCACCTCCCCAACTATCCTTTACTGCACAGAGTTCCACCTCCCCAACTATCACTAACTACAACAGAGTCCCACCTACCCAACTATCACTAACTGCAACAGTCCCACCTACCCAGCTATCACTAACTGCACAGAGTCCCACCTACCCAACTATCCTTTACTGCACAGAGTCTAATCTACCTGACTATCTCTAACTACAATAGAGTCCCACCTCCTCAACTATCACTAACTCCAACAGAGTGCCAACTACCCAACTATCACTAACTGCAACACAGTCCCACCTCCCTAACTATCACTAACTACAACAGAGTCCCACCTACCCAACTATCACTAACGGCAACAGTCCCCCCTACCCAACAATCACTAACTGCACAGAGTCCCACCTACCCAACTATCACTAACTGCAACAGAGTCCCACCGCCCCAGATATCCTTATCTGCACAGAGTCCCACCTACCCAACTATCATTAACTGCAACAGAGTGCCACCTCCCCAACAATCACTAACTACAAGAGTCCCACCTACCCAACTATCACTAACTGCAACAGTCCCACCTACCCAACTATCACTAACTGCGCAGAGTCCCCCCTACCCAACCATCACTAACAGCAACAGAGTCCCACCTACCCAACTATCCTTTACTGCACAGAGTCCCACCTACCCAACCATCACTAACTGCGACAGAGTTCCACCTACCCAACTATCACTAAATGCAACCGAATCCCAACTACCCAACCATTACTAACTGCAACAGAGTCCCACCAACCCAACTATCCTTTGCTCACAGAGTCCCACCTACCCAACTATCACTAACTGCAACAGAGTCCCACCTCCCCAACTATCACTAACTACAACCGAGTCCCACCTACCCAACTATCACTAACTGCAACAGTCCCACCTACCCAACTATCACTAAATGCAACAGAGTCCCACCGGCACAACTATCACTTACTACAACAGAGTGACACCTAACCAACTATCACTAACTGAAACAGAGCCCCACCTACTCAACTATCACTTTCTACAACAGAGGTCCACCTACCCAACTATCACTAACTGCAACATAGTCCCACCTACCCAACTATCCTTTCCCTCACAGAGTCCCACCTACCCAATTATCACTAACTGCAACAGAGTCCCACCTACCCAACTATCGCTAACTGCAATAGAGTCCCACCTACCCAACCATCACTAACTGCAACAGAGTCCCACCTACTGAACTATCCTTTAACACACAGACCCCACCTACCCAACTATCACTAACTGCAAAAGAGTTTTGCCTACCCAACTATCACTAACTGCAATAGAGTCCCACCTACCCAACTATCCTTTACCACACAGAGTCCCACTTAAACGTCTATCACTAACTGCAATGGAGTCCCACCTACTCAATTACCACTAACTGCAACAGAGTCCCACCTACGCAACCATCACTAACTGCAGCATAGTCCCACCTGCCCAACTATCCTTTACCACACAGAGTCCCACGTACCCAACTATCACTAACTGCATCAGAGTCCCACCTACCAAACTATCACTAACTGCAACAGTGTCCCACCTATGCAGCCATCACTAACTGCAACAGAGTCCCACCTCCCCAACTGTCACTAACTGCAACAGAGTCCCACCTACTCAATTATCAATAACTGCAACAGATTCCAACCTACCCAACTATCACTAAATGCAAGAGTCCCACCTACCCAACTATCCTTTACCACACAGAGTCCCACCTACCCAACTATCACTAACTGCAGCAGAGTCCACCTACCCAATTATCACTAACAGCAACAGATTCCAACCTACCCAACTATCACTAACTGCAGCAGATTCCAACCTACTCAACTATCACTAAATGTAAGAGTCCCACCTACCCAACTATCACTAACTGCAACAGAATCTCACCTACCCAACTATCACTATATGCAAGAGTCCCACCTACCCAACTATCACTAAATGCAAGAGTCCCACCTACCCAACTATCCTTTACCACACAGAGTCCCACCTACCCAACTATCACTAACTGCATCAGAGTCCCACCTACCTAACTATCACTATATGCAAGAGTCCCACCTACCCAACTATCACTGTATGCAAGAGTCCCACCTACCCAACTATCCTTTACCACACAGAGTCCCACCTACCCAACTATCACTAACTGCAACAGAGTCCCACCTACCCAACTGTCCTTTACCGCACAGAGTCCAACCTACCCAACCATCACTAACTGCAAAAGAGTCCCACCTACCCAACTATCACTAACTGCAACAGCGTCCCAACTAGCCAATTATCAATAAGTACAGCAGAGCCCCACCTAACCAACTATCACTAACTGCAACAGAGTCCCAACTAGCCAATTATCAATAAGTACAGCAGAGTCCCACCTACCCAACCATCACTAACTGCAAAAGAGTCCCACCTACCCAACTTTCACTAACTGCAACAGAGTCCCAACTACCCAATAATCAATAACTACAGCAGAGTTCCACCTCCTCAACTATCACTAACTGCAACAGTGTCCCACCTACCCAACTATCACTGACTGCAACAGAGTCCCAACTACCCAACTATCTGTTACCACACAGAGTCCCACCTAAAAAACTATCACTAACTGCAGAAGAGTCCCACCTACCCAACTATCCTTTACGGCAACAGTGTCCCACCTATGCAACTATCACTAACTGCAGCAGAGTCCCACCTACCAAACTATCACTAACTGCAACAGTGTCCCACCTATGCAACCATCACTAACTGCAACAGAGTCCCACCTCCCCAACTATCACTAACTGCAACAGAGTCCCACCTACTCAATTATCAATAACTGCAACAGAGTCCCACCTACCCAACTATCACTAACAGCAACAGATTCCAACCTACCCAACTATCACTAAATGCAAGAGTCCCACCTACCCAACTATCCTTTACCACACAGAGTCCCACCTACCCCACTATCACTAACTGCAGCAGAGTCCACCTACCCAACTATTACTAACAGCAACAGATTCCAACCTACCCAACTATCACTAACTGCAGCAGATTCCAACCTACCCAACTATCACTAAATGTGAGAGCCCCACCTACCCAACTATCCTTTACCACACAGAGTCCCACCTACCCAACTATCACTAACTGCAGCAGAGTCCACCTACCCAACTATCACTAACAGCAACAGATTCCAACCTACCCAACTATCACTAACTGCAGCAGAGTCCCACCTACCCAACTATCACTATATGCAAGAGTCCCTCCTACCCAACTATCCTTTACCACACAGAGTCCCACCTACCCAACCATCACTAACTGCAAAAGAGTCCCACCTACCCAACTATCACTAACTGCAACAGAGTCCCAACTAGCCAATTATCAATAAGTACAGCAGAGTCCCACCTACCCAACTATCACTAACTGCAACAGAGTACCAAGTAGCCAATTATCAATAAGTACAGCAGAGTCCCACCTACACAACTATCACTAACTGCAAAAGAGTCCCACCTACCCAACTTTCACTAACTGCAACAGAGTCCCAACTACCCAATAATCAATAACTACAGGAGAGTTCCACCTCCTCAACTATCACTAACTGCAACAGTGTACCACCTACCCAACTGTCACTAACTGCAACAGAGTCCCACCTACCCAACTGTCACTAACTGCAACAGAGTCCCAAATACCCAATTATCAATAACTACAACAGAGTCCCACCTACCCAACTATCACTGACTGCAACAAATCCCAACTACCCAACTATCTGTTACCGCACAGAGTCCCACCTAAAAAACTATCACTAACTGCAGAAGAGTCCCACCTACCCAACTATCCTTTACTGCACAAAGTCCCACCTACACAACTATCACTAACAGCAACAGAGTCCCAACTATCCAACTATCACTAACTGCAACAGAGTCCCACCTGCACAACTATCACTAACTGCAGCAGATTCCCACCTACCCAACTATCCTTTACTGCACAAAGTCCCACCTACACAACTATCACTAACAGCAACAGAGTCCCAACTACCCAACTATAGCTTACTGCAACAGAGTCCCACCTACTCAAATATCACTAACTGTAACAAAGTCCCACCTACTCAAATATCACTAACTGTAACAAAGTCCCATCTACCCAACTATCAATAACTGCAACAGAGTCCAACCTACCCAACTATCACTAACTGCAACAGTCACATCTACCCAACTATCAGTAACTGCACAGAGTCCCACCTACCCAACTATCACTAACTGTAACATAATCCCACCTCCACAACTATCCATTACTGCACAGATTCCCACCTACCCAACTATAACTAACTGCAACAGAATCCCACCTCCCAACTATCCTTTACTGCACAGAGTCCCACCGACCCAACTATCACTAACTGCAGCAGAGTCCCACCTACCCAACTATCACTAACTGCAACAGTCCCACCTACCCAAATATCAGTAACTGCACAGAGTCCCACCTATCCAACTATCACTAACTGCAACCGAATCCCACCTCCCCAACTATCCTTTACTGCACAGAGTTCCACCTCCCCAACTATCACTAACTACAACAGAGTCCCACCTACCCAACTATCACTAACTGCAACAGTCCCACCTACCCAACTATCACTAACTGCACAGAGGCCCACCTACCCAACTTTCACTAACTGCAACAGAGTCCCACCTCCCCAACTATCCTTTACTGCACAGAGTCTAATCTACCTGACTATCTCGAACTACAATAGAGTCCCACCTCCCCAACTATCACTAACTCCAACAGAGTCCCACCTACCCAACTATCATTAACTGCAACAGAGTCCCAACTCCCCAACTATCACTAACTACAAGAGTCCCACCTACCCAACTATCACTAACTGCAACAGTCCCACCTACCCAACTATCACTAACTGCGCAGAGTCCCCCCTACCCAACCATCACTAACAGCAACAGAGTACCACCTACCCAACTATCCTTTACTGCACAGAGTCCCACCTACCCAACCATCACTAACTGCGACAGAGTTCCACCTACCCAACTATCACTAACTGCAACCGAATCCCAACTACCCAACCATCACTAACTGCAACAGAGTCCCACCAACCCAACTATCCTTTGCTCACAGAGTCCCACCTACCCAACTATCACTAACTGCAACAGAGTCCCACCTCCCCAACTATCACTAACTACAACCGAGTCCCACCTACCCAACTATCACTAACTGCAACAGTCCCACCTACCCAACTATCACTAAATGCAACAGAGTCCCACCTGCACAACTATCACTTGCTACAACAGAGTGACACCTAACCAACTATCACTAACTGAAACAGAGCCCCACCTACTCAACTATCACTTACTACAACAGAGGTCCACCTACCCAACTATCACTAACTGCAGCATAGTCCCACCTACCCAATTATCCTTTCCCTCACAGAGTCCCACCTACCCAATTATCACTAACTGCAACAGAGTCCCACCTACCCAACTATCGCTAACTGCAACAGAGTCCCACCTACCCAACCATCACTAACTGCAACAGAGTCCCACCTACTGAACTATCCTTTAACACACAGACCCCACCTACCCAACTATCACTAACTGCAACATAGTTTTGCCTACCCAACTATCACTAACTGCAACAGAGTCCCACCTACCCAACTATCCTTTACCACACAGAGTCCCACTTCAACGTCTATCACTAACTGCAACGGAGTCCCACCTACTCAATTACCACTAACTGCAACAGAGTCCCACCTACGCATCCATCACTAACTGCAGCATAGTCCCACCTGCTCAACTATCCTTTACCACACAGAGTCCCACGTACCCAACTATCACAAACTGCATCAGAGTCCCACCTACCAAACTATCACTAACTGCAACAGTGTCCCACCTATGCAACCATCACTAACTGCAACAGAGTCCCACCTCCCCAACTATCACTAACTGCAACAGAGTCCCACCTACTCAATTATCAATAACTGCAACAGAGTCCCACCTACCCAACTATCACTAACAGCAACAGATTCCAACCTACCCAACTATCACTAAATGCAAGAGTCCCACCTACCCAACTATCCTTTACCACACAGAGTCCCACCTACCCAACTATCACTAACTGCAGCAGAGTCCACCTACCCAACTATCACTAACAGCAACAGATTCCAACCTACCCAACTATCACTAACTGCAGCAGATTCCAACCTACCCAACTATCACTAAATGTAAGAGCCCCACCTACCCAACTATCCTTTACCACACAGAGTCCCACCTACCCAACTATCACTAACTGCAGCAGAGTCCATCTACCCAACTATCACTAACAGCAACAGATTCCAACCTACCCAACTATCACTAACTGCAGCAGATTCCAACCTACCCAACTATCACTAACTGCAGCAGAGTCCAACCTACCCAACTATCCTTTACCACACAGAGTCCACCTACCCAACTATCACTAACAGCAACAGATTCCAACCTACCCAACTATCACTAACTGCAGCAGAGTCCACCTACCGAACTATCACTAACAGCAACAGATTCTAACCTACCCAACTATCACTAAATGCAAGAGTCCCACCTACCCAACTATCCTTTACCACACAGAGTCCACCTACACAACTATCACTAACAGCAACAGATTCCAACCTACCCAACTATCACTAACTGCAGCAGATTCCAACCTACCCAACTATCACTAACTGCAGCAGAGTCCACCTACCCAACTATCACTAACAGCAGCAGATTCCAACCTACCCAACTATCACTAAATGCAAGAGTCCCACCTACCCAACTATCCTTTACCACACAGAGTCCCACCTACCCAACTATCACTAACTGCAGCAGAGTCCACCTACCCAACTATCACTAACAGCAACAGATTCCAACCTACCCAACTATCACTAACTGCAGCAGATTCCAACCTACCCAACTATCACTAAATGTAAGAGCTCCACCTACCCAACTATCCTTTACCACACAGAGTCCCACCTACCTAACTATCACTAACTGCAAAAGAGTCTCACCTACCCAACTATCACTATATGCAAGAGTCCCACCTACCCAACTATCACTAAATGCAAGAGTCCCACCTACCCAACTATCCTTTACCACACAGAGTCCCACCTACCCAACTATAACTAACTGCATCAGAGTCCCACCTACCCAACTATCACTATATGCAAGAGTCCCACCTACCCAACTATCACTATATGCAAGAGTCCCACCTACCCAACTATCCTTTACCACACAGAGTCCCACCTACCCAACTATCACTAACAGCAACAGATTCCAACCTACCCAACTATCACTAAATGCAAGAGTCCCACCTACCCAACTATCCTTTACCACACAGAGTCCCACCTACCCAACTATCACTAACTGCAGCAGAGTCCACCTACCCAACTATCACTAACAGCAACAGATTCCAACCTACCCAACTATCACTAACTGCAGCAGATTCCAACCTACCCAACTATCACTAAATGTAAGAGCCCCACCTACTCGACTATCCTTTACCACACAGAGTCCCACCTACCCAACTATCACTAACTGCAGCAGAGTCCACCTACCCAACTATCACTAACAGCAACAGATTCCAACCTACCCAACTATCACTAACTGCAGCAGATTCCAACCTACCCAACTATCACTAACTGCAGCAGAGTCCACCTACCCAACTATCACTAACAGCAACAGATTCCAACCTACCCAACTATCACTAAATGCAAGAGTCCCACCTACCCAACTATCCTTTACCACACAGAGTCCACCTACCCAACTATCACTAACAGCAACAGATTCCAACCTACCCAACTATCACTAACTGCAGCAGATTCCAACCTACCCAACTATCACTAACTGCAGCAGAGTCCACCTACCCAACTATCACTAACAGCAACAGATTCCAACCTACCCAACTATCACTAAATGCAAGAGTCCCACCTACCCAACTATCCTTTACCACACAGAGTCCCACCTACCCAACTATCACTAACTGCAGCAGAGTCCACCTACCCAACTATCACTAACAGCAACAGATTCCAACCTACCCAACTATCACTAACTGCAGCAGATTCCAACCTACCCAACTATCACTAAATGTAAGAGCTCCACCTACCCAACTATCCTTTACCACACAGAGTCCCACCTACCTAACTATCACTAACTGCAACAGAGTCTCACCTACCCAACTATCACTATATGCAAGAGTCCCACCTACCCAACTATCACTAAATGCAAGAGTCCCACCTACCCAACTATCCTTTACCACACAGAGTCCCACCTACCCAACTATAACTAACTGCATCAGAGTCCCACCTACCCAACTATCACTATATGCAAGAGTCCCACCTGACCAACTATCACTATATGCAAGAGTCCCACCTACCCAACTATCCTTTACCACACAGAGTCCCACCTACCCAACTATCACTAACTGCAACAGAGTCCCACCTACCCAACTGTCCTTTACCGCACAGAGTCCAACCTACCCAACCATCACTAACTGCAAAAGAGTCCCACCTACCCAACTATCACTAACTGCAACAGAGTCCCAACTAGCCAATTATCAATAAGTACAGCAGAGTCCCACCTACCCAACCATCACTAACTGCAAAAGAGTCCCACCTACCCAACTTTCACTAACTGCAACAGAGTCCCAACTACCCAATAATCAATAACTACAGGAGAGTTCCACCTCCTCAACTATCGCTAACTGCAACAGTGTACCACCTACCCAACTGTCACTAACTGCAACAGAGTCCCACCTACCCAACTGTCACTAACTGCAACAGAGTCCCAAATACCCAATTATCAATAACTACAACAGAGTCCCACCTACCCAACTATCACTGACTGCAACAAATCCCAACTACCCAACTATCTGTTACCGCACAGAGTCCCACCTAAAAAACTATCACTAACTGCAGAAGAGTCCCATCTACCCAACTATCCTTTACTGCACAAAGTCCCACCTACACAACTATCACTAACAGCAACAGAGTCCCAACTATCCAACTATCACTAACTGCAACAGAGTCCCACCTGCACAACTATCACTAACTGCAGCAGACTCCCACCTACCCAACTATCCTTTACTGCACAAAGTCCCACCTACACAACTATCACTAACAGCAACAGAGTCCCAACTACCCAACTATAGCTTACTGCAACAGAGTCCCACCTCCCCAACTATTACTAACTACAACAGAGTCCCACCTACCCAACTATCTCTAACTGCAACAGAGTCCCACCTACTCAAATATCACTAACTGTAACAAAGTCCCATCTACCCAACTATCAATAACTGCAACAGAGTCCCACCTACCCAACTATCACTAACTGCAACAGTCACATCTACCCAACTATCAGTAACTGCACAGAGTCCCACCTACCCAACTATCACTAACTGTAACATAATCCCACCTCCACAACTATCCATTACTGCACAGATTCCCACCTACCCAACTATAACTAACTGCAACAGAATCCCACCTCCCAACTATCCTTTACTGCACAGAGTCCCACCGACCCAACTATCACTAACTGCAGCAGAGTCCCACCTACCCAACTATCACTAACTGCAACAGTCCCACCTACCCAAATATCAGTAACTGCACAGAGTCCCACCTATCCAACTATCACTAACTGCAACCGAATCCCACCTCCCCAACTATCCTTTACTGCACAGAGTTCCACCTCCCCAACTATCACTAACTACAACAGAGTCCCACCTACCCAACTATCACTAACTGCAACAGAGTCCCACCTACCCAAATATCACTAACTGTAACAAAGTCCCATCTACCCAACTATCAATAACTGCAACAGAGTCCCACCTACCCAACTATCACTAACTGCAACAGTCACATCTACCCAACTATCAGTAACTGCACAGAGTCCTACCTACCCAACTATCACTAACTGTAACATAATCCCACCTCCACAACTATCCATTACTGCACAGATTCCCACCTACCCAACTATAACTAACTGCAACAGAATCCCACCTCCCAACTATCCTTTACTGCACAGAGCCCCACTGACCCAACTATCACTAACTGCAGCAGAGTCCCACCTACCCAACTATCACTAACTGCAACAGTCCCACCTACCCAAATATCAGTAACTGCACAGAGTCCAACCTATCCAACTATCACTAACTGCAACCAAATCCCACCTCCCCAACTATCCTTTACTGCACAGAGTTCCACCTCCCCAACTATCACTAACTACAACAGAGTCCCACCTACCCAACTATCACTAAATGCAACAGTCCCACCTACCCAACTATCACTAACTGCACAGAGTCCCACCTACCCAACTTTCACTAACTGCAACAGAGTCCCACCTCCCCAACTATCCTTTACTGCACAGAGTCTAATCTACCTGACTATCTCTAACTACAATATAGTCCCACCTCCCCAACTATCACTAACTCCAACAGAGTGCCAACTACCCAACTATCACTAACTGCAACACAGTCCCACCTCCCTAACTATCACTAACTACAACAGAGTCCCACCTACCCAACTATCACTAACGGCAACAGTCCCCTCTACCCAACTATCACTAACTGCACAGAGTCCCACCTACCCAACTATCACTAACTGCAACAGAGTCCCACCGCCCCAGATATCCTTATCTGCACAGAGTCCCACCTACCCAACTATCATTAACTGCAACAGAGTCCCACCTCCCCAACTATCACTAACTACAAGAGTCCCACCTACCCAACTATCACTAACTGCAACAGTCCCTCCCACCTACCCAACTATCACTAACTGCGCAGAGTCCACCCTACCCAACCATCACTAACAGCAACAGAGTCCCACCTACCCAACTATCCTTTACTGCACAGAGTCCCACCTACCCAACCATCACTAACTGCGACAGAGTTCCACCTACCCAACTATCACTAACTGCAACCGAATCCCAACTACCCAACCATCACTAACTGCAACAGTCCCACCTACCCAACTATCACTAAATGCAACAGAGTCCCACCTGCACAACTATCACTTACTACAACAGAGTGACACCTAACCAACTATCACTAACTGAAACAGAGCCCCACCTACTCAACTATCACTTACTACAACAGAGGTCCACCTACCCAACTATCACTAACTGCAGCATAGTCCCACCTACCCAACTATCCTTTCCCTCACAGAGTCCCACCTACCCAATTATCACTAACTGCAACAGAGTCCCACCTACCCAACTATCGCTAACTGCAACAGAGTCCCACCTACCCAACCATCACTAACTGCAACAGAGTCCCACCTACTGAACTATCCTTTAACACACAGACCCCACCTACCCAACTATCACTAACTGCAACAGAGTTTTGCCTACCCAACTACTACTAAGTGCAATAGAGTCCCACCTACCCAACTATCCTTTACCACACAGAGTCCCACTTAAACGTCTATCACTAACTGCAACGGAGTCCCACCTACTCAATTACCACTAACTGCAACAGAGTCCCACCTACGCATCCATCACTAACTGCAGCATAGTCCCACCTGCCCAACTATCCTTTACCACACAGAGTCCCACGTACCCAACTATCACTAACTGCATCAGAGTCCCACCTACCAAACTATCACTAACTGCAACAGTGTCCCACCTATGCAACCATCACTAACTGCAACAGAGTCCCACCTCCCCAACTATCACTAACTGCAACAGAGTCCCACCTACTCAATTATCAATAACTGCAACAGAGTCCCACCTACCCAACTATCACTAACAGCAACAGATTCCAACCTACCCAACTATCACTAAATGCAAGAGTCCCACCTACCCAACTATCCTTTACCACACAGAGTCCCACCTACCCAACTATCACTAACTGCAGCAGAGTCCACCTACCCAATTATCACTAACAGCAACAGATTCCAACCTACCCAACTATCACTAACTGCAGCAGATTCCAACCTACCCAACTATCACTAAATGTTAGAGCCCCACCTACCCAACTATCCTTTACCACACAGAGTCCCACCTACCCAACTATCACTAACTGCAGCAGAGTCCACCTACCCAACTATCACTAACAGCAACAGATTCCAACCTACCCAACTATCACTAACTGCAGCAGATTCCAACCTACTCAACTATCACTAAATGTAAGAGTCCCACCTACCCAACTATCACTAACTGCAACAGAGTCTCACCTACCCAACTATCACTATATGCAAGAGTCCCACCTACCCAACTATCACTAAATGCAAGAGTCCCACCTACCCAACTATCCTTTACCACACAGAGTCCCACCTACCCAACTATCACTAACTGCATCAGAGTCCCACCTACCCAACTATCACTATATGCAAGAGTCCCACCTACCCAACTATCACTATATGCAAGAGTCCCACCTACCCAACTATCCTTTACCACACAGAGTCCCACCTACCCAACTATCACTAACTGCAACAGAGTCCCACCTACCCAACTGTCCTTTACCGCACAGAGTCCAACCTACCCAACCATCACTAACTGCAACAGAGTCCCAACTAGCAAATTATCAATAAGTACAGCAGAGCCCCACCTAACCAACTATCACTAACTGCAACAGAGTCCCAACTAGCCAATTATCAATAAGTACAGGAGAGTCCCACCTACCCAACCATCACTAACTGCAAAAGAGTCCCACCTACCCAACTTTCACTAACTGCAACAGAGTCCCAACTACCCAATAATCAATAACTACAGCAGAGTTCCACCTCCTCAACTATCACTAACTGCAACAGTGTACCACCTACCCAACTGTCACTAACTGCAACAGAGTCCCAAATACCCAATTATCAATAACTACAACAGAGTCCCAACTACCCAACTATCTGTTACCGCACAGAGTCCCACCTAAAAAACTATCACTAACTGCAGAAGAGTCCCACCTACCCAACTATCCTTTACTGCACAAAGTCCCACCTACACAACTATCACTAACAGCAACAGAGTCCCAACTATCCAACTATCACTAACTGCAGCAGAGTCCCACCTACCAAACTATCACTAACTGCAACAGAGTCCCACCTACTCAATTATCAATAACTGCAACAGAGTCCCACCTACCCAACTATCACTAACAGCAACAGATTCCAACCTACCCAACTATCACTAAATGCAAGAGTCCCACCTACCCAACTATCCTTTACCACACCGAGTCCCACCTACCCAACTATCACTAACTGCAGCAGAGTCCACCTACCCAACTATCACTAACAGCAACAGATTCCAACCTACCCAACTATCACTAACTGCAGCAGATTCCAACCTACCCAACTATCACTAAATGTAAGAGTCCCACCTACCCAACTATCCGTTACCACACAGAGTCCCACCTACCCAACTATCACTAACTGCAGCAGAGTCCACCTACCCAACTATCACTAACAGCAACAGATTCCAACCTACCCAACTATCACTAAATGCAAGAGTCCAACCTACCCAACTATCCTTTACCACACAGAGTCCCACCTACCCAACTATCACTAACTGCAGCAGAGTCCACCTACCCAACTATCACTAACAGCAACAGATTCCAACCTACCCAACTATCACTAACTGCAGCAGATTCCAACCTACCCAACTATCACTAACTGCAGCAGAGTCCACCTACCCAACTATCACTAACAGCAACAGATTCCAACCTACCCAACTATCACTAAATGCAAGAGTCCCACCTACCCAACTATCCTTTACCACACAGAGTCCACCTACCCAACTATCACTAACAGCAACAGATTCCAACCTACCCAACTATCACTAACTGCAGCAGATTCCAACCTACCCAACTATCACTAACTGCAGCAGAGTCCACCTACCCAACTATCACTAACAACAACAGATTCCAACCTACCCAACTATCACTAAATGCAAGAGTCCCACCTACCCAACTATCCTTTACCACACAGAGTCCCACCTACCCAACTATCACTAACTGCAGCAGAGTCCACCTACCCAACTATCACTAACAGCAACAGATTCCAACCTACCCAACTATCACTAACTGCAGCAGATTCCAACCTACCCAACTATCACTAAATGTAAGAGCTCCACCTACCCAACTATTCTTTACCACACAGAGTCCCACCTACCTAACTATCACTAACTGCAACAGAGTCTCACCTACCCAACTATCACTATATGCAAGAGTCCCACCTACCCAACTATCACTAAATGCAAGAGTCCCACCTACCCAACTATCCTTTACCACACAGAGTCCCACCTACCCAACTATAACTAACTGCATCAGAGTCCCACCTACCCAACTATCACTATATGCAAGAGTCCCACCTGACCAACTATCACTATATGCAAGAGTCCCACCTACCCAACTATCCTTTACCACACAGAGTCCCACCTACCCAACTATCACTAACTGCAACAGAGTCCCACCTACCCAACTGTCCTTTACCGCACAGAGTCCAACCTACCCAACCATCACTAACTGCAAAAGAGCCCCACCTACCCAACTATCACTAACTGCAACAAAGTCCCAACTAGCCAATTATCAATAAGTACAGCAGAGTCCCACCTACCCAACTATCACTAACTGCAACAGAGTCCCAACTAGCCAATTATCAATAAGTACAGCAGAGTCCCACCTACCCAACCATCACTAACTGCAAAAGAGTCCCACCTACCCAACTTTCACTAACTGCAACAGAGTCCCAACTACCCAATAATCAATAACTACAGGAGAGTTCCACCTCCTCAACTATCACTAACTGCAACAGTGTACCACCTACCCAACTGTCACTAACTGCAACAGAGTCCCACCTACCCAACTGTCACTAACTGCAACAGAGTCCCAAATACCCAATTATCAATAACTACAACAGAGTCCCACCTACCCAACTATCACTGACTGCAACAAATCCCAACTACCCAACTATCTGTTACCGCACAGAGTCCCACCTAAAAAACTATCACTAACTGCAGAAGAGTCCCACCAACCCAACTATTCTTTACTGCACAAAGTCCCACCTACACAACTATCACTAACAGCAACAGAGTCCCAACTACCCAACTATAGCTTACTGCAACAGAGTCCCACCTCCCCAACTATTACTAACTACAACAGAGTCCCACCTACCCAACTATCACTAACTGCAACAGAGTCCCACCTACCCAAATATCACTAACTGTAACAAAGTCCCATCTACCCAACTATCAATAACTGCAACAGAGTCCCACCTACCCAACTATCACTAACTGCAACAGTCACATCTACCCAACTATCAGTAACTGCACAGAGTCCCACCTACCCAACTATCACTAACTGTAACATAATCCCACCTCCACAACTATCCATTACTGCACAGATTCCCACCTACCCAACTATAACTAACTGCAACAGAATCCCACCTCCCAACTATCCTTTACTGCACAGAGTCCCACCGACCCAACTATCACTAACTGCAGCAGAGTCCCACCTACCCAACTATCACTAACTGCAACAGTCCCACCTACCCAAATATCAGTAACTGCACAGAGTCCCACCTATCCAACTATCACTAACTGCAACCAAATCCCACCTCCCCAACTATCCTTTACTGCACAGAGTTCCACCTCCCCAACTATCACTAACTACAACAGAGTCCCACCTACCCAACTATCACTAACTGCAACAGTCCCACCTACCCAACTATCACTAACTGCACAGAGTCCCACCTACCCAACTTTCACTAACTGCAACAGAGTCCCACCTCCCTAACTATCCTTTACTGCACAGAGTCTAATCTACCTGACTATCTCTAACTACAATAGAGACCCACCTCCCCAACTATCACTAACTCCAACAGAGTGCCAACTACCCAACTATCACTAACTGCAACACAGTCCCACCTCCCTAACTATCACTAACTACAACAGAGTCCCACCTACCCAACTATCACTAACGGCAACAGTCCCCTCTACCCAACTATCACTAACTGCACAGAGTCCCACCTACCCAACTATCACTAACTGCAACAGAGTCCCACCGCCCCAGATATCCTTATCTGCACAGAGTCCCACCTACCCAACTATCATTAACTGCAACAGAGTCCCACCTCCCCAACTATCACTAACTACAAGAGTCCCACCTACCCAACTATCACTAACTGCAACAGTCCCACCTACCCAACTATCACTAACTGCGCAGAGTCCCCCCTACCCAACCATCACTAACAGCAACAGAGTCCCACCTACCCAACTATCCTTTACTGCACAGAGTCCCACCTACCCAACCATCACTAACTGCGACAGAGTTCCACCTACCCAACTATCACTAACTGCAACCGAATCCCAACTACCCAACCATCACTAACTGCAACAGAGTCCCGCCGAACCCAACTATCCTTTGCTCACAGAGTCCCACCTACCCAACTATCACTAATTGCAACAGAGTCCCACCTCCCCAACTATCACTAACTACAACCGAGTCCCACCTACCCAACTATCACTAACTGCAACAGTCCCACCTACCCAACTATCACTAAATGCAACAGAGTCCCACCTGTACAACTATCACTTACTACAACAGAGTGACACCTAACCAACTATCACTAACTGAAACAGAGCCCCACCTACTCAACTATCACTTACTACAACAGAGGTCCACCTACCCAACTATCACTAACTGCAGCATAGTCCCACCTACCCAACTATCCTTTCCCTCACAGAGTCCCACCTACCCAATTATCACTAACTGCAACAGAGTCCCACCTACCCAACTATCGCTAACTGCAACAGAGTCCCACCTACCCAACCATCACTAACTGCAACAGAGTCCCACCTACTGAACTATCCTTTAACACACAGACCCCACCTACCCAACTATCACTAACTGCAACAGAGTTTTGCCTACCCAAGTACTACTAACTGCAATAGAGTCCCACCTACCCAACTATCCTTTACCACACAGAGTCCCACTTAAACGTCTATCACTAACTGCAACGGAGTCCCACCTACTCAATTACCACTAACTGCAACAGAGTCCCACCTACGCATCCATCACTAACTGCAGCATAGTCCCAGCTGCCCAACTATCCTTTACCACACAGAGTCCCACGTACCCAACTATCACTAACTGCATCAGAGTCCCACCTACCAAACTATCACTAACTGCAACAGTGTCCCACCTATGCAACCATCACTAACTGCAACAGAGTCCCACCTCCCCAACTATCACTAACTGCAACAGTCCCACCTACTCAATTATCAATAACTGCAACAGAGTCCCACCTACCCAACTATCACTAACAGCAACAGATTCCAACCTACCCAACTATCACTAAATGCAAGAGTCCCACCTACCCAACTATCCTTTACCACACAGAGTCCCACCTACCCAACTATCACTAACTGCAGCAGAGTCCACCTACCCAATTATCACTAACAGCAACAGATTCCAACCTACCCAACTATCACTAACTGCAGCAGATTCCAACCTACCCAACTATCACTAAATGTAAGAGCCCCACCTACCCAACTATCCTTTACCACACAGAGTCCCACCTACCCAACTATCACTAACTGCAGCAGAGTCCACCTACCCAACTATCACTAACAGCAACAGATTCCAACCTACCCAACTATCACTAACTGCAGCAGATTCCAACCTACTCAACTATCACTAAATGTAAGAGACCCACCTACCCAACTATCACTAACTGCAACAGAGTCCCACCTACCCAACTATCACTAAATGCAAGAGTCCCACCTACCCAACTATCCTTTACCACACAGAGTCCCACCTACCCAACTATCACTAACTGCATCAGAGTCCCACCTACCCAACTATCACTATATGCAAGAGTCCCACCTACCCAACTATCACTATATGCAAGAGTCCCACCTACCCAACTATCCTTTACCACACAGAGTCCCACCTACCCAACTATCACTAACTGCAACAGAGTCCCACCTACCCAACTGTCCTTTACCGCACAGAGTCCAACCTACCCAACCATCACTAACTGCAAAAGAGTCCCACCTACCCAACTATCACTAACTGCAACAGAGTCCCAACTAGCCAATTATCAATAAGTACAGCAGAGCCCCACCTAACCAACTATCACTAACTACAACAGAGTCCCAACTAGCCAATTATCAATAAGTACAGCAGAGTCCCACCTACCCAACCATCACTAACTGCAAAAGAGTCCCACCTACCCAACTTTCACTAACTGCAACAGAGTCCCAACTACCCAATAATCAATAACTACAGCAGAGTTCCACCTCCTCAACTATCACTAACTGCAACAGTGTACCAACTACCCAACTGTCACTAACTGCAACAGAGTCCCAAATACCCAATTATCAATAACTACAACAGAGTCCCACCTCCCCAACTATCACTAACTACAAGAGTCCCACCTACCCAACTATCACTAACTGCAACAGTCCCACCTACCCAACTATCACTAACTGCGCAGAGTCCCCCCTACCCAACCATCACTAACAGCAACAGAGTCCCACCTACCCAACTATCCTTTACTGCACAGAGTCCCACCTACCCAACCATCACTAACTGCGACAGAGTTCCACCTACCCAACTATCCTTTGCTCACAGAGTCCCACCTACCCAACTATCACTAATTGCAACAGAGTCCCACCTCCCCAACTATCACTAACTACAACCGAGTCCCACCTACCCAACTATCACTAACTGCAACAGTCCCACCTACCCAACTATCACTAAATGCAACAGAGTCCCACCTGCACAACTATCACTTACTACAACAGAGTGACACCTAACCAACTATCACTAACTGAAACAGAGCCCCACCTACTCAACTATCACTTACTACAACAGAGGTCCACCTACCCAACTATCACTAACTGCAGCATAGTCCCACCTACCCAACTATCCTTTCCCTCACAGAGTCCCACCTACCCAATTATCACTAACTGCAACAGAGTCCCACCTACCCAACTATCGCTAACTGCAACAGAGTCCCACCTACCCAACCATCACTAACTGCAACAGAGTCCCACCTACTGAACTATCCTTTAACACACAGACCCCACCTACCCAACTATTACTAACTGCAACAGAGTTTTGCCTACCCAACTACTACTAAGTGCAATAGAGTCCCACCTACCCAACTATCCTTTACCACACAGAGTCCCACTTAAACGTCTATCACTAACTGCAACGGAGTCCCACCTACTCAATTACCACTAACTGCAACAGAGTCCCACCTACGCATCCATCACTAACTGCAGCATAGTCCCACCTGCCCAACTATCCTTTACCACACAGAGTCCCACGTACCCAACTATCACTAACTGCATCAGAGTCCCACCTACCAAACTATCACTAACTGCAACAGTGTCCCACCTATGCAACCATCACTAACTGCAACAGAGTCCCACCTCCCCAACTATCACTAACTGCAACAGAGTCCCACCTACTCAATTATCAATAACTGCAACAGAGTCCCACCTACCCAACTATCACTAACAGCAACAGATTCCAACCTACCCAACTATCACTAAATGCAAGAGTCCCACCTACCCAACTATCCTTTACCACACAGAGTCCCACCTACCCAACTATCACTAACTGCAGCAGAGTCCACCTACCCAATTATCACTAACAGCAACAGATTCCAACCTACCCAACTATCACTAACTGCAGGAGATTCCAACCTACCCAACTATCACTAAATGTAAGAGCCCCACCTACCCAACTATCCTTTACCACACAGAGTCCCACCTACCCAACTATCACTAACTGCAGCAGAGTCCACCTACCCAACTATCACTAACAGCAACAGATTCCAACCTACCCAACTATCACTAACTGCAGCAGATTCCAACCTACTCAACTATCACTAAATGTAAGAGTCCCACCTACCCAACTATCACTAACTGCAACAGAGTCTCACCTACCCAACTATCACTATATGCAAGAGTCCCACCTACCCAACTATCACTAAATGCAAGAGTCCCACCTACCCAACTATCCTTTACCACACAGAGTCCCACCTACCCAACTACCACTAACTGCATCAGAGTCCCACCTACCCAACTATCACTATATGCAAGAGTCCCACCTACCCAACTATCCTTTACCACACAGAGTCCCACCTACCCAACTATCACTAACTGCAACAGAGTCCCACCTACCCAACTGTCCTTTACCGCACAGAGTCCAACCTACCCAACCATCACTAACTGCAAAAGAGTCCCACCTACCCAACTATCACTAACTGCAACAGAGTCCCAACTAGCAAATTATCAATAAGTACAGCAGAGCCCCACCTAACCAACTATCACTAACTGCAACAGAGTCCCAACTAGCCAATTATCAATAAGTACAGCAGAGTCCCACCTACCCAACTATCACTAACAGCAACAGATTCCAACCTACCCAACTATCACTAACTGCAGCAGATTCCAACCTACCCAACTATCACTAAATGTAAGAGCCCCACCTACCCAACTATCCTTTACCACACAGAGTCCCACCTACCCAACTATCACTAACTGCAGCAGAGTCCACCTACCCAACTATCACTAACAGCAACAGATTCCAACCTACCCAACTATCACTAACTGCAGCAGATTCCAACCTACCCAACTATCACTAACTGCAGCAGAGTCCCACCTACCCAACTATCCTTTACCACACAGAGTCCACCTACCCAACTATCACTAACAGCAACAGATTCCAACCTACCCAACTATCACTAACTGCAGCAGATTCCAACCTACCCAACTATCACTAACTGCAGCAGAGTCCACCTACCCAACTATCACTAACAGCAACAGATTCCAACCTACCCAACTATCACTAAATGCAAGAGTCCCACCTACCCAACTATCCTTTACCACACAGAGTCCACCTACCCAACTATCACTAACAGCAACAGATTCCAACCTACCCAACTATCACTAACTGCAGCAGATTCCAACCTACCCAACTATCACTAACTGCAGCAGAGTCCACCTACCCAACTATCACTAACAGCAACAGATTCCAACCTACCCAACTCTCACTAAATGCAAGAGTCCCACCTACCCAACTATCCTTTACCACACAGAGTCCCACCTACCCAACTATCACTAACTGCAGCAGAGTCCACCTACCCAACTATCACTAACAGCAACAGATTCCAACCTACCCAACTATCACTAACTGCAGCAGATTCCAACCTACCCAACTATCACTAAATGCAAGAGTCCCACCTACCCAACTATCCTTTACCACACAGAGTCCCACCTACCCAACTATAACTAACTGCATCAGAGTCCCACCTACCCAACTATCACTATATGCAAGAGTCCCACCTGACCAACTATCACTATATGCAAGAGTCCCACCTACCCAACTATCCTTTACCACACAGAGTCCCACCTACCCAACTATCACTAACTGCAACAGAGTCCCACCTACCCAACTGTCCTTTACCGCACAGAGTCCAACCTACCCAACCATCACTAACTGCAAAAGAGTCCCACCTACCCAACTATCACTAACTGCAACAAAGTCCCAACTAGCCAATTATCAATAAGTACAGCAGAGTCCCACCTACCCAACTATCACTAACTGCAACAGAGTCCCAACTAGCCAATTATCAATAAGTACAGCAGAGTCCCACCTACCCAACCATCACTAACTGCAAAAGAGTCCCACCTACCCAACTTTCACTAACTGCAACAGAGTCCCAACTACCCAATAATCAATAACTACAGGAGAGTTCCACCTCCTCAACTATCACTAACTGCAACAGTGTACCACCTACCCAACTGTCACTAACTGCAACAGAGTCCCACCTACCCAACTGTCACTAACTGCAACAGAGTCCCAAATACCCAATTATCAATAACTACAACAGAGTCCCACCTACCCAACTATCACTGACTGCAACAAATCCCAACTACCCAACTATCTGTTACCGCACAGAGTCCCACCTAAAAAACTATCACTAACTGCAGAAGAGTCCCATCTACCCAACTATCCTTTACTGCACAAAGTCCCACCTACACAACTATCACTAACAGCAACAGAGTCCCAACTATACAACTATCACTAACTGCAACAGAGTCCCACCTGCACAACTATCACTAACTGCAGCAGACTCCCACCTACCCAACTATCCTTTACTGCACAAAGTCCCACCTACACAACTATCACTAACAGCAACAGAGTCCCAACTACCCAACTATAGCTTACTGCAACAGAGTACCACCTCCCCAACTATTACTAACTACAACAGAGTCCCACCTACCCAACTATCACTAACTGCATCAGAGTCCCACCTACCCAACTATCACTATATGCAAGAGTCCCACCTACCCAACTATCACTATATGCAAGAGTCCCACCTACCCAACTATCCTTTACCACACAGAGTCCAACCTACCCAACCATCACTAACTGCAAAAGAGTCCCACCTACCCAACTATCACTAACTGCAACAGAGTCCCAACTAGCCAATTATCAATAAGTACAGCAGAGCCCCACCTAACCAACTATCACTAACTGCAACAGAGTCCCAACTAGCCAATTATCAATAAGTACAGCAGAGTCCCACCTACCCAACCATCACTAACTGCAAAAGAGTCCCACCTACCCAACTTTCACTAACTGCAACAGAGTCCCAACTACCCAATAATCAATAACTACAGCAGATTTCCACCTCCTCAACTATCACTAACTGCAACAGTGTACTACCTACCCAACTGTCACTAACTGCAACAGAGTCCCAAATACCCAACTATCTGTTAACGCACAGAGTCCCACCTAAAAAACTATCACTAACTGCAGAAGAGTCCCACCTACCCAACTATCCTTTACTGCACAAAGTCCCACCTACACAACTATCACTAACAGCAACAGTGTCCCACCTATGCAACCATCACTAACTGCAACAGAGTCCCACCTCCCCAACTATCACTAACTGCAACAGAGTCCCACCTACTCAATTATCAATAACTGCAACAGAGTCCCACCTACCCAACTATCACTAACAGCAACAGATTCCAACCTACCCAACTATCACTAAATGCAAGAGTCCCACCTACCCAACTATCCTTTACCACACAGAGTCCCACCTACCCAACTATCACTAACTGCAGCAGAGTCCCACCTACCAAACTATCACTAACTGCAACAGTGTCCCACCTATGCAACCATCACTAACTGCAACAGAGTCCCACCTCCCCAACTATCACTAACTGCAACAGAGTCCCACCTACTCAATTATCAATAACTGCAACAGAGTCCCACCTCCCCAACTATCACTAACTACAAGAGTCCCACCTACCCAACTATCACTAACTGCAACAGTCCCACCTACCCAACTATCACTAACTGCGCAGAGTCCCCCCTACCCAACCATCACTAACAGCAACAGAGTCCCACCTACCCAACTATCCTTTACTGCACAGAGTCCCACCTACCCAACCATCACTAACTGCGACAGAGTTCCACCTACCCAACTATCCTTTGCTCACAGAGTCCCACCTACCCAACTATCACTAATTGCAACAGAGTCCCACCTCCCCAACTATCACTAACTACAACCGAGTCCCACCTACCCAACTATCACTAACTGCAACAGTCCCACCTACCCAACTATCACTAAATGCAACAGAGTCCCACCTGCACAACTATCACTTACTACAACAGAGTGACACCTAACCAACTATCACTAACTGAAACAGAGCCCCACCTACTCAACTATCACTTACTACAACAGAGGTCCACCTACCCAACTATCACTAACTGCAGCATAGTCCCACCTACCCAACTATCCTTTCCCTCACAGAGTCCCACCTACCCAATTATCACTAACTGCAACAGAGTCCCACCTACCCAACTATCGCTAACTGCAACAGAGTCCCACCTACCCAACCATCACTAACTGCAACAGAGTCCCACCTACTGAACTATCCTTTAACACACAGACCCCACCTACCCAACTATTACTAACTGCAACAGAGTTTTGCCTACCCAACTACTACTAAGTGCAATAGAGTCCCACCTACCCAACTATCCTTTACCACACAGAGTCCCACTTAAACGTCTATCACTAACTGCAACGGAGTCCCACCTACTCAATTACCACTAACTGCAACAGAGTCCCACCTACGCATCCATCACTAACTGCAGCATAGTCCCACCTGCCCAACTATCCTTTACCACACAGAGTCCCACGTACCCAACTATCACTAACTGCATCAGAGTCCCACCTACCAAACTATCACTAACTGCAACAGTGTCCCACCTATGCAACCATCACTAACTGCAACAGAGTCCCACCTCCCCAACTATCACTAACTGCAACAGAGTCCCACCTACTCAATTATCAATAACTGCAACAGAGTCCCACCTACCCAACTATCACTAACAGCAACAGATTCCAACCTACCCAACTATCACTAAATGCAAGAGTCCCACCTACCCAACTATCCTTTACCACACAGAGTCCCACCTACCCAACTATCACTAACTGCAGCAGAGTCCACCTACCCAATTATCACTAACAGCAACAGATTCCAACCTACCCAACTATCACTAACTGCAGGAGATTCCAACCTACCCAACTATCACTAAATGTAAGAGCCCCACCTACCCAACTATCCTTTACCACACAGAGTCCCACCTACCCAACTATCACTAACTGCAGCAGAGTCCACCTACCCAACTATCACTAACAGCAACAGATTCCAACCTACCCAACTATCACTAACTGCAGCAGATTCCAACCTACTCAACTATCACTAAATGTAAGAGTCCCACCTACCCAACTATCACTAACTGCAACAGAGTCTCACCTACCCAACTATCACTATATGCAAGAGTCCCACCTACCCAACTATCACTAAATGCAAGAGTCCCACCTACCCAACTATCCTTTACCACACAGAGTCCCACCTACCCAACTACCACTAACTGCATCAGAGTCCCACCTACCCAACTATCACTATATGCAAGAGTCCCACCTACCCAACTATCCTTTACCACACAGAGTCCCACCTACCCAACTATCACTAACTGCAACAGAGTCCCACCTACCCAACTGTCCTTTACCGCACAGAGTCCAACCTACCCAACCATCACTAACTGCAAAAGAGTCCCACCTACCCAACTATCACTAACTGCAACAGAGTCCCAACTAGCAAATTATCAATAAGTACAGCAGAGCCCCACCTAACCAACTATCACTAACTGCAACAGAGTCCCAACTAGCCAATTATCAATAAGTACAGCAGAGTCCCACCTACCCAACTATCACTAACAGCAACAGATTCCAACCTACCCAACTATCACTAACTGCAGCAGATTCCAACCTACCCAACTATCACTAAATGTAAGAGCCCCACCTACCCAACTATCCTTTACCACACAGAGTCCCACCTACCCAACTATCACTAACTGCAGCAGAGTCCACCTACCCAACTATCACTAACAGCAACAGATTCCAACCTACCCAACTATCACTAACTGCAGCAGATTCCAACCTACCCAACTATCACTAACTGCAGCAGAGTCCCACCTACCCAACTATCCTTTACCACACAGAGTCCACCTACCCAACTATCACTAACAGCAACAGATTCCAACCTACCCAACTATCACTAACTGCAGCAGATTCCAACCTACCCAACTATCACTAACTGCAGCAGAGTCCACCTACCCAACTATCACTAACAGCAACAGATTCCAACCTACCCAACTATCACTAAATGCAAGAGTCCCACCTACCCAACTATCCTTTACCACACAGAGTCCACCTACCCAACTATCACTAACAGCAACAGATTCCAACCTACCCAACTATCACTAACTGCAGCAGATTCCAACCTACCCAACTATCACTAACTGCAGCAGAGTCCACCTACCCAACTATCACTAACAGCAACAGATTCCAACCTACCCAACTCTCACTAAATGCAAGAGTCCCACCTACCCAACTATCCTTTACCACACAGAGTCCCACCTACCCAACTATCACTAACTGCAGCAGAGTCCACCTACCCAACTATCACTAACAGCAACAGATTCCAACCTACCCAACTATCACTAACTGCAGCAGATTCCAACCTACCCAACTATCACTAAATGCAAGAGTCCCACCTACCCAACTATCCTTTACCACACAGAGTCCCACCTACCCAACTATAACTAACTGCATCAGAGTCCCACCTACCCAACTATCACTATATGCAAGAGTCCCACCTGACCAACTATCACTATATGCAAGAGTCCCACCTACCCAACTATCCTTTACCACACAGAGTCCCACCTACCCAACTATCACTAACTGCAACAGAGTCCCACCTACCCAACTGTCCTTTACCGCACAGAGTCCAACCTACCCAACCATCACTAACTGCAAAAGAGTCCCACCTACCCAACTATCACTAACTGCAACAAAGTCCCAACTAGCCAATTATCAATAAGTACAGCAGAGTCCCACCTACCCAACTATCACTAACTGCAACAGAGTCCCAACTAGCCAATTATCAATAAGTACAGCAGAGTCCCACCTACCCAACCATCACTAACTGCAAAAGAGTCCCACCTACCCAACTTTCACTAACTGCAACAGAGTCCCAACTACCCAATAATCAATAACTACAGGAGAGTTCCACCTCCTCAACTATCACTAACTGCAACAGTGTACCACCTACCCAACTGTCACTAACTGCAACAGAGTCCCACCTACCCAACTGTCACTAACTGCAACAGAGTCCCAAATACCCAATTATCAATAACTACAACAGAGTCCCACCTACCCAACTATCACTGACTGCAACAAATCCCAACTACCCAACTATCTGTTACCGCACAGAGTCCCACCTAAAAAACTATCACTAACTGCAGAAGAGTCCCATCTACCCAACTATCCTTTACTGCACAAAGTCCCACCTACACAACTATCACTAACAGCAACAGAGTCCCAACTATACAACTATCACTAACTGCAACAGAGTCCCACCTGCACAACTATCACTAACTGCAGCAGACTCCCACCTACCCAACTATCCTTTACTGCACAAAGTCCCACCTACACAACTATCACTAACAGCAACAGAGTCCCAACTACCCAACTATAGCTTACTGCAACAGAGTACCACCTCCCCAACTATTACTAACTACAACAGAGTCCCACCTACCCAACTATCACTAACTGCATCAGAGTCCCACCTACCCAACTATCACTATATGCAAGAGTCCCACCTACCCAACTATCACTATATGCAAGAGTCCCACCTACCCAACTATCCTTTACCACACAGAGTCCAACCTACCCAACCATCACTAACTGCAAAAGAGTCCCACCTACCCAACTATCACTAACTGCAACAGAGTCCCAACTAGCCAATTATCAATAAGTACAGCAGAGCCCCACCTAACCAACTATCACTAACTGCAACAGAGTCCCAACTAGCCAATTATCAATAAGTACAGCAGAGTCCCACCTACCCAACCATCACTAACTGCAAAAGAGTCCCACCTACCCAACTTTCACTAACTGCAACAGAGTCCCAACTACCCAATAATCAATAACTACAGCAGATTTCCACCTCCTCAACTATCACTAACTGCAACAGTGTACTACCTACCCAACTGTCACTAACTGCAACAGAGTCCCAAATACCCAACTATCTGTTAACGCACAGAGTCCCACCTAAAAAACTATCACTAACTGCAGAAGAGTCCCACCTACCCAACTATCCTTTACTGCACAAAGTCCCACCTACACAACTATCACTAACAGCAACAGTGTCCCACCTATGCAACCATCACTAACTGCAACAGAGTCCCACCTCCCCAACTATCACTAACTGCAACAGAGTCCCACCTACTCAATTATCAATAACTGCAACAGAGTCCCACCTACCCAACTATCACTAACAGCAACAGATTCCAACCTACCCAACTATCACTAAATGCAAGAGTCCCACCTACCCAACTATCCTTTACCACACAGAGTCCCACCTACCCAACTATCACTAACTGCAGCAGAGTCCCACCTACCAAACTATCACTAACTGCAACAGTGTCCCACCTATGCAACCATCACTAACTGCAACAGAGTCCCACCTCCCCAACTATCACTAACTGCAACAGAGTCCCACCTACTCAATTATCAATAACTGCAACAGAGTCCCACCTACCCAACTATCACTAACAGCAACAGATTCCAACCTACCCAACTATCACTAAATGCAAGAGTCCCACCTACCCAACTATCCTTTACCACACAGAGTCCCACCTACCCAACTATCACTAACTGCAGCAGAGTCCACCTACCCAACTATCACTAACAGCAACAGATTCCAACCTACCCAACTATCACTAACTGCAGCAGATTCCAACCTACCCAACTATCACTAAATGTAAGAGTCCCACCTACCCAACTATCCTTTACCACACAGAGTCCCACCTACCCAACTATCACTAACTGCATCAGAGTCCCACCTACCCAACTATCACTATATGCAAGAGTCCCACCTACACAACTATCACTATATGCAAGAGTCCCACCTACCCAACTATCCTTTACCACACAGAGTCCCACCTACCCAACTATCACTAACTGCAACAGAGTCCCACCTACCCAACTGTCCTTTACCGCACAGATTCCAACCTACCCAACCATCACTAACTGCAAAAGAGTCCCACCTACCCAACTATCACTAACTGCAACAGAGTCCCAACTAGCCAATTATCAATAAGTACAGCAGAGCCCCACCTAACCAACTATCACTAACTGCAACAGAGTCCCAACTAGCCAATTATCAATAAGTACAGCAGAGTCCCACCTACCCAACCATCACTAACTGCAAAAGAGTCCCACCTACCCAACTTTCACTAACTGCAGCAGAGTCCACCTACCCAACTATCACTAACAGCAACAGATTCCAACCTACCCAACTATCACTAACTGCAGCAGATTCCAACCTACTCAACTATCACTAAATGTAAGAGTCCCACCTACCCAACTATCACTAACTGCAACAGAGTCTCACCTACCCAACTATCACTATATGCAAGAGTCCCACCTACCCAACTATCACTAAATGCAAAAGTCCCACCTACCCAACTATCCTTTACCACACAGAGTCCCACCTACCCAACTATCACTAACTGCATCAGAGTCCCACCTACCCAACTATCACTATATGCAAGAGTCCCACCTACCCAACTATCACTATATGCAAGAGTCCCACCTACCCAACTATCCTTTACCACACAGAGTCCCACCTACCCAACTAACACTAACTTCAACAGAGTCCCACCTACCCAACTGTCCTTTACCGCACAGAGTCCAACCTACCCAACCATCACTAACTGCAAAAGAGTCCCACCTACCCAACTATCACTAACTGCAACAGTGTACCACCTACCCAACTGTCACTAACTGCAACAGAGTCCCACCTACCCAACTGTCACTAACTGCAACAGAGTCCCAAATACCCAATTATCAATTACTACAACAGAGTCCCACCTACCCAACTATCACTGACTGCAACAGAGTCCCAACTACCCAACTATCACTAACAGCAACAGATTCCAACCTACCCAACTATCACTAAATGCAAGAGTCCCACCTACCCAACTATCCTTTACCACACAGAGTCCCACCTACCCAACTATCACTAACTGCAGCAGAGTCCCACCTACCAAACTATCACTAACTGCAACAGTGTCCCACCTATGCAACCATCACTAACTGCAACAGAGTCCCACCTCCCCAACTATCACTAACTGCAACAGAGTCCCACCTACTCAATTATCAATAACTGCAACAGAGTCCCACCTACCCAACTATCACTAACAGCAACAGATTCCAACCTACCCAACTATCACTAAATGCAAGAGTCCCACCTACCCAACTATCCTTTACCACACAGAGTCCCACCTACCCAACTATCACTAACTGCAGCAGAGTCCACCTACCCAACTATCACTAACAGCAACAGATTCCAACCTACCCAACTATCACTAACTGCAGCAGATTCCAACCTACCCAACTATCACTAAATGTAAGAGTCCCACCTACCCAACTATCCTTTACCACACAGAGTCCCACCTACCCAACTATCACTAACTGCATCAGAGTCCCACCTACCCAACTATCACTATATGCAAGAGTCCCACCTACACAACTATCACTATATGCAAGAGTCCCACCTACCCAACTATCCTTTACCACACAGAGTCCCACCTACCCAACTATCACTAACTGCAACAGAGTCCCACCTACCCAACTGTCCTTTACCGCACAGATTCCAACCTACCCAACCATCACTAACTGCAAAAGAGTCCCACCTACCCAACTATCACTAACTGCAACAGAGTCCCAACTAGCCAATTATCAATAAGTACAGCAGAGCCCCACCTAACCAACTATCACTAACTGCAACAGAGTCCCAACTAGCCAATTATCAATAAGTACAGCAGAGTCCCACCTACCCAACCATCACTAACTGCAAAAGAGTCCCACCTACCCAACTTTCACTAACTGCAGCAGAGTCCACCTACCCAACTATCACTAACAGCAACAGATTCCAACCTACCCAACTATCACTAACTGCAGCAGATTCCAACCTACTCAACTATCACTAAATGTAAGAGTCCCACCTACCCAACTATCACTAACTGCAACAGAGTCTCACCTACCCAACTATCACTATATGCAAGAGTCCCACCTACCCAACTATCACTAAATGCAAAAGTCCCACCTACCCAACTATCCTTTACCACACAGAGTCCCACCTACCCAACTATCACTAACTGCATCAGAGTCCCACCTACCCAACTATCACTATATGCAAGAGTCCCACCTACCCAACTATCACTATATGCAAGAGTCCCACCTACCCAACTATCCTTTACCACACAGAGTCCCACCTACCCAACTAACACTAACTTCAACAGAGTCCCACCTACCCAACTGTCCTTTACCGCACAGAGTCCAACCTACCCAACCATCACTAACTGCAAAAGAGTCCCACCTACCCAACTATCACTAACTGCAACAGTGTACCACCTACCCAACTGTCACTAACTGCAACAGAGTCCCACCTACCCAACTGTCACTAACTGCAACAGAGTCCCAAATACCCAATTATCAATTACTACAACAGAGTCCCACCTACCCAACTATCACTGACTGCAACAGAGTCCCAACTACCCAACTATCTGTTACCGCACAGAGTCCCACCTAAAAAACTATCACTAACTGCAGAAGAGTCCCACCTACCCAACTATCCTTTACTGCACAAAGTCCCACCTACACAACTATCACTAACAGCAACAGAGTCCCAACTATCCAACTATCACTAACTGCAGCAGAGTCCCACCTGCACAACTATCACTAACAGCAACAGAGTCCCAACTACCCAACTATAGCTTACTGCAACAGAGTCCCACCTCCCCAACTATTACTAACTACAACAGAGTCCCACCTACCCAACTATCACTAACTGCAACAGAGTCCCACCTACCCAAATATCACTAACTGTAACAAAGTCCCATCTACCCAACTATCAATAACTGCAACAGAGTCCCACCTACCCAACTATCACTAACTGCAACAGTCACATCTACCCAACTATCAGTAACTGCACAGAGTCCCACCTACCCAACTATCACTAACTGTAACATAATCCCACCTCCACAACTATCCATTACTGCACAGATTCCCACCTACCCAACTATAACTAACTGCAACAGAATCCCACCTCCCAACTATCCTTTACTGCACAGAGTCCCACCGACCCAACTATCACTAACTGCAGCAGAGTCCCACCTACCCAACTATCACTAACTGCAACAGTCCCACCTACCCAAATATCAGTAACTGCACAGAGTCCCACCTATCCAACTATCACTAACAGCAACCGAATCCCACCTCCCCAACTATCCTTTACTGCACAGAGTTCCACCTCCCCAACTATCACTAACTACAACAGAGTCCCACATACCCAACTATCACTAACTGCAACAGTCCCACCTACCCAACTATCACTAACTGCAACCGAATCCCAACTACCCAACCATCACTAACTGCAACAGAGTCCCACCAACCCAACTATCCTTTGCTCACAGAGTCCCACCTACCCAACTATCACTAACTGCAACAGAGTCCCACCTCCCCAACTATCACTAACTACAACCGAGTCCCACCTACCCAACTATCACTAACTGCAACAGTCCCACCTACCCAACTATCACTAAATGCAACAGAGTCCCACCTGCACAACTATCACTTACTACAACAGAGTGACACCTAACCAACTATCACTAACTGAAACAGAGCCCAACCTACTCAACTTTCACTTACTACAACAGAGGTCCACCTACCCATCTATCACTAACTGCAGCATAGTCCCACCTACCCAATTATCCTTTCCCTCACAGAGTCCCACCTACCCAATTATCACTAACTGCAACAGAGTCCCACCTACCCAACTATCGCTAACTGCAACAGAGTCCCACCTACCCAACCATCACTAACTGCAACAGAGTCCCACCTACTGAACTATCCTTTAACACATAGACCCCACCTACCCAACTATCACTAACTGCAACAGAGTCCCACCTACCCAACTATCCTTTACCACACAGAGTCCCACTTAAACGTCTATCACTAACTGCAACGGAGTCCCACCTACTCAATTACCACTAACTGCAACAGAGTCCCACCTACACATCCATCACTAACTGCAGCATAGTCCCACCTGCTCAACTATCCTTTACCACACAGAGTCCCACGTACCCAACTATCACAAACTGCATCAGAGTCCCACCTACCAAACTATCACTAACTGCAACAGTGTCCCACCTATGCAACCATCACTAACTGCAACAGAGTCCCACCTCCCCAACTATCACTAACTGCAACAGAGTCCCACCTACTCAATTATCAATAACTGCAACAGAGTCCCACTTCCCAACTATCACCAACAGCAACAGATTCCAACCTACCCAACTATCACTAAATGCAAGAGTCCCACCTACCCAACTATCCTTTACCACACAGAGTCCCACCTACCCAACTATCACTAACTGCAGCAGAGTCCACCTACCCAACTATCACTAACAGCAACAGATTCCAACCTACCCAACTATCACTAACTGCAGCAGATTCCAACCTACCCAACTATCACTAAATGTAAGAGCCCCACCTACCCAACTATCCTTTACCACACAGAGTGCCACCTACCCAACTATCACTAACTGCAGCAGAGTCCACCTACCCAACTATCACTAACAGCAACAGATTCCAACCTACCCAACTATCACTAACTGCAGCAGATTCCAACCTACCCAACTATCACTAACTGCAGCAGAGTCCCACCTACCCAACTATCCTTTACCACACAGAGTCCACCTACCCAACTATCACTAACAGCAACAGATTCCAACCTACCCAACTATCACTAACTGCAGCAGATTCCAACCTACCCAACTATCACTAACTGCAGCAGAGTCCACCTACCCAACTATCACTAACAGCAACAGATTCCAACCTACCCAACTATCACTAAATGCAAGAGTCCCACCTACCCAACTATCCTTTACCACACAGAGTCCACCTACCCAACTATCACTAACAGCAACAGATTCCAACCTACCCAACTATCACTAACTGCAGCAGATTCCAACCTACCCAACTATCACTAACTGCAGCAGAGTCCACCTACCCAACTATCACTAACAGCAACAGATTCCAACCTACCCAACTATCACTAAATGCAAGAGTCCCACCTACCCAACTATCCTTTACCACACAGAGTCCCACCTACCCAACTATCACTAACTGCAGCAGAGTCCACCTACCCAACTATCACTAACAGCAACAGATTCCAACCTACCCAACTATCACTAACTGCAGCAGATTCCAACCTACCCAACTATCACTAAATGCAAGAGTCCCACCTACCCAACTATCCTTTACCACACAGAGTCCCACCTACCCAACTATCACTAACTGCAACAGAGTCTCACCTACCCAACTATCACTATATGCAAGAGTCCCACCTACCCAACTATCACTAAATGCAAGAGTCCCACCTACCCAACTATCCTTTACCACACAGAGTCCCACCTACTCAACTATAACTAACTGCATCAGAGTCCCACCTACCCAACTATCACTATATGCAAGAGTCCCACCTGACCAACTATCACTATATGCAAGAGTCCCACCTACCCAACTATCCTTTACCACACAGAGTCCCACCTACCCAACTATCACTAACTGCAACAGAGTCCCACCTACCCAACTGTCCTTTACCGCACAGAGTCCAACCTACCCAACCATCACTAACTGCAAAAGAGTCCCACCTACCCAACTATCACTAACTGCAACAAAGTCCCAACTAGCCAATTATCAATAAGTACAGCAGAGTCCCACCTACCCAACTATCACTAACTGCAACAGAGTCCCAACTAGCCAATTATCAATAAGTACAGCAGAGTCCCACCTACCCAACCATCACTAACTGCAAAAGAGTCCCACCTACCCAACTTTCACTAACTGCAACAGAGTCCCAACTACCCAATAATCAATAACTACAGGAGAGTTCCACCTCCTCAACTATCACTAACTGCAACAGTGTACCACCTACCCAACTGTCACTAACTGCAACAGAGTCCCACCTACCCAACTGTCACTAACTGCAACAGAGTCCCAAATACCCAATTATCAATAACTACAACAGAGTCCCACCTACCCAACTATCACTGACTGCAACAAATCCCAACTACCCAACTATCTGTTACCGCACAGAGTCCCACCTAAAAAACTATCACTAACTGCAGAAGAGTCCCATCTACCCAACTATCCTTTACTGCACAAAGTCCCACCTACACAACTATCACTAACAGCAACAGAGTCCCAACTATACAACTATCACTAACTGCAACAGAGTCCCACCTGCACAACTATCACTAACTGCAGCAGACTCCCACCTACCCAACTATCCTTTACTGCACAAAGTCCCACCTACACAACTATCACTAACAGCAACAGAGTCCCAACTACCCAACTATAGCTTACTGCAACAGAGTACCACCTCCCCAACTATTACTAACTACAACAGAGTCCCACCTACCCAACTATCACTAACTGCAACAGAGTCCCACCTACCCAAATATCACTAACTGTAACAAAGTCCCATCTACCCAACTATCAATAACTGCAACAGAGTCCCACCTACCCAACTATCACTAACTGCAACAGTCACATCTACCCAACTATCAGTAACTGCACAGAGTCCCACCTACCCAACTATCACTAACTGTAACATAATCCCACCTCCACAACTATCCATTACTGCACAGATTCCCACCTACCCAACTATAACTAACTGCAACAGAATCCCACCTCCCAACTATCCTTTACTGCACAGAGTCCCACCAACCCAACTATCACTAACTGCAGCAGAGTCCCACCTACCCAACTATCACTAACTGCAACAGTCCCACCTACCCAAATATCAGTAACTGCACAGAGTCCCACCTATCCAACTATCACTAACTGCAACCGAATCCCACCTCCCCAACTATCCTTTACTGCACAGAGTTCCACCTCCCCAACTATCACTAACTACAACAGAGTCCCACCTACCCAACTATCACTAACTGCAACAGTCCCACCTACCCAACTATCACTAACTGCACAGAGTCCCACCTACCCAACTTTCACTAACTGCAACAGAGTCCCACCTCCCCAACTATCCTTTACTGCACAGAGTCTAATCTACCTGGCTATCTCTAACTACAATAGAGTCCCACCTCCCCAACTATCACTAACTCCAACAGAGTGCCAACTACCCAACTATCACTAACTGCAACACAGTCCCACCTCCCTAACTATCACTAACTACAACAGAGTCCCACCTACCCAACTATCACTAACGGCAACAGTCCCCTCTACCCAACTATCACTAACTGCACAGAGTCCCACCTACCCAACTATCACTAACTGCAGCAGAGTCCCACCGCCCCAGATATCCTTATCTGCACAGAGTCCCACCTACCCAACTATCATTAACTGCAACAGAGTCCCACCTCCCCAATTATCACTAACTACAAGAGTCCCACCTACCCAACTATCACTAACTGCATCAGAGTCCCACCTACCCAACTATCACTATATGCAAGAGTCCCACCTACACAACTATCACTATATGCAAGAGTCCCACCTACCCAACTATCCTTTACCACACAGAGTCCCACCTACCCAACTATCACTAACTGCAACAGAGTCCCACCTACCCAACTGTCCTTTACCGCACAGATTCCAACCTACCCAACCATCACTAACTGCAAAAGAGTCCCACCTACCCAACTATCACTAACTGCAACAGAGTCCCAACTAGCCAATTATCAATAAGTACAGCAGAGCCCCACCTAACCAACTATCACTAACTGCAACAGAGTCCCAACTAGCCAATTATCAATAAGTACAGCAGAGTCCCACCTACCCAACCATCACTAACTGCAAAAGAGTCCCACCTACCCAACTTTCACTAACTGCAGCAGAGTCCACCTACCCAACTATCACTAACAGCAACAGATTCCAACCTACCCAACTATCACTAACTGCAGCAGATTCCAACCTACTCAACTATCACTAAATGTAAGAGTCCCACCTACCCAACTATCACTAACTGCAACAGAGTCTCACCTACCCAACTATCACTATATGCAAGAGTCCCACCTACCCAACTATCACTAAATGCAAAAGTCCCACCTACCCAACTATCCTTTACCACACAGAGTCCCACCTACCCAACTATCACTAACTGCATCAGAGTCCCACCTACCCAACTATCACTATATGCAAGAGTCCCACCTACCCAACTATCACTATATGCAAGAGTCCCACCTACCCAACTATCCTTTACCACACAGAGTCCCACCTACCCAACTATCACTAACTTCAACAGAGTCCCACCTACCCAACTGTCCTTTACCGCACAGAGTCCAACCTACCCAACCATCACTAACTGCAAAAGAGTCCCACCTACCCAACTATCACTAACTGCAACAGTGTACCACCTACCCAACTGTCACTAACTGCAACAGAGTCCCACCTACCCAACTGTCACTAACTGCAACAGAGTCCCAAATACCCAATTATCAATTACTACAACAGAGTCCCACCTACCCAACTATCACTGACTGCAACAGAGTCCCAACTACCCAACTATCTGTTACCGCACAGAGTCCCACCTAAAAAACTATCACTAACTGCAGAAGAGTCCCACCTACCCAACTATCCTTTACTGCACAAAGTCCCACCTACACAACTATCACTAACAGCAACAGAGTCCCAACTATCCAACTATCACTAACTGCAGCAGAGTCCCACCTGCACAACTATCACTAACAGCAACAGAGTCCCAACTACCCAACTATAGCTTACTGCAACAGAGTCCCACCTCCCCAACTATTACTAACTACAACAGAGTCCCACCTACCCAACTATCACTAACTGCAACAGAGTCCCACCTACCCAAATATCACTAACTGTAACAAAGTCCCATCTACCCAACTATCAATAACTGCAACAGAGTCCCACCTACCCAACTATCACTAACTGCAACAGTCACATCTACCCAACTATCAGTAACTGCAACAGTCCCACCTACCCAAATATCAGTAACTGCACAGAGTCCCACCTATCCAACTATCACTAACAGCAACCGAATCCCACCTCCCCAACTATCCTTTACTGCACAGAGTTCCACCTCCCCAACTATCACTAACTACAACAGAGTCCCACATACCCAACTATCACTAACTGCAACAGTCCCACCTACCCAACTATCACTAACTGCAACCGAATCCCAACTACCCAACCATCACTAACTGCAACAGAGTCCCACCAACCCAACTATCCTTTGCTCACAGAGTCCCACCTACCCAACTATCACTAACTGCAACAGAGTCCCACCTCCCCAACTATCACTAACTACAACCGAGTCCCACCTACCCAACTATCACTAACTGCAACAGTCCCACCTACCCAACTATCACTAAATGCAACAGAGTCCCACCTGCACAACTATCACTTACTACAACAGAGTGACACCTACCCAACTATCACTAACTGTAACATAATCCCACCTCCACAACTATCCATTACTGCACAGATTCCCACCTACCCAACTATAACTAACTGCAACAGAATCCCACCTCCCAACTATCCTTTACTGCACAGAGTCCCACCGACCCAACTATCACTAACTGCAGCAGAGTCCCACCTACCCAACTATCACTAACTGCAACAGTCCCACCTACCCAAATATCAGTAACTGCACAGAGTCCCACCTATCCAACTATCACTAACAGCAACCGAATCCCACCTCCCCAACTATCCTTTACTGCACAGAGTTCCACCTCCCCAACTATCACTAACTACAACAGAGTCCCACATACCCAACTATCACTAACTGCAACAGTCCCACCTACCCAACTATCACTAACTGCAACCGAATCCCAACTACCCAACCATCACTAACTGCAACAGAGTCCCACCAACCCAACTATCCTTTGCTCACAGAGTCCCACCTACCCAACTATCACTAACTGCAACAGAGTCCCACCTCCCCAACTATCACTAACTACAACCGAGTCCCACCTACCCAACTATCACTAACTGCAACAGTCCCACCTACCCAACTATCACTAAATGCAACAGAGTCCCACCTGCACAACTATCACTTACTACAACAGAGTGACACCTAACCAACTATCACTAACTGAAACAGAGCCCAACCTACTCAACTTTCACTTACTACAACAGAGGTCCACCTACCCAACTATCACTAACTGCAGCATAGTCCCACCTACCCAATTATCCTTTCCCTCACAGAGTCCCACCTACCCAATTATCACTAACTGCAACAGAGTCCCACCTACCCAACTATCGCTAACTGCAACAGAGTCCCACCTACCCAACCATCACTAACTGCAACAGAGTCCCACCTACTGAACTATCCTTTAACACATAGACCCCACCTACCCAACTATCACTAACTGCAACAGAGTCCCACCTACCCAACTATCCTTTACCACACAGAGTCCCACTTAAACGTCTATCACTAACTGCAACGGAGTCCCACCTACTCAATTACCACTAACTGCAACAGAGTCCCACCTACACATCCATCACTAACTGCAGCATAGTCCCACCTGCTCAACTATCCTTTACCACACAGAGTCCCACGTACCCAACTATCACAAACTGCATCAGAGTCCCACCTACCAAACTATCACTAACTGCAACAGTGTCCCACCTATGCAACCATCACTAACTGCAACAGAGTCCCACCTCCCCAACTATCACTAACTGCAACAGAGTCCCACCTACTCAATTATCAATAACTGCAACAGAGTCCCACTTCCCAACTATCACTAACAGCAACAGATTCCAACCTACCCAACTATCACTAAATGCAAGAGTCCCACCTACCCAACTATCCTTTACCACACAGAGTCCCACCTACCCAACTATCACTAACTGCAGCAGAGTCCACCTACCCAACTATCACTAACAGCAACAGATTCCAACCTACCCAACTATCACTAACTGCAGCAGATTCCAACCTACCCAACTATCACTAAATGTAAGAGCCCCACCTACCCAACTATCCTTTACCACACAGAGTCCCACCTACCCAACTATCACTAACTGCAGCAGAGTCCACCTACCCAACTATCACTAACAGCAACAGATTCCAACCTACCCAACTATCACTAACTGCAGCAGATTCCAACCTACCCAACTATCACTAACTGCAGCAGAGTCCCACCTACCCAACTATCCTTTACCACACAGAGTCCACCTACCCAACTATCACTAACAGCAACAGATTCCAACCTACCCAACTATCACTAACTGCAGCAGATTCCAACCTACCCAACTATCACTAACTGCAGCAGAGTCCACCTACCCAACTATCACTAACAGCAACAGATTCCAACCTACCCAACTATCACTAAATGCAAGAGTCCCACCTACCCAACTATCCTTTACCACACAGAGTCCACCTACCCAACTATCACTAACAGCAACAGATTCCAACCTACCCAACTATCACTAACTGCAGCAGATTCCAACCTACCCAACTATCACTAACTGCAGCAGAGTCCACCTACCCAACTATCACTAACAGCAACAGATTCCAACCTACCCAACTATCACTAAATGCAAGAGTCCCACCTACCCAACTATCTTTTACCACACAGAGGGCCTCATTAGGACCCTGGCGGATCGGGTTTCCGCCAGCGCTAATCGCGGCGGACCCGTCCGCCGTACTACGAGGTCCCGCAGCGCCATGGCGCAGTTTTCCGCCTGGTTTTACCAGGCGGAGAAAACCATGGCGCTACGGGACCTCGCTGTTAATTACGCCACCGTATTTTACGGTGGCGTAATTAACTCCTTCCCCACTCCCATTATACCCTATGGGGCAAGAATGGGAATGGGGAAGGGCAGAATGGGGATTGGGGATTTACCGCTCCGCCAAGGTCGGAATGGGGCGGTAAATCCGCCAACCCCCATGGCGCTATCGACGGCTTTCCGCCGTGCTTCGCGGTGCATTTAGCACCGCGAAATGCGCCTGGGTCGTAATGAGGCCCAGAGTCCCACCTACCCAACTATCACTAACTGCAGCAGAGTCCACCTACCCAACTATCACTAACAGCAACAGATTCCAACCTACCCAACTATCACTAACTGCAGCAGATTCCAACCTACCCAACTATCACTAAATGCAAGAGTCCCACCTACCCAACTATCCTTTACCACACAGAGTCCCACCTACCCAACTATCACTAACTGCAACAGAGTCTCACCTACCCAACTATCACTATATGCAAGAGTCCCACCTACCCAACTATCACTAAATGCAAGAGTCCCACCTACCCAACTATCCTTTACCACACAGAGTCCCACCTACTCAACTATAACTAACTGCATCAGAGTCCCACCTACCCAACTATCACTATATGCAAGAGTCCCACCTGACCAACTATCACTATATGCAAGAGTCCCACCTACCCAACTATCCTTTACCACACAGAGTCCCACCTACCCAACTATCACTAACTGCAACAGAGTCCCACCTACCCAACTGTCCTTTACCGCACAGAGTCCAACCTACCCAACCATCACTAACTGCAAAAGAGTCCCACCTACCCAACTATCACTAACTGCAACAAAGTCCCAACTAGCCAATTATCAATAAGTACAGCAGAGTCCCACCTACCCAACTATCACTAACTGCAACAGAGTCCCAACTAGCCAATTATCAATAAGTACAGCAGAGTCCCACCTACCCAACCATCACTAACTGCAAAAGAGTCCCACCTACCCAACTTTCACTAACTGCAACAGAGTCCCAACTACCCAATAATCAATAACTACAGGAGAGTTCCACCTCCTCAACTATCACTAACTGCAACAGTGTACCACCTACCCAACTGTCACTAACTGCAACAGAGTCCCACCTACCCAACTGTCACTAACTGCAACAGAGTCCCAAATACCCAATTATCAATAACTACAACAGAGTCCCACCTACCCAACTATCACTGACTGCAACAAATCCCAACTACCCAACTATCTGTTACCGCACAGAGTCCCACCTAAAAAACTATCACTAACTGCAGAAGAGTCCCATCTACCCAACTATCCTTTACTGCACAAAGTCCCACCTACACAACTATCACTAACAGCAACAGAGTCCCAACTATACAACTATCACTAACTGCAACAGAGTCCCACCTGCACAACTATCACTAACTGCAGCAGACTCCCACCTACCCAACTATCCTTTACTGCACAAAGTCCCACCTACACAACTATCACTAACAGCAACAGAGTCCCAACTACCCAACTATAGCTTACTGCAACAGAGTACCACCTCCCCAACTATTACTAACTACAACAGAGTCCCACCTACCCAACTATCACTAACTGCAACAGAGTCCCACCTACCCAAATATCACTAACTGTAACAAAGTCCCATCTACCCAACTATCAATAACTGCAACAGAGTCCCACCTACCCAACTATCACTAACTGCAACAGTCACATCTACCCAACTATCAGTAACTGCACAGAGTCCCACCTACCCAACTATCACTAACTGTAACATAATCCCACCTCCACAACTATCCATTACTGCACAGATTCCCACCTACCCAACTATAACTAACTGCAACAGAATCCCACCTCCCAACTATCCTTTACTGCACAGAGTCCCACCAACCCAACTATCACTAACTGCAGCAGAGTCCCACCTACCCAACTATCACTAACTGCAACAGTCCCACCTACCCAAATATCAGTAACTGCACAGAGTCCCACCTATCCAACTATCACTAACTGCAACCGAATCCCACCTCCCCAACTATCCTTTACTGCACAGAGTTCCACCTCCCCAACTATCACTAACTACAACAGAGTCCCACCTACCCAACTATCACTAACTGCAACAGTCCCACCTACCCAACTATCACTAACTGCACAGAGTCCCACCTACCCAACTTTCACTAACTGCAACAGAGTCCCACCTCCCCAACTATCCTTTACTGCACAGAGTCTAATCTACCTGGCTATCTCTAACTACAATAGAGTCCCACCTCCCCAACTATCACTAACTCCAACAGAGTGCCAACTACCCAACTATCACTAACTGCAACACAGTCCCACCTCCCTAACTATCACTAACTACAACAGAGTCCCACCTACCCAACTATCACTAACGGCAACAGTCCCCTCTACCCAACTATCACTAACTGCACAGAGTCCCACCTACCCAACTATCACTAACTGCAGCAGAGTCCCACCTCCCCAGATATCCTTATCTGCACAGAGTCCCACCTACCCAACTATCATTAACTGCAACAGAGTCCCACCTCCCCAACTATCACTAACTACAAGAGTCCCACCTACCCAACTATCACTAACTGCAACAGTCCCACCTACCCAACTATCACTAACTGCACAGAGTCCCACCTACCCAACTTTCACTAACTGCAACAGAGTCCCACCTCCCCAACTATCCTTTACTGCACAGAGTCTAATCTACCTGGCTATCTCTAACTACAATAGAGTCCCACCTCCCCAACTATCACTAACTACAACCGAGTCCCACCTACCCAACTATCACTAACTGCAACAGTCCCACCTACCCAACTATCACTAAATGCAACAGAGTCCCACCTGCACAACTATCACTTACTACAACAGAGTGACACCTAACCAACTATCACTAACTGAAACAGAGCCCCACCTACTCAACTTTCACTTACTACAACAGAGGTCCACCTACCCAACTATCACTAACTGCAGCATAGTCCCACCTACCCAATTATCCTTTCCCTCACAGAGTCCCACCTACCCAATTATCACTAACTGCAACAGAGTCCCACCTACCCAACTATCGCTAACTGCAACAGAGTCCCACCTACCCAACCATCACTAACTGCAACAGAGTCCCACCTACTGAACTATCCTTTAACACACAGACCCCACCTACCCAACTATCACTAACTGCAACAGAGTCCCACCTACCCAACTATCCTTTACCACACAGAGTCCCACTTAAACGTCTATCACTAACTGCAACGGAGTCCCACCTACTCAATTACCACTAACTGCAACAGAGTCCCACCTACACATCCATCACTAACTGCAGCATAGTCCCACCTGCTCAACTATCCTTTACCACACAGAGTCCCACGTACCCAACTATCACAAACTGCATCAGAGTCCCACCTACCAAACTATCACTAACTGCAACAGTATCCCACCTATGCAACCATCACTAACTGCAACAGAGTCCCACCTCCCCAACTATCACTAACTGCAACAGAGTCCCACCTACTCAATTATCAATAACTGCAACAGAGTCCCACCTACCCAACTATCACTATCAGCAACAGATTCCAATCTACCCAACTATCACTAAATGCAAGAGTCCCACCTACCCAACTATCCTTTACCACACAGAGTCCCACCTACCCAACTATCACTAACTGCAGCAGAGTCCACCTACCCAACTATCACTAACAGCAACAGATTCCAACCTACCCAACTATCACTAACTGCAGCAGATTCCAACCTACCCAACTATCACTAAATGTAAGAGCCCCACCTACCCAACTATCCTTTACCACACAGAGTCCCACCTACCCAACTATCACTAACTGCAGCAGAGTCCACCTACCCAACTATCACTAACAGCAACAGATTCCAACCTACCCAACTATCACTAACTGCAGCAGATTCCAACCTACCCAACTATCACTAACTCCATCAGAGTCCCACCTACCCAACTATCCTTTACCACACAGAGTCCACCTACCCAACTATCACTAACAGCAACAGATTCCAACCTACCCAACTATCACTAACTGCAGCAGATTCCAACCTACCCAACTATCACTAACTGCAGCAGAGTCCACCTACCCAACTATCACTAACAGCAACAGATTCCAACCTACCCAACTATCACTAAATGCAAGATTCCCACCTACCCAACTATCCTTTACCACACAGAGTCCACCTACCCAACTATCACTAACAGCAACAGATTCCAACCTACCCAACTATCACTAACTGCAGCAGATTCCAACCTACCCAACTATCACTAACTGCAGCAGAGTCCACCTACCCAACTATCACTAACAGCAACAGATTCCAACCTACCCAACTATCACTAAATGCAAGAGTCCCACCTACCCAACTATCCTTTACCACACAGAGTCCCACCTACCCAACTATCACTAACTGCAGCAGAGTCCACCTACCCAACTATCACTAACAGCAACAGATTCCAACCTACCCAACTATCACTAACTGCAGCAGATTCCAACCTACCCAACTATCACTAAATGCAAGAGTCCCACCTACCCAACTATCCTTTACCACACAGAGTCCCACCTACCCAACTATAACTAACTGCATCAGAGTCCCACCTACCCAACTATCACTATATGCAAGAGTCCCACCTGACCAACTATCACTATATGCAAGAGTCCCACCTACCCAACTATCCTTTACCACACAGAGTCCCACCTACCCAACTATCACTAACTGCAACAGAGTCCCACCTACCCAACTGTCCTTTACCGCACAGAGTCCAACCTACCCAACCATCACTAACTGCAAAAGAGTCCCACCTACCCAACTATCACTAACTGCAACAAAGTCCCAACTAGCCAATTATCAATAAGTACAGCAGAGTCCCACCTACCCAACTATCACTAACTGCAACAGAGTCCCAACTAGCCAATTATCAATAAGTACAGCAGAGTCCCACCTACCCAACCATCACTAACTGCAAAAGAGTCCCACCTACCCAACTTTCACTAACTGCAACAGAGTCCCAACTACCCAATAATCAATAACTACAGGAGAGTTCCACCTCCTCAACTATCACTAACTGCAACAGTGTACCACCTACCCAACTGTCACTAACTGCAACAGAGTCCCACCTACCCAACTGTCACTAACTGCAACAGAGTCCCAAATACCCAATTATCAATAACTACAACAGAGTCCCACCTACCCAACTATCACTGACTGCAACAAATCCCAACTACCCAACTATCTGTTACCGCACAGAGTCCCACCTAAAAAACTATCACTAACTGCAGAAGAGTCCCATCTACCCAACTATCCTTTACTGCACAAAGTCCCACCTACACAACTATCACTAACAGCAACAGAGTCCCAACTATACAACTATCACTAACTGCAACAGAGTCCCACCTGCACAACTATCACTAACTGCAGCAGACTCCCACCTACCCAACTATCCTTTACTGCACAAAGTCCCACCTCCCCAACTATTACTAACTACAACAGAGTCCCACCTACCCAACTATCACTAACTGCATCAGAGTCCCACCTACCCAACTATCACTATATGCAAGAGTCCCACCTACCCAACTATCACTATATGCAAGAGTCCCACCTACCCAACTATCCTTTACCACACAGAGTCCAACCTACCCAACCATCACTAACTGCAACAGAGTCCCAACTAGCCAATTATCAATAAGTACAGCAGAGCCCCACCTAACCAACTATCACTAACTGCAACAGAGTCCCAACTAGCCAATTATCAATAAGTACAGCAGAGTCCCACCTACCCAACCATCACTAACTGCAAAAGAGTCCCACCTACCCAACTTTCACTAACTGCAACAGAGTCCCAACTACCCAATAATCAATAACTACAGCAGATTTCCACCTCCTCAACTATCACTAACTGCAACAGTGTACTACCTACCCAACTGTCACTAACTGCAACAGAGTCCCAAATACCCAATTATCAATAACTACAACAGAGTCCCACCTAACCAACTATCACTGACTGCAACAGAGTCCCAACTACCCAACTATCTGTTACCGCACAGAGTCCCACCTAAAAAACTATCACTAACTGCAGAAGAGTCCCACCTACCCAACTATCCTTTACTGCACAAAGTCCCACCTACACAACTATCACTAACAGCAACAGAGTCCCAACTATCCAACTATCACTAACTGCAGCAGAGTCCCACCTACCAAACTATCACTAACTGCAACAGTGTCCCACCTATGCAACCATCACTAACTGCAACAGAGTCCCACCTCCCCAACTATCACTAACTGCAACAGAGTCCCACCTACTCAATTATCAATAACTGCAACAGAGTCCCACCTACCCAACTATCACTAACAGCAACAGATTCCAACCTACCCAACTATCACTAAATGCAAGAGTCCCACCTACCCAACTATCCTTTACCACACAGAGTCCCACCTACCCAACTATCACTAACTGCAGCAGAGTCCACCTACCCAACTATCACTAACAGCAACAGATTCCAACCTACCCAACTATCACTAACTGCAGCAGATTCCAACCTACCCAACTATCACTAAATGTAAGAGTCCCACCTACCTAACTATCCTTTACCACACAGAGTCCCACCTACCCAACTAACACTAACTGCAGCAGAGTCCACCTACCCAACTATCACTAACAGCAACAGATTCCAACCTACCCAACTATCACTAACTGCAGCAGATTCCAACCTACTCAACTATCACTAAATGTAAGAGTCCCACCTACCCAACTGTCACTAACTGCAACAGAGTCTCACCTACCCAACTATCACTATATGCAAGAGTCCCACCTACCCAACTATCACTAAATGCAAGAGTCCCACCTACCCAACTATCCTTTACCACACAGAGTCCCACCTACCCAACTATCACTAACTGCATCAGAGTCCCACCTACCCAACTATCACTATATGCAAGAGTCCCACCTACACAACTATCACTATATGCAAGAGTCCCACCTACCCAACTATCCTTTACCACACAGAGTCCCACCTACCCAACTATCACTAACTGCAACAGAGTCCCACCTACCCAACTGTCATTTACCGCACAGAGTCCAACCTACCCAACCATCACTAACTGCAAAAGAGTCCCACCTACCCAACTATCACTAACTGCAACAGAGTCCCAACTAGCCAATTATCAATAAGTACAGCAGAGTCCCACCTAACCAACTATCACTAACTGCAACAGAGTCCCAACTAGCCAATTATCAATAAGTACAGCAGAGTCCCACCTACCCAACCATCACTAACTGCAAAAGAGTCCCACCTACCCAACTTTCACTAACTACAGCAGAGTCCACCTACCCAACTATCACTAACAGCAACAGATTCCAACCTACCCAACTATCACTAACTGCAGCAGATTCCAACCTACTCAACTATCACTAAATGTAAGAGTCCCACCTACACAACTATCACTAACAGCAACAGAGTCCCAACTATCCAACTATCACTAACTGCAGCAGAGTCCCACCTACCAAACTATCACTAACTGCAACAGTGTCCCACCTATGCAACCATCACTAACTGCAACAGAGTCCCACCTCCCCAACTATCACTAACTGCAACAGAGTCCCACCTACTCAATTATCAATAACTGCAACAGAGTCCCACCTACCCAACTATCACTAACAGCAACAGATTCCAACCTACCCAACTATCACTAAATGCAAGAGTCCCACCTACCCAACTATCCTTTACCACACAGAGTCCCACCTACCCAACTATCACTAACTGCAGCAGAGTCCACCTACCCAACTATCACTAACAGCAACAGATTCCAACCTACCCAACTATCACTAACTGCAGCAGATTCCAACCTACCCAACTATCACTAAATGTAAGAGTCCCACCTACCTAACTATCCTTTACCACACAGAGTCCCACCTACCCAACTAACACTAACTGCAGCAGAGTCCACCTACCCAACTATCACTAACAGCAACAGATTCCAACCTACCCAACTATCACTAACTGCAGCAGATTCCAACCTACTCAACTATCACTAAATGTAAGAGTCCCACCTACCCAACTGTCACTAACTGCAACAGAGTCTCACCTACCCAACTATCACTATATGCAAGAGTCCCACCTACCCAACTATCACTAAATGCAAGAGTCCCACCTACCCAACTATCCTTTACCACACAGAGTCCCACCTACCCAACTATCACTAACTGCATCAGAGTCCCACCTACCCAACTATCACTATATGCAAGAGTCCCACCTACACAACTATCACTATATGCAAGAGTCCCACCTACCCAACTATCCTTTACCACACAGAGTCCCACCTACCCAACTATCACTAACTGCAACAGAGTCCCACCTACCCAACTGTCATTTACCGCACAGAGTCCAACCTACCCAACCATCACTAACTGCAAAAGAGTCCCACCTACCCAACTATCACTAACTGCAACAGAGTCCCAACTAGCCAATTATCAATAAGTACAGCAGAGTCCCACCTAACCAACTATCACTAACTGCAACAGAGTCCCAACTAGCCAATTATCAATAAGTACAGCAGAGTCCCACCTACCCAACCATCACTAACTGCAAAAGAGTCCCACCTACCCAACTTTCACTAACTACAGCAGAGTCCACCTACCCAACTATCACTAACAGCAACAGATTCCAACCTACCCAACTATCACTAACTGCAGCAGATTCCAACCTACTCAACTATCACTAAATGTAAGAGTCCCACCTACCCAACTATCACTAACTGCAACAGAGTCTCACCTACCCAACTATCACTATATGCAAGAGTCCCACCTACCCAACTATCACTAAATGCAAGAGTCCCACCTACCCAACTATCCTTTACCACACAGAGTCCCACCTACCCAACTATCACTAACTGCATCAGAGTCCCACCTACCCAACTATCACTATATGCAAGAGTCCCACCTACCCAACTATCACTATATGCAAGAGTCCCACCTACCCAACTATCCTTTACCACACAGAGTCCCACCTACCCAACTATCACTAACTTCAACATAGTCCCACCTACCCAACTGTCCTTTACCGCACAGAGTCCAACCTACCCAACCATCACTAACTGCAAAAGAGTCCCACCTACCCAACTATCACTAACTGCAACAGTGTACCACCTACCCAACTGTCACTAACTGCAACAGAGTCCCACCTACCCAACTGTCACTAACTGCAACAGAGTCCCAAATACCCAATTATCAATTACTACAACAGAGTCCCACCTACCCAACTATCACTGACTGCAACAGAGTCCCAACTACCCAACTATCTGTTACCGCACAGAGTCCCACCTAAAAAACTATCACTAACTGCAGAAGAGTCCCACCTACCCAACTATCCTTTACTGCACAAAGTCCCACCTACACAACTATCACTAACAGCAACAGAGTCCCAACTATCCAACTATCACTAACTGCAGCAGAGTCCCACCTGCACAACTATCACTAACTGCAGCAGACTCCCACCTACTCAACTATCCTTTACTGCACAAAGTCCCACCTACACAACTATCACTAACAGCAACAGAGTCCCAACTACCCAACTATAGCTTACTGCAACAGAGTCCCACCTCCCCAACTATTACTAACTACAACAGAGTCCCACCTACCCAACTATCACTAACTGCAACAGAGTCCCACCTACCCAAATATCACTAACTGTAACAAAGTCCCATCTACCCAACTATCAATAACTGCAACAGAGTCCCACCTACCCAACTATCACTAACTGCAACAGTCACATCTACCCAACTATCAGTAACTGCACAGAGTCCCACCTACCCAAATATCACTAACTGTAACATAATCCCACCTCCACAACTATCCATTACTGCACAGATTCCCACCTACCCAACTATAACTAACTGCAACAGAATCCCACCTCCCAACTATCCTTTACTGCACAGAGTCCCACCGACCCAACTATCACTAACTGCAGCAGAGTCCCACCTACCCAACTATCACTAACTGCAACAGTCCCACCTACCCAAATATCAGTAACTGCACAGAGTCCCACCTATCCAACTATCACTAACAGCAACCGAATCCCACCTCCCCAACTATCCTTTACTGCACAGAGTTCCACCTCCCCAACTATCACTAACTACAACAGAGTCCCACCTACCCAACTATCACTAACTGCAACAGTCCCACCTACCCAACTATCACTAACTGCAACCGAATCCCAACTACCCAACCATCACTAACTGCAACAGAGTCCCACCAACCCAACTATCCTTTGCTCACAGAGTCCCACCTACCCAACTATCACTAACTGCAACAGAGTCCCACCTCCCCAACTATCACTAACTACAACCGAGTCCCACCTACCCAACTATCACTAACTGCAACAGTCCCACCTACCCAACTATCACTAAATGCAACAGAGTCCCACCTGCACAACTATCACTTACTACAACAGAGTGACACCTAACCAACTATCACTAACTGAAACAGAGCCCCACCTACTCAACTTTCACTTACTACAACAGAGGTCCACCTACCCAACTATCACTAACTGCAGCATAGTCCCACCGACCCAACTATCACTAACTGCAGCAGAGTCCCACCTACCCAACTATCACTAACTGCAACAGTCCCACCTACCCAAATATCACTTACTACAACAGAGTGACACCTAACCAACTATCACTAACTGAAACAGAGCCCCACCTACTCAACTTTCACTTACTACAACAGAGGTCCACCTACCCAACTATCACTAACTGCAGCATAGTCCCACCGACCCAACTATCACTAACTGCAGCAGAGTCCCACCTACCCAACTATCACTAACTGCAACAGTCCCACCTACCCAAATATCAGTAACTGCACAGAGTCCCACCTATCCAACTATCACTAACAGCAACCGAATCCCACCTCCCCAACTATCCTTTACTGCACAGAGTTCCACCTCCCCAACTATCACTAACTACAACAGAGTCCCACCTACCCAACTATCACTAACTGCAACAGTCCCACCTACCCAACTATCACTAACTGCAACCGAATCCCAACTACCCAACTATCACTAACTACAACAGAGTCCCACCTACCCAACTATCACTAAATGCAACAGAGTACCACCTGCACAACTATCACTTACTACAACAGAGTGACACCTAACCAACTATCACTAACTGAAACAGAGCCCCACCTACTCAACTTTCACTTACTACAACAGAGGTCCACCTACCCAACTATCACTAACTGCAGCATAGTCCCACCTACCCAATTATCCTTTCCCTCACAGAGTCCCACCTACCCAATTATCACTAACTGCAACAGAGTCCCACCTACCCAACTATCGCTAACTGCAACAGAGTCCCACCTACCCAACCATCACTAACTGCAACAGAGTCCCACCTACTGAACTATCCTTTAACACACAGACCCCACCTACCCAACTATCACTAACTGCAACAGAGTCCCACCTACCCAACTATCCTTTACCACACAGAGTCCCACTTAAACGTCTATCACTAACTGCAACGGAGTCCCACCTACTCAATTACCACTAACTGCAACAGAGTCCCACCTACACATCCATCACTAACTGCAGCATAGTCCCACCTGCTCAACTATCCTTTACCACACAGAGTCCCACGTACCCAACTATCACAAACTGCATCAGAGTCCCACCTACCAAACTATCACTAACTGCAACAGTGTCCCACCTATGCAACCATCACTAACTGCAACAGAGTCCCACCTCCCCAACTATCACTAACTGCAACAGAGTCCCACCTACTCAATTATCAATAACTGCAACAGAGTCCCACCTACCCAACTATCACTAAGAGCAACAGATTCCAACCTACCCAACTATCACTAAATGCAAGAGTCCCACCTACCCAACTATCCTTTACCACACAGAGTCCCACCTACCCAACTATCACTAACTGCAGCAGAGTCCACCTACCCAACTATCACTAACAGCAACAGATTCCAACCTACCCAACTATCACTAACTGCAGCAGATTCCAACCTACCCAACTATCACTAAATGTAAGAGCCCCACCTACCCAACTATCCTTTACCACACAGAGTCCCACCTACCCAACTATCACTAACTGCAGCAGAGTCCACCTACCCAACTATCACTAACAGCAACAGATTCCAACCTACCCAACTATCACTAACTGCAGCAGATTCCAACCTACCCAACTATCACTAACTGCAGCAGAGTCCCACCTACCCAACTATCCTTTACCACACAGAGTCCACCTACCCAACTATCACTAACAACAACAGATTCCAACCTACCCAACTATCACTAACTGCAGCAGATTCCAACCTACCCAACTATCACTAACTGCAGCAGAGTCCACCTACCCAACTATCACTAACAGCAACAGATTCCAACCTACCCAACTATCACTAAATGCAAGAGTCCCACCTACCCAACTATCCTTTACCACACAGAGTCCACCTACCCAACTATCACTAACAGCAACAGATTCCAACCTACCCAACTATCACTAACTGCAGCAGATTCCAACCTACCCAACTATCACTAACTGCAGCAGAGTCCACCTACCCAACTATCACTAACAGCAACAGATTCCAACCTACCCAACTATCACTAAATGCAAGAGTCCCACCTACCCAACTATCCTTTACCACACAGAGTCCCACCTACCCAACTATCACTAACTGCAGCAGAGTCCACCTACCCAACTATCACTAACAGCAACAGATTCCAACCTACCCAACTATCACTAACTGCAGCAGATTCCAACCTACCCAACTATCACTAAATGCAAGAGTCCCACCTACCCAACTATCCTTTACCACACAGAGTCCCACCTACCCAACTATCACTAACTGCAACAGAGTCTCACCTACCCAACTATCACTATATGCAAGAGTCCCACCTACCCAACTATCACTAAATGCAAGAGTCCCACCTACCCAACTATCCTTTACCACACAGAGTCCGACCTACTCAACTATAAGTAACTGCATCAGAGTCCCACCTACCCAACTATCACTATATGCAAGAGTCCCACCTGACCAACTATCACTATATGCAAGAGTCCCACCTACCCAACTATCCTTTACCACACAGAGTCCCACCTACCCAACTATCACTAACTGCAACAGAGTCCCACCTACCCAACTGTCCTTTACCGCACAGAGTCCAACCTACCCAACCATCACTAACTGCAAAAGAGTCCCACCTACCCAACTATCACTAACTGCAACAAAGTCCCAACTAGCCAATTATCAATAAGTACAGCAGAGTCCCACCTACCCAACTATCACTAACTGCAACAGAGTCCCAACTAGCCAATTATCAATAAGTACAGCAGAGTCCCACCTACCCAACCATCACTAACTGCAAAAGAGTCCCACCTACCCAACTTTCACTAACTGCAACAGAGTCCCAACTACCCAATAATCAATAACTACAGGAGAGTTCCACCTCCTCAACTATCACTAACTGCAACAGTGTACCACCTACCCAACTGTCACTAACTGCAACAGAGTCCCACCTACCCAACTGTCACTAACTGCAACAGAGTCCCAAATACCCAATTATCAATAACTACAACAGAGTCCCACCTACCCAACTATCACTGACTTCAACAAATCCCAACTACCCAACTATCTGTTACCGCACAGAGTCCCACCTAAAAAACTATCACTAACTGCAGAAGAGTCCCATCTACCCAACTATCCTTTACTGCACAAAGTCCCACCTACACAACTATCACTAACAGCAACAGAGTCCCAACTATACAACTATCACTAACTGCAACAGAGTCCCACCTGCACAACTATCACTAACTGCAGCAGACTCCAACCTACCCAACTATCCTTTACTGCACAAAGTCCCACCTACACAACTATCACTAACAGCAACAGAGTCCCAACTACCCAACTATAGCTTACTGCAACAGAGTACCACCTCCCCAACTATTACTAACTACAACAGAGTCCCACCTACCCAACTATCACTAACTGCAACAGAGTCCCACCTACCCAAATATCACTAACTGTAACAAAGTCCCATATACCCAACTATCAATAACTGCAACAGAGTCCCACCTACCCAACTATCACTAACTGCAACAGTCACATCTACCCAACTATCAGTAACTGCACAGAGTCCCACCTACCCAACTATCACTAACTGTAACATAATCCCACCTCCACAACTATCCATTACTGCACAGATTCCCACCTACCCAACTATAACTAACTGCAACAGAATCCCACCTCCCAACTATCCTTTACTGCACAGAGTCCCACCAACCCAACTATCACTAACTGCAGCAGAGTCCCACCTACCCAACTATCACTAACTGCAACAGTCCCACCTACCCAAATATCAGTAACTGCACAGAGTCCCACCTATCCAACTATCACTAACTGCAACCGAATCCCACCTCCCCAACTATCCTTTACTGCACAGAGTTCCACCTCCCCAACTATCACTAACTACAACAGAGTCCCACCTACCCAACTATCACTAACTGCAACAGTCCCACCTACCCAACTATCACTAACTGCACAGAGTCCCACCTACCCAACTTTCACTAACTGCAACAGAGTCCCACCTCCCCAACTATCCTTTACTGCACAGAGTCTAATCTACCTGGCTATCTCTAACTACAATAGAGTCCCACCTCCCCAACTATCACTAACTCCAACAGAGTGCCAACTACCCAACTATCACTAACTGCAACAGTGTACCACCTACCCAACTGTCACTAACTGCAACAGAGTCCCACCTACCCAACTGTCACTAACTGCAACAGAGTCCCAAATACCCAATTATCAATAACTACAACAGAGTCCCACCTACCCAACTATCACTGACTGCAACAAATCCCAACTACCCAACTATCTGTTACCGCAGAGAGTCCCACCTAAAAAACTATCACTAACTGCAGAAGAGTCCCACCAACCCAACTATTCTTTACTGCACAAAGTCCCACCTACACAACTATCACTAACAGCAACAGAGTCCCAACTACCCAACTATAGCTTACTGCAACAGAGTCCCACCTCCCCAACTATTACTAACTACAACAGAGTCCCACCTACCCAACTATCACTAACTGCAACAGAGTCCCACCTACCCAAATATCACTAACTGTAACAAAGTCCCATCTACCCAACTATCAATAACTGCAACAGAGTCCCACCTACCCAACTATCACTAACTGCAACAGTCACATCTACCCAACTATCAGTAACTGCACAGAGTCCCACCTACCCAACTATCACTAACTGTAACATAATCCCACCTCCACAACTATCCATTACTGCACAGATTCCCACCTACCCAACTATAACTAACTGCAACAGAATCCCACCTCCCAACTATCCTTTACTGCACAGAGTCCCACCGACCCAACTATCACTAACTGCAGCAGAGTCCCACCTACCCAACTATCACTAACTGCAACAGTCCCACCTACTCAAATATCAGTAACTGCACAGAGTCCCACCTATCCAACTATCACTAACTGCAACCAAATCCCACCTCCCCAACTATCCTTTACTGCACAGAGTTCCACCTCCCCAACTATCACTAACTACAACAGAGTCCCACCTACCCAACTATCACTAACTGCAACAGTCCCACCTACCCAACTATCACTAACTGCACAGAGTCCCACCTACCCAACTTTCACTAACTGCAACAGAGTCCCACCTCCCTAACTATCCTTTACTGCACAGAGTCTAATCTACCTGACTATCTCTAACTACAATAGAGTCCCACCTCCCCAACTATCACTAACTCCAACAGAGTGCCAACTACCCAACTATCACTAACTGCAACACAGTCCCACCTCCCTAACTATCACTAACTACAACAGAGTCCCACCTACCCAACTATCACTAACGGCAACAGTCCCCTCTACCCAACTATCACTAACTGCACAGAGTCCCACCTACCCAACTATCACTAACTGCAACAGAGTCCCACCGCCCCAGATATCCTTATCTGCACAGAGTCCCACCTACCCAATTATCACTAACTGCAACAGAGTCCCACCTACCCAACTATCACTAACTACAAGAGTCCCACCTACCCAACTATCACTAACTGCAACAGTCCCACCTACCCAACTATCACTAACTGCGCAGAGTCCCCCCTACCCAACCATCACTAACAGCAACAGAGTCCCACCTACCCAACTATCCTTTACTGCACAGAGTCCCACCTACCCAACCATCACTAACTGCGACAGAGTTCCACCTACCCAACTATCACTAACTGCAACCGAATCCCAACTACCCAACCATCACTAACTGCAACAGAGTCCCACCGCCCCAGATATCCTTATCTGCACAGAGTCCCACCTACCCAACTATCATTAACTGCAACAGAGTCCCACCTCCCCAACTATCACTAACTACAAGAGTCCCACCTACCCAACTATCACTAACTGCAACAGTCCCACCTACCCAACTATCACTAACTGCGCAGAGTCCCCCCTACCCAACCATCACTAACAGCAACAGAGTCCCACCTACCCAACTATCCTTTACTTCACAGAGTCCCACCTACCCAACCATCACTAACTGCGACAGAGTTCCACCTACCCAACTATCACTAACTGCAACCGAATCCCAACTACCCAACCATCACTAACTGTAACAGAGTCCCGCCGAACCCAACTATCCTTTGCTCACAGAGTCCCACCTACCCAACTATCACTAATTACAACAGAGTCCCACCTCCCCAACTATCACTAACTACAACAGAGTCCCACCTACCCAACTATCACTAACTGCAACAGTCCCACCTACCCAACTATCACTAAATGCAACAGAGTCCCACCTGCACAACTATCACTTACTACAACAGAGTGACACCTAACCAACTATCACTAACTGAAACAGAGCCCCACCTTCTCAACTATCACTTACTACAACAGAGGTCCACCTACCCAACCATCACTAACTGCAAAAGAGTCCCACCTACCCAACTATCACTAACTGCAACAGTGTACCACCTACCCAACTGTCACTAACTGCAACAGAGTCCCACCTACCCAACTGTCACTAACTGCAACAGAGTCCCAAATACCCAATTATCAATTACTACAACAGAGTCCCACCTACCCAACTATCACTGACTGCAACAGAGTCCCAACTACCCAACTATCTGTTACCGCACAGAGTCCCACCTAAAAAACTATCACTAACTGCAGAAGAGTCCCACCTACCCAACTATCCTTTACTGCACAAAGTCCCACCTACACAACTATCACTAACAGCAACAGAGTCCCAACTATCCAACTATCACTAACTGCAGCAGAGTCCCACCTGCACAACTATCACTAACTGCAGCAGACTCCCACCTACTCAACTATCCTTTACTGCACAAAGTCCCACCTACACAACTATCACTAACAGCAACAGAGTCCCAACTACCCAACTATAGCTTACTGCAACAGAGTCCCACCTCCCCAACTATTACTAACTACAACAGAGTCCCACCTACCCAACTATCACTAACTGCAACAGAGTCCCACCTACCCAAATATCACTAACTGTAACAAAGTCCCATCTACCCAACTATCAATAACTGCAACAGAGTCCCACCTACCCAACTATCACTAACTGCAACAGTCACATCTACCCAACTATCAGTAACTGCACAGAGTCCCACCTACCCAAATATCACTAACTGTAACATAATCCCACCTCCACAACTATCCATTACTGCACAGATTCCCACCTACCCAACTATAACTAACTGCAACAGAATCCCACCTCCCAACTATCCTTTACTGCACAGAGTCCCACCGACCCAACTATCACTAACTGCAGCAGAGTCCCACCTACCCAACTATCACTAACTGCAACAGTCCCACCTACCCAAATATCAGTAACTGCACAGAGTCCCACCTATCCAACTATCACTAACAGCAACCGAATCCCACCTCCCCAACTATCCTTTACTGCACAGAGTTCCACCTCCCCAACTATCACTAACTACAACAGAGTCCCACCTACCCAACTATCACTAACTGCAACAGTCCCACCTACCCAACTATCACTAACTGCAACCGAATCCCAACTACCCAACCATCACTAACTGCAACAGAGTCCCACCAACCCAACTATCCTTTGCTCACAGAGTCCCACCTACCCAACTATCACTAACTGCAACAGAGTCCCACCTCCCCAACTATCACTAACTACAACCGAGTCCCACCTACCCAACTATCACTAACTGCAACAGTCCCACCTACCCAACTATCACTAAATGCAACAGAGTCCCACCTGCACAACTATCACTTACTACAACAGAGTGACACCTAACCAACTATCACTAACTGAAACAGAGCCCCACCTACTCAACTTTCACTTACTACAACAGAGGTCCACCTACCCAACTATCACTAACTGCAGCATAGTCCCACCGACCCAACTATCACTAACTGCAGCAGAGTCCCACCTACCCAACTATCACTAACTGCAACAGTCCCACCTACCCAAATATCACTTACTACAACAGAGTGACACCTAACCAACTATCACTAACTGAAACAGAGCCCCACCTACTCAACTTTCACTTACTACAACAGAGGTCCACCTACCCAACTATCACTAACTGCAGCATAGTCCCACCGACCCAACTATCACTAACTGCAGCAGAGTCCCACCTACCCAACTATCACTAACTGCAACAGTCCCACCTACCCAAATATCAGTAACTGCACAGAGTCCCACCTATCCAACTATCACTAACAGCAACCGAATCCCACCTCCCCAACTATCCTTTACTGCACAGAGTTCCACCTCCCCAACTATCACTAACTACAACAGAGTCCCACCTACCCAACTATCACTAACTGCAACAGTCCCACCTACCCAACTATCACTAACTGCAACCGAATCCCAACTACCCAACTATCACTAACTACAACAGAGTCCCACCTACCCAACTATCACTAAATGCAACAGAGTACCACCTGCACAACTATCACTTACTACAACAGAGTGACACCTAACCAACTATCACTAACTGAAACAGAGCCCCACCTACTCAACTTTCACTTACTACAACAGAGGTCCACCTACCCAACTATCACTAACTGCAGCATAGTCCCACCTACCCAATTATCCTTTCCCTCACAGAGTCCCACCTACCCAATTATCACTAACTGCAACAGAGTCCCACCTACCCAACTATCGCTAACTGCAACAGAGTCCCACCTACCCAACCATCACTAACTGCAACAGAGTCCCACCTACTGAACTATCCTTTAACACACAGACCCCACCTACCCAACTATCACTAACTGCAACAGAGTCCCACCTACCCAACTATCCTTTACCACACAGAGTCCCACTTAAACGTCTATCACTAACTGCAACGGAGTCCCACCTACTCAATTACCACTAACTGCAACAGAGTCCCACCTACACATCCATCACTAACTGCAGCATAGTCCCACCTGCTCAACTATCCTTTACCACACAGAGTCCCACGTACCCAACTATCACAAACTGCATCAGAGTCCCACCTACCAAACTATCACTAACTGCAACAGTGTCCCACCTATGCAACCATCACTAACTGCAACAGAGTCCCACCTCCCCAACTATCACTAACTGCAACAGAGTCCCACCTACTCAATTATCAATAACTGCAACAGAGTCCCACCTACCCAACTATCACTAAGAGCAACAGATTCCAACCTACCCAACTATCACTAAATGCAAGAGTCCCACCTACCCAACTATCCTTTACCACACAGAGTCCCACCTACCCAACTATCACTAACTGCAGCAGAGTCCACCTACCCAACTATCACTAACAGCAACAGATTCCAACCTACCCAACTATCACTAACTGCAGCAGATTCCAACCTACCCAACTATCACTAAATGTAAGAGCCCCACCTACCCAACTATCCTTTACCACACAGAGTCCCACCTACCCAACTATCACTAACTGCAGCAGAGTCCACCTACCCAACTATCACTAACAGCAACAGATTCCAACCTACCCAACTATCACTAACTGCAGCAGATTCCAACCTACCCAACTATCACTAACTGCAGCAGAGTCCCACCTACCCAACTATCCTTTACCACACAGAGTCCACCTACCCAACTATCACTAACAACAACAGATTCCAACCTACCCAACTATCACTAACTGCAGCAGATTCCAACCTACCCAACTATCACTAACTGCAGCAGAGTCCACCTACCCAACTATCACTAACAGCAACAGATTCCAACCTACCCAACTATCACTAAATGCAAGAGTCCCACCTACCCAACTATCCTTTACCACACAGAGTCCACCTACCCAACTATCACTAACAGCAACAGATTCCAACCTACCCAACTATCACTAACTGCAGCAGATTCCAACCTACCCAACTATCACTAACTGCAGCAGAGTCCACCTACCCAACTATCACTAACAGCAACAGATTCCAACCTACCCAACTATCACTAAATGCAAGAGTCCCACCTACCCAACTATCCTTTACCACACAGAGTCCCACCTACCCAACTATCACTAACTGCAGCAGAGTCCACCTACCCAACTATCACTAACAGCAACAGATTCCAACCTACCCAACTATCACTAACTGCAGCAGATTCCAACCTACCCAACTATCACTAAATGCAAGAGTCCCACCTACCCAACTATCCTTTACCACACAGAGTCCCACCTACCCAACTATCACTAACTGCAACAGAGTCTCACCTACCCAACTATCACTATATGCAAGAGTCCCACCTACCCAACTATCACTAAATGCAAGAGTCCCACCTACCCAACTATCCTTTACCACACAGAGTCCGACCTACTCAACTATAAGTAACTGCATCAGAGTCCCACCTACCCAACTATCACTATATGCAAGAGTCCCACCTGACCAACTATCACTATATGCAAGAGTCCCACCTACCCAACTATCCTTTACCACACAGAGTCCCACCTACCCAACTATCACTAACTGCAACAGAGTCCCACCTACCCAACTGTCCTTTACCGCACAGAGTCCAACCTACCCAACCATCACTAACTGCAAAAGAGTCCCACCTACCCAACTATCACTAACTGCAACAAAGTCCCAACTAGCCAATTATCAATAAGTACAGCAGAGTCCCACCTACCCAACTATCACTAACTGCAACAGAGTCCCAACTAGCCAATTATCAATAAGTACAGCAGAGTCCCACCTACCCAACCATCACTAACTGCAAAAGAGTCCCACCTACCCAACTTTCACTAACTGCAACAGAGTCCCAACTACCCAATAATCAATAACTACAGGAGAGTTCCACCTCCTCAACTATCACTAACTGCAACAGTGTACCACCTACCCAACTGTCACTAACTGCAACAGAGTCCCACCTACCCAACTGTCACTAACTGCAACAGAGTCCCAAATACCCAATTATCAATAACTACAACAGAGTCCCACCTACCCAACTATCACTGACTTCAACAAATCCCAACTACCCAACTATCTGTTACCGCACAGAGTCCCACCTAAAAAACTATCACTAACTGCAGAAGAGTCCCATCTACCCAACTATCCTTTACTGCACAAAGTCCCACCTACACAACTATCACTAACAGCAACAGAGTCCCAACTATACAACTATCACTAACTGCAACAGAGTCCCACCTGCACAACTATCACTAACTGCAGCAGACTCCAACCTACCCAACTATCCTTTACTGCACAAAGTCCCACCTACACAACTATCACTAACAGCAACAGAGTCCCAACTACCCAACTATAGCTTACTGCAACAGAGTACCACCTCCCCAACTATTACTAACTACAACAGAGTCCCACCTACCCAACTATCACTAACTGCAACAGAGTCCCACCTACCCAAATATCACTAACTGTAACAAAGTCCCATATACCCAACTATCAATAACTGCAACAGAGTCCCACCTACCCAACTATCACTAACTGCAACAGTCACATCTACCCAACTATCAGTAACTGCACAGAGTCCCACCTACCCAACTATCACTAACTGTAACATAATCCCACCTCCACAACTATCCATTACTGCACAGATTCCCACCTACCCAACTATAACTAACTGCAACAGAATCCCACCTCCCAACTATCCTTTACTGCACAGAGTCCCACCAACCCAACTATCACTAACTGCAGCAGAGTCCCACCTACCCAACTATCACTAACTGCAACAGTCCCACCTACCCAAATATCAGTAACTGCACAGAGTCCCACCTATCCAACTATCACTAACTGCAACCGAATCCCACCTCCCCAACTATCCTTTACTGCACAGAGTTCCACCTCCCCAACTATCACTAACTACAACAGAGTCCCACCTACCCAACTATCACTAACTGCAACAGTCCCACCTACCCAACTATCACTAACTGCACAGAGTCCCACCTACCCAACTTTCACTAACTGCAACAGAGTCCCACCTCCCCAACTATCCTTTACTGCACAGAGTCTAATCTACCTGGCTATCTCTAACTACAATAGAGTCCCACCTCCCCAACTATCACTAACTCCAACAGAGTGCCAACTACCCAACTATCACTAACTGCAACAGTGTACCACCTACCCAACTGTCACTAACTGCAACAGAGTCCCACCTACCCAACTGTCACTAACTGCAACAGAGTCCCAAATACCCAATTATCAATAACTACAACAGAGTCCCACCTACCCAACTATCACTGACTGCAACAAATCCCAACTACCCAACTATCTGTTACCGCAGAGAGTCCCACCTAAAAAACTATCACTAACTGCAGAAGAGTCCCACCAACCCAACTATTCTTTACTGCACAAAGTCCCACCTACACAACTATCACTAACAGCAACAGAGTCCCAACTACCCAACTATAGCTTACTGCAACAGAGTCCCACCTCCCCAACTATTACTAACTACAACAGAGTCCCACCTACCCAACTATCACTAACTGCAACAGAGTCCCACCTACCCAAATATCACTAACTGTAACAAAGTCCCATCTACCCAACTATCAATAACTGCAACAGAGTCCCACCTACCCAACTATCACTAACTGCAACAGTCACATCTACCCAACTATCAGTAACTGCACAGAGTCCCACCTACCCAACTATCACTAACTGTAACATAATCCCACCTCCACAACTATCCATTACTGCACAGATTCCCACCTACCCAACTATAACTAACTGCAACAGAATCCCACCTCCCAACTATCCTTTACTGCACAGAGTCCCACCGACCCAACTATCACTAACTGCAGCAGAGTCCCACCTACCCAACTATCACTAACTGCAACAGTCCCACCTACTCAAATATCAGTAACTGCACAGAGTCCCACCTATCCAACTATCACTAACTGCAACCAAATCCCACCTCCCCAACTATCCTTTACTGCACAGAGTTCCACCTCCCCAACTATCACTAACTACAACAGAGTCCCACCTACCCAACTATCACTAACTGCAACAGTCCCACCTACCCAACTATCACTAACTGCACAGAGTCCCACCTACCCAACTTTCACTAACTGCAACAGAGTCCCACCTCCCTAACTATCCTTTACTGCACAGAGTCTAATCTACCTGACTATCTCTAACTACAATAGAGTCCCACCTCCCCAACTATCACTAACTCCAACAGAGTGCCAACTACCCAACTATCACTAACTGCAACACAGTCCCACCTCCCTAACTATCACTAACTACAACAGAGTCCCACCTACCCAACTATCACTAACGGCAACAGTCCCCTCTACCCAACTATCACTAACTGCACAGAGTCCCACCTACCCAACTATCACTAACTGCAACAGAGTCCCACCGCCCCAGATATCCTTATCTGCACAGAGTCCCACCTACCCAATTATCACTAACTGCAACAGAGTCCCACCTACCCAACTATCACTAACTACAAGAGTCCCACCTACCCAACTATCACTAACTGCAACAGTCCCACCTACCCAACTATCACTAACTGCGCAGAGTCCCCCCTACCCAACCATCACTAACAGCAACAGAGTCCCACCTACCCAACTATCCTTTACTGCACAGAGTCCCACCTACCCAACCATCACTAACTGCGACAGAGTTCCACCTACCCAACTATCACTAACTGCAACCGAATCCCAACTACCCAACCATCACTAACTGCAACAGAGTCCCACCGCCCCAGATATCCTTATCTGCACAGAGTCCCACCTACCCAACTATCATTAACTGCAACAGAGTCCCACCTCCCCAACTATCACTAACTACAAGAGTCCCACCTACCCAACTATCACTAACTGCAACAGTCCCACCTACCCAACTATCACTAACTGCGCAGAGTCCCCCCTACCCAACCATCACTAACAGCAACAGAGTCCCACCTACCCAACTATCCTTTACTTCACAGAGTCCCACCTACCCAACCATCACTAACTGCGACAGAGTTCCACCTACCCAACTATCACTAACTGCAACCGAATCCCAACTACCCAACCATCACTAACTGTAACAGAGTCCCGCCGAACCCAACTATCCTTTGCTCACAGAGTCCCACCTACCCAACTATCACTAATTACAACAGAGTCCCACCTCCCCAACTATCACTAACTACAACAGAGTCCCACCTACCCAACTATCACTAACTGCAACAGTCCCACCTACCCAACTATCACTAAATGCAACAGAGTCCCACCTGCACAACTATCACTTACTACAACAGAGTGACACCTAACCAACTATCACTAACTGAAACAGAGCCCCACCTTCTCAACTATCACTTACTACAACAGAGGTCCACCTACCCAACTATCACTAACTGCAGCATAGTCCCACCTACCCAACTATCCTTTCCCTCACAGAGTCCCACCTACCCAATTATCACTAACTGCAACAGAGTCCCACCTACCCAACTATCGCTAACTGCAACAGAGTCCCACCTACCCAACCATCACTAACTGCAACAGAGTCCCACCTACTGAACTATCCTTTAACACACAGACCCCACCTACCCAACTATCACTAACTGCAACAGAGTTGTGCCTACCCAAGTACTACTAACTGCAATAGAGTCCCACCTACCCAACTATCCTTTACCACACAGAGTCCCACTTAAACGTCTATCACTAACTGCAACGGAGTCCCACCTACTCAATTACCACTAACTGCAACAGAGTCCCACCTACGCATCCATCACTAACTGCAGCATAGTCCCACCTGCCCAACTATCCTTTACCACACAGAGTCCCACGTACCCAACTATCACTAACTGCATCAGAGTCCCACCTACCAAACTATCACTAACTGCAACAGTGTCCCACCTATGCAACCATCACTAACTGCAACAGAGTCCCACCTCCCCAACTATCACTAACTGCAACAGTCCCACCTACTCAATTATCAATAACTGCAACAGAGTCCCACCTACCCAACTATCACTAACAGCAACAGATTCCAACCTACCCAACTATCACTAAATGCAAGAGTCCCACCTACCCAACTATCCTTTACCACACAGAGTCCCACCTACCAAACTATCACTAACTGCAGCAGAGTCCACCTACCCAATTATCACTAACAGCAACAGATTCCAACCTACCCAACTATCACTAACTGCAGCAGATTCCAACCTACCCAACTATCACTAAATGTAAGAGCCCCACCTACCCAACTATCCTTTACCACACAGAGTCCCACCTACCCAACTATCACTAACTGCAGCAGAGTCCACCTACCCAACTATCACTAACAGCAACAGATTCCAACCTACCCAACTATCACTAACTGCAGCAGATTCCAACCTACTCAACTATCACTAAATGTAAGAGACCCACCTACCCAACTATCACTAACTGCAACAGAGTCCCACCTACCCAACTATCACTAAATGCAAGAGTCCCACCTACCCAACTATCCTTTACCACACAGAGTCCCACCTACCCAACTATCACTAACTGCATCAGAGTCCCACCTACCCAACTATCACTATATGCAAGAGTCCCACCTACCCAACTATCACTATATGCAAGAGTCCCACCTACCCAACTATCCTTTACCACACAGAGTCCCACCTACCCAACTATCACTAACTGCAACAGAGTCCCACCTACCCAACTGTCCTTTACCGCACAGAGTCCAACCTACCCAACCATCACTAACTGCAAAAGAGTCCCACATACCCAACTATCACTAACTGCAACAGAGTCCCAACTAGCCAATTATCAATAAGTACAGCAGAGCCCCACCTAACCAACTATCACTAACTGCAACAGAGTCCCAACTAGCCAATTATCAATAAGTACAGCAGAGTCCCACCTACCCAACCATCACTAACTGCAAAAGGGTCCCACCTACCCAACTTTCACTAACTGCAACAGAGTCCCAACTACCCAATAATCAATAACTACAGCAGAGTTCCACCTCCTCAACTATCACTAACTGCAACAGTGTACCAACTACCCAACTGTCACTAACTGCAACAGAGTCCCAAATACCCAATTATCAATAACTACAACAGAGTCCCACCTCCCCAACTATCACTAACTACAAGAGTCCCACCTACCCAACTATCACTAACTGCAACAGTCCCACCTACCCAACTATCACTAACTGCGCAGAGTCCCCCCTACCCAACCATCACTAACAGCAACAGAGTCCCACCTACCCAACTATCCTTTACTGCACAGAGTCCCACCTACCCAACCATCACTAACTGCGACAGAGTTCCACCTACCCAACTATCACTAACTGCAACCGAATCCCAACTACCCAACCATCACTAACTGCAACAGAGTCCCACCAACCCAACTATCCTTTGCTCACAGAGTCCCACCTACCCAACTATCACTAATTGCAACAGAGTCCCACCTCCCCAACTATCACTAACTACAACCGAGTCCCACCTACCCAACTATCACTAACTGCAACAGTCCCACCTACCCAACTATCACTAAATGCAACAGAGTCCCACCTGCACAACTATCACTTACTACAACAGAGTGACACCTAACCAACTATCACTAACTGAAACAGAGCCCCACCTGCTCAACTATCACTTACTACAACAGAGGTACACCTACCCAACTATCACTAACTGCAGCATAGTCCCACCTACCCAACTATCCTTTCCCTCACAGAGTCCCACCTACCCAATTATCACTAACTGCAACAGAGTCCCACCTACCCAACTATCGCTAACTGCAACAGAGTCCCACCTACCCAACCATCACTAACTGCAACAGAGTCCCACCTACTGAACTATCCTTTAACACACAGACCCCACCTACCCAACTATTACTAACTGCAACAGCGTTTTGCCTACCCAACTACTACTAAGTGCAATAGAGTCCCACCTACCCAACTATCCTTTACCACACAGAGTCCCACTTAAACGTCTATCACTAACTGCAACGGAGTCCCACCTACTCAATTACCACTAACTGCAACAGAGTCCCACCTACGCATCCATCACTAACTGCAGCATAGTCCCACCTGCCCAACTATCCTTTACCACACAGAGTCCCACGTACCCAACTATCACTAACTGCATCAGAGTCCCACCTACCAAACTATCACTAACTGCAACAGTGTCCCACCTATGCAACCATCACTAACTGCAACAGAGTCCCACCTCCCCAACTATCCCTAACTGCAACAGAGTCCCACCTACTCAATTATCAATAACTGCAACAGAGTCCCACCTACCCAACTATCACTAACAGCAACAGATTCCAACCTACCCAACTATCACTAAATGCAAGAGTCCCACCTACCCAACTATCCTTTACCACACAGAGTCCCACCTACCCAACTATCGCTAACTGCAGCAGAGTCCACCTACCCAATTATCACTAACAGCAACAGATTCCAACCTACCCAACTATCACTAACTGCAGCAGATTCCAACCTACCCAACTATCACTAAATGTAAGAGCCCCACCTACCCAACTATCCTTTACCACACAGAGTCCCACCTACCCAACTATCACTAACTGCAGCAGAGTCCACCTACCCAACTATCACTAACAGCAACAGATTCCAACCTACCCAACTATCACTAACTGCAGCAGATTCCAACCTACTCAACTATCACTAAATGTAAGAGACCCACCTACCCAACTATCACTAACTGCAACAGAGTCCCACCTACCCAACTATCACTAAATGCAAGAGTCCCACCTACCCAACTATCCTTTACCACACAGAGTCCCACCTACCCAACTATCACTAACTGCATCAGAGTCCCACCTACCCAACTATCACTATATGCAAGAGTCCCACCTACCCAACTATCACTATATGCAAGAGTCCCACCTACCCAACTATCCTTTACCACACAGAGTCCCACCTACCCAACTATCACTAACTGCAACAGAGTCCCACCTACCCAACTGTCCTTTACCGCACAGAGTCCAACCTACCCAACCATCACTAACTGCAAAAGAGTCCCACATACCCAACTATCACTAACTGCAACAGAGTCCCAACTAGCCAATTATCAATAAGTACAGCAGAGCCCCACCTAACCAACTATCACTAACTGCAACAGAGTCCCAACTAGCCAATTATCAATAAGTACAGCAGAGTCCCACCTACCCAACCATCACTAACTGCAAAAGGGTCCCACCTACCCAACTTTCACTAACTGCAACAGAGTCCCAACTACCCAATAATCAATAACTACAGCAGAGTTCCACCTCCTCAACTATCACTAACTGCAACAGAGTCCCAAATACCCAATTATCAATAACTACAACAGAGTCCCACCTCCCCAACTATCACTAACTACAAGAGTCCCACCTACCCAACTATCACTAACTGCAACAGTCCCACCTACCCAACTATCACTAACTGCGCAGAGTCCCCCCTACCCAACCATCACTAACAGCAACAGAGTCCCACCTACCCAACTATCCTTTACTGCACAGAGTCCCACCTACCCAACCATCACTAACTGCGACAGAGTTCCACCTACCCAACTATCACTAACTGCAACCGAATCCCAACTACCCAACCATCACTAACTGCAACAGAGTCCCACCAACCCAACTATCCTTTGCTCACAGAGTCCCACCTACCCAACTATCACTAATTGCAACAGAGTCCCACCTCCCCAACTATCACTAACTACAACCGAGTCCCACCTACCCAACTATCACTAACTGCAACAGTCCCACCTACCCAACTATCACTAAATGCAACAGAGTCCCACCTGCACAACTATCACTTACTACAACAGAGTGACACCTAACCAACTATCACTAACTGAAACAGAGCCCCACCTGCTCAACTATCACTTACTACAACAGAGGTACACCTACCCAACTATCACTAACTGCAGCATAGTCCCACCTACCCAACTATCCTTTCCCTCACAGAGTCCCACCTACCCAATTATCACTAACTGCAACAGAGTCCCACCTACCCAACTATCGCTAACTGCAACAGAGTCCCACCTACCCAACCATCACTAACTGCAACAGAGTCCCACCTACTGAACTATCCTTTAACACACAGACCCCACCTACCCAACTATTACTAACTGCAACAGCGTTTTGCCTACCCAACTACTACTAAGTGCAATAGAGTCCCACCTACCCAACTATCCTTTACCACACAGAGTCCCACTTAAACGTCTATCACTAACTGCAACGGAGTCCCACCTACTCAATTACCACTAACTGCAACAGAGTCCCACCTACGCATCCATCACTAACTGCAGCATAGTCCCACCTGCCCAACTATCCTTTACCACACAGAGTCCCACGTACCCAACTATCACTAACTGCATCAGAGTCCCACCTACCAAACTATCACTAACTGCAACAGTGTCCCACCTATGCAACCATCACTAACTGCAACAGAGTCCCACCTCCCCAACTATCCCTAACTGCAACAGAGTCCCACCTACTCAATTATCAATAACTGCAACAGAGTCCCACCTACCCAACTATCACTAACAGCAACAGATTCCAACCTACCCAACTATCACTAAATGCAAGAGTCCCACCTACCCAACTATCCTTTACCACACAGAGTCCCACCTACCCAACTATCGCTAACTGCAGCAGAGTCCACCTACCCAATTATCACTAACAGCAACAGATTCCAACCTACCCAACTATCACTAACTGCAGCAGATTCCAACCTACCCAACTATCACTAAATGTAAGAGCCCCACCTACCCAACTATCCTTTACCACACAGAGTCCCACCTACCCAACTATCACTAACTGCAGCAGAGTCCACCTACCCAACTATCACTAACAGCAACAGATTCCAACCTACCCAACTATCACTAACTGCAGCAGATTCCAACCTACTCAACTATCACTAAATGTAAGAGTCCCACCTACCCAACTATCACTAACTGCAACAGAGTCTCACCTACCCAACTATCACTATATGCAAGAGTCCCACCTACCCAACTATCACTAAATGCAAGAGTCCCACCTACCCAACTATCCTTTACCACACAGAGTCCCACCTACCCAACTATCACTAACTGCATCAGAGTCCCACCTACCCAACTATCACTATATGCAAGAGTCCCACCTACCCAACTATCACTATATGCAAGAGTCCCACCTACCCAACTATCCTTTACCACACAGAGTCCCACCTACCCAACTATCACTAACTGCAACAGAGTCCCACCTACCCAACTGTCCTTTACCGCACAGAGTCCAACCTACCCAACCATCACTAACTGCAAAAGAGTCCCACCTACCCAACTATCACTAACTGCAACAGAGTCCCAACTAGCAAATTATCAATAAGTACAGCAGAGCCCCACCTAACCAACTATCACTAACTGCAACAGAGTCCCAACTAGCCAATTATCAATAAGTACAGCAGAGTCCCACCTACCCAACTATCACTAACAGCAACAGATTCCAACCTACCCAACTATCACTAACTGCAGCAGATTCCAACCTACCCAACTATCACTAAATGTAAGAGCCCCACCTACCCAACTATCCTTTACCACACAGAGTCCCACCTACCCAACTATCACTAACTGCAGCAGAGTCCACCTACCCAACTATCACTAACAGCAACAGATTCCAACCTACCCAACTATCACTAACTGCAGCAGATTCCAACCTACCCAACTATCACTAACTGCAACAGATTCCAACCTACCCAACTATCACTAAATGCAAGAGTCCCACCTACCCAACTATCCTTTACCACACAGAGTCCACCTACCCAACTATCACTAACAGCAACAGATTCCAACCTACCCAACTATCACTAACTGCAGCAGATTCCAACCTACCCAACTATCACTAACTGCAGCAGAGTCCACCTACCCAACTATCACTAACAGCAACAGATTCCAACCTACCCAACTATCACTAAATGCAAGAGTCCCACCTACCTTACTATCCTTTACCACACAGAGTCCCACCTACCCAACTATCACTAACTGCAGCAGAGTCCACCTACCCAACTATCACTAACAGCAACAGATTCCAACCTACCCAACTATCACTAACTGCAGCAGATTCCAACCTACCCAACTATCACTAAATGCAAGAGTCCCACCTACCCAACTATCCTTTACCACACAGAGTCCCACCTACCCAACTATAACTAACTGCATCAGAGTCCCACCTACCCAACTATCACTATATGCAAGAGTCCCACCTGACCAACTATCACTATATGCAAGAGTCCCACCTACCCAACTATCCTTTACCACACAGAGTCCCACCTACCCAACTATCACTAACTGCAACAGAGTCCCACCTACCCAACTGTCCTTTACCGCACAGAGTCCAAGCTACCCAACCATCACTAACTGCAAAAGAGTCCCACCTACCCAACTATCACTAACTGCAACAAAGTCCCAACTAGCCAATTATCAATAAGTACAGCAGAGTCCCACCTACCCAACTATCACTAACTGCAACAGAGTCCCAACTAGCCAATTATCAATAAGTACAGCAGAGTCCCACCTACCCAACCATCACTAACTGCAAAAGAGTCCCACCTACCCAACTTTCACTAACTGCAACAGAGTCCCAACTACCCAATAATCAATAACTACAGGAGAGTTCCACCTCCTCAACTATCACTAACTGCAACAGTGTACCACCTACCCAACTGTCACTAACTGCAACAGAGTCCCACCTACCCAACTGTCACTAACTGCAACAGAGTCCCAAATACCCAATTATCAATAACTACAACAGAGTCCCACCTACCCAACTATCACTGACTGCAACAAATCCCAACTACCCAACTATCTGTTACCGCACAGAGTCCCACCTAAAAAACTATCACTAACTGCAGAAGAGTCCCATCTACCCAACTATCCTTTACTGCACAAAGTCCCACCTACACAACTATCACTAACAGCAACAGAGTCCCAACTATACAACTATCACTAACTGCAACAGAGTCCCACCTGCACAACTATCACTAACTGCAGCAGACTCCCACCTACCCAACTATCCTTTACTGCACAAAGTCCCACCTACACAACTATCACTAACAGCAACAGAGTCCCAACTACCCAACTATAGCTTACTGCAACAGAGTACCACCTCCCCAACTATTACTAACTACAACAGAGTCCCACCTACCCAACTATCACTAACTGCATCAGAGTCCCACCTACCCAACTATCACTATATGCAAGAGTCCCACCTACCCAACTATCACTATATGCAAGAGTCCCACCTACCCAACTATCCTTTACCACACAGAGTCCAACCTACCCAACCATCACTAACTGCAAAAGAGTCCCACCTACCCAACTATCACTAACTGCAACAGAGTCCCAACTAGCCAATTATCAATAAGTACAGCAGAGCCCACCTAACCAACTATCACTAACTGCAACAGAGTCCCAACTAGCCAATTATCAATAAGTACAGCAGAGTCCCACCTACCCAACCATCACTAACTGCAAAAGAGTCCCACCTACCCAACTTTCACTAACTGCAACAGAGTCCCAACTACCCAATAATCAATAACTACAGCAGATTTCCACCTCCTCAACTATCACTAACTGCAACAGTGTACTACCTACCCAACTGTCACTAACTGCAACAGAGTCCCAAATACCCAATTATCAATAACTACAACAGAGTCCCACCTAACCATCACTGACTGCAACAGAGTCCCAACTACCCAACTATCTGTTACCGCACAGAGTCCCACCTAAAAAACTATCACTAACTGCAGAAGAGTCCCACCTACCCAACTATCCTTTACTGCACAAAGTCCCACCTACACAACTATCACTAACAGCAACAGAGTCCCAACTATCCAACTATCACTAACTGCAGCAGAGTCCCACCTACCAAACTATCACTAACTGCAACAGTGTCCCACCTATGCAACCATCACTAACTGCAACAGAGTCCCACCTCCCCAACTATCACTAACTGCAACAGAGTCCCACCTACTCAATTATCAATAACTGCAACAGAGTCCCACCTACCCAACTATCACTAACAGCAACAGATTCCAACCTACCCAACTATCACTAAATGCAAGAGTCCCACATACCCAACTATCCTTTACCACACAGAGTCCCACCTACCCAACTATCACTAACTGCAGCAGAGTCCACCTACCCAACTATCACTAACAGCAACAGATTCCAACCTACCCAACTATCACTAACTGCAGCAGATTCCAACCTACCCAACTATCACTAAATGTAAGAGTCCCACCTACCCAACTATCCTTTACCACACAGAGTCCCACCTACCCAACTAACACTAACTGCAGCAGAGTCCACCTACCCAACTATCACTAACAGCAACAGATTCCAACCTACCCAACTATCACTAACTGCAGCAGATTCCAACCTACTCAACTATCACTAAATGTAAGAGTCCCACCTACCCAACTATCACTAACTGCAACAGAGTCTCACCTACCCAACTATCACTATATGCAAGAGTCCCACCTACCCAACCATCACTAAATGCAAGAGTCCCACCTACCCAACTATCCTTTACCACACAGAGTCCCACCTACCCAACTATCACTAACTGCATCAGAGTCCCACCTACCCAACTATCACTATATGCAAGAGTCCCACCTACACAACTATCACTATATGCAAGAGTCCCACCTACCCAACTATCCTTTACCACACAGAGTCCCACCTACCCAACTATCACTAACTGCAACAGAGTCCCACCTACCCAACTGTCCTTTACCGCACAGATTCCAACCTACCCAACCATCACTAACTGCAAAAGAGTCCCACCTACCCAACTATCACTAACTGCAACAGAGTCCCAACTAGCCAATTATCAATAAGTACAGCAGAGCCCCACCTAACCAACTATCACTAACTGCAACAGAGTCCCAACTAGCCAATTATCAATAAGTACAGCAGAGTCCCACCTACCCAACCATCACTAACTGCAAAAGAGTCCCACCTACCCAACTTTCACTAACTGCAGCAGAGTCCACCTACCCAACTATCACTAACAGCAACAGATTCCAACCTACCCAACTATCACTAACTGCAGCAGATTCCAACCTACTCAACTATCACTAAATGTAAGAGTCCCACCTACCCAACTATCACTAACTGCAACAGAGTCTCACCTACCCAACTATCACTATATGCAAGAGTCCCACCTACCCAACTATCACTAAATGCAAGAGTCCCACCTACCCAACTATCCTTTACCACACAGAGTCCCACCTACCCAACTATCACTAACTGCATCAGAGTCCCACCTACCCAACTATCACTATATGCAAGAGTCCCACCTACCCAACTATCACTATATGCAAGAGTCCCACCTACCCAACTATCCTTTACCACACAGAGTCCCACCTACCCAACTATCACTAACTTCAACAGAGTCCCACCTACCCAACTGTCCTTTACCGCACAGAGTCCAACCTACCCAACCATCACTAACTGCAAAAGAGTCCCACCTACCCAACTATCACTAACTGCAACAGTGTACCACCTACCCAACTGTCACTAACTGCAACAGAGTCCCACCTACCCAACTGTCACTAACTGCAACAGAGTCCCAAATACCCAATTATCAATTACTACAACAGAGTCCCACCTACCCAACTATCACTGACTGCAACAGAGTCCCAACTACCCAACTATCTGTTACCGCACAGAGTCCCACCTAAAAAACTATCACTAACTGCAGAAGAGTCCCACCTACCCAACTATCCTTTACTGCACAAAGTCCCACCTACACAACTATCACTAACAGCAACAGAGTCCCAACTATCCAACTATCACTAACTGCAGCAGAGTCCCACCTGCACAACTATCACTAACTGCAGCAGACTCCCACCTACCCAACTATCCTTTACTGCACAAAGTCCCACCTACACAACTATCACTAACAGCAACAGAGTCCCAACTACCCAACTATAGCTTACTGCAACAGAGTCCCACCTCCCCAACTATTACTAACTACAACAGAGTCCCACCTACCCAACTATCACTAACTGCAACAGAGTCCCACCTACCCAAATATCACTAACTGTAACAAAGTCCCATCTACCCAACTATCAATAACTGCAACAGAGGCCCACCTACCCAACTATCACTAACTGCAACAGTCACATCTACCCAACTATCAGTAACTGCACAGAGTCCCACCTACCCAACTATCACTAACTGTAACATAATCCCACCTCCACAACTATCCATTACTGCACAGATTCCCACCTACCCAACTATAACTAACTGCAACAGAATCCCACCTCCCAACTATCCTTTACTGCACAGAGTCCCACCGACCCAACTATCACTAACTGCAGCAGAGTCCCACCTACCCAACTATCACTAACTGCAACAGTCCCACCTACCCAAATATCAGTAACTGCACAGAGTCCCACCTATCCAACTATCACTAACAGCAACCGAATCCCACCTCCCCAACTATCCTTTACTGCACAGAGTTCCACCTCCCCAACTATCACTAACTACAACAGAGTCCCACCTACCCAACTATCACTAACTGCAACAGAGTCCCAACTAGCAAATTATCAATAAGTACAGCAGAGCCCCACCTAACCAACTATCACTAACTGCAACAGAGTCCCAACTAGCCAATTATCAATAAGTACAGCAGAGTCCCACCTACCCAACTATCACTAACAGCAACAGATTCCAACCTACCCAACTATCACTAACTGCAGCAGATTCCAACCTACCCAACTATCACTAAATGTAAGAGCCCCACCTACCCAACTATCCTTTACCACACAGAGTCCCACCTACCCAACTATCACTAACTGCAGCAGAGTCCACCTACCCAACTATCACTAACAGCAACAGATTCCAACCTACCCAACTATCACTAACTGCAGCAGATTCCAACCTACCCAACTATCACTAACTGCAGCAGAGTCCCACCTACCCAACTATCACTAAATGTAAGAGCCCCACCTACCCAACTATCCTTTACCACACAGAGTCCCACCTACCCAACTATCACTAACTGCAGCAGAGTCCACCTACCCAACTATCACTAACAGCAACAGATTCCAACCTACCCAACTATCACTAACTGCAGCAGATTCCAACCTACCCAACTATCACTAACTGCAGCAGAGTCCCACCTACCCAACTATCCTTTACCACACAGAGTCCACCTACCCAACTATCACTAACAGCAACAGATTCCAACCTACCCAACTATCACTAACTGCAGCAGATTCCAACCTACCCAACTATCACTAACTGCAGCAGAGTCCACCTACCCAACTATCACTAACAGCAACAGATTCCAACCTACCCAACTATCACTAACTGCAGCAGAGTCCCACCTACCCAACTGTCCTTTACCGCACAGAGTCCAACCTACCCAACCATCACTAACTGCAAAAGAGTCCCACCTACCCAACTATCACTAACTGCAACAGAGTCCCAACTAGAAAATTATCAATAAGTACAGCAGAGCCCCACCTAACCAACTATCACTAACTGCAACAGAGTCCCAACTAGCCAATTATCAATAAGTACAGCAGAGTCCCACCTACCCAACTATCACTAACAGCAACAGATTCCAACCTACCCAACTATCACTAACTGCAGCAGATTCCAACCTACCCAACTATCACTAAATGTAAGAGCCCCACCTACCCAACTATCCTTTACCACACAGAGTCCCACCTACCCAACTATCACTAACTGCAGCAGAGTCCACCTACCCAACTATCACTAACAGCAACAGATTCCAACCTACCCAACTATCACTAACTGCAGCAGATTCCAACCTACCCAACTATCACTAACTGCAGCAGAGTCCCACCTACCCAACTATCCTTTACCACACAGAGTCCACCTACCCAACTATCACTAACAGCAACAGATTCCAACCTACCCAACTATCACTAACTGCAGCAGATTCCAACCTACCCAACTATCACTAACTGCAACAGAGTCCCACCTACCCAACTGTCCTTTACCGCACAGAGTCCAACCTACCCAACCATCACTAACTGCAAAAGAGTCCCACCTACCCAACTATCACTAACTGCAACAAAGTCCCAACTAGCCAATTATCAATAAGTACAGCAGAGTCCCACCTACCCAACCATCACTAACTGCAAAAGAGTCCCACCTACCCAACTTTCACTAACTGCAACAGAGTCCCAACTACCCAATAATCAATAACTACAGGAGAGTTCCACCTCCTCAACTATCACTAACTGCAACAGTGTACCACCTACCCAACTGTCACTAACTGCAACAGAGTCCCACCTACCCAACTGTCACTAACTGCAACAGAGTCCCAAATACCCAATTATCAATAACTACAACAGAGTCCCACCTACCCAACTATCACTGACTGCAACAAATCCCAACTACCCAACTATCTGTTACCGCACAGAGTCCCACCTAAAAAACTATCACTAACTGCAGAAGAGTCCCATCTACCCAACTATCCTTTACTGCACAAAGTCCCACCTACACAACTATCACTAACAGCAACAGAGTCCCAACTATACAACTATCACTAACTGCAACAGAGTCCCACCTGCACAACTATCACTAACTGCAGCAGACTCCCACCTACCCAACTATCCTTTACTGCACAAAGTCCCACCTACACAACTATCACTAACAGCAACAGAGTCCCAACTACCCAACTATAGCTTACTGCAACAGAGTACCACCTCCCCAACTATTACTAACTACAACAGAGTCCCACCTACCCAACTATCACTAACTGCATCAGAGTCCCACCTACCCAACTATCACTATATGCAAGAGTCCCACCTACCCAACTATCACTATATGCAAGAGTCCCACCTACCCAACTATCCTTTACCACACAGAGTCCAACCTACCCAACCATCACTAACTGCAAAAGAGTCCCACTTACCCAACTATCACTAACTGCAACAGAGTCCCAACTAGCCAATTATCAATAAGTACAGCAGAGCCCCACCTAACCAACTATCACTAACTGCAACAGAGTCCCAACTAGCCAATTATCAATAAGTACAGCAGAGTCCCACCTACCCAACCATCACTAACTGCAAAAGAGTCCCACCTACCCAACTTTCACTAACTGCAACAGAGTCCCAACTACCCAATAATCAATAACTACAGCAGATTTCCACCTCCTCAACTATCACTAACTGCAACAGTGTACTACCTACCCAACTGTCACTAACTGCAACAGAGTCCCAAATACCCAATTATCAATAACTACAACAGAGTCCCACCTAACCATCACTGACTGCAACAGAGTCCCAACTACCCAACTATCTGTTACCGCACAGAGTCCCACCTAAAAAACTATCACTAACTGCAGAAGAGTCCCACCTACCCAACTATCCTTTACTGCACAAAGTCCCACCTACACAACTATCACTAACAGCAACAGAGTCCCAACTATCCAACTATCACTAACTGCAGCAGAGTCCCACCTACCAAACTATCACTAACTGCAACAGTGTCCCACCTATGCAACCATCACTAACTGCAACAGAGTCCCACCTCCCCAACTATCACTAACTGCAACAGAGTCCCACCTACTCAATTATCAATAACTGCAACAGAGTCCCACCTACCCAACTATCACTAACAGCAACAGATTCCAACCTACCCAACTATCACTAAATGCAAGAGTCCCACCTACCCAACTATCCTTTACCACACAGAGTCCCACCTACCCAACTATCACTAACTGCAGCAGAGTCCACCTACCCAACTATCACTAACAGCAACAGATTCCAACCTACCCAACTATCACTAACTGCAGCAGATTCCAACCTACCCAACTATCACTAAATGTAAGAGTCCCACCTACCCAACTATCCTTTACCACACAGAGTCCCACCTACCCAACTAACACTAACTGCAGCAGAGTCCACCTACCCAACTATCACTAACAGCAACAGATTCCAACCTACCCAACTATCACTAAATGCAGCAGATTCCAACCTACTCAACTATCACTAAATGTAAGAGTCCCACCTACCCAACTATCACTAACTGCAACAGAGTCTCACCTACCCAACTATCACTATATGCAAGAGTCCCACCTACCCAACCATCACTAAATGCAAGAGTCCCACCTACCCAACTATCCTTTACCACACAGAGTCCCACCTACCCAACTATCACTAACTGCATCAGAGTCCCACCTACCCAACTATCACTATATGCAAGAGTCCCACCTACACAACTATCACTATATGCAAGAGTCCCACCTACCCAACTATCCTTTACCACACAGAGTCCCACCTACCCAACTATCACTAACTGCAACAGAGTCCCACCTACCCAACTGTCCTTTACCGCACAGATTCCAACCTACCCAACCATCACTAACTGCAAAAGAGTCCCACCTACCCAACTATCACTAACTGCAACAGAGTCCCAACTAGCCAATTATCAATAAGTACAGCAGAGCCCCACCTAACCAACTATCACTAACTGCAACAGAGTCCCAACTAGCCAATTATCAATAAGTACAGCAGAGTCCCACCTACCCAACCATCACTAACTGCAAAAGAGTCCCACCTACCCAACTTTCACTAACTGCAGCAGAGTCCACCTACCCAACTATCACTAACAGCAACAGATTCCAACCTACCCAACTATCACTAACTGCAGCAGATTCCAACCTACTCAACTATCACTAAATGTAAGAGTCCCACCTACCCAACTATCACTAACTGCAACAGAGTCTCACCTACCCAACTATCACTATATGCAAGAGTCCCACCTACCCAACTATCACTAAATGCAAGAGTCCCACCTACCCAACTATCCTTTACCACACAGAGTCCCACCTACCCAACTATCACTAACTGCATCAGAGTCCCACCTACCCAACTATCACTATATGCAAGAGTCCCACCTACCCAACTATCACTATATGCAAGAGTCCCACCTACCCAACTATCCTTTACCACACAGAGTCCCACCTACCCAACTATCACTAACTTCAACAGAGTCCCACCTACCCAACTGTCCTTTACCGCACAGAGTCCAACTTACCCAACCATCACTAACTGCAAAAGAGTCCCACCTACCCAACTATCACTAACTGCAACAGTGTACCACCTACCCAACTGTCACTAACTGCAACAGAGTCCCACCTACCCAACTGTCACTAACTGCAACAGAGTCCCAAATACCCAATTATCAATTACTACAACAGAGTCCCACCTACCCAACTATCACTGACTGCAACAGAGTCCCAACTACCCAACTATCTGTTACCGCACAGAGTCCCACCTAAAAAACTATCACTAACTGCAGAAGAGTCCCACCTACCCAACTATCCTTTACTGCACAAAGTCCCACCTACACAACTATCACTAACAGCAACAGAGTCCCAACTATCTAACTATCACTAACTGCAGCAGAGTCCCACCTGCACAACTATCACTAACTGCAGCAGACTCCCACCTACCCAACTATCCTTTACTGCACAAAGTCCCACCTACACAGCTATCACTAACAGCAACAGAGTCCCAACTACCCAACTATAGCTTACTGCAACAGAGTCCCACCTCCCCAACTATTACTAACTACAACAGAGTCCCACCTACCCAACTATCACTAACTGCAACAGAGTCCCACCTACCCAAATATCACTAACTGTAACAAAGTCCCATCTACCCAACTATCAATAACTGCAACAGAGTCCCACCTACCCAACTATCACTAACTGCAACAGTCACATCTACCCAACTATCAGTAACTGCACAGAGTCCCACCTACCCAACTATCACTAACTGTAACATAATCCCACCTCCACAACTATCCATTACTGCACAGATTCCCACCTACCCAACTATAACTAACTGCAACAGAATCCCACCTCCCAACTATCCTTTACTGCACAGAGTCCCACCGACCCAACTATCACTAACTGCAGCAGAGTCCCACCTACCCAACTATCACTAACTGCAACAGTCCCACCTACCCAAATATCAGTAACTGCACAGAGTCCCACCTATCCAACTATCACTAACAGCAACCGAATCCCACCTCCCCAACTATCCTTTACTGCACAGAGTTCCACCTCCCCAACTATCACTAACTACAACAGAGTCCCACCTACCCAACTATCACTAACTGCAACAGAGTCCCAACTAGCAAATTATCAATAAGTACAGCAGAGCCCCACCTAACCAACTATCACTAACTGCAACAGAGTCCCAACTAGCCAATTATCAATAAGTACAGCAGAGTCCCACCTACCCAACTATCACTAACAGCAACAGATTCCAACCTACCCAACTATCACTAACTGCAGCAGATTCCAACCTACCCAACTATCACTAAATGTAAGAGCCCCACCTACCCAACTATCCTTTACCACACAGAGTCCCACCTACCCAACTATCACTAACTGCAGCAGAGTCCACCTACCCAACTATCACTAACAGCAACAGATTCCAACCTACCCAACTATCACTAACTGCAGCAGATTCCAACCTACCCAACTATCACTAACTGCAGCAGAGTCCCACCTACCCAACTATCACTAAATGTAAGAGCCCCACCTACCCAACTATCCTTTACCACACAGAGTCCCACCTACCCAACCATCACTAACTGCAGCAGAGTCCACCTACCCAACTATCACTAACAGCAACAGATTCCAACCTACCCAACTATCACTAACTGCAGCAGATTCCAACCTACCCAACTATCACTAACTGCAGCAGAGTCCCACCTACCCAACTATCCTTTACCACACAGAGTCCACCTACCCAACTATCACTAACAGCAACAGATTCCAACCTACCCAACTATCACTAACTGCAGCAGATTCCAACCTACCCAACTATCACTAACTGCAGCAGAGTCCACCTACCCAACTATCACTAACAGCAACAGATTCCAACCTACCCAACTATCACTAACTGCAGTAGAGTCCCACCTACCCAACTGTCCTTTACCGCACAGAGTCCAACCTACCCAACCATCACTAACTGCAAAAGAGTCCCACCTACCCAACTATCACTAACTGCAACAGAGTCCCAACTAGCAAATTATCAATAAGTACAGCAGAGCCCCACCTAACCAACTATCACTAACTGCAACAGAGTCCCAACTAGCCAATTATCAATAAGTACAGCAGAGTCCCACCTACCCAACTATCACTAACAGCAACAGATTCCAACCTACCCAACTATCACTAACTGCAGCAGATTCCAACCTACCCAACTATCACTAAATGTAAGAGCCCCACCTACCCAACTATCCTTTACCACACAGAGTCCCACCTACCCAACTATCACTAACTGCAGCAGAGTCCACCTACCCAACTATCACTAACAGCAACAGATTCCAACCTACCCAACTATCACTAACTGCAGCAGATTCCAACCTACCCAACTATCACTAACTGCAGCAGAGTCCCACCTACCCAACTATCCTTTACCACACAGAGTCCACCTACCCAACTATCACTAACAGCAACAGATTCCAACCTACCCAACTATCACTAACTGCAGCAGATTCCAACCTACCCAACTATCACTAACTGCAACAGAGTCCCACCTACCCAACTGTCCTTTACCGCACAGAGTCCAACCTACCCAACCATCACTAACTGCAAAAGAGTCCCACCTACCCAACTATCACTAACTGCAACAAAGTCCCAACTAGCCAATTATCAATAAGTACAGCAGAGTCCCACCTACCCAACCATCACTAACTGCAAAAGAGTCCCACCTACCCAACTTTCACTAACTGCAACAGAGTCCCAACTACCCAATAATCAATAACTACAGGAGAGTTCCACCTCCTCAACTATCACTAACTGCAACAGTGTACCACCTACCCAACTGTCACTAACTGCAACAGAGTCCCACCTACCCAACTGTCACTAACTGCAACAGAGTCCCAAATACCCAATTATCAATAACTACAACAGAGTCCCACCTACCCAACTATCACTGACTGCAACAAATCCCAACTACCCAACTATCTGTTACCGCACAGAGTCCCACCTAAAAAACTATCACTAACTGCAGAAGAGTCCCATCTACCCAACTATCCTTTACTGCACAAAGTCCCACCTACACAACTATCACTAACAGCAACAGAGTCCCAACTATACAACTATCACTAACTGCAACAGAGTCCCACCTGCACAACTATCACTAACTGCAGCAGACTCCCACCTACCCAACTATCCTTTACTGCACAAAGTCCCACCTACACAACTATCACTAACAGCAACAGAGTCCCAACTACCCAACTATAGCTTACTGCAACAGAGTACCACCTCCCCAACTATTACTAACTACAACAGAGTCCCACCTACCCAACTATCACTAACTGCATCAGAGTCCCACCTACCCAACTATCACTATATGCAAGAGTCCCACCTACCCAACTATCACTATATGCAAGAGTCCCACCTACCCAACTATCCTTTACCACACAGAGTCCAACCTACCCAACCATCACTAACTGCAAAAGAGTCCCACCTACCCAACTATCACTAACTGCAACAGAGTCCCAACTAGCCAATTATCAATAAGTACAGCAGAGCCCCACCTAACCAACTATCACTAACTGCAACAGAGCCCCAACTAGCCAATTATCAATAAGTACAGCAGAGTCCCACCTACCCAGCCATCACTAACTGCAAAAGAGTCCCACCTACCCAACTTTCACTAACTGCAACAGAGTCCCAACTACCCAATAATCAATAACTACAGCAGATTTCCACCTCCTCAACTATCACTAACTGCAACAGTGTACTACCTACCCAACTGTCACTAACTGCAACAGAGTCCCAAATACCCAATTATCAATAACTACAACAGAGTCCCACCTAACCATCACTGACTGCAACAGAGTCCCAACTACCCAACTATCTGTTACCGCACAGAGTCCCACCTAAAAAACTATCACTAACTGCAGAAGAGTCCCACCTACCCAACTATCCTTTACTGCACAAAGTCCCACCTACACAACTATCACTAACAGCAACAGAGTCCCAACTATCCAACTATCACTAACTGCAGCAGAGTCCCACCTACCAAACTATCACTAACTGCAACAGTGTCCCACCTATGCAACCATCACTAACTGCAACAGAGTCCCACCTCCCCAACTATCACTAACTGCAACAGAGTCCCACCTACTCAATTATCAATAACTGCAACAGAGTCCCACCTACCCAACTATCACTAACAGCAACAGATTCCAACCTACCCAACTATCCCTAAATGCAAGAGTCCCACCTACCCAACTATCCTTTACCACACAGAGTCCCACCTACCCAACTATCACTAACTGCAGCAGAGTCCACCTACCCAACTATCACTAACAGCAACAGATTCCAACCTACCCAACTATCACTAACTGCAGCAGATTCCAACCTACCCAACTATCACTAAATGTAAGAGTCCCACCTACCCAACTATCCTTTACCACACAGAGTCCCACCTACCCAACTAACACTAACTGCAGCAGAGTCCACCTACCCAACTATCACTAACAGCAACAGATTCCAACCTACCCAACTATCACTAACTGCAGCAGATTCCAACCTACTCAACTATCACTAAATGTAAGAGTCCCACCTACCCAACTATCACTAACTGCAACAGAGTCTCACCTACCCAACTATCACTATATGCAAGAGTCCCACCTACCCAACCATCACTAAATGCAAGAGTCCCACCTACCCAACTATCCTTTACCACACAGAGTCCCACCTACCCAACTATCACTAACTGCATCAGAGTCCCACCTACCCAACTATCACTATATGCAAGAGTCCCACCTACACAACTATCACTATATGCAAGAGTCCCACCTACCCAACTATCCTTTACCGCACAGAGTCCCACCTACCCAACTATCACTAACTGCAACAGAGTCCCACCTACCCAACTGTCCTTTACCGCACAGATTCCAACCTACCCAACCATCACTAACTGCAAAAGAGTCCCACCTACCCAACTATCACTAACTGCAACAGAGTCCCAACTAGCCAATTATCAATAAGTACAGCAGAGCCCCACCTAACCAACTATCACTAACTGCAACAGAGTCCCAACTAGCCAATTATCAATAAGTACAGCAGAGTCCCACCTACCCAACCATCACTAACTGCAAAAGAGTCCCACCTACCCAACTTTCACTAACTGCAGCAGAGTCCACCTACCCAACTATCACTAACAGCAACAGATTCCAACCTACCCAACTATCACTAACTGCAGCAGATTCCAACCTACTCAACTATCACTAAATGTAAGAGTCCCACCTACCCAACTATCACTAACTGCAACAGAGTCTCACCTACCCAACTATCACTATATGCAAGAGTCCCACCTACCCAACTATCACTAAATGCAAGAGTCCCACCTACCCAACTATCCTTTACCACACAGAGTCCCGCCTACCCAACTATCACTAACTGCATCAGAGTCCCACCTACCCAACTATCACTATATGCAAGAGTCCCACCTACCCAACTATGACTATATGCAAGAGTCCCACCTACCCAACTATCCTTTACCACACAGAGTCCCACCTACCCAACTATCACTAACTTCAACAGAGTCCCACCTACCCAACTGTCCTTTACCGCACAGAGTCCAACCTACCCAACCATCACTAACTGCAAAAGAGTCCCACCTACCCAACTATCACTAACTGCAACAGTGTACCACCTACCCAACTGTCACTAACTGCAACAGAGTCCCACCTACCCAACTGTCACTAACTGCAACAGAGTCCCAAATACCCAATTATCAATTACTACAACAGAGTCCCACCTACCCAACTATCACTGACTGCAACAGAGTCCCAACTACCCAACTATCTGTTACCGCACAGAGTCCCACCTAAAAAACTATCACTAACTGCAGAAGAGTCCCACCTACCCAACTATCCTTTACTGCACAAAGTCCCACCTACACAACTATCACTAACAGCAACAGAGTCCCAACTATCCAACTATCACTAACTGCAGCAGAGTCCCACCTGCACAACTATCACTAACTGCAGCAGACTCCCACCTACCCAACTATCCTTTACTGCACAAAGTCCCACCTACACAACTATCACTAACAGCAACAGAGTCCCAACTACCCAACTATAGCTTACTGCAACAGAGTCCCACCTCCCCAACTATTACTAACTACAACAGAGTCCCACCTACCCAACTATCACTAACTGCAACAGAGTCCCACCTACCCAAATATCACTAACTGTAACAAAGTCCCATCTACCCAACTATCAATAACTGCAACAGAGTCCCACCTACCCAACTATCACTAACTGCAACAGTCACATCTACCCAACTATCACTAACTGCATCAGAGTCCCACCTACCCAACTATCACTATATGCAAGAGTCCCACCTACCCAACTATCACTATATGCAAGAGTCCCAGCTACCCAACTATCCTTTACCACACAGAGTCCAACCTACCCAACCATCACTAACTGCAAAAGAGTCCCACCTACCCAACTATCACTAACTGCAACAGAGTCCCAACTAGCCAATTATCAATAAGTACAGCAGAGCCCCACCTAACCAACTATCACTAACTGCAACAGAGCCCCAACTAGCCAATTATCAATAAGTACAGCAGAGTCCCACCTACCCAACCATCACTAACTGCAAAAGAGTCCCACCTACCCAACTTTCACTAACTGCAACAGAGTCCCAACTACCCAATAATCAATAACTACAGCAGATTTCCACCTCCTCAACTATCACTAACTGCAACAGTGTACTACCTACCCAACTGTCACTAACTGCAACAGAGTCCCAAATACCCAATTATCAATAACTACAACAGAGTCCCACCTAACCATCACTGACTGCAACAGAGTCCCAACTACCCAACTATCTGTTACCGCACAGAGTCCCACCTAAAAAACTATCACTAACTGCAGAAGAGTCCCACCTACCCAACTATCCTTTACTGCACAAAGTCCCACCTACACAACTATCACTAACAGCAACAGAGTCCCAACTATCCAACTATCACTAACTGCAGCAGAGTCCCACCTACCAAACTATCACTAACTGCAACAGTGTCCCACCTATGCAACCATCACTAACTGCAACAGAGTCCCACCTCCCCAACTATCACTAACTGCAACAGAGTCCCACCTACTCAATTATCAATAACTGCAACAGAGTCCCACCTACCCAACTATCACTAACAGCAACAGATTCCAACCTACCCAACTATCCCTAAATGCAAGAGTCCCACCTACCCAACTATCCTTTACCACACAGAGTCCCACCTACCCAACTATCACTAACTGCAGCAGAGTCCACCTACCCAACTATCACTAACAGCAACAGATTCCAACCTACCCAACTATCACTAACTGCAGCAGATTCCAACCTACCCAACTATCACTAAATGTAAGAGTCCCACCTACCCAACTATCCTTTACCACACAGAGTCCCACCTACCCAACTAACACTAACTGCAGCAGAGTCCACCTACCCAACTATCACTAACAGCAACAGATTCCAACCTACCCAACTATCACTAACTGCAGCAGATTCCAACCTACTCAACTATCACTAATTGTAAGAGTCCCACCTACCCAACTATCACTAACTGCAACAGAGTCTCACCTACCCAACTATCACTATATGCAAGAGTCCCACCTACCCAACCATCACTAAATGCAAGAGTCCCACCTACCCAACTATCCTTTACCACACAGAGTCCCACCTACCCAACTATCACTAACTGCATCAGAGTCCCACCTACCCAACTATCACTATATGCAAGAGTCCCACCTACACAACTATCACTATATGCAAGAGTCCCACCTACCCAACTATCCTTTACCGCACAGAGTCCCACCTACCCAACTATCACTAACTGCAACAGAGTCCCACCTACCCAACTGTCCTTTACCGCACAGATTCCAACCTACCCAACCATCACTAACTGCAAAAGAGTCCCACCTACCCAACTATCACTAACTGCAACAGAGTCCCAACTAGCCAATTATCAATAAGTACAGCAGAGCCCCACCTAACCAACTATCACTAACTGCAACAGAGTCCCAACTAGCCAATTATCAATAAGTACAGCAGAGTCCCACCTACCCAACCATCACTAACTGCAAAAGAGTCCCACCTACCCAACTTTCACTAACTGCAGCAGAGTCCACCTACCCAACTATCACTAACAGCAACAGATTCCAACCTACCCAACTATCACTAACTGCAGCAGATTCCAACCTACTCAACTATCACTAAATGTAAGAGTCCCACCTACCCAACTATCACTAACTGCAACAGAGTCTCACCTACCCAACTATCACTATATGCAAGAGTCCCACCTACCCAACTATCACTAAATGCAAGAGTCCCACCTACCCAACTATCCTTTACCACACAGAGTCCCGCCTACCCAACTATCACTAACTGCATCAGAGTCCCACCTACCCAACTATCACTATATGCAAGAGTCCCACCTACCCAACTATGACTATATGCAAGAGTCCCACCTACCCAACTATCCTTTACCACACAGAGTCCCACCTACCCAACTATCACTAACTTCAACAGAGTCCCACCTACCCAACTGTCCTTTACCGCACAGAGTCCAACCTACCCAACCATCACTAACTGCAAAAGAGTCCCACCTACCCAACTATCACTAACTGCAACAGTGTACCACCTACCCAACTGTCACTAACTGCAACAGAGTCCCACCTACCCAACTGTCACTAACTGCAACAGAGTCCCAAATACCCAATTATCAATTACTACAACAGAGTCCCACCTACCCAACTATCACTGACTGCAACAGAGTCCCAACTACCCAACTATCTGTTACCGCACAGAGTCCCACCTAAAAAACTATCACTAACTGCAGAAGAGTCCCACCTACCCAACTATCCTTTACTGCACAAAGTCCCACCTACACAACTATCACTAACAGCAACAGAGTCCCAACTATCCAACTATCACTAACTGCAGCAGAGTCCCACCTGCACAACTATCACTAACTGCAGCAGACTCCCACCTACCCAACTATCCTTTACTGCACAAAGTCCCACCTACACAACTATCACTAACAGCAACAGAGTCCCAACTACCCAACTATAGCTTACTGCAACAGAGTCCCACCTCCCCAACTATTACTAACTACAACAGAGTCCCACCTACCCAACTATCACTAACTGCAACAGAGTCCCACCTACCCAAATATCACTAACTGTAACAAAGTCCCATCTACCCAACTATCAATAACTGCAACAGAGTCCCACCTACCCAACTATCCTTTACTGCACAAAGTCCCACCTACACAACTATCACTAACAGCAACAGAGTCCCAACTATCCAACTATCACTAACTGCAGCAGAGTCCCACCTGCACAACTATCACTAACTGCAGCAGACTCCCACCTACCCAACTATCCTTTACTGCACAAAGTCCCACCTACACAACTATAGCTTACTGCAACAGAGTCCCACCTCCCCAACTATTACTAACTACAACAGAGTCCCACCTACCCAACTATCACTAACTGCAACAGAGTCCCACCTACCCAAATATCACTAACTGTAACAAAGTCCCATCTACCCAACTATCAATAACTGCAACAGAGTCCCACCTACCCAACTATCACTAACTGCAACAGTCACATCTACCCAACTATCAGTAACTGCACAGAGTCCCACCTACCCAACTATCACTAACTGTAACATAATCCCACCTCCACAACTATCCATTACTGCACAGATTCCCACCTACCCAACTATAACTAACTGCAACAGAATCCCACCTCCCAACTATCCTTTACTGCACAGAGTCCCACCGACCCAACTATCACTAACTGCAGCAGAGTCCCACCTACCCAACTATCACTAACAGCAACCGAATCCCACCTCCCCAACTATCCTTTACTGCACAGAGTTCCACCTCCCCAACTATCACTAACTACAACAGAGTCCCACCTACCCAACTATCACTAACTGCAACAGTCCCACCTACCCAACTATCACTAACTGCAACCGAATCCCAACTACCCAACCATCACTAACTGCAACAGAGTCCCACCAACCCAACTATCCTTTGCTCACAGAGTCCCACCTACCCAACTATCACTAACTGCAACAGAGTCCCACCTCCCCAACTATCACTAACTACAACCGAGTCCCACCTACCCAACTATCACTAACTGCAACAGTCCCACCTACCCAACTATCACTAAATGCAACAGAGTCCCACCTGCACAACTATCACTTACTACAACAGAGTGACACCTAACCAACTATCACTAACTGAAACAGAGCCCCACCTACTCAACTATCACTAACTGCAACAGTGTACCACCTACCCAACTGTCACTAACTGCAACAGAGTCCCACCTACCCAACTGTCACTAACTGCAACAGAGTCCCAAATACCCAATTATCAATTACTACAACAGAGTCCCACCTACCCAACTATCACTGACTGCAACAGAGTCCCAACTACCCAACTATCTGTTACCGCACAGAGTCCCACCTAAAAAACTATCACTAACTGCAGAAGAGTCCCACCTACCCAACTATCCTTTACTGCACAAAGTCCCACCTACACAACTATCACTAACAGCAACAGAGTCCCAACTATCCAACTATCACTAACTGCAGCAGAGTCCCACCTGCACAACTATCACTAACTGCAGCAGACTCCCACCTACCCAACTATCCTTTACTGCACAAAGTCCCACCTACACAACTATCACTAACAGCAACAGAGTCCCAACTACCCAACTATAGCTTACTGCAACAGAGTCCCACCTCCCCAACTATTACTAACTACAACAGAGTCCCACCTACCCAACTATCACTAACTGCAACAGAGTCCCACCTACCCAAATATCACTAACTGTAACAAAGTCCCATCTACCCAACTATCAATAACTGCAACAGAGTCCCACCTACCCAACTATCACTAACTGCAACAGTCACATCTACCCAACTATCACTAACTGCATCAGAGTCCCACCTACCCAACTATCACTATATGCAAGAGTCCCACCTACCCAACTATCACTATATGCAAGAGTCCCACCTACCCAACTATCCTTTACCACACAGAGTCCAACCTACCCAACCATCACTAACTGCAAAAGAGTCCCACCTACCCAACTATCACTAACTGCAACAGAGTCCCAACTAGCCAATTATCAATAAGTACAGCAGAGCCCCACCTAACCAACTATCACTAACTGCAACAGAGCCCCAACTAGCCAATTATCAATAAGTACAGCAGAGTCCCACCTACCCAACCATCACTAACTGCAAAAGAGTCCCACCTACCCAACTTTCACTAACTGCAACAGAGTCCCAACTACCCAATAATCAATAACTACAGCAGATTTCCACCTCCTCAACTATCACTAACTGCAACAGTGTACTACCTACCCAACTGTCACTAACTGCAACAGAGTCCCAAATACCCAATTATCAATAACTACAACAGAGTCCCACCTAACCATCACTGACTGCAACAGAGTCCCAACTACCCAACTATCTGTTACCGCACAGAGTCCCACCTAAAAAACTATCACTAACTGCAGAAGAGTCCCACCTACCCAACTATCCTTTACTGCACAAAGTCCCACCTACACAACTATCACTAACAGCAACAGAGTCCCAACTATCCAACTATCACTAACTGCAGCAGAGTCCCACCTACCAAACTATCACTAACTGCAACAGTGTCCCACCTATGCAACCATCACTAACTGCAACAGAGTCCCACCTCCCCAACTATCACTAACTGCAACAGAGTCCCACCTACTCAATTATCAATAACTGCAACAGAGTCCCACCTACCCAACTATCACTAACAGCAACAGATTCCAACCTACCCAACTATCCCTAAATGCAAGAGTCCCACCTACCCAACTATCCTTTACCACACAGAGTCCCACCTACCCAACTATCACTAACTGCAGCAGAGTCCACCTACCCAACTATCACTAACAGCAACAGATTCCAACCTACCCAACTATCACTAACTGCAGCAGATTCCAACCTACCCAACTATCACTAAATGTAAGAGTCCCACCTACCCAACTATCCTTTACCACACAGAGTCCCACCTACCCAACTATCACTAACTGCAACAGAGTCTCACCTACCCAACTATCACTATATGCAAGAGTCCCACCTACCCAACCATCACTAAATGCAAGAGTCCCACCTACCCAACTATCCTTTACCACACAGAGTCCCACCTACCCAACTATCACTAACTGCATCAGAGTCCCACCTACCCAACTATCACTATATGCAAGAGTCCCACCTACACAACTATCACTATATGCAAGAGTCCCACCTACCCAACTATCCTTTACCGCACAGAGTCCCACCTACCCAACTATCACTAACTGCAACAGAGTCCCACCTACCCAACTGTCCTTTACCGCACAGATTCCAACCTACCCAACCATCACTAACTGCAAAAGAGTCCCACCTACCCAACTATCACTAACTGCAACAGAGTCCCAACTAGCCAATTATCAATAAGTACAGCAGAGCCCCACCTAACCAACTATCACTAACTGCAACAGAGTCCCAACTAGCCAATTATCAATAAGTACAGCAGAGTCCCACCTACCCAACCATCACTAACTGCAAAAGAGTCCCACCTACCCAACTTTCACTAACTGCAGCAGAGTCCACCTACCCAACTATCACTAACAGCAACAGATTCCAACCTACCCAACTATCACTAACTGCAGCAGATTCCAACCTACTCAACTATCACTAAATGTAAGAGTCCCACCTACCCAACTATCACTAACTGCAACAGAGTCTCACCTACCCAACTATCACTATATGCAAGAGTCCCACCTACCCAACTATCACTAAATGCAAGAGTCCCACCTACCCAACTATCCTTTACCACACAGAGTCCCGCCTACCCAACTATCACTAACTGCATCAGAGTCCCACCTACCCAACTATCACTATATGCAAGAGTCCCACCTACCCAACTATGACTATATGCAAGAGTCCCACCTACCCAACTATCCTTTACCACACAGAGTCCCACCTACCCAACTATCACTAACTTCAACAGAGTCCCACCTACCCAACTGTCCTTTACCGCACAGAGTCCAACCTACCCAACCATCACTAACTGCAAAAGAGTCCCACCTACCCAACTATCACTAACTGCAACAGTGTACCACCTACCCAACTGTCACTAACTGCAACAGAGTCCCACCTACCCAACTGTCACTAACTGCAACAGAGTCCCAAATACCCAATTATCAATTACTACAACAGAGTCCCACCTACCCAACTATCACTGACTGCAACAGAGTCCCAACTACCCAACTATCTGTTACCGCACAGAGTCCCACCTAAAAAACTATCACTAACTGCAGAAGAGTCCCACCTACCCAACTATCCTTTACTGCACAAAGTCCCACCTACACAACTATCACTAACAGCAACAGAGTCCCAACTATCCAACTATCACTAACTGCAGCAGAGTCCCACCTGCACAACTATCACTAACTGCAGCAGACTCCCACCTACCCAACTATCCTTTACTGCACAAAGTCCCACCTACACAACTATAGCTTACTGCAACAGAGTCCCACCTCCCCAACTATTACTAACTACAACAGAGTCCCACCTACCCAACTATCACTAACTGCAACAGAGTCCCACCTACCCAAATATCACTAACTGTAACAAAGTCCCATCTACCCAACTATCAATAACTGCAACAGAGTCCCACCTACCCAACTATCACTAACTGCAACAGTCACATCTACCCAACTATCAGTAACTGCACAGAGTCCCACCTACCCAACTATCACTAACTGTAACATAATCCCACCTCCACAACTATCCATTACTGCACAGATTCCCACCTACCCAACTATAACTAACTGCAACAGAATCCCACCTCCCAACTATCCTTTACTGCACAGAGTCCCACCGACCCAACTATCACTAACTGCAGCAGAGTCCCACCTACCCAACTATCACTAACAGCAACCGAATCCCACCTCCCCAACTATCCTTTACTGCACAGAGTTCCACCTCCCCAACTATCACTAACTACAACAGAGTCCCACCTACCCAACTATCACTAACTGCAACAGTCCCACCTACCCAACTATCACTAACTGCAACCGAATCCCAACTACCCAACCATCACTAACTGCAACAGAGTCCCACCAACCCAACTATCCTTTGCTCACAGAGTCCCACCTACCCAACTATCACTAACTGCAACAGAGTCCCACCTCCCCAACTATCACTAACTACAACCGAGTCCCACCTACCCAACTATCACTAACTGCAACAGTCCCACCTACCCAACTATCACTAAATGCAACAGAGTCCCACCTGCACAACTATCACTTACTACAACAGAGTGACACCTAACCAACTATCACTAACTGAAACAGATCCCCACCTACTCAACTTTCACTTACTACAACAGAGGTCCACCTACCCAACTATCACTAACTGCAGCATAGTCCCACCTACCCAATTATCCTTTCCCTCACAGAGTCCCACCTACCCAATTATCACTAACTGCAACAGAGTCCCACCTACCCAACTATCGCTAACTGCAACAGAGTCCCACCTACCCAACCATCACTAACTGCAACAGAGTCCCACCTACTGAACTATCCTTTAACACACAGACCCCACCTACCCAACTATCACTAACTGCAACAGAGTCCCACCTACCCAACTATCCTTTACCACACAGAGTCCCACTTAAACGTCTATCACTAACTGCAACGGAGTCCCACCTACTCAATTACCACTAACTGCAACAGAGTCCCACCTACACATCCATCACTACCTGCAGCATAGTCCCACCTGCTCAACTATCCTTTACCACACAGAGTCCCACGTACCCAACTATCACAAACTGCATCAGAGTCCCACCTACCAAACTATCACTAACTGCAACAGTGTCCCACCTATGCAACCATCACTAACTGCAACAGAGTCCCACCTCCCCAACTATCACTAACTGCAACAGAGTCCCACCTACTCAATTATCAATAACTGCAACAGAGTCCTACTTCCCAACTATCACTAACAGCAACAGATTCCAACCTACCCAACTATCACTAAATGCAAGAGTCCCACCTACCCAACTATCCTTTACCACACAGAGTCCCACCTACCCAACTATCACTAACTGCAGCAGAGTCCACCTACCCAACTATCACTAACAGCAACAGATTCCAACCTACCCAACTATCACTAACTGCAGCAGATTCCAACCTACCCAACTATCACTAAATGTAAGAGCCCCACCTACCCAACTGTCCTTTACCACACAGAGTCCCACCTACCCAACTATCACTAACTGCAGCAGAGTCCACCTACCCAACTATCACTAACAGCAACAGATTCCAACCTACCCAACTATCACTAACTGCAGCAGATTCCAACCTACCCAACTATCACTAACTGCAGCAGAGTCCCACCTACCCAACTATCCTTTACCACACAGAGTCCACCTACCCAACTATCACTAACAGCAACAGATTCCAACCTACCCAACTATCACTAACTGCAGCAGATTCCAACCTACCCAACTATCACTAACTGCAGCAGAGTCCACCTACCCAACTATCACTAACAGCAACAGATTCCAACCTACCCAACTATCACTAAATGCAAGAGTCCCACCTACCCAACTATCCTTTACCACACAGAGTCCACCTACCCAACTATCACTAACAGCAACAGATTCCAACCTACCCAACTATCACTAACTGCAGCAGATTCCAACCTACCCAACTATCACTAACTGCAGCAGAGTCCACCTACCCAACTATCACTAACAGCAACAGATTCCAACCTACCCAACTATCACTAAATGCAAGAGTCCCACCTACCCAACTATCCTTTACCACACAGAGTCCCACCTACCCAACTATCACTAACTGCAGCAGAGTCCACCTACCCAACTATCACTAACAGCAACAGATTCCAACCTACCCAACTATCACTAACTGCAGCAGATTCCAACCTACCCAACTATCACTAAATGCAAGAGTCCCACCTACCCAACTATCCTTTACCACACAGAGTCCCACCTACCCAACTATCACTAACTGCAACAGAGTCTCACCTACCCAACTATCACTATATGCAAGAGTCCCACCTACCCAACTATCACTAAATGCAAGAGTCCCACCTACCCAACTATCCTTTACCACACAGAGTCCCACCTACTCAACTATAACTAACTGCATCAGAGTCCCACCTACCCAACTATCACTATATGCAAGAGTCCCACCTGACCAACTATCACTATATGCAAGAGTCCCAACTACCCAACTATCCTTTACCACACAGAGTCCCACCTACCCAACTATCACTAACTGCAACAGAGTCCCACCTACCCAACTGTCCTTTACCGCACAGAGTCCAACCTACCCAACCATCACTAACTGCAAAAGAGTCCCACCTACCCAACTATCACTAACTGCAACAAAGTCCCAACTAGCCAATTATCAATAAGTACAGCAGAGTCCCACCTACCCAACTATCACTAACTGCAACAGAGTCCCAACTAGCCAATTATCAATAAGTACAGCAGAGTCCCACCTACCCAACCATCACTAACTGCAAAAGAGTCCCACCTACCCAACTTTCACTAACTGCAACAGAGTCCCAACTACCCAATAATCAATAACTACAGGAGAGTTCCACCTCCTCAACTATCACTAACTGCAACAGTGTACCACCTACCCAACTGTCACTAACTGCAACAGAGTCCCACCTACCCAACTGTCACTAACTGCAACAGAGTCCCAAATACCCAATTATCAATAACTACAACAGAGTCCCACCTACCCAACTATCACTGACTGCAACAAATCCCAACTACCCAACTATCTGTTACCGCACAGAGTCCCACCTAAAAAACTATCACTAACTGCAGAAGAGTCCCATCTACCCAACTATCCTTTACTGCACAAAGTCCCACCTACACAACTATCACTAACAGCAACAGAGTCCCAACTATACAACTATCACTAACTGCAACAGAGTCCCACCTGCACAACTATCACTAACTGCAGCAGACTCCCACCTACCCAACTATCCTTTACTGCACAAAGTCCCACCTACACAACTATCACTAACAGCAACAGAGTCCCAACTACCCAACTATAGCTTACTGCAACAGAGTACCACCTCCCCAACTATTACTAACTACAACAGAGTCCCACCTACCCAACTATCACTAACTGCAACAGAGTCCCACCTACCCAAATATCACTAACTGTAACAAAGTCCCATCTACCCAACTATCAATAACTGCAACAGAGTCCCACCTACCCAACTATCACTAACTGCAACAGTCACATCTACCCAACTATCAGTAACTGCACAGAGTCCCACCTACCCAACTATCACTAACTGTAACATAATCCCACCTCCACAACTATCCATTACTGCACAGATTCCCACCTACCCAACTATAACTAACTGCAACAGAATCCCACCTCCCAACTATCCTTTACTGCACAGAGTCCCACCAACCCAACTATCACTAACTGCAGCAGAGTCCCACCTACCCAACTATCACTAACTGCAACAGTCCCACCTACCCAAATATCAGAAACTGCACAGAGTCCCACCTATCCAACTATCACTAACTGCAACCGAATCCCACCTCCCCAACTATCCTTTACTGCACAGAGTTCCACCTCCCCAACTATCACTAACTACAACAGAGTCCCACCTACCCAACTATCACTAACTGCAACAGTCCCACCTACCCAACTATCACTAACTGCACAGAGTCCCACCTACCCAACTTTCACTAACTGCAACAGAGTCCCACCTCCCCAACTATCCTTTACTGCACAGAGTCTAATCTACCTGGCTATCTCTAACTACAATAGAGTCCCACCTCCCCAACTATCACTAACTCCAACAGAGTGCCAACTACCCAACTATCACTAACTGCAACACAGTCCCACCTCCCTAACTATCACTAACTACAACAGAGTCCCACCTACCCAACTATCACTAACGGCAACAGTCCCCTCTACCCAACTATCACTAACTGCACAGAGTCCCACCTACCCAACTATCACTAACTGCAGCAGAGTCCCACCTCCCCAGATATCCTTATCTGCACAGAGTCCCACCTACCCAACTATCATTAACTGCAACAGAGTCCCACCTCCCCAACTATCACTAACTACAAGAGTCCCACCTACCCAACTATCACTAACTGCAACAGTCCCACCTACCCAACTATCACTAACTGCACAGAGTCCCACCTACCCAACTTTCACTAACTGCAACAGAGTCCCACCTCCCCAACTATCCTTTACTGCACAGAGTCTAATCTACCTGGCTATCTCTAACTACAATAGAGTCCCACCTCCCCAACTATCACTAACTACAACCGAGTCCCACCTACCCAACTATCACTAACTGCAACAGTCCCACCTACCCAACTATCACTAAATGCAACAGAGTCCCACCTGCACAACTATCACTTACTACAACAGAGTGACACCTAACCAACTATCACTAACTGAAACAGAGCCCCACCTACTCAACTTTCACTTACTACAACAGAGGTCCACCTACCCAACTATCACTAACTGCAGCATAGTCCCACCTACCCAATTATCCTTTCCCTCACAGAGTCCCACCTACCCAATTATCACTAACTGCAACAGAGTCCCACCTACCCAACTATCGCTAACTGCAACAGAGTCCCACCTACCCAACCATCACTAACTGCAACAGAGTCCCACCTACTGAACTATCCTTTAACACACAGACCCCACCCACCCAACTATCACTAACTGCAACAGAGTCCCACCTACCCAACTATCCTTTACCACACAGAGTCCCACTTAAACGTCTATCACTAACTGCAACGGAGTCCCACCTACTCAATTACCACTAACTGCAACAGAGTCCCACCTACACATCCATCACTAACTGCAGCATAGTCCCACCTGCTCAACTATCCTTTACCACACAGAGTCCCACGTACCCAACTATCACTAACTGCAACAGTGTCCCACCTATGCAACCATCACTAACTGCAACAGAGTCCCACCTCCCCAACTATCACTAACTGCAACAGAGTCCCACCTACTCAATTATCAATAACTGCAACAGAGTCCCACCTACCCAACTATCACTATCAGCAACAGATTCCAACATACCCAACTATCACTAAATGCAAGAGTCCCACCTACCCAACTATCCTTTACCACACAGAGTCCCACCTACCCAACTATCACTAACTGCAGCAGAGTCCACCTACCCAACTATCACTAACAGCAACAGATTCCAACCTACCCAACTATCACTAACTGCAGCAGATTCCAACCTACCCAACTATCACTAAATGTAAGAGCCCCACCTACCCAACTATCCTTTACCACACAGAGTCCCACCTACCCAACTATCACTAACTGCAGCAGAGTCCACCTACCCAACTATCACTAACAGCAACAGATTCCAACCTACCCAACTATCACTAACTGCAGCAGATTCCAACCTACCCAACTATCACTAACTGCAGCAGAGTCCCACCTACCCAACTATCCTTTACCACACAGAGTCCACCTACCCAACTATCACTAACAGCAACAGATTCCAACCTACCCAACTATCACTAACTGCAGCAGATTCCAACCTACCCAACTATCACTAACTGCAACAGAGTCCCACCTACCCAACTGTCCTTTACCGCACAGAGTCCAACCTACCCAACCATCACTAACTGCAAAAGAGTCCCACCTACCCAACTATCACTAACTGCAACTAAGTCCCAACTAGCCAATTATCAATAAGTACAGCAGAGTCCCACCTACCCAACCATCACTAACTGCAAAAGAGTCCCACCTACCCAACTTTCACTAACTGCAACAGAGTCCCAACTACCCAATAATCAATAACTACAGGAGAGTTCCACCTCCTCAGCTATCACTAACTGCAACAGTGTACCACCTACCCAACTGTCACTAACTGCAACAGAGTCCCACCTACCCAACTGTCACTAACTGCAACAGAGTCCCAAATACCCAATTATCAATAACTACAACAGAGTCCCACCTACCCAACTATCACTGACTGCAACAAATCCCAACTACCCAACTATCTGTTACCGCACAGAGTCCCACCTAAAAAACTATCACTAACTGCAGAAGAGTCCCATCTACCCAACTATCCTTTACTGCACAAAGTCCCACCTACACAACTATCACTAACAGCACCAGAGTCCCAACTATACAACTATCACTAACTGCAACAGAGTCCCACCTGCACAACTATCACTAACTGCAGCAGACTCCCACCTACCCAACTATCCTTTACTGCACAAAGTCCCACCTACACAACTATCACTAACAGCAACAGAGTCCCAACTACCCAACTATAGCTTACTGCAACAGAGTACCACCTCCCCAACTATTACTAACTACAACAGAGTCCCACCTACCCAACTATCACTAACTGCATCAGAGTCCCACCTACCCAACTATCACTATATGCAAGAGTCCCACCTACCCAACTATCACTATATGCAAGAGTCCCACCTACCCAACTATCCTTTACCACACAGAGTCCAACCTACCCAACCATCACTAACTGCAAAAGAGTCCCACCTACCCAACTATCACTAACTGCAACAGAGTCCCAACTAGCCAATTATCAATAAGTACAGCAGAGCCCCACCTAACCAACTATCACTAACTGCAACAGAGTCCCAACTAGCCAATTATCAATAAGTACAGCAGAGTCCCACCTACCCAACCATCACTAACTGCAAAAGAGTCCCACCTACCCAACTTTCACTAACTGCAACAGAGTCCCAACTACCCAATAATCAATAACTACAGCAGATTTCCACCTCCTCAACTATCACTAACTGCAACAGTGTACTACCTACCCAACTGTCACTAACTGCAACAGAGTCCCAAATACCCAATTATCAATAACTACAACAGAGTCCCACCTAACCATCACTGACTGCAACAGAGTCCCAACTACCCAACTATCTGTTACCGCACAGAGTCCCACCTAAAAAACTATCACTAACTGCAGAAGAGTCCCACCTACCCAACTATCCTTTACTGCACAAAGTCCCACCTACACAACTATCACTAACAGCAACAGAGTCCCAACTATCCAACTATCACTAACTGCAGCAGAGTCCCACCTACCAAACTATCACTAACTGCAACAGTGTCCCACTTATGCAACCATCACTAACTGCAACAGAGTCCCACCTCCCCAACTATCACTAACTGCAACAGAGTCCCACCTACTCAATTATCAATAACTGCAACAGAGTCCCACCTACCCAACTATCACTAACAGCAACAGATTCCAACCTACCCAACTATCACTAAATGCAAGAGTCCCACCTACCCAACTATCCTTTACCACACAGAGTCCCACCTACCCAACTATCACTAACTGCAGCAGAGTCCACCTACCCAACTATCACTAACAGCAACAGATTCCAACCTACCCAACTATCACTAACTGCAGCAGATTCCAACCTACCCAACTATCACTAAATGTAAGAGTCCCACCTACCCAACTATCCTTTACCACACAGAGTCCCACCTACCCAACTAACACTAACTGCAGCAGAGTCCACCTACCCAACTATCACTAACAGCAACAGATTCCAACCTACCCAACTATCACTAACTGCAGCAGATTCCAACCTACTCAACTATCACTAAATGTAAGAGTCCCACCTACCCAACTATCACTAACTGCAACAGAGTCTCACCTACCCAACTATCACTATATGCAAGAGTCCCACCTACCCAACCATCACTAAATGCAAGAGTCCCACCTACCCAACTATCCTTTACCACACAGAGTCCCACCTACCCAACTATCACTAACTGCATCAGAGTCCCACCTACCCAACTATCACTATATGCAAGAGTCCCACCTACACAACTATCACTATATGCAAGAGTCCCACCTACCCAACTATCCTTTACCACACAGAGTCCCACCTACCCAACTATCACTAACTGCAACAGAGTCCCACCTACCCAACTGTCCTTTAACGCACAGATTCCAACCTACCCAACCATCACTAACTGCAAAAGAGTCCCACCTACCCAACTATCACTAACTGCAACAGAGTCCCAACTAGCCAATTATCAATAAGTACAGCAGAGCCCCACCTAACCAACTATCACTAACTGCAACAGAGTCCCAACTAGCCAATTATCAATAAGTACAGCAGAGTCCCACCTACCCAACCATCACTAACTGCAAAAGAGTCCCACCTACCCAACTTTCACTAACTGCAGCAGAGTCCACCTACCCAACTATCACTAACAGCAACAGATTCCAACCTACCCAACTATCACTAACTGCAGCAGATTCCAACCTACTCAACTATCACTAAATGTAAGAGTCCCACCTACCCAACTATCACTAACTGCAACAGAGTCTCACCTACCCAACTATCACTATATGCAAGAGTCCCACCTACCCAACTATCACTAAATGCAAGAGTCCCACCTACCCAACTATCCTTTACCACACAGAGTCCCACCTACCCAACTATCACTAACTGCATCAGAGTCCCACCTACCCAACTATCACTATATGCAAGAGTCCCACCTACCCAACTATGACTATATGCAAGAGTCCCACCTACCCAACTATCCTTTACCACACAGAGTCCCACCTACCCAACTATCACTAACTTCAACAGAGTCCCACCTACCCAACTGTCCTTTACCGCACAGAGTCCAACCTACCCAACCATCACTAACTGCAAAAGAGTCCCACCTACCCAACTATCACTAACTGCAACAGTGTACCACCTACCCAACTGTCACTAACTGCAACAGAGTCCCACCTACCCAACTGTCACTAACTGCAACAGAGTCCCAAATACCCAATTATCAATTACTACAACAGAGTCCCACCTACCCAACTATCACTGACTGCAACAGAGTCCCAACTACCCAACTATCTGTTACCGCACAGAGTCCCACCTAAAAAACTATCACTAACTGCAGAAGAGTCCCACCTACCCAACTATCCTTTACTGCACAAAGTCCCACCTACACAACTATCACTAACAGCAACAGAGTCCCAACTATCCAACTATCACTAACTGCAGCAGAGTCCCACCTGCACAACTATCACTAACTGCAGCAGACTCCCACCTACCCAACTATCCTTTACTGCACAAAGTCCCACCTACACAACTATCACTAACAGCAACAGAGTCCCAACTACCCAACTATAGCTTACTGCAACAGAGTCCCACCTCCCCAACTATTACTAACTACAACAGAGTCCCACCTACCCAACTATCACTAACTGCAACAGAGTCCCACCTACCCAAATATCACTAACTGTAACAAAGTCCCATCTACCCAACTATCAATAACTGCAACAGAGTCCCACCTACCCAACTATCACTAACTGCAACAGTCACATCTACCCAACTATCAGTAACTGCACAGAGTCCCACCTACCCAACTATCACTAACTGTAACATAATCCCACCTCCACAACTATCCATTACTGCACAGATTCCCACCTACCCAACTATAACTAACTGCAACAGAATCCCACCTCCCAACTATCCTTTACTGCACAGAGTCCCACCGACCCAACTATCACTAACTGCAGCAGAGTCCCACCTACCCAACTATCACTAACTGCAACAGTCCCACCTACCCAAATATCAGTAACTGCACAGAGTCCCACCTATCCAACTATCACTAACAGCAACCGAATCCCACCTCCCCAACTATCCTTTACTGCACAGAGTTCCACCTCCCCAACTATCACTAACTACAACAGAGTCCCACCTACCCAACTATCACTAACTGCAACAGTCCCACCTACCCAACTATCACTAACTGCAACCGAATCCCAACTACCCAACCATCACTAACTGCAACAGAGTCCCACCAACCCAACTATCCTTTGCTCACAGAGTCCCACCTACCCAACTATCACTAACTGCAACAGAGTCCCACCTCCCCAACTATCACTAACTACAACCGAGTCCCACCTACCCAACTATCACTAACTGCAACAGTCCCACCTACCCAACTATCACTAAATGCAACAGAGTCCCACCTGCACAACTATCACTTACTACAACAGAGTGACACCTAACCAACTATCACTAACTGAAACAGAGCCCCACCTACTCAACTTTCACTTACTACAACAGAGGTCCACCTACCCAACTATCACTAACTGCAGCATAGTCCCACCTACCCAATTATCCTTTCCCTCACAGAGTCCCACCTACCCAATTATCACTAACTGCAACAGAGTCCCACCTACCCAACTATCGCTAACTGCAACAGAGTCCCACCTACCCAACCATCACTAACTGCAACAGAGTCCCACCTACTGAACTATCCTTTAACACACAGACCCCACCTACCCAACTATCACTAACTGCAACAGAGTCCCACCTACCCAACTATCCTTTACCACACAGAGTCCCACTTAAACGTCTATCACTAACTGCAACAGAGTCCCACCTACTCAATTACCACTAACTGCAACAGAGTCCCACCTACACATCCATCACTAACTGCAGCATAGTCCCACCTGCTCAACTATCCTTTACCACACAGAGTCCCACGTACCCAACTATCACAAACTGCATCAGAGTCCCACCTACCAAACTATCACTAACTGCAACAGTGTCCCACCTATGCAACCATCACTAACTGCAACAGAGTCCCACCTCCCCAACTATCACTAACTGCAACAGAGTCCCACCTACTCAATTATCAATAACTGCAACAGAGTCCCACTTCCCAACTATCACTAATAGCAACAGATTCCAACCTACCCAACTATCACTAAATGCAAGAGTCCCACCTACCCAACTATCCTTTACCACACAGAGTCCCACCTACCCAACTATCACTAACTGCAGCAGAGTCCACCTACCCAACTATCACTAACAGCCACAGATTCCAACCTACCCAACTATCACTAACTGCAGCAGATTCCAACCTACCCAACTATCACTAAATGTAAGAGCCCCACCTACCCAACTGTCCTTTACCACACAGAGTCCCACCTACCCAACTATCACTAACTGCAGCAGAGTCCACCTACCCAACTATCACTAACAGCAACAGATTCCAACCTACCCAACTATCACTAACTGCAGCAGATTCCAACCTACCCAACTATCACTAACTGCAGCAGAGTCCCACCTACCCAACTATCCTTTACCACACAGAGTCCACCTACCCAACTATCACTAACAGCAACAGATTCCAACCTACCCAACTATCACTAACTGCAGCAGATTCCAACCTACCCAACTATCACTAACTGCAGCAGAGTCCACCTACCCAACTATCACTAACAGCAACAGATTCCAACCTACCCAACTATCACTAAATGCAAGAGTCCCACCTACCCAACTATCCTTTACCACACAGAGTCCACCTACCCAACTATCACTAACAGCAACAGATTCCAACCTACCCAACTATCACTAACTGCAGCAGATTCCAACCTACCCAACTATCACTAACTGCAAGAGTCCCACCTACCCAACTATCCTTTACCACACAGAGTCCCACCTACCCAACTATCACTAACTGCAGCAGAGTCCACCTACCCAACTATCACTAACAGCAACAGATTCCAACCTACCCAACTATCACTAACTGCAGCAGATTCCAACCTACCCAACTATCACTAAATGCAAGAGTCCCACCTACCCAACTATCCTTTACCACACAGAGTCCCACCTACCCAACTATCACTAACTGCAACAGAGTCTCACCTACCCAACTATCACTATATGCAAGAGTCCCACCTACCCAACTATCACTAAATGCAAGAGTCCCACCTACCCAACTATCCTTTACCACACAGAGTCCCACCTACTCAACTATAACTAACTGCATCAGAGTCCCACCTACCCAACTATCACTATATGCAAGAGTCCCACCTGACCAACTATCACTATATGCAAGAGTCCCACCTACCCAACTATCCTTTACCACACAGAGTCCCACCTACCCAACTATCACTAACTGCAACAGAGTCCCACCTACCCAACTGTCCTTTACCGCACAGAGTCCAACCTACCCAACCATCACTAACTGCAAAAGAGTCCCACCTACCTAACTATCACTAACTGCAACAAAGTCCCAACTAGCCAATTATCAATAAGTACAGCAGAGTCCCACCTACCCAACTATCACTAACTGCAACAGAGTCCCAACTAGCCAATTATCAATAAGTACAGCAGAGTCCCACCTACCCAACCATCACTAACTGCAAAAGAGTCCCACCTACCCAACTTTCACTAACTGCAACAGAGTCCCAACTACCCAATAATCAATAACTACAGGAGAGTTCCACCTCCTCAACTATCACTAACTGCAACAGTGTACCACCTACCCAACTGTCACTAACTGCAACAGAGTCCCACCTACCCAACTGTCACTAACTGCAACAGAGTCCCAAATACCCAATTATCAATAACTACAACAGAGTCCCACCTACCCAACTATCACTGACTGCAACAAATCCCAACTACCCAACTATCTGTTACCGCACAGAGTCCCACCTAAAAAACTATCACTAACTGCAGAAGAGTCCCATCTACCCAACTATCCTTTACTGCACAAAGTCCCACCTACACAACTATCACTAACAGCAACAGAGTCCCAACTATACAACTATCACTAACTGCAACAGAGTCCCACCTGCACAACTATCACTAACTGCAGCAGACTCCCACCTACCCAACTATCCTTTACTGCACAAAGTCCCACCTACACAACTATCACTAACAGCAACAGAGTCCCAACTACCCAACTATAGCTTACTGCAACAGAGTACCACCTCCCCAACTATTACTAACTACAACAGAGTCCCACCTACCCAACTATCACTAACTGCATCAGAGTCCCACCTACCCAACTATCACTATATGCAAGAGTCCCACCTACCCAACTATCACTATATGCAAGAGTCCCACCTACCCAACTATCCTTTACCACACAGAGTCCAACCTACCCAACCATCACTAACTGCAAAAGAGTCCCACCTACCCAACTATCACTAACTGCAACAGAGTCCCAACTAGCCAATTATCAATAAGTACAGCAGAGCCCCACCTAACCAACTATCACTAACTGCAACAGAGTCCCAACTAGCCAATTATCAATAAGTACAGCAGAGTCCCACCTACCCAACCATCACTAACTGCAAAAGAGTCCCACCTACCCAACTTTCACTAACTGCAACAGAGTCCCAACTACCCAATAATCAATAACTACAGCAGATTTCCACCTCCTCAACTATCACTAACTGCAACAGTGTACTACCTACCCAACTGTCACTAACTGCAACAGAGTCCCAAATACCCAATTATCAATAACTACAACAGAGTCCCACCTAACCATCACTGACTGCAACAGAGTCCCAACTACCCAACTATCTGTTACCGCACAGAGTCCCACCTAAAAAACTATCACTAACTGCAGAAGAGTCCCACCTACCCAACTATCCTTTACTGCACAAAGTCCCACCTACACAACTATCACTAACAGCAACAGAGTCCCAACTATCCAACTATCACTAACTGCAGCAGAGTCCCACCTACCAAACTATCACTAACTGCAACAGTGTCCCACCTATGCAACCATCACTAACTGCAACAGAGTCCCACCTCCCCAACTATCACTAACTGCAACAGAGTCCCACCTACTCAATTATCAATAACTGCAACAGAGTCCCACCTACCCAACTATCACTAACAGCAACAGATTCCAACCTACCCAACTATCACTAAATGCAAGAGTCCCACCTACCCAACTATCCTTTACCACACAGAGTCCCACCTACCCAACTATCACTAACTGCAGCAGAGTCCACCTACCCAACTATCACTAACAGCAACAGATTCCAACCTACCCAACTATCACTAACTGCAGCAGATTCCAACCTACCCAACTATCACTAAATGTAAGAGTCCCACCTACCCAACTATCCTTTACCACACAGAGTCCCACCTACCCAACTAACACTAACTGCAGCAGAGTCCACCTACCCAACTATCACTAACAGCAACAGATTCCAACCTACCCAACTATCACTAACTGCAGCAGATTCCAACCTACTCAACTATCACTAAATGTAAGAGTCCCACCTACCCAACTATCACTAACTGCAACAGAGTCTCACCTACCCAACTATCACTATATGCAAGAGTCCCACCTACCCAACCATCACTAAATGCAAGAGTCCCACCTACCCAACTATCCTTTACCACACAGAGTCCCACCTACCCAACTATCACTAACTGCATCAGAGTCCCACCTACCCAACTATCACTATATGCAAGAGTCCCACCTACACAACTATCACTATATGCAAGAGTCCCACCTACCCAACTATCCTTTACCACACAGAGTCCCACCTACCCAACTATCACTAACTGCAACAGAGTCCCACCTACCCAACTGTCCTTTACCGCACAGATTCCAACCTACCCAACCATCACTAACTGCAAAAGAGTCCCACCTACCCAACTATCACTAACTGCAACAGAGTCCCAACTAGCCAATTATCAATAAGTACAGCAGAGCCCCACCTAACCAACTATCACTAACTGCAACAGAGTCCCAACTAGCCAATTATCAATAAGTACAGCAGAGTCCCACCTACCCAACCATCACTAACTGCAAAAGAGTCCCACCTACCCAACTTTCACTAACTGCAGCAGAGTCCACCTACCCAACTATCACTAACAGCAACAGATTCCAACCTACCCAACTATCACTAACTGCAGCAGATTCCAACCTACTCAACTATCACTAAATGTAAGAGTCCCACCTACCCAACTATCACTAACTGCAACAGAGTCTCACCTACCCAACTATCACTATATGCAAGAGTCCCACCTACCCAACTATCACTAAATGCAAGAGTCCCACCTACCCAACTATCCTTTACCACACAGAGTCCCACCTACCCAACTATCACTAACTGCATCAGAGTCCCACCTACCCAACTATCACTATATGCAAGAGTCCCACCTACCCAACTATGACTATATGCAAGAGTCCCACCTACCCAACTATCCTTTACCACACAGAGTCCCACCTACCCAACTATCACTAACTTCAACAGAGTCCCACCTACCCAACTGTCCTTTACCGCACAGAGTCCAACCTACCCAACCATCACTAACTGCAAAAGAGTCCCACCTACCCAACTATCACTAACTGCAACAGTGTACCACCTACCCAACTGTCACTAACTGCAACAGAGTCCCACCTACCCAACTGTCACTAACTGCAACAGAGTCCCAAATACCCAATTATCAATTACTACAACAGAGTCCCACCTACCCAACTATCACTGACTGCAACAGAGTCCCAACTACCCAACTATCTGTTACCGCACAGAGTCCCACCTAAAAAACTATCACTAACTGCAGAAGAGTCCCACCTACCCAACTATCCTTTACTGCACAAAGTCCCACCTACACAACTATCACTAACAGCAACAGAGTCCCAACTATCCAACTATCACTAACTGCAGCAGAGTCCCACCTGCACAACTATCACTAACTGCAGCAGACTCCCACCTACCCAACTATCCTTTACTGCACAAAGTCCCACCTACACAACTATCACTAAAAGCAACAGAGTCCCAACTACCCAACTATAGCTTACTGCAACAGAGTCCCACCTCCCCAACTATTACTAACTACAACAGAGTCCCACCTACCCAACTATCACTAACTGCAACAGAGTCCCACCTACCCAAATATCACTAACTGTAACAAAGTCCCATCTACCCAACTATCAATAACTGCAACAGAGTCCCACCTACCCAACTATCACTAACTGCAACAGTCACATCTACCCAACTATCAGTAACTGCACAGAGTCCCACCTACCCAACTATCACTAACTGTAACATAATCCCACCTCCACAACTATCCATTACTGCACAGATTCCCACCTACCCAACTATAACTAACTGCAACAGAATCCCACCTCCCAACTATCCTTTACTGCACAGAGTCCCACCGACCCAACTATCACTAACTGCAGCAGAGTCCCACCTACCCAACTATCACTAACTGCAACAGTCCCACCTACCCAAATATCAGTAACTGCACAGAGTCCCACCTATCCAACTATCACTAACAGCAACCGAATCCCACCTCCCCAACTATCCTTTACTGCACAGAGTTCCACCTCCCCAACTATCACTAACTACAACAGAGTCCCACCTACCCAACTATCACTAACTGCAACAGTCCCACCTACCCAACTATCACTAACTGCAACCGAATCCCAACTACCCAACCATCACTAACTGCAACAGAGTCCCACCAACCCAACTATCCTTTGCTCACAGAGTCCCACCTACCCAACTATCACTAACTGCAACAGAGTCCCACCTCCCCAACTATCACTAACTACAACCGAGTCCCACCTACCCAACTATCACTAACTGCAACAGTCCCACCTACCCAACTATCACTAAATGCAACAGAGTCCCACCTGCACAACTATCACTTACTACAACAGAGTGACACCTAACCAACTATCACTAACTGAAACAGAGCCCCACCTACTCAACTTTCACTTACTACAACAGAGGTCCACCTACCCAACTATCACTAACTGCAGCATAGTCCCACCTACCCAATTATCCTTTCCCTCACAGAGTCCCACCTACCCAATTATCACTAACTGCAACAGAGTCCCACCTACCCAACTATCGCTAACTGCAACAGAGTCCCACCTACCCAACCATCACTAACTGCAACAGAGTCCCACCTACTGAACTATCCTTTAACACACAGACCCCACCTACCCAACTATCACTAACTGCAACAGAGTCCCACCTACCCAACTATCCTTTACCACACAGAGTCCCACTTAAACGTCTATCACTAACTGCAACGGAGTCCCACCTACTCAATTACCACTAACTGCAACAGAGTCCCACCTACACATCCATCACTAACTGCAGCATAGTCCCACCTGCTCAACTATCCTTTACCACACAGAGTCCCACGTACCCAACTATCACAAACTGCATCAGAGTCCCACCTACCAAACTATCACTAACTGCAACAGTGTCCCACCTATGCAACCATCACTAACTGCAACAGAGTCCCACCTCCCCAACTATCACTAACTGCAACAGAGTCCCACCTACTCAATTATCAATAACTGCAACAGAGTCCCACTTCCCAACTATCACTAATAGCAACAGATTCCAACCTACCCAACTATCACTAAATGCAAGAGTCCCACCTACCCAACTATCCTTTACCACACAGAGTCCCACCTACCCAACTATCACTAACTGCAGCAGAGTCCACCTACCCAACTATCACTAACAGCAACAGATTCCAACCTACCCAACTATCACTAACTGCAGCAGATTCCAACCTACCCAACTATCACTAAATGTAAGAGCCCCACCTACCCAACTGTCCTTTACCACACAGAGTCCCACCTACCCAACTATCACTAACTGCAGCAGAGTCCACCTACCCAACTATCACTAACAGCAACAGATTCCAACCTACCCAACTATCACTAACTGCAGCAGATTCCAACCTACCCAACTATCACTAACTGCAGCAGAGTCCCACCTACCCAACTATCCTTTACCACACAGAGTCCACCTACCCAACTATCACTAACAGCAACAGATTCCAACCTACCCAACTATCACTAACTGCAGCAGATTCCAACCTACCCAACTATCACTAACTGCAGCAGAGTCCACCTACCCAACTATCACTAACAGCAACAGATTCCAACCTACCCAACTATCACTAAATGCAAGAGTCCCACCTACCCAACTATCCTTTACCACACAGAGTCCACCTACCCAACTATCACTAACAGCAACAGATTCCAACCTACCCAACTATCACTAACTGCAGCAGATTCCAACCTACCCAACTATCACTAACTGCAAGAGTCCCACCTACCCAACTATCCTTTACCACACAGAGTCCCACCTACCCAACTATCACTAACTGCAGCAGAGTCCACCTACCCAACTATCACTAACAGCAACAGATTCCAACCTACCCAACTATCACTAACTGCAGCAGATTCCAACCTACCCAACTATCACTAAATGCAAGAGTCCCACCTACCCAACTATCCTTTACCACACAGAGTCCCACCTACCCAACTATCACTAACTGCAACAGAGTCTCACCTACCCAACTATCACTATATGCAAGAGTCCCACCTACCCAACTATCACTAAATGCAAGAGTCCCACCTACCCAACTATCCTTTACCACACAGAGTCCCACCTACTCAACTATAACTAACTGCATCAGAGTCCCACCTACCCAACTATCACTATATGCAAGAGTCCCACCTGACCAACTATCACTATATGCAAGAGTCCCACCTACCCAACTATCCTTTACCACACAGAGTCCCACCTACCCAACTATCACTAACTGCAACAGAGTCCCACCTACCCAACTGTCCTTTACCGCACAGAGTCCAACCTACCCAACCATCACTAACTGCAAAAGAGTCCCACCTACCTAACTATCACTAACTGCAACAAAGTCCCAACTAGCCAATTATCAATAAGTACAGCAGAGTCCCACCTACCCAACTATCACTAACTGCAACAGAGTCCCAACTAGCCAATTATCAATAAGTACAGCAGAGTCCCACCTACCCAACCATCACTAACTGCAAAAGAGTCCCACCTACCCAACTTTCACTAACTGCAACAGAGTCCCAACTACCCAATAATCAATAACTACAGGAGAGTTCCACCTCCTCAACTATCACTAACTGCAACAGTGTACCACCTACCCAACTGTCACTAACTGCAACAGAGTCCCACCTACCCAACTGTCACTAACTGCAACAGAGTCCCAAATACCCAATTATCAATAACTACAACAGAGTCCCACCTACCCAACTATCACTGACTGCAACAAATCCCAACTACCCAACTATCTGTTACCGCACAGAGTCCCACCTAAAAAACTATCACTAACTGCAGAAGAGTCCCATCTACCCAACTATCCTTTACTGCACAAAGTCCCACCTACACAACTATCACTAACAGCAACAGAGTCCCAACTATACAACTATCACTAACTGCAACAGAGTCCCACCTGCACAACTATCACTAACTGCAGCAGACTCCCACCTACCCAACTATCCTTTACTGCACAAAGTCCCACCTACACAACTATCACTAACAGCAACAGAGTCCCAACTACCCAACTATAGCTTACTGCAACAGAGTACCACCTCCCCAACTATTACTAACTACAACAGAGTCCCACCTACCCAACTATCACTAACTGCAACAGAGTCCCACCTACCCAAATATCACTAACTGTAACAAAGTCTCATCTACCCAACTATCAATAACTGCAACAGAGTCCCACCTACCCAACTATCACTAACTGCAACAGTCACATCTACCCAACTATCAGTAACTGCACAGAGTCCCACCTACCCAACTATCACTAACTGTAACATAATCCCACCTCCACAACTATCCATTACTGCACAGATTCCCACCTACCCAACTATAACTAACTGCAACAGAATCCCACCTCCCAACTATCCTTTACTGCACAGAGTCCCACCAACCCAACTATCACTAACTGCAGCAGAGTCCCACCTACCCAACTATCACTAACTGCAACAGTCCCACCTACCCAAATATCAGAAACTGCACAGAGTCCCACCTATCCAACTATCACTAACTGCAACCGAATCCCACCTCCCCAACTATCCTTTACTGCACAGAGTTCCACCTCCCCAACTATCACTAACTACAACAGAGTCCCACCTACCCAACTATCACTAACTGCAACAGTCCCACCTACCCAACTATCACTAACTGCACAGAGTCCCACCTACCCAACTTTCACTAACTGCAACAGAGTCCCACCTCCCCAACTATCCTTTACTGCACAGAGTCTAATCTACCTGGCTATCTCTAACTACAATAGAGTCCCACCTCCCCAACTATCACTAACTCCAACAGAGTGCCAACTACCCAACTATCACTAACTGCAACACAGTCCCACCTCCCTAACTATCACTAACTACAACAGAGTCCCACCTACCCAACTATCACTAACGGCAACAGTCCCCTCTACCCAACTATCACTAACTGCACAGAGTCCCACCTACCCAACTATCACTAACTGCAGCAGAGTCCCACCGCCCCAGATATCCTTATCTGCACAGAGTCCCACCTACCCAACTATCATTAACTGCAACAGAGTCCCACCTCCCCAACTATCACTAACTACAAGAGTCCCACCTACCCAACTATCACTAACTGCAACAGTCCCACCTACCCAACTATCACTAACTGCACAGAGTCCCACCTACCCAACTTTCACTAACTGCAACAGAGTCCCACCTCCCCAACTATCCTTTACTGCACAGAGTCTAATCTACCTGGCTATCTCTAACTACAATAGAGTCCCACCTCCCCAACTATCACTAACTACAACCGAGTCCCACCTACCCAACTATCACTAACTGCAACAGTCCCACCTACCCAACTATCACTAAATGCAACAGAGTCCCACCTGCACAACTATCACTTACTACAACAGAGTGACACCTAACCAACTATCACTAACTGAAACAGAGCCCCACCTACTCAACTTTCACTTACTACAACAGAGGTCCACCTACCCAACTATCACTAACTGCAGCATAGTCCCACCTACCCAATTATCCTTTCCCTCACAGAGTCCCACCTACCCAATTATCACTAACTGCAACAGAGTCCCACCTACCCAACTATCGCTAACTGCAACAGAGTCCCACCTACCCAACCATCACTAACTGCAACAGAGTCCCACCTACTGAACTATCCTTTAACACACAGACCCCACCTACCCAACTATCACTAACTGCAACAGAGTCCCACCTACCCAACTATCCTTTACCACACAGAGTCCCACTTAAACGTCTATCACTAACTGCAACGGAGTCCCACCTACTCAATTACCACTAACTGCAACAGAGTCCCACCTACACATCCATCACTAACTGCAGCATAGTCCCACCTGCTCAACTATCCTTTACCACACAGAGTCCCACGTACCCAACTATCACAAACTGCATCAGAGTCCCACCTACCAAACTATCACTAACTGCAACAGTGTCCCACCTATGCAACCATCACTAACTGCAACAGAGTCCCACCTCCCCAACTATCACTAACTGCAACAGAGTCCCACCTACTCAATTATCAATAACTGCAACAGAGTCCCACCTACCCAACTATCACTATCAGCAACAGATTCCAACCTACCCAACTATCACTAAATGCAAGAGTCCCACCTACCCAACTATCCTTTACCACACAGAGTCCCACCTACCCAACTATCACTAACTGCAGCAGAGTCCACCTACCCAACTATCACTAACAGCAACAGATTCCAACCTACCCAACTATCACTAACTGCAGCAGATTCCAACCTACCCAACTATCACTAAATGTAAGAGCCCCACCTACCCAACTATCCTTTACCACACAGAGTCCCACCTACCCAACTATCACTAACTGCAGCAGAGTCCACCTACCCAACTATCACTAACAGCAACAGATTCCAACCTACCCAACTATCACTAACTGCAGCAGATTCCAACCTACCCAACTATCACTAACTGCAGCAGAGTCCCACCTACCCAACTATCCTTTACCACACAGAGTCCACCTACCCAACTATCACTAACAGCAACAGATTCCAACCTACCCAACTATCACTAACTGCAGCAGATTCCAACCTACCCAACTATCACTAACTGCAGCAGAGTCCACCTACCCAACTATCACTAACAGCAACAGATTCCAACCTACCCAACTATCACTAAATGCAAGATTCCCACCTACCCAACTATCCTTTACCACACAGAGTCCACCTACCCAACTATCACTAACAGCAACAGATTCCAACCTACCCAACTATCACTAACTGCAGCAGATTCCAACCTACCCAACTATCACTAACTGCAGCAGAGTCCACCTACCCAACTATCACTAACAGCAACAGATTCCAACCTACCCAACTATCACTAAATGCAAGAGTCCCACCTACCCAACTATCCTTTACCACACAGAGTCCCACCTACCCAACTATCACTAACTGCAGCAGAGTCCACCTACCCAACTATCACTAACAGCAACAGATTCCAACCTACCCAAATATCACTAACTGCAGCAGATTCCAACCTACCCAACTATCACTAAATGCAAGAGTCCCACCTACCCAACTATCCTTTACCACACAGAGTCCCACCTACCCAACTATAACTAACTGCATTAGAGTCCCACCTACCCAACTATCACTATATGCAAGAGTCCCACCTGACCAACTATCACTATATGCAAGAGTCCCACCTACCCAACTATCCTTTACCACACAGAGTCCCACCTACCCAACTATCACTAACTGCAACAGAGTCCCACCTACCCAACTGTCCTTTACTGCACAGAGTCCAACCTACCCAACCATCACTAACTGCAAAAGAGTCCCACCTACCCAACTATCACTAACTGCAACAAAGTCCCAACTAGCCAATTATCAATAAGTACAGCAGAGTCCCACCTACCCAACTATCACTAACTGCAACAGAGTCCCAACTAGCCAATTATCAATAAGTACAGCAGAGTCCCACCTACCCAACCATCACTAACTGCAAAAGAGTCCCACCTACCCAACTTTCACTAACTGCAACAGAGTCCCAACTACCCAATAATCAATAACTACAGGAGAGTTCCACCTCCTCAACTATCACTAACTGCAACAGTGTACCACCTACCCAACTGTCACTAACTGCAACAGAGTCCCACCTACCCAACTGTCACTAACTGCAACAGAGTCCCAAATACCCAATTATCAATAACTACAACAGAGTCCCACCTACCCAACTATCACTGACTGCAACAAATCCCAACTACCCAACTATCTGTTACCGCACAGAGTCCCACCTAAAAAACTATCACTAACTGCAGAAGAGTCCCATCTACCCAACTATCCTTTACTGCACAAAGTCCCACCTACACAACTATCACTAACAGCAACAGAGTCCCAACTATACAACTATCACTAACTGCAACAGAGTCCCACCTGCACAACTATCACTAACTGCAGCAGACTCCCACCTACCCAACTATCCTTTACTGCACAAAGTCCCACCTACACAACTATCACTAACAGCAACAGAGTCCCAACTACCCAACTATAGCTTACTGCAACAGAGTACCACCTCCCCAACTATTACTAACTACAACAGAGTCCCACCTACCCAACTATCACTAACTGCATCAGAGTCCCACCTACCCAACTATCACTATATGCAAGAGTCCCACCTACCCAACTATCACTATATGCAAGAGTCCCACCTACCCAACTATCCTTTACCACACAGAGTCCAACCTACCCAACCATCACTAACTGCAAAAGAGTCCCACCTACCCAACTATCACTAACTGCAACAGAGTCCCAACTAGCCAATTATCAATAAGTACAGCAGAGCCCCACCTAACCAACTATCACTAACTGCAACAGAGTCCCAACTAGCCAATTATCAATAAGTACAGCAGAGTCCCACCTACCCAACCATCACTAACTGCAAAAGAGTCCCACCTACCCAACTTTCACTAACTGCAACAGAGTCCCAACTACCCAATAATCAATAACTACAGCAGATGTCCACCTCCTCAACTATCACTAACTGCAACAGTGTACTACCTACCCAACTGTCACTAACTGCAACAGAGTCCCAAATACCCAATTATCAATAACTACAACAGAGTCCCACCTAACCAACTATCACTGACTGCAACAGAGTCCCAACTACCCAACTATCTGTTACCGCACAGAGTCCCACCTAAAAAACTATCACTAACTGCAGAAGAGTCCCACCTACCCAACTATCCTTTACTGCACAAAGTCCCACCTACACAACTATCACTAACAGCAACAGAGTCCCAACTATCCAACTATCACTAACTGCAGCAGAGTCCCACCTACCAAACTATCACTAACTGCAACAGTGTCCCACCTATGCAACCATCACTAACTGCAACAGAGTCCCACCTCCCCAACTATCACTAACTGCAACAGAGTCCCATCTACTCAATTATCAATAACTGCAACAGAGTCCCACCTACCCAACTATCACTAACAGCAACAGATTCCAACCTACCCAACTATCACTAAATGCAAGAGTCCCACCTACCCAACTATCCTTTACCACACAGAGTCCCACCTACCCAACTATCACTAACTGCAGCAGAGTCCACCTACCCAACTATCACTAACAGCAACAGATTCCAACCTACCCAACTATCACTAACTGCAGCAGATTCCAACCTACCCAACTATCACTAAATGTAAGAGTCCCACCTACCCAACTATCCTTTACCACACAGAGTCCCACCTACCCAACTAACACTAACTGCAGCAGAGTCCACCTACCCAACTATCACTAACAGCAACAGATTCCAACCTACCCAACTATCACTAACTGCAGCAGATTCCAACCTACTCAACTATCACTAAATGTAAGAGTCCCACCTACTCAACTATCACTAACTGCAACAGAGTCTCACCTACCCAACTATCACTATATGCAAGAGTCCCACCTACCCAACTATCACTAAATGCAAGAGTCCCACCTACCCAACTATCCTTTACCACACAGAGTCCCACCTACCCAACTATCACTAACTGCATCAGAGTCCCACCTACCCAACTATCACTATATGCAAGAGTCCCACCTACACAACTATCACTATATGCAAGAGTCCCACCTACCCAACTATCCTTTACCACACAGAGTCCCACCTACCCAACTATCACTAACTGCAACAGAGTCCCACCTACCCAACTGTCCTTTACCGCACAGAGTCCAACCTACCCAACCATCACTAACTGCAAAAGAGTCCCACCTACCCAACTATCACTAACTGCAACAGAGTCCCAACTAGCCAATTATCAATAAGTACAGCAGAGTCCCACCTAACCAACTATCACTAACTGCAACAGAGTCCCAACTAGCCAATTATCAATAAGTACAGCAGAGTCCCACCTACCCAACCATCACTAACTGCAAAAGAGTCCCACCTACCCAACTTTCACTAACTGCAGCAGAGTCCACCTACCCAACTATCACTAACAGCAACAGATTCCAACCTACCCAACTATCACTAACTGCAGCAGATTCCAACCTACTCAGCTATCACTAAATGTAAGAGTCCCACCTACCCAACTATCACTAACTGCAACAGAGTCTCACCTACCCAACTATCACTATATGCAAGAGTCCCACCTACCCAACTATCACTAAATGCAAGAGTCCCACCTACCCAACTATCCTTTACCACACAGAGTCCCACCTACCCAACTATCACTATATGCAAGAGTCACACCTACCCAACTATCACTATATGCAAGAGTCCCACCTACCCAACTATCCTTTACCACACAGAGTCCCACCTACCCAACTATCACTATATGCAAGAGTCCCACCTACCCAACTATCACTATATGCAAGAGTCCCACCTACTCAACTATCCTTTACCACACAGAGTCCCACCTACCCAACTATCACTAACTTCAACATAGTCCCACCTACCCAACTGTCCTTTACCGCACAGAGTACAACCTACCCAACCATCACTAACTGCAAAAGAGTCCCACCTACCCAACTATCACTAACTGCAACAGTGTACCACCTACCCAACTGTCACTAACTGCAACAGAGTCCCACCTACCCAACTGTCACTAACTGCAACAGAGTCCCAAATACCCAATTATCAATAACTACAACAGAGTCCCACCTAACCAACTATCACTGACTGCAACAGAGTCCCAACTACCCAACTATCTGTTACCGCACAGAGTCCCACCTAAAAAACTATCACTAACTGCAGAAGAGTCCCACCTACCCAACTATCCTTTACTGCACAAAGTCCCACCTACACAACTATCACTAACAGCAACAGAGTCCCAACTATCCAACTATCACTAACTGCAGCAGAGTCCCACCTGCACAACTATCACTAACTGCAGCAGACTCCCACCTACCCAACTATCCTTTACTGCACAAAGTCCCACCTACACAACTATCACTAACAGCAACAGAGTCCCAACTACCCAACTATAGCTTACTGCAACAGAGTCCCACCTCCCCAACTATTACTAACTACAACAGAGTCCCACCTACCCAACTATCACTAACTGCAACAGAGTCCCACCTACCCAAATATCACTAACTGTAACAAAGTCCCATCTACCCAACTATCAATAACTGCAACAGAGTCCCACCTACCCAACTATCACTAACTGCAACAGTCCCACCTACCCAAATATCAGTAACTGCACAGAGTCCCACCTATCCAACTATCACTAACAGCAACCGAATCCCACCTCCCCAACTATCCTTTACTGCACAGAGTTCCACCTCCCCAACTATCACTAACTACAACAGAGTCCCACCTACCCAACTATCACTAACTGCAACAGTCCGACCTACCCAACTATCACTAACTGCAACCGAATCCCAACTACCCAACCATCACTAACTGCAACAGAGTCCCACCAACCCAACTATCCTTTGCTCACAGAGTCCCACCTACCCAACTATCACTAACTGCAACAGAGTCCCACCTCCCCAACTATCACTAACTACAACCGAGTCCCACCTACCCAACTATCACTAACTGCAACAGTCCCACCTACCCAACTATCACTAAATGCAACAGAGTCCCACCTGCACAACTATCACTTACTACAACAGAGTGACACCTAACCAACTATCACTAACTGAAACAGAGCCCCACCTACTCAACTTTCACTTACTACAACAGAGGTCCACCTACCCAACTATCACTAACTGCAGCATAGTCCCACCGACCCAACTATCACTAACTGCAGCAGAGTCCCACCTACCCAACTATCACTAACTGCAACAGTCTCACCTACCCAAATATCACTTACTACAATAGAGTCCCACCTACCCAACTATCACTAACTGCAACAGTCCCACCTACCCAACTATCACTAACTGCAACCGAATCCCAACTACCCAACTATCACTAACTACAACAGAGTCCCACCTACCCAACTATCACTAAATGCAACAGAGTCCCACCTGCACAACTATCACTTACTAAAACAGAGTGACACCTAACCAACTATCACTAACTGAAACAGAGCCCCACCTACTCAACTTTCACTTACTACAACAGAGGTCCACCTACCCAACTATCACTAACTGCAGCATAGTCCCACCTACCCAATTATCCTTTCCCTCACAGAGTCCCACCTACCCAATTATCACTAACTGCAACAGAGTCCCACCTACCCAACTATCGCTAACTGCAACAGAGTCCCACCTACCCAACCATCACTAACTGCAACAGAGTCCCACCTACTGAACTATCCTTTAACACACAGACCCCACCTACCCAACTATCACTAACTGCAACAGAGTCCCACCTACTCAATTACCACTAACTGCAACAGAGTCCCACCTACACATCCATCACTAACTGCAGCATAGTCCCACCTGCTCAACTATCCTTTACCACACAGAGTCCCACGTACCCAACTATCACAAACTGCATCAGAGTCCCACCTACCAAACTATCACTAACTGCAACAGTGTCCCACCTATGCAACCATCACTAACTGCAACAGAGTCCCACCTCCCCAACTATCACTAACTGCAGCATAGTCCCACCGACCCAACTATCACTAACTGCAGCAGAGTCCCACCTACCCAACTATCACTAACTGCAACAGTCCCACCTACCCAAATATCACTTACTACAACAGAGTGACACCTAACCAACTATCACTAACTGAAACAGAGCCCCACCTACTCAACTTTCACTTACTACAACAGAGGTCCACCTACCCAACTATCACTAACTGCAGCATAGTCCCACCGACCCAACTATCACTAACTGCAGCAGAGTCCCACCTACCCAACTATCACTAACTGCAACAGTCCCACCTACCCAAATATCAGTAACTGCACAGAGTCCCACCTATCCAACTATCACTAACAGCAACCGAATCCCACCTCCCCAACTATCCTTTACTGCACAGAGTTCCACCTCCCCAACTATCACTAACTACAATAGAGTCCCACCTACCCAACTATCACTAACTGCAACAGTCCCACCTACCCAACTATCACTAACTGCAACCGAATCCCAACTACCCAACTATCACTAACTACAACAGAGTCCCACCTACCCAACTATCACTAAATGCAACAGAGTCCCACCTGCACAACTATCACTTACTACAACAGAGTGACACCTAACCAACTATCACTAACTGAAACAGAGCCCCACCTACTCAACTTTCACTTACTACAACAGAGGTCCACCTACCCAACTATCACTAACTGCAGCATAGTCCCACCTACCCAATTATCCTTTCCCTCACAGAGTCCCACCTACCCAATTATCACTAACTGCAACAGAGTCCCACCTACCCAACTATCGCTAACTGCAACAGAGTCCCACCTACCCAACCATCACTAACTGCAACAGAGTCCCACCTACTGAACTATCCTTTAACACACAGACCCCACCTACCCAACTATCACTAATTGCAACAGAGTCCCACCTACCCAACTATCCTTTACCACACAGAGTCCCACTTAAACGTCTATCACTAACTGCAACGGAGTCCCACCTACTCAATTACCACTAACTGCAACAGAGTCCCACCTACACATCCATCACTAACTGCAGCATAGTCCCACCTGCTCAACTATCCTTTACCACACAGAGTCCCACGTACCCAACTATCACAAACTGCATCAGAGTCCCACCTACCAAACTATCACTAACTGCAACAGTGTCCCACCTATGCAACCATCACTAACTGCAACAGAGTCCCACCTCCCCAACTATCACTAACTGCAACAGAGTCCCACCTACTCAATTATCAATAACTGCAACAGAGTCCCACCTACCCAACTATCACTAAGAGCAACAGATTCCAACCTACCCAACTATCACTAAATGCAAGAGTCCCACCTACCCAACTATCCTTTACCACACAGAGTCCCACCTACCCAACTATCACTAACTGCAGCAGAGTCCACCTACCCAACTATCACTAACAGCAACAGATTCCAACCTACCCAACTATCACTAACTGCAGCAGATTCCAACCTACCCAACTATCACTAAATGTAAGAGCCCCACCTACCCAACTATCCTTTACCACACAGAGTCCCACCTACCCAACTATCACTAACTGCAGCAGAGTCCACCTACCCAACTATCACTAACAGCAACAGATTCCAACCTACCCAACTATCACTAACTGCAGCAGATTCCAACCTACCCAACTATCACTAACTGCAGCAGAGTCCCACCTACCCAACTATCCTTTACCACACAGAGTCCACCTACCCAACTATCACTAACAGCAACAGATTCCAACCTACCCAACTATCACTAACTGCAGCAGATTCCAACCTACCCAACTATCACTAACTGCAGCAGAGTCCACCTACCCAACTATCACTAACAGCAACAGATTCCAACCTACCCAACTATCACTAAATGCAAGAGTCCCACCTACCCAACTATCCTTTACCACACAGAGTCCACCTACCCAACTATCACTAACAGCAACAGATTCCAACCTACCCAACTATCACTAACTGCAGCAGATTCCAACCTACCCAACTATCACTAACTGCAGCAGAGTCCACCTACCCAACTATCACTAACAGCAACAGATTCCAACCTACCCAACTATCACTAAATGCAAGAGTCCCACCTACCCAACTATCCTTTACCACACAGAGTCCCACCTACCCAACTATCACTAACTGCAGCAGAGTCCACCTACCCAACTATCACTAACAGCAACAGATTCCAACCTACCCAACTATCACTAACTGCAGCAGATTCCAACCTACCCAACTATCACTACATGCAAGAGTCCCACCTACCCAACTATCCTTTACCACACAGAGTCCCACCTACCCAACTATCACTAACTGCAACAGAGTCTCACCTACCCAACTATCACTATATGCAAGAGTCCCACCTACCCAACTATCACTAAATGCAAGAGTCCCACCTACCCAACTATCCTTTACCACACAGAGTCCCACCTACTCAACTATAACTAACTGCATCAGAGTCCCACCTACCCAACTATCACTATATGCAAGAGTCCCACCTGACCAACTATCACTATATGCAAGAGTCCCACCTACCCAACTATCCTTTACCACACAGAGTCCCACCTACCCAACTATCACTAACTGCAACAGAGTCCCACCTACCCAACTGTCCTTTACCGCACAGAGTCCAACCTACCCAACCATCACTAACTGCAAAAGAGTCCCACCTACCCAACTATCACTAACTGCAACAAAGTCCCAACTAGCCAATTATCAATAAGTACAGCAGAGTCCCACCTACCCAACTATCACTAACTGCAACAGAGTCCCAACTAGCCAATTATCAATAAGTACAGCAGAGTCCCACCTACCCAACCATCACTAACTGCAAAAGAGTCCCACCTACCCAACTTTCACTAACTGCAACAGAGTCCCAACTACCCAATAATCAATAACTACAGGAGAGTTCCACCTCCTCAACTATCACTAACTGCAACAGTGTACCACCTACCCAACTGTCACTAACTGCAACAGAGTCCCACCTACCCAACTGTCACTAACTGCAACAGAGTCCCAAATACCCAATTATCAATAACTACAACAGAGTCCCACCTACCCAACTATCACTGACTGCAACAAATCCCAACTACCCAACTATCTGTTACCGCACAGAGTCCCACCTAAAAAACTATCACTAACTGCAGAAGAGTCCCATCTACCCAACTATCCTTTACTGCACAAAGTCCCACCTACACAACTATCACTAACAGCAACAGAGTCCCAACTATACAACTATCACTAACTGCAACAGAGTCCCACCTGCACAACTATCACTAACTGCAGCAGACTCCCACCTACCCAACTATCCTTTACTGCACAAAGTCCCACCTACACAACTATCACTAACAGCAACAGAGTCCCAACTACCCAACTATAGCTTACTGCAACAGAGTACCACCTCCCCAACTATTACTAACTACAACAGAGTCCCACCTACCCAACTATCACTAACTGCAACAGAGTCCCACCTACCCAAATATCACTAACTGTAACAAAGTCCCATCTACCCAACTATCAATAACTGCAACAGAGTCCCACCTACCCAACTATCACTAACTGCAACAGTCACATCTACCCAACTATCAGTAACTGCACAGAGTCCCACCTACCCAACTATCACTAACTGTAACATAATCCCACCTCCACAACTATCCATTACTGCACAGATTCCCACCTACCCAACTATAACTAACTGCAACAGAATCCCACCTCCCAACTATCCTTTACTGCACAGAGTCCCACCAACCCAACTATCACTAACTGCAGCAGAGTCCCACCTACCCAACTATCACTAACTGCAACAGTCCCACCTACCCAAATATCAGTAACTGCAGAGTCCCACCTATCCAACTATCACTAACTGCAACCGAATCCCACCTCCCCAACTATCCTTTACTGCACAGAGTTCCACCTCCCCAACTATCACTAACTACAACAGAGTCCCACCTACCCAACTATCACTAACTGCAACAGTCCCACCTACCCAACTATCACTAACTGCACAGAGTCCCACCTACCCAACTTTCACTAACTGCAACAGAGTCCCACCTCCCCAACTATCCTTTACTGCACAGAGTCTAATCTACCTGGCTATCTCTAACTACAATAGAGTCCCACCTCCCCAACTATCACTAACTCCAACAGAGTGCCAACTACCCAACTATCACTAACTGCAACACAGTCCCACCTCCCTAACTATCACTAACTACAACAGAGTCCCACCTACCCAACTATCACTAACGGCAACAGTCCCCTCTACCCAACTATCACTAACTGCACAGAGTCCCACCTACCCAACTATCACTAACTGCAGCAGAGTCCCACCGCCCCAGATATCCTTATCTGCACAGAGTCCCACCTACCCAACTATCATTAACTGCAACAGAGTCCCACCTCCCCAACTATCACTAACTACAAGAGTCCCACCTACCCAACTATCACTAACTGCAACAGTCCCACCTACCCAACTATCACTAACTGCAGCAGAGTCCACCTACCCAACTATCACTAACAGCAACAGATTCCAACCTACCCAACTATCACTAAATGCAAGAGTCCCACCTACCCAACTATCCTTTACCACACAGAGTCCCACCTACCCAACTATCACTAACTGCAGCAGAGTCCACCTACCCAATTATCACTAACAGCAACAGATTCCAACCTACCCAACTATCACTAACTGCAGCAGATTCCAACCTACCCAATTATCACTAAATGTAAGAGCCCCACCTACCCAACTATCCTTTACCACACAGAGTCCCACCTACCCAACTATCACTAACTGCAGCAGAGTCCACCTACCCAACTATCACTAACAGCAACAGATTCCAACCTACCCAACTATCACTAACTGCAGCAGATTCCAACCTACTCAACTATCACTAAATGTACGAGTCCCACCTACCCAACTATCACTAACTGCAACAGAGTCTCACCTACCCAACTATCACTATATGCAAGAGTCCCACCTACCCAACTATCACTAAATGCAAGAGTCCCACCTACCCAACTATCCTTTACCACACAGAGTCCCACCTACCCAACTATCACTAACTGCATCAGAGTCCCACCTACCCAACTATCACTATATGCAAGAGTCCCACCTACCCAACTATCACTATATGCAAGAGTCCCACCTACCCAACTATCCTTTACCACACAGAGTCCCACCTACCCAACTATCACTAACTGCATCAGAGTCCCACCTACCCAACTATCACTATATGCAAGAGTCCCACCTACCCAACTATCACTATATGCAAGAGTCCCACCTACCCAACTATCCTTTACCACACAGAGTCCCACCTACCCAACTATCACTAACTGCAACAGAGTCCCACCTACCCAACTGTCCTTTACCGCACAGAGTCCAACCTACCCAACCATCACTAACTGCAAAAGAGTCCCACCTACCCAACTATCACTAACTGCAACAGAGTCCCAACTAGCCAATTATCAATAAGTACAGCAGAGCCCCACCTAACCAACTATCACTAACTGCAACAGAGTCCCAACTAGCCAATTATCAATAAGTACAGCAGAGTCCCACCTACCCAACCATCACTAACTGCAAAAGAGTCCCACCTACCCAACTTTCACTAACTGCAACAGAGTCCCAACTACCCAATAATCAATAACTACAGCAGAGTTCCACCTCCTCAACTATCACTAACTGCAACAGTGTACCACCTACCCAACTGTCACTAACTGCAACAGAGTCCCAAATACCCAATTATCAATAACTACAACAGAGTCCCACCTACCCAACTATCACTGACTGCAACAGAGTCCCAACTACCCAACTATCTGTTACCGCACAGAGTCCCACCTAAAAAACTATCACTAACTGCAGAAGAGTCCCACCTACCCAACTATCCTTTACTGCACAAAGTCCCACCTACACAACTATCACTAACAGCAACAGAGTCCCAACTATCCAACTATCACTAACTGCAGCAGAGTCCCACCTACCAAACTATCACTAACTGCAACAGTGTCCCACCTATGCAACCATCACTAACTGCAACAGAGTCCCACCTCCCCAACTATCACTAACTGCAACAGAGTCCCACCTACTCAATTATCAATAACTGCAACAGAGTCCCACCTACCCAACTATCACTAACAGCAACAGATTCCAACCTACCCAACTATCACTAAATGCAAGAGTCCCACCTACCCAACTATCCTTCACCACACAGAGTCCCACCTACCCAACTATCACTAACTGCAGCAGAGTCCACCTACCCAACTATCACTAACAGCAACAGATTCCAACCTACCCAACTATCACTAACTGCAGCAGATTCCAACCTACCCAACTATCACTAAATGTAAGAGTCCCACCTACCCAACTATCCTTTACCACACAGAGTCCCTCCTACCCAACTATCACTAACTGCAGCAGAGTCCACCTACCCAGCTATCACTAACAGCAACAGATTCCAACCTACCCAACTATCACTAACTGCAGCAGATTCCAACCTACTCAACTATCACTAAATGTAAGAGTCCCACCTACCCAACTATCACTAACTGCAACAGAGTCTCACCTACCCAACTATCACTATATGCAAGAGTCCCACCTACCCAACTATCACTAAATGCAAGAGTCCCACCTACCCAACTATCCTTTACCACACAGAGTCCCACCTACCCAACTATCACTAACTGCATCAGAGTCCCACCTACCCAACTATCACTATATGCAAGAGTCCCACCTACACAACTATCACTATATGCAAGAGTCCCACCTACCCAACTATCCTTTACCACACAGAGTCCCACCTACCCAACTATCACTAACTGCAACAGAGTCTCACCTACCCAACTATCACTATATGCAAGAGTCCCACCTACCCAACTATCACTAAATGCAAGAGTCCCACCTACCCAACTATCCTTTACCACACAGAGTCCCACCTACTCAACTATAACTAACTGCATCAGAGTCCCACCTACCCAACTATCACTATATGCAAGAGTCCCACCTGACCAACTATCACTATATGCAAGAGTCCCACCTACCCAACTATCCTTTACCACACAGAGTCCCACCTACCCAACTATCACTAACTGCAACAGAGTCCCACCTACCCAACTGTCCTTTACCGCACAGAGTCCAACCTACCCAACCATCACTAACTGCAAAAGAGTCCCACCTACCCAACTATCACTAACTGCAACAAAGTCCCGACTAGCCAATTATCAATAAGTACAGCAGAGTCCCACCTACCCAACTATCACTAACTGCAACAGAGTCCCAACTAGCCAATTATCAATAAGTACAGCAGAGTCCCACCTACCCAACCATCACTAACTGCAAAAGAGTCCCACCTACCCAACTATCACTAACTGCAACAGAGTCCCAACTAGCCAATTATCAATAAGTACAGCAGAGCCCCACCTAACCAACTATCACTAACTGCAACAGAGTCCCAACTAGCCAATTATCAATAAGTACAGCAGAGTCCCACCTACCCAACCATCACTAACTGCAAAAGAGTCCCACCTACCCAACTTTCACTAACTGCAACAGAGTCCCAACTACCCAATAATCAATAACTACAGCAGAGTTCCACCTCCTCAACTATCACTAACTGCAACAGTGTACCACCTACCCAACTGTCACTAACTGCAACAGAGTCCCAAATACCCAATTATCAATAACTACAACAGAGTCCCACCTACCCAACTATCACTGACTGCAACAGAGTCCCAACTACCCAACTATCTGTTACCGCACAGAGTCCCACCTAAAAAACTATCACTAACTGCAGAAGAGTCCCACCTACCCAACTATCCTTTACTGCACAAAGTCCCACCTACACAACTATCACTAACAGCAACAGAGTCCCAACTATCCAACTATCACTAACTGCAGCAGAGTCCCACCTACCAAACTATCACTAACTGCAACAGTGTCCCACCTATGCAACCATCACTAACTGCAACAGAGTCCCACCTCCCCAACTATCACTAACTGCAACAGAGTCCCACCTACTCAATTATCAATAACTGCAACAGAGTCCCACCTACCCAACTATCACTAACAGCAACAGATTCCAACCTACCCAACTATCACTAAATGCAAGAGTCCCACCTACCCAACTATCCTTCACCACACAGAGTCCCACCTACCCAACTATCACTAACTGCAGCAGAGTCCACCTACCCAACTATCACTAACAGCAACATATTCCAACCTACCCAACTATCACTAACTGCAGCAGATTCCAACCTACCCAACTATCACTAAATGTAAGAGTCCCACCTACCCAACTATCCTTTACCACACAGAGTCCCTCCTACCCAACTATCACTAACTGCAGCAGAGTCCACCTACCCAACTATCACTAACAGCAACAGATTCCAACCTACCCAACTATCACTAACTGCAGCAGATTCCAACCTACTCAACTATCACTAAATGTAAGAGTCCCACCTACCCAACTATCACTAACTGCAACAGAGTCTCACCTACCCAACTATCACTATATGCAAGAGTCCCACCTACCCAACTATCACTAAATGCAAGAGTCCCACCTACCCAACTATCCTTTACCACACAGAGTCCCACCTACCCAACTATCACTAACTGCATCAGAGTCCCACCTACCCAACTATCACTATATGCAAGAGTCCCACCTACACAACTATCACTATATGCAAGAGTCCCACCTACCCAACTATCCTTTACCACACAGAGTCCCACCTACCCAACTATCACTAACTGCAACAGAGTCTCACCTACCCAACTATCACTATATGCAAGAGTCCCACCTACCCAACTATCACTAAATGCAAGAGTCCCACCTACCCAACTATCCTTTACCACACAGAGTCCCACCTACTCAACTATAACTAACTGCATCAGAGTCCCACCTACCCAACTATCACTATATGCAAGAGTCCCACCTGACCAACTATCACTATATGCAAGAGTCCCACCTACCCAACTATCCTTTACCACACAGAGTCCCACCTACCCAACTATCACTAACTGCAACAGAGTCCCACCTACCCAACTGTCCTTTACCGCACAGAGTCCAACCTACCCAACCATCACTAACTGCAAAAGAGTCCCACCTACCCAACTATCACTAACTGCAACAAAGTCCCGACTAGCCAATTATCAATAAGTACAGCAGAGTCCCACCTACCCAACTATCACTAACTGCAACAGAGTCCCAACTAGCCAATTATCAATAAGTACAGCAGAGTCCCACCTACCCAACCATCACTAACTGCAAAAGAGTCCCACCTACCCAACTTTCACTAACTGCAACAGAGTCCCAACTACCCAATAATCAATAACTACAGGAGAGTTCCACCTCCTCAACTATCACTAACTGCAACAGTGTACCACCTACCCAACTGTCACTAACTGCAACAGAGTCCCACCTACCCAACTGTCACTAACTGCAACAGAGTCCCAAATACCCAATTATCAATAACTACAACAGAGTCCCACCTACCCAACTATCACTGACTGCAACAAATCCCAACTACCCAACTATCTGTTACCGCACAGAGTCCCACCTAAAAAACTATCACTAACTGCAGAAGAGTCCCATCTACCCAACTATCCTTTACTGCACAAAGTCCCACCTACACAACTATCACTAACAGCAACAGAGTCCCAACTATCCAACTATCACTAACTGCAACAGAGTCCCACCTGCACAACTATCACTAACTGCAGCAGACTCCCACCTACCCAACTACCCTTTACTGCACAAAGTCCCACCTACACAACTATCACTAACAGCAACAGAGTCCCAACTACCCAACTATAGCTTACTGCAACAGAGTACCACCTCCCCAACTATTACTAACTACAACAGAGTCCCACCTACCCAACTATCACTAACTGCAACAGAGTCCCACCTACCCAAATATCACTAACTGTAACAAAGTCCCATCTACCCAACTATCAATAACTGCAACAGAGTCCCACCTACCCAACTATCACTAACTGCAACAGTCACATCTACCCAACTATCAGTAACTGCACAGAGTCCCACCTACCCAACTATCACTAACTGTAACATAATCCCACCTCCACAACTATCCATTACTGCACAGATTCCCACCTACCCAACTATAACTAACTGCAACAGAATCCCACCTCCCAACTATCCTTTACTGCACAGAGTCCCACCAACCCAACTATCACTAACTGCAGCAGAGTCCCACCTACCCAACTATCACTAACTGCAACAGTCCCACCTACCCAAATATCAGTAACTGCACAGAGTCCCACCTATCCAACTATCACTAACTGCAACCGAATCCCACCTCCCCAACTATCCTTCACTGCACAGAGTTCCACCTCCCCAACTATCACTAACTACAACAGAGTCCCACCTACCCAACTATCACTAACTGCAACAGTCCCACCTACCCAACTATCACTAACTGCAACAGAGTCCCACCTCCCCAACTATCCTTTACTGCACAGAGTCTAATCTACCTGGCTATCTCTAACTACAATAGAGTCCCACCTCCCCAACTATCACTAACTCCAACAGAGTGCCAACTACCCAACTATCACTAACTGCAACACAGTCCCACCTCCCTAACTATCACTAACTACAACAGAGTCCCACCTACCCAACTATCACTAACGGCAACAGTCCCCTCTACCCAACTATCACTAACTGCACAGAGTCCCACCTACCCAACTATCACTAACTGCAGCAGAGTCCCACCGCCCCAGATATCCTTATCTGCACAGAGTCCCACCTACCCAACTATCATTAACTGCAACAGAGTCCCACCTCCCCAACTATCACTAACTACAAGAGTCCCACCTACCCAACTATCACTAACTGCAACAGTCCCACCTACCCAACTATCACTAACTGCAGCAGAGTCCACCTACCCAACTATCACTAACAGCAACAGATTCCAACCTACCCAACTATCACTAAATGCAAGAGTCCCACCTACCCAACTATCCTTTACCACACAGAGTCCCACCTACCCAACTATCACTAACTGCAGCAGAGTCCACCTACCCAATTATCACTAACAGCAACAGATTCCAACCTACCCAACTATCACTAACTGCAGCAGATTCCAACCTACCCAACTATCACTAAATGTAAGAGCCCCACCTACCCAACTATCCTTTACCACACAGAGTCCCACCTACCCAACTATCACTAACTGCAGCAGAGTCCACCTACCCAACTATCACTAACAGCAACAGATTCCAACCTACCCAACTATCACTAACTGCAGCAGATTCCAACCTACTCAACTATCACTAAATGTAAGAGTCCCACCTACCCAACTATCACTAACTGCAACAGAGTCTCACCTACCCAACTATCACTATATGCAAGAGTCCCACCTACCCAACTATCACTAAATGCAAGAGTCCCACCTACCCAACTATCCTTTACCACACAGAGTCCCACCTACCCAACTATCACTAACTGCATCAGAGTCCCACCTACCCAACTATCACTATATGCAAGAGTCCCACCTACCCAACTATCACTATATGCAAGAGTCCCACCTACCCAACTATCCTTTACCACACAGAGTCCCACCTACCCAACTATCACTAACTGCAACAGAGTCCCACCTACCCAACTGTCCTTTACCGCACAGAGTCCAACCTACCCAACCATCACTAACTGCAAAAGAGTCCCACCTACCCAACTATCACTAACTGCAACAGAGTCCCAACTAGCCAATTATCAATAAGTACAGCAGAGCCCCACCTAACCAACTATCACTAACTGCAACAGAGTCCCAACTAGCCAATTATCAATAAGTACAGCAGAGTCCCACCTACCCAACCATCACTAACTGCAAAAGAGTCCCGCCTACCCAACTTTCACTAACTGCAACAGAGTCCCAACTACCCAATAATCAATAACTACAGCAGAGTTCCACCTCCTCAACTATCACTAACTGCAACAGTGTACCACCTACCCAACTGTCACTAACTGCAACAGAGTCCCAAATACCCAATTATCAATAACTACAACAGAGTCCCACCTACCCAACGATCACTGACTGCAACAGAGTCCCAACTACCCAACTATCTGTTACCGCACAGAGTCCCACCTAAAAAACTATCACTAACTGCAGAAGAGTCCCACCTACCCAACTATCCTTTACTGCACAAAGTCCCACCTACACAACTATCACTAACAGCAACAGAGTCCCAACTATCCAACTATCACTAACTGCAGCAGAGTCCCACCTACCAAACTATCACTAACTGCAACAGTGTCCCACCTATGCAACCATCACTAACTGCAACAGAGTCCCACCTCCCCAACTATCACTAACTGCAACAGAGTCCCACCTACTCAATTATCAATAACTGCAACAGAGTCCCACCTACCCAACTATCACTAACAGCAACAGATTCCAACCTACCCAACTATCACTAAATGCAAGAGTCCCACCTACCCAACTATCCTTTACCACACAGAGTCCCACCTACCCAACTATCACTAACTGCAGCAGAGTCCACCTACCCAACTATCACTAACAGCAACAGATTCCAACCTACCCAACTATCACTAACTGCAGCAGATTCCAACCTACCCAACTATCACTAAATGTAAGAGTCCCACCTACCCAACTATCCTTTACCACACAGAGTCCCACCTACCCAACTATCACTAACTGCAGCAGAGTCCCACCTACCCAACTATCACTAACTGCAACAGTCCCACCTACCTAAATATCAGTAACTGCACAGAGTCCCACCTATCCAACTATCACTAACTGCAACCGAATCCCACCTCCCCAACTATCCTTCACTGCACAGAGTTCCACCTCCCCAACTATCACTAACTACAACAGAGTCCCACCTACCCAACTATCACTAACTGCAACAGTCCCACCTACCCAACTTTCACTAACTGCAACAGAGTCCCACCTCCCCAACTATCCTTTACTGCACAGAGTCTAATCTACCTGGCTATCTCTAACTACAATAGAGTCCCACCTCCCCAACTATCACTAACTCCAACAGAGTGCCAACTACCCAACTATCACTAACTGCAACACAGTCCCACCTCCCTAACTATCACTAACTACAACAGAGTCCCACCTACCCAACTATCACTAACGGCAACAGTCCCCTCTACCCAACTATCACTAACTGCACAGAGTCCCACCTACCCAACTATCACTAACTGCAGCAGAGTCCCACCGCCCCAGATATCCTTATCTGCACAGAGTCCCACCTACCCAACTATCATTAACTGCAACAGAGTCCCACCTCCCCAACTATCACTAACTACAAGAGTCCCACCTACCCAACTATCACTAACTGCAACAGTCCCACCTACCCAACTATCACTAACTGCAGCAGAGTCCACCTACCCAACTATCACTAACAGCAACAGATTCCAACCTACCCAACTATCACTAAATGCAAGAGTCCCACCTACCCTACTATCCTTTACCACACAGAGTCCCACCTACCCAACTATCACTAACTGCAGCAGAGTCCACCTACCCAATTATCACTAACAGCAACAGATTCCAACCTACCCAACTATCACTAACTGCAGCAGATTCCAACCTACCCAACTATCACTAAATGTAAGAGCCCCACCTACCCAACTATCCTTTACCACACAGAGTCCCACCTACCCAACTATCACTAACTGCAGCAGAGTCCACCTACCCAACTATCACTAACAGCAACAGATTCCAACCTACCCAACTATCACTAACTGCAGCAGATTCCAACCTACTCAACTATCACTAAATGTAAGAGTCCCACCTACCCAACTATCACTAACTGCAACAGAGTCTCACCTACCCAACTATCACTATATGCAAGAGTCCCACCTACCCAACTATCACTAAATGCAAGAGTCCCACCTACCCAACTATCCTTTACCACACAGAGTCCCACCTACCCAACTATCACTAACTGCATCAGAGTCCCACCTACCCAACTATCACTATATGCAAGAGTCCCACCTACCCAACTATCACTATATGCAAGAGTCCCACCTACCCAACTATCCTTTACCACACAGAGTCCCACCTACCCAACTATCACTAACTGCAACAGAGTCCCACCTACCCAACTGTCCTTTACCGCACAGAGTCCAACCTACCCAACCATCACTAACTGCAAAAGAGTCCCACCTACCCAACTATCACTAACTGCAACAGAGTCCCAACTAGCCAATTATCAATAAGTACAGCAGAGCCCCACCTAACCAACTATCACTAACTGCAACAGAGTCCCAACTAGCCAATTATCAATAAGTACAGCAGAGTCCCACCTACCCAACCATCACTAACTGCAAAAGAGTCCCGCCTACCCAACTTTCACTAACTGCAACAGAGTCCCAACTACCCAATAATCAATAACTACAGCAGAGTTCCACCTCCTCAACTATCACTAACTGCAACAGTGTACCACCTACCCAACTGTCACTAACTGCAACAGAGTCCCAAATACCCAATTATCAATAACTACAACAGAGTCCCACCTACCCAACGATCACTGACTGCCACAGAGTCCCAACTACCCAACTATCTGTTACCGCACAGAGTCCCACCTAAAAAACTATCACTAACTGCAGAAGAGTCCCTCCTACCCAACTATCCTTTACTGCACAAAGTCCCACCTACACAACTATCACTAACAGCAACAGAGTCCCAACTATCCAACTATCACTAACTGCAGCAGAGTCCCACCTACCAAACTATCACTAACTGCAACAGTGTCCCACCTATGCAACCATCACTAACTGCAACAGAGTCCCACCTCCCCAACTATCACTAACTGCAACAGAGTCCCACCTACTCAATTATCAATAACTGCAACAGAGTCCCACCTACCCAACTATCACTAACAGCAACAGATTCCAACCTACCCAACTATCACTAAATGCAAGAGTCCCACCTACCCAACTATCCTTTACCACACAGAGTCCCACCTACCCAACTATCACTAACAGCAACAGATTCCAACCTACCCAACTATCACTAACTGCAGCAGATTCCAACCTACCCAACTATCACTAAATGTAAGAGTCCCACCTACCCAACTATCCTTTACCACACAGAGTCCCACCTACCCAACTATCACTAACTGCAGCAGAGTCCACCTACCCAACTATCACTAACAGCAACAGATTCCAACCTACCCAACTATCACTAACTGCAGCAGATTCCAACCTACTCAACTATCACTAAATGTAAGAGTCCCACCTACCCAACTATCACTAACTGCAACAGAGTCTCACCTACCCAACTATCACTATATGCAAGAGTCCCACCTACCCAACTATCACTAAATGCAAGAGTCCCACCTACCCAACTATCCTTTACCACACAGAGTCCCACCTACCCAACTATCACTAACTGCATCAGAGTCCCACCTACCCAACTATCACTATATGCAAGAGTCCCACCTACACAACTATCACTATATGCAAGAGTCCCACCTACCCAACTATCCTTTACCACACAGAGTCCCACCTACCCAACTATCACTAACTGCAACAGAGTCCCACCTACCCAACTGTCGTTTACCGCACAGAGTCCAACCTACCCAACCATCACTAACTGCAAAAGAGTCCCACCTACCCAACTATCACTAACTGCAACAGAGTCCCAACTAGCCAATTATCAATAAGTACAGCAGAGTCCCACCTAACCAACTATCACTAACTGCAACAGAGTCCCAACTAGCCAATTATCAATAAGTACAGCAGAGTCCCACCTACCCAACCATCACTAACTGCAAAAGAGTCCCACCTACCCAACTATCACTAACTGCAACAGAGTCCCAACTAGCCAATTATCAATAAGTACAGCAGAGTCCCACCTACCCAACCATCACTAACTGCAAAAGAGTCCCACCTACCCAACTTTCACTAACTGCAGCAGAGTCCACCTACCCAACTATCACTAACAGCAACAGATTCCAACCTACCCAACTATCACTAACTGCAGCAGATTCCAACCTACTCAATTATCACTAAATGTAAGAGTCCCACCTACCCAACTATCACTAACTGCAACAGAGTCTCACCTACCCAACTATCACTATATGCAAGAGTCCCACCTACCCAACTATCACTAAATGCAAGAGTCCCACCTACCCAACTGTCCTTTACCGCACAGAGTCCAACCTACCCAACCATCACTAACTGCAAAAGAGTCCCACCTACCCAACTATCACTAACTGCAACAGAGTCCCAACTAGCCAATTATCAATAAGTACAGCAGAGTCCCACCTAACCAACTATCACTAACTGCAACAGAGTCCCAACTAGCCAATTATTAATAAGTACAGCAGAGTCCCACCTAACCAACTATCACTAACTGCAACAGAGTCCCAACTAGCCAATTATCAATAAGTACAGCAGAGTCCCACCTACCCAACCATCACTAACTGCAAAAGAGTCCCACCTACCCAACTTTCACTAACTGCAGCAGAGTCCACCTACCCAACTATCACTAACAGCAACAGATTCCAACCTACCCAACTATCACTAACTGCAGCAGATTCCAACCTACTCAATTATCACTAAATGTAAGAGTCCCACCTACCCAACTATCACTAACTGCAACAGAGTCTCACCTACCCAACTATCACTATATGCAAGAGTCCCACCTACCCAACTATCACTAAATGCAAGAGTCCCACCTACCCAACTGTCCTTTACCGCACAGAGTCCAACCTACCCAACCATCACTAACTGCAAAAGAGTCCCACCTACCCAACTATCACTAACTGCAACAGAGTCCCAACTAGCCAATTATCAATAAGTACAGCAGAGTCCCACCTAACCAACTATCACTAACTGCAACAGAGTCCCAACTAGCCAATTATCAATAAGTACAGCAGAGTCCCACCTACCCAACCATCACTAACTGCAAAAGAGTCCCACCTACCCAACTATCACTAACTGCAACAGAGTCCCAACTAGCCAATTATCAATAAGTACAGCAGAGTCCCACCTAACCAACTATCACTAACTGCAACAGAGTCCCAACTAGCCAATTATCAATAAGTACAGCAGAGTCCCACCTACCCAACCATCACTAACTGCAAAAGAGTCCCACCTACCCAACTTTCACTAACTGCAGCAGAGTCCACCTACCCAACTATCACTAACAGCAACAGATTCCAACCTACCCAACTATCACTAACTGCAGCAGATTCCAACCTACTCAATTATCACTAAATGTAAGAGTCCCACCTACCCAACTATCACTAACTGCAACAGAGTCTCACCTACCCAACTATCACTATATGCAAGAGTCCCACCTACCCAACTATCACTAAATGCAAGAGTCCCACCTACCCAACTATCCTTTACCACACAGAGTCCCACCTACCCAACTATCACTAACTGCATCAGAGTCCCACCTACCCAACTATCACTATATGCAAGAGTCCCACCTACCCAACTATCACTATATGCAAGAGTCCCACCTACCCAACTATCCTTTACCACACAGAGTCCCACCTACCCAACTATCACTAACTGCAACAGAGTCCCACCTACCCAACTGTCCTTTACCGCACAGAGTCCAACCTACCCAACCATCACTAACTGCAAAAGAGTCCCACCTACCCAACTATCACTAACTGCAACAGTGTACCACCTACCCAACTGTCACTAACTGCAACAGAGTCCCACCTACCCAACTGTCACTAACTGCAACAGAGTCCCAAATACCCAATTATCAATTACTACAACAGAGTCCCACCTACCCAATTATCACTAACTGCAACAGTGTACCACCTACCCAACTATCACTAACTGCAACAGAGTCTCACCTACCCAACTATCACTATATGCAAGAGTCCCACCTACCCAACTATCACTAAATGCAAGAGTCCCACCTACCCAACTATCCTTTACCACACAGAGTCCCACCTACCCAACTATCATTAACTGCATCAGAGTCCCACCTACCCAACTATCACTATATGCAAGAGTCCCACCTACACAACTATCACTATATGCAAGAGTCCCACCTACCCAACTATCCTTTACCACACAGAGTCCCACCTACCCAACTATCACTAACTCCAACAGAGTGCCAACTACCCAACTATCACTAACTGCAACACAGTCCCACCTCCCTAACTATCACTAACTACAACAGAGTCCCACCTACCCAACTATCACTAACGGCAACAGTCCCCTCTACCCAACTATCACTAACTGCACAGAGTCCCACCTACCCAACTATCACTAACTGCAGCAGAGTCCCACCGCCCCAGATATCCTTATCTGCACAGAGTCCCACCTACCCAACTATCATTAACTGCAACAGAGTCCCACCTCCCCAACTATCACTAACTACAAGAGTCCCACCTACCCAACTATCACTAACTGCAACAGTCCCACCTACCCAACTATCACTAACTGCAGCAGAGTCCACCTACCCAACTATCACTAACAGCAACAGATTCCAACCTACCCAACTATCACTAAATGCAAGAGTCCCACCTACCCAACTATCCTTTACCACACAGAGTCCCACCTACCCAACTATCACTAACTGCAGCAGAGTCCACCTACCCAATTATCACTAACAGCAACAGATTCCAACCTACCCAACTATCACTAACTGCAGCAGATTCCAACCTACCCAACTATCACTAAATGTAAGAGCCCCACCTACCCAACTATCCTTTACCACACAGAGTCCCACCTACCCAACTATCACTAACTGCAGCAGAGTCCACCTACCCAACTATCACTAACAGCAACAGATTCCAACCTACCCAACTATCACTAACTGCAGCAGATTCCAACCTACTCAACTATCACTAAATGTAAGAGTCCCACCTACCCAACTATCACTAACTGCAACAGAGTCTCACCTACCCAACTATCACTATATGCAAGAGTCCCACCTACCCAACTATCACTAAATGCAAGAGTCCCACCTACCCAACTATCCTTTACCACACAGAGTCCCACCTACCCAACTATCACTAACTGCATCAGAGTCCCACCTACCCAACTATCACTATATGCAAGAGTCCCACCTACCCAACTATCACTATATGCAAGAGTCCCACCTACCCAACTATCCTTTACCACACAGAGTCCCACCTACCCAACTATCACTAACTGCAACAGAGTCCCACCTACCCAACTGTCCTTTACCGCACAGAGTCCAACCTACCCAACCATCACTAACTGCAAAAGAGTCCCACCTACCCAACTATCACTAACTGCAACAGAGTCCCAACTAGCCAATTATCAATAAGTACAGCAGAGCCCCACCTAACCAACTATCACTAACTGCAACAGAGTCCCAACTAGCCAATTATCAATAAGTACAGCAGAGTCCCACCTACCCAACCATCACTAACTGCAAAAGAGTCCCGCCTACCCAACTTTCACTAACTGCAACAGAGTCCCAACTACCCAATAATCAATAACTACAGCAGAGTTCCACCTCCTCAACTATCACTAACTGCAACAGTGTACCACCTACCCAACTGTCACTAACTGCAACAGAGTCCCAAATACCCAATTATCAATAACTACAACAGAGTCCCACCTACCCAACGATCACTGACTGCAACAGAGTCCCAACTACCCAACTATCTGTTACCGCACAGAGTCCCACCTAAAAAACTATCACTAACTGCAGAAGAGTCCCACCTACCCAACTATCCTTTACTGCACAAAGTCCCACCTACACAACTATCACTAACAGCAACAGAGTCCCAACTATCCAACTATCACTAACTGCAGCAGAGTCCCACCTACCAAACTATCACTAACTGCAACAGTGTCCCACCTATGCAACCATCACTAACTGCAACAGAGTCCCACCTCCCCAACTATCACTAACTGCAACAGAGTCCCACCTACTCAATTATCAATAACTGCAACAGAGTCCCACCTACCCAACTATCACTAACAGCAACAGATTCCAACCTACCCAACTATCACTAAATGCAAGAGTCCCACCTACCCAACTATCCTTTACCACACAGAGTCCCACCTACCCAACTATCACTAACTGCAGCAGAGTCCACCTACCCAACTATCACTAACAGCAACAGATTCCAACCTACCCAACTATCACTAACTGCAGCAGATTCCAACCTACCCAACTATCACTAAATGTAAGAGTCCCACCTACCCAACTATCCTTTACCACACAGAGTCCCACCTACCCAACTATCACTAACTGCAGCAGAGTCCCACCTACCCAACTATCACTAACTGCAACAGTCCCACCTACCTAAATATCAGTAACTGCACAGAGTCCCACCTATCCAACTATCACTAACTGCAACCGAATCCCACCTCCCCAACTATCCTTCACTGCACAGAGTTCCACCTCCCCAACTATCACTAACTACAACAGAGTCCCACCTACCCAACTATCACTAACTGCAACAGTCCCACCTACCCAACTTTCACTAACTGCAACAGAGTCCCACCTCCCCAACTATCCTTTACTGCACAGAGTCTAATCTACCTGGCTATCTCTAACTACAATAGAGTCCCACCTCCCCAACTATCACTAACTCCAACAGAGTGCCAACTACCCAACTATCACTAACTGCAACACAGTCCCACCTCCCTAACTATCACTAACTACAACAGAGTCCCACCTACCCAACTATCACTAACGGCAACAGTCCCCTCTACCCAACTATCACTAACTGCACAGAGTCCCACCTACCCAACTATCACTAACTGCAGCAGAGTCCCACCGCCCCAGATATCCTTATCTGCACAGAGTCCCACCTACCCAACTATCATTAACTGCAACAGAGTCCCACCTCCCCAACTATCACTAACTACAAGAGTCCCACCTACCCAACTATCACTAACTGCAACAGTCCCACCTACCCAACTATCACTAACTGCAGCAGAGTCCACCTACCCAACTATCACTAACAGCAACAGATTCCAACCTACCCAACTATCACTAAATGCAAGAGTCCCACCTACCCTACTATCCTTTACCACACAGAGTCCCACCTACCCAACTATCACTAACTGCAGCAGAGTCCACCTACCCAATTATCACTAACAGCAACAGATTCCAACCTACCCAACTATCACTAACTGCAGCAGATTCCAACCTACCCAACTATCACTAAATGTAAGAGCCCCACCTACCCAACTATCCTTTACCACACAGAGTCCCACCTACCCAACTATCACTAACTGCAGCAGAGTCCACCTACCCAACTATCACTAACAGCAACAGATTCCAACCTACCCAACTATCACTAACTGCAGCAGATTCCAACCTACTCAACTATCACTAAATGTAAGAGTCCCACCTACCCAACTATCACTAACTGCAACAGAGTCTCACCTACCCAACTATCACTATATGCAAGAGTCCCACCTACCCAACTATCACTAAATGCAAGAGTCCCACCTACCCAACTATCCTTTACCACACAGAGTCCCACCTACCCAACTATCACTAACTGCATCAGAGTCCCACCTACCCAACTATCACTATATGCAAGAGTCCCACCTACCCAACTATCACTATATGCAAGAGTCCCACCTACCCAACTATCCTTTACCACACAGAGTCCCACCTACCCAACTATCACTAACTGCAACAGAGTCCCACCTACCCAACTGTCCTTTACCGCACAGAGTCCAACCTACCCAACCATCACTAACTGCAAAAGAGTCCCACCTACCCAACTATCACTAACTGCAACAGAGTCCCAACTAGCCAATTATCAATAAGTACAGCAGAGCCCCACCTAACCAACTATCACTAACTGCAACAGAGTCCCAACTAGCCAATTATCAATAAGTACAGCAGAGTCCCACCTACCCAACCATCACTAACTGCAAAAGAGTCCCGCCTACCCAACTTTCACTAACTGCAACAGAGTCCCAACTACCCAATAATCAATAACTACAGCAGAGTTCCACCTCCTCAACTATCACTAACTGCAACAGTGTACCACCTACCCAACTGTCACTAACTGCAACAGAGTCCCAAATACCCAATTATCAATAACTACAACAGAGTCCCACCTACCCAACGATCACTGACTGCCACAGAGTCCCAACTACCCAACTATCTGTTACCGCACAGAGTCCCACCTAAAAAACTATCACTAACTGCAGAAGAGTCCCTCCTACCCAACTATCCTTTACTGCACAAAGTCCCACCTACACAACTATCACTAACAGCAACAGAGTCCCAACTATCCAACTATCACTAACTGCAGCAGAGTCCCACCTACCAAACTATCACTAACTGCAACAGTGTCCCACCTATGCAACCATCACTAACTGCAACAGAGTCCCACCTCCCCAACTATCACTAACTGCAACAGAGTCCCACCTACTCAATTATCAATAACTGCAACAGAGTCCCACCTACCCAACTATCACTAACAGCAACAGATTCCAACCTACCCAACTATCACTAAATGCAAGAGTCCCACCTACCCAACTATCCTTTACCACACAGAGTCCCACCTACCCAACTATCACTAACAGCAACAGATTCCAACCTACCCAACTATCACTAACTGCAGCAGATTCCAACCTACCCAACTATCACTAAATGTAAGAGTCCCACCTACCCAACTATCCTTTACCACACAGAGTCCCACCTACCCAACTATCACTAACTGCAGCAGAGTCCACCTACCCAACTATCACTAACAGCAACAGATTCCAACCTACCCAACTATCACTAACTGCAGCAGATTCCAACCTACTCAACTATCACTAAATGTAAGAGTCCCACCTACCCAACTATCACTAACTGCAACAGAGTCTCACCTACCCAACTATCACTATATGCAAGAGTCCCACCTACCCAACTATCACTAAATGCAAGAGTCCCACCTACCCAACTATCCTTTACCACACAGAGTCCCACCTACCCAACTATCACTAACTGCATCAGAGTCCCACCTACCCAACTATCACTATATGCAAGAGTCCCACCTACACAACTATCACTATATGCAAGAGTCCCACCTACCCAACTATCCTTTACCACACAGAGTCCCACCTACCCAACTATCACTAACTGCAACAGAGTCCCACCTACCCAACTGTCGTTTACCGCACAGAGTCCAACCTACCCAACCATCACTAACTGCAAAAGAGTCCCACCTACCCAACTATCACTAACTGCAACAGAGTCCCAACTAGCCAATTATCAATAAGTACAGCAGAGTCCCACCTAACCAACTATCACTAACTGCAACAGAGTCCCAACTAGCCAATTATCAATAAGTACAGCAGAGTCCCACCTACCCAACCATCACTAACTGCAAAAGAGTCCCACCTACCCAACTATCACTAACTGCAACAGAGTCCCAACTAGCCAATTATCAATAAGTACAGCAGAGTCCCACCTACCCAACCATCACTAACTGCAAAAGAGTCCCACCTACCCAACTTTCACTAACTGCAGCAGAGTCCACCTACCCAACTATCACTAACAGCAACAGATTCCAACCTACCCAACTATCACTAACTGCAGCAGATTCCAACCTACTCAATTATCACTAAATGTAAGAGTCCCACCTACCCAACTATCACTAACTGCAACAGAGTCTCACCTACCCAACTATCACTATATGCAAGAGTCCCACCTACCCAACTATCACTAAATGCAAGAGTCCCACCTACCCAACTGTCCTTTACCGCACAGAGTCCAACCTACCCAACCATCACTAACTGCAAAAGAGTCCCACCTACCCAACTATCACTAACTGCAACAGAGTCCCAACTAGCCAATTATCAATAAGTACAGCAGAGTCCCACCTAACCAACTATCACTAACTGCAACAGAGTCCCAACTAGCCAATTATTAATAAGTACAGCAGAGTCCCACCTAACCAACTATCACTAACTGCAACAGAGTCCCAACTAGCCAATTATCAATAAGTACAGCAGAGTCCCACCTACCCAACCATCACTAACTGCAAAAGAGTCCCACCTACCCAACTTTCACTAACTGCAGCAGAGTCCACCTACCCAACTATCACTAACAGCAACAGATTCCAACCTACCCAACTATCACTAACTGCAGCAGATTCCAACCTACTCAATTATCACTAAATGTAAGAGTCCCACCTACCCAACTATCACTAACTGCAACAGAGTCTCACCTACCCAACTATCACTATATGCAAGAGTCCCACCTACCCAACTATCACTAAATGCAAGAGTCCCACCTACCCAACTGTCCTTTACCGCACAGAGTCCAACCTACCCAACCATCACTAACTGCAAAAGAGTCCCACCTACCCAACTATCACTAACTGCAACAGAGTCCCAACTAGCCAATTATCAATAAGTACAGCAGAGTCCCACCTAACCAACTATCACTAACTGCAACAGAGTCCCAACTAGCCAATTATCAATAAGTACAGCAGAGTCCCACCTACCCAACCATCACTAACTGCAAAAGAGTCCCACCTACCCAACTATCACTAACTGCAACAGAGTCCCAACTAGCCAATTATCAATAAGTACAGCAGAGTCCCACCTAACCAACTATCACTAACTGCAACAGAGTCCCAACTAGCCAATTATCAATAAGTACAGCAGAGTCCCACCTACCCAACCATCACTAACTGCAAAAGAGTCCCACCTACCCAACTTTCACTAACTGCAGCAGAGTCCACCTACCCAACTATCACTAACAGCAACAGATTCCAACCTACCCAACTATCACTAACTGCAGCAGATTCCAACCTACTCAATTATCACTAAATGTAAGAGTCCCACCTACCCAACTATCACTAACTGCAACAGAGTCTCACCTACCCAACTATCACTATATGCAAGAGTCCCACCTACCCAACTATCACTAAATGCAAGAGTCCCACCTACCCAACTATCCTTTACCACACAGAGTCCCACCTACCCAACTATCACTAACTGCATCAGAGTCCCACCTACCCAACTATCACTATATGCAAGAGTCCCACCTACCCAACTATCACTATATGCAAGAGTCCCACCTACCCAACTATCCTTTACCACACAGAGTCCCACCTACCCAACTATCACTAACTGCAACAGAGTCCCACCTACCCAACTGTCCTTTACCGCACAGAGTCCAACCTACCCAACCATCACTAACTGCAAAAGAGTCCCACCTACCCAACTATCACTAACTGCAACAGTGTACCACCTACCCAACTGTCACTAACTGCAACAGAGTCCCACCTACCCAACTGTCACTAACTGCAACAGAGTCCCAAATACCCAATTATCAATTACTACAACAGAGTCCCACCTACCCAATTATCACTAACTGCAACAGTGTACCACCTACCCAACTATCACTAACTGCAACAGAGTCTCACCTACCCAACTATCACTATATGCAAGAGTCCCACCTACCCAACTATCACTAAATGCAAGAGTCCCACCTACCCAACTATCCTTTACCACACAGAGTCCCACCTACCCAACTATCATTAACTGCATCAGAGTCCCACCTACCCAACTATCACTATATGCAAGAGTCCCACCTACACAACTATCACTATATGCAAGAGTCCCACCTACCCAACTATCCTTTACCACACAGAGTCCCACCTACCCAACTATCACTAACTCCAACAGAGTGCCAACTACCCAACTATCACTAACTGCAACACAGTCCCACCTCCCTAACTATCACTAACTACAACAGAGTCCCACCTACCCAACTATCACTAACGGCAACAGTCCCCTCTACCCAACTATCACTAACTGCACAGAGTCCCACCTACCCAACTATCACTAACTGCAGCAGAGTCCCACCGCCCCAGATATCCTTATCTGCACAGAGTCCCACCTACCCAACTATCATTAACTGCAACAGAGTCCCACCTCCCCAACTATCACTAACTACAAGAGTCCCACCTACCCAACTATCACTAACTGCAACAGTCCCACCTACCCAACTATCACTAACTGCAGCAGAGTCCACCTACCCAACTATCACTAACAGCAACAGATTCCAACCTACCCAACTATCACTAAATGCAAGAGTCCCACCTACCCAACTATCCTTTACCACACAGAGTCCCACCTACCCAACTATCACTAACTGCAGCAGAGTCCACCTACCCAATTATCACTAACAGCAACAGATTCCAACCTACCCAACTATCACTAACTGCAGCAGATTCCAACCTACCCAACTATCACTAAATGTAAGAGCCCCACCTACCCAACTATCCTTTACCACACAGAGTCCCACCTACCCAACTATCACTAACTGCAGCAGAGTCCACCTACCCAACTATCACTAACAGCAACAGATTCCAACCTACCCAACTATCACTAACTGCAGCAGATTCCAACCTACTCAACTATCACTAAATGTAAGAGTCCCACCTACCCAACTATCACTAACTGCAACAGAGTCTCACCTACCCAACTATCACTATATGCAAGAGTCCCACCTACCCAACTATCACTAAATGCAAGAGTCCCACCTACCCAACTATCCTTTACCACACAGAGTCCCACCTACCCAACTATCACTAACTGCATCAGAGTCCCACCTACCCAACTATCACTATATGCAAGAGTCCCACCTACCCAACTATCACTATATGCAAGAGTCCCACCTACCCAACTATCCTTTACCACACAGAGTCCCACCTACCCAACTATCACTAACTGCAACAGAGTCCCACCTACCCAACTGTCCTTTACCGCACAGAGTCCAACCTACCCAACCATCACTAACTGCAAAAGAGTCCCACCTACCCAACTATCACTAACTGCAACAGAGTCCCAACTAGCCAATTATCAATAAGTACAGCAGAGCCCCACCTAACCAACTATCACTAACTGCAACAGAGTCCCAACTAGCCAATTATCAATAAGTACAGCAGAGTCCCACCTACCCAACCATCACTAACTGCAAAAGAGTCCCGCCTACCCAACTTTCACTAACTGCAACAGAGTCCCAACTACCCAATAATCAATAACTACAGCAGAGTTCCACCTCCTCAACTATCACTAACTGCAACAGTGTACCACCTACCCAACTGTCACTAACTGCAACAGAGTCCCAAATACCCAATTATCAATAACTACAACAGAGTCCCACCTACCCAACGATCACTGACTGCAACAGAGTCCCAACTACCCAACTATCTGTTACCGCACAGAGTCCCACCTAAAAAACTATCACTAACTGCAGAAGAGTCCCACCTACCCAACTATCCTTTACTGCACAAAGTCCCACCTACACAACTATCACTAACAGCAACAGAGTCCCAACTATCCAACTATCACTAACTGCAGCAGAGTCCCACCTACCAAACTATCACTAACTGCAACAGTGTCCCACCTATGCAACCATCACTAACTGCAACAGAGTCCCACCTCCCCAACTATCACTAACTGCAACAGAGTCCCACCTACTCAATTATCAATAACTGCAACAGAGTCCCACCTACCCAACTATCACTAACAGCAACAGATTCCAACCTACCCAACTATCACTAAATGCAAGAGTCCCACCTACCCAACTATCCTTTACCACACAGAGTCCCACCTACCCAACTATCACTAACTGCAGCAGAGTCCACCTACCCAACTATCACTAACAGCAACAGATTCCAACCTACCCAACTATCACTAACTGCAGCAGATTCCAACCTACCCAACTATCACTAAATGTAAGAGTCCCACCTACCCAACTATCTTTTACCACACAGAGTCCCACCTACCCAACTATCACTAACTGCAGCAGAGTCCACCTACCCAACTATCACTAACAGCAACAGATTCCAACCTACCCAACTATCACTAACTGCAGCAGATTCCAACCTACTCAACTATCACTAAATGTAAGAGTCCCACCTACCCAACTATCACTAACTGCAACAGAGTCTCACCTACCCAACTATCACTATATGCAAGAGTCCCACCTACCCAACTATCACTAAATGCAAGAGTCCCACCTACCCAACTATCCTTTACCACACAGAGTCCCACCTACCCAACTATCACTAACTGCATCAGAGTCCCACCTACCCAACTATCACTATATGCAAGAGTCCCACCTACACAACTATCACTATATGCAAGAGTCCCACCTACCCAACTATCCTTTACCACACAGAGTCCAACCTACCCAACCATCACTAACTGCAAAAGAGTCCCACCTACCCAACTATCACTAACTGCAACAGTGTACCACCTACCCAACTGTCACTAACTGCAACAGAGTCCCACCTACCCAACTATCACTAACTGCAACAGAGTCCCACCTACCCAACTGTCCTTTACCGCACAGAGTCCAACCTACCCAACCATCACTAACTGCAAAAGAGTCCCACCTACCCAACTATCACTAACTGCAACAGTGTACCACCTACCCAACTGTCACTAACTGCAACAGAGTCCCACCTACCCAACTGTCACTAACTGCAACAGAGTCCCAAATACCCAATTATCAATTACTACAACAGAGTCCCACCTACCCAATTATCACTAACTGCAACAGTGTACCACCTACCCAACTATCACTAACTGCAACAGAGTCTCACCTACCCAACTATCACTATATGCAAGAGTCCCACCTACCCAACTATCACTAAATGCAAGAGTCCCACCTACCCAACTATCCTTTACCACACAGAGTCCCACCTACCCAACTATCACTAACTGCATCAGAGTCCCACCTACCCAACTATCACTATATGCAAGAGTCCCACCTACACAACTATCACTATATGCAAGAGTCCCACCTACCCAACTATCCTTTACCACACAGAGTCCCACCTACCCAACTATCACTAACTCCAACAGAGTGCCAACTACCCAACTATCACTAACTGCAACACAGTCCCACCTCCCTAACTATCACTAACTACAACAGAGTCCCACCTACCCAACTATCACTAACGGCAACAGTCCCCTCTACCCAACTATCACTAACTGCACAGAGTCCCACCTACCCAACTATCACTAACTGCAGCAGAGTCCCACCGCCCCAGATATCCTTATCTGCACAGAGTCCCACCTACCCAACTATCATTAACTGCAACAGAGTCCCACCTCCCCAACTATCACTAACTACAAGAGTCCCACCTACCCAACTATCACTAACTGCAACAGTCCCACCTACCCAACTATCACTAACTGCAGCAGAGTCCACCTACCCAACTATCACTAACAGCAACAGATTCCAACCTACCCAACTATCACTAAATGCAAGAGTCCCACCTACCCAACTATCCTTTACCACACATAGTCCCACCTACCCAACTATCACTAACTGCAGCAGAGTCCACCTACCCAATTATCACTAACAGCAACAGATTCCAACCTACCCAACTATCACTAACTGCAGCAGATTCCAACCTACCCAACTATCACTAAATGTAAGAGCCCCACCTACCCAACTATCCTTTACCACACAGAGTCCCACCTACCCAACTATCACTAACTGCAGCAGAGTCCACCTACCCAACTATCACTAACAGCAACAGATTCCAACCTACCCAACTATCACTAACTGCAGCAGATTCCAACCTACTCAACTATCACTAAATGTAAGAGTCCCACCTACCCAACTATCACTAACTGCAACAGAGTCTCACCTACCCAACTATCACTATATGCAAGAGTCCCACCTACCCAACTATCACTAAATGCAAGAGTCCCACCTACCCAACTATCCTTTACCACACAGAGTCCCACCTACCCAACTATCACTAACTGCATCAGAGTCCCACCTACCCAACTATCACTATATGCAAGAGTCCCACCTACCCAACTATCACTATATGCAAGAGTCCCACCTACCCAACTATCCTTTACCACACAGAGTCCCACCTACCCAACTATCACTAACTGCAACAGAGTCCCACCTACCCAACTGTCCTTTACCGCACAGAGTCCAACCTACCCAACCATCACTAACTGCAAAAGAGTCCCACCTACCCAACTATCACTAACTGCAACAGAGTCCCAACTAGCCAATTATCAATAAGTACAGCAGAGCCCCACCTAACCAACTATCACTAACTGCAACAGAGTCCCAACTAGCCAATTATCAATAAGTACAGCAGAGTCCCACCTACCCAACCATCACTAACTGCAAAAGAGTCCCGCCTACCCAACTTTCACTAAATGCAACAGAGTCCCAACTACCCAATAATCAATAACTACAGCAGAGTTCCACCTCCTCAACTATCACTAACTGCAACAGTGTACCACCTACCCAACTGTCACTAACTGCAACAGAGTCCCAAATACCCAATTATCAATAACTACAACAGAGTCCCACCTACCCAACGATCACTGACTGCAACAGAGTCCCAACTACCCAACTATCTGTTACCGCACAGAGTCCCACCTAAAAAACTATCACTAACTGCAGAAGAGTCCCACCTACCCAACTATCCTTTACTGCACAAAGTCCCACCTACACAACTATCACTAACAGCAACAGAGTCCCAACTATCCAACTATCACTAACTGCAGCAGAGTCCCACCTACCAAACTATCACTAACTGCAACAGTGTCCCACCTATGCAACCATCACTAACTGCAACAGAGTCCCACCTCCCCAACTATCACTAACTGCAACAGAGTCCCACCTACTCAATTATCAATAACTGCAACAGAGTCCCACCTACCCAACTATCACTAACAGCAACAGATTCCAACCTACCCAACTATCACTAAATGCAAGAGTCCCACCTACCCAACTATCCTTTACCACACAGAGTCCCACCTACCCAACTATCACTAACTGCAGCAGAGTCCACCTACCCAACTATCACTAACAGCAACAGATTCCAACCTACCCAACTATCACTAACTGCAGCAGATTCCAACCTACCCAACTATCACTAAATGTAAGAGTCCCACCTACCCAACTATCCTTTACCACACAGAGTCCCACCTACCCAACTATCACTAACTGCAGCAGAGTCCACCTACCCAACTATCACTAACAGCAACAGATTCCAACCTACCCAACTATCACTAACTGCAGCAGATTCCAACCTACTCAACTATCACTAAATGTAAGAGTCCCACCTACCCAACTATCACTAACTGCAACAGAGTCTCACCTACCCAACTATCACTATATGCAAGAGTCCCACCTACCCAACTATCACTAAATGCAAGAGTCCCACCTACCCAACTATCCTTTACCACACAGAGTCCCACCTACCCAACTATCACTAACTGCATCAGAGTCCCACCTACCCAACTATCACTATATGCAAGAGTCCCACCTACACAACTATCACTATATGCAAGAGTCCCACCTACCCAACTATCCTTTACCACACAGAGTCCCACCTACCCAACTATCACTAACTGCAACAGAGTCCCACCTACCCAACTGTCCTTTACCGCACAGAGTCCAACCTACCCAACCATCACTAACTGCAAAAGAGTCCCACCTACCCAACTATCACTAACTGCAACAGAGTCCCAACTAGCCAATTATCAATAAGTACAGCAGAGTCCCACCTAACCAACTATCACTAACTGCAACAGAGTCCCAACTAGCCAATTATCAATAAGTACAGCAGAGTCCCACCTACCCAACCATCACTAACTGCAAAAGAGTCCCACCTACCCAACTATCACTAACTGCAACAGAGTCCCAACTAGCCAATTATCAATAAGTACAGCAGAGTCCCACCTAACCAACTATCACTAACTGCAACAGAGTCCCAACTAGCCAATTATCAATAAGTACAGCAGAGTCCCACCTACCCAACCATCACTAACTGCAAAAGAGTCCCACCTACCCAACTTTCACTAACTGCATTAGAGTCCACCTACCCAACTATCACTAACAGCAACAGATTCCAACCTACCCAACTATCACTAACTGCAGCAGATTCCAACCTACTCAATTATCACTAAATGTAAGAGTCCCACCTACCCAACTATCACTAACTGCAACAGAGTCTCACCTACCCAACTATCACTATATGCAAGAGTCCCACCTACCCAACTATCACTAAATGCAAGAGTCCCACCTACCCAACTGTCCTTTACCGCACAGAGTCCAACCTACCCAACCATCACTAACTGCAAAAGAGTCCCACCTACCCAACTATCACTAACTGCAACAGAGTCCCAACTAGCCAATTATCAATAAGTACAGCAGAGTCCCACCTAACCAACTATCACTAACTGCAACAGAGTCCCAACTAGCCAATTATCAATAAGTACAGCAGAGTCCCACCTAACCAACTATCACTAACTGCAACAGAGTCCCAACTAGCCAATTATCAATAAGTACAGCAGAGTCCCACCTACCCAACCATCACTAACTGCAAAAGAGTCCCACCTACCCAACTTTCACTAACTGCAGCAGAGTCCACCTACCCAACTATCACTAACAGTAACAGATTCCAACCTACCCAACTATCACTAACTGCAACAGAGTCCCAACTAGCCAATTATCAATAAGTACAGCAGAGTCCCACCTACCCAACCATCACTAACTGCAAAAGAGTCCCACCTACCCAACTTTCACTAACTGCATTAGAGTCCACCTACCCAACTATCACTAACAGCAACAGATTCCAACCTACCCAACTATCACTAACTGCAGCAGATTCCAACCTACTCAATTATCACTAAATGTAAGAGTCCCACCTACCCAACTATCACTAACTGCAACAGAGTCTCACCTACCCAACTATCACTATATGCAAGAGTCCCACCTACCCAACTATCACTAAATGCAAGAGTCCCACCTACCCAACTGTCCTTTACCGCACAGAGTCCAACCTACCCAACCATCACTAACTGCAAAAGAGTCCCACCTACCCAACTATCACTAACTGCAACAGAGTCCCAACTAGCCAATTATCAATAAGTACAGCAGAGTCCCACCTAACCAACTATCACTAACTGCAACAGAGTCCCAACTAGCCAATTATCAATAAGTACAGCAGAGTCCCACCTAACCAACTATCACTAACTGCAACAGAGTCCCAACTAGCCAATTATCAATAAGTACAGCAGAGTCCCACCTACCCAACCATCACTAACTGCAAAAGAGTCCCACCTACCCAACTTTCACTAACTGCAGCAGAGTCCACCTACCCAACTATCACTAACAGTAACAGATTCCAACCTACCCAACTATCACTAACTGCAGCAGATTCCAACCTACTCAATTATCACTAAATGTAAGAGTCCCACCTACCCAACTATCACTAACTGCAACAGAGTCTAACCTACCCAACTATCACTATATGCAAGAGTCCCACCTACCCAACTATCACTAAATGCAAGAGTCCCACCTACCCAACTGTCCTTTACCGCACAGAGTCCAACCTACCCAACCATCACTAACTGCAAAAGAGTCCCACCTACCCAACTATCACTAACTGCAACAGAGTCCCAACTAGCCAATTATCAATAAGTACAGCAGAGTCCCACCTAACCAACTATCACTAACTGCAACAGAGTCCCAACTAGCCAATTATCAATAAGTACAGCAGAGTCCCACCTACCCAACCATCACTAACTGCAAAAGAGTCCCACCTACCCAACTATCACTAACTGCAACAGAGTCCCAACTAGCCAATTATCAATAAGTACAGCAGAGTCCCACCTAACCAACTATCACTAACTGCAACAGAGTCCCAACTAGCCAATTATCAATAAGTACAGCAGAGTCCCACCTACCCAACCATCACTAACTGCAAAAGAGTCCCACCTACCCAACTTTCACTAACTGCAGCAGAGTCCACCTACCCAACTATCACTAACAGCAACAGATTCCAACCTACCCAACTATCACTAACTGCAGCAGATTCCAACCTACTCAATTATCACTAAATGTAAGAGTCCCACCTACCCAACTATCACTAACTGCAACAGAGTCTCACCTACCCAACTATCACTATATGCAAGAGTCCCACCTACCCAACTATCACTAAATGCAAGAGTCCCACCTACCCAACTATCCTTTACCACACAGAGTCCCACCTACCCAACTATCACTAACTGCATCAGAGTCCCACCTACCCAACTATCACTATATGCAAGAGTCCCACCTACCCAACTATCACTATATGCAAGAGTCCCACCTACCCAACTATCCTTTACCACACAGAGTCCCACCTACCCAACTATCACTAACTGCAACAGAGTCCCACCTACCCAACTGTCCTTTACCGCACAGAGTCCAACCTACCCAACCATCACTAACTGCAAAAGAGTCCCACCTACCCAACTATCACTAACTGCAACAGTGTACCACCTACCCAACTGTCACTAACTGCAACAGAGTCCCACCTACCCAACTGTCACTAACTGCAACAGAGTCCCAAATACCCAATTATCAATTACTACAACAGAGTCCCACCTACCCAATTATCACTAACTGCAACAGTGTACCACCTACCCAACTATCACTAACTGCAACAGAGTCTCACCTACCCAACTATCACTATATGCAAGAGTCCCACCTACCCAACTATCACTAAATGCAAGAGTCCCACCTACCCAACTATCCTTTACCACACAGAGTCCCACCTACCCAACTATCACTAACTGCATCAGAGTCCCACCTACCCAACTATCACTATATGCAAGAGTCCCACCTACACAACTATCACTATATGCAAGAGTCCCACCTACCCAACTATCCTTTACCACACAGAGTCCCACCTACCCAACTATCACTAACTGCAACAGAGTCCCACCTACCCAACTGTCCTTTACCGCACAGAGTCCAACCTACCCAACCATCACTAACTGCAAAAGAGTCCCACCTACCCAACTATCACTAACTGCAACAGTGTACCACCTACCCAACTGTCAATAACTGCAACAGAGTCCCACCTACCCAACTATCACTAACTGCAACAGTGTACCACCTACCCAACTGTCACTAACTGCAACAGAGTCCCACCTAAAAAACTATCACTAACTGCAGAAGAGTCCCACCTACCCAACTATCCTTTACTGCACAAAGTCCCACCTACACAACTATCACTAACAGCAACAGAGTCCCAACTATCCAACTATCACTAACTGCAGCAGAGTCCCACCTGCACAACTATCACTAACTGCAGCAGACTCCCACCTACCCAACTATCCTTTACTGCACAAAGTCCCGCCTATACAACTATCACTAACAGCAACAGATTCCAACCTACCCAACTATCACTAAATGCAAGAGTCCCACCTACCCAACTATCCTTTACCACACATAGTCCCACCTACCCAACTATCACTAACTGCAGCAGAGTCCACCTACCCAATTATCACTAACAGCAACAGATTCCAACCTACCCAACTATCACTAACTGCAGCAGATTCCAACCTACCCAACTATCACTAAATGTAAGAGCCCCACCTACCCAACTATCCTTTACCACACAGAGTCCCACCTACCCAACTATCACTAACTGCAGCAGAGTCCACCTACCCAACTATCACTAACAGCAACAGATTCCAACCTACCCAACTATCACTAACTGCAGCAGATTCCAACCTACTCAACTATCACTAAATGTAAGAGTCCCACCTACCCAACTATCACTAACTGCAACAGAGTCTCACCTACCCAACTATCACTATATGCAAGAGTCCCACCTACCCAACTATCACTAAATGCAAGAGTCCCACCTACCCAACTATCCTTTACCACACAGAGTCCCACCTACCCAACTATCACTAACTGCATCAGAGTCCCACCTACCCAACTATCACTATATGCAAGAGTCCCACCTACCCAACTATCACTATATGCAAGAGTCCCACCTACCCAACTATCCTTTACCACACAGAGTCCCACCTACCCAACTATCACTAACTGCAACAGAGTCCCACCTACCCAACTGTCCTTTACCGCACAGAGTCCAACCTACCCAACCATCACTAACTGCAAAAGAGTCCCACCTACCCAACTATCACTAACTGCAACAGAGTCCCAACTAGCCAATTATCAATAAGTACAGCAGAGCCCCACCTAACCAACTATCACTAACTGCAACAGAGTCCCAACTAGCCAATTATCAATAAGTACAGCAGAGTCCCACCTACCCAACCATCACTAACTGCAAAAGAGTCCCGCCTACCCAACTTTCACTAACTGCAACAGAGTCCCAACTACCCAATAATCAATAACTACAGCAGAGTTCCACCTCCTCAACTATCACTAACTGCAACAGTGTACCACCTACCCAACTGTCACTAACTGCAACAGAGTCCCAAATACCCAATTATCAATAACTACAACAGAGTCCCACCTACCCAACGATCACTGACTGCAACAGAGTCCCAACTACCCAACTATCTGTTACCGCACAGAGTCCCACCTAAAAAACTATCACTAACTGCAGAAGAGTCCCACCTACCCAACTATCCTTTACTGCACAAAGTCCCACCTACACAACTATCACTAACAGCAACAGAGTCCCAACTATCCAACTATCACTAACTGCAGCAGAGTCCCACCTACCAAACTATCACTAACTGCAACAGTGTCCCACCTATGCAACCATCACTAACTGCAACAGAGTCCCACCTCCCCAACTATCACTAACTGCAACAGAGTCCCACCTACTCAATTATCAATAACTGCAACAGAGTCCCACCTACCCAACTATCACTAACAGCAACAGATTCCAACCTACCCAACTATCACTAAATGCAAGAGTCCCACCTACCCAACTATCCTTTACCACACAGAGTCCCACCTACCCAACTATCACTAACTGCAGCAGAGTCCACCTACCCAACTATCACTAACAGCAACAGATTCCAACCTACCCAACTATCACTAATTGCAGCAGATTCCAACCTACCCAACTATCACTAAATGTAAGAGTCCCACCTACCCAACTATCCTTTACCACACAGAGTCCCACCTACCCAACTATCACTAACTGCAGCAGAGTCCACCTACCCAACTATCACTAACAGCAACAGATTCCAACCTACCCAACTATCACTAACTGCAGCAGATTCCAACCTACTCAACTATCACTAAATGTAAGAGTCCCACCTACCCAACTATCACTAACTGCAACAGAGTCTCACCTACCCAACTATCACTATATGCAAGAGTCCCACCTACCCAACTATCACTAAATGCAAGAGTCCCACCTACCCAACTATCCTTTACCACACAGAGTCCCACCTACCCAACTATCACTAACTGCATCAGAGTCCCACCTACCCAACTATCACTATATGCAAGAGTCCCACCTACACAACTATCACTATATGCAAGAGTCCCACCTACCCAACTATCCTTTACCACACAGAGTCCCACCTACCCAACTATCACTAACTGCAACAGAGTCCCACCTACCCAACTGTCCTTTACCGCACAGAGTCCAACCTACCCAACCATCACTAACTGCAAAAGAGTCCCACCTACCCAACTATCACTAACTGCAACAGAGTCCCAACTAGCCAATTATCAATAAGTACAGCAGAGTCCCACCTAACCAACTATCACTAACTGCAACAGAGTCCCAACTAGCCAATTATCAATAAGTACAGCAGAGTCCCACCTACCCAACCATCACTAACTGCAAAAGAGTCCCACCTACCCAACTATCACTAACTGCAACAGAGTCCCAACTAGCCAATTATCAATAAGTACAGCAGAGTCCCACCTAACCAACTATCACTAACTGCAACAGAGTCCCAACTAGCCAATTATCAATAAGTACAGCAGAGTCCCACCTACCCAACCATCACTAACTGCAAAAGAGTCCCACCTACCCAACTTTCACTAACTGCATTAGAGTCCACCTACCCAACTATCACTAACAGCAACAGATTCCAACCTACCCAACTATCACTAACTGCAGCAGATTCCAACCTACTCAATTATCACTAAATGTAAGAGTCCCACCTACCCAACTATCACTAACTGCAACAGAGTCTCACCTACCCAACTATCACTATATGCAAGAGTCCCACCTACCCAACTATCACTAAATGCAAGAGTCCCACCTACCCAACTGTCCTTTACCGCACAGAGTCCAACCTACCCAACCATCACTAACTGCAAAAGAGTCCCACCTACCCAACTATCACTAACTGCAACAGAGTCCCAACTAGCCAATTATCAATAAGTACAGCAGAGTCCCACCTAACCAACTATCACTAACTGCAACAGAGTCCCAACTAGCCAATTATCAATAAGTACAGCAGAGTCCCACCTAACCAACTATCACTAACTGCAACAGAGTCCCAACTAGCCAATTATCAATAAGTACAGCAGAGTCCCACCTACCCAACCATCACTAACTGCAAAAGAGTCCCACCTACCCAACTTTCACTAACTGCAGCAGAGTCCACCTACCCAACTATCACTAACAGTAACAGATTCCAACCTACCCAACTATCACTAACTGCAGCAGATTCCAACCTACTCAATTATCACTAAATGTAAGAGTCCCACCTACCCAACTATCACTAACTGCAACAGAGTCTCACCTACCCAACTATCACTATATGCAAGAGTCCCACCTACCCAACTATCACTAAATGCAAGAGTCCCACCTACCCAACTGTCCTTTACCGCACAGAGTCCAACCTACCCAACCATCACTAACTGCAAAAGAGTCCCACCTACCCAACTATCACTAACTGCAACAGAGTCCCAACTAGCCAATTATCAATAAGTACAGCAGAGTCCCACCTAACCAACTATCACTAACTGCAACAGAGTCCCAACTAGCCAATTATCAATAAGTACAGCAGAGTCCCACCTACCCAACCATCACTAACTGCAAAAGAGTCCCACCTACCCAACTATCACTAACTGCAACAGAGTCCCAACTAGCCAATTATCAATAAGTACAGCAGAGTCCCACCTAACCAACTATCACTAACTGCAACAGAGTCCCAACTAGCCAATTATCAATAAGTACAGCAGAGTCCCACCTACCCAACCATCACTAACTGCAAAAGAGTCCCACCTACCCAACTTTCACTAACTGCAGCAGAGTCCACCTACCCAACTATCACTAACAGCAACAGATTCCAACCTACCCAACTATCACTAACTGCAGCAGATTCCAACCTACTCAATTATCACTAAATGTAAGAGTCCCACCTACCCAACTATCACTAACTGCAACAGAGTCTCACCTACCCAACTATCACTATATGCAAGAGTCCCACCTACCCAACTATCACTAAATGCAAGAGTCCCACCTACCCAACTATCCTTTACCACACAGAGTCCCACCTACCCAACTATCACTAACTGCATCAGAGTCCCACCTACCCAACTATCACTATATGCAAGAGTCCCACCTACCCAACTATCACTATATGCAAGAGTCCCACCTACCCAACTATCCTTTACCACACAGAGTCCCACCTACCCAACTATCACTAACTGCAACAGAGTCCCACCTACCCAACTGTCCTTTACCGCACAGAGTCCAACCTACCCAACCATCACTAACTGCAAAAGAGTCCCACCTACCCAACTATCACTAACTGCAACAGTGTACCACCTACCCAACTGTCACTAACTGCAACAGAGTCCCACCTACCCAACTGTCACTAACTGCAACAGAGTCCCAAATACCCAATTATCAATTACTACAACAGAGTCCCACCTACCCAATTATCACTAACTGCAACAGTGTACCACCTACCCAACTATCACTAACTGCAACAGAGTCTCACCTACCCAACTATCACTATATGCAAGAGTCCCACCTACCCAACTATCACTAAATGCAAGAGTCCCACCTACCCAACTATCCTTTACCACACAGAGTCCCACCTACCCAACTATCACTAACTGCATCAGAGTCCCACCTACCCAACTATCACTATATGCAAGAGTCCCACCTACACAACTATCACTATATGCAAGAGTCCCACCTACCCAACTATCCTTTACCACACAGAGTCCCACCTACCCAACTATCACTAACTGCAACAGAGTCCCACCTACCCAACTGTCCTTTACCGCACAGAGTCCAACCTACCCAACCATCACTAACTGCAAAAGAGTCCCACCTACCCAACTATCACTAACTGCAACAGTGTACCACCTACCCAACTGTCACTAACTGCAACAGAGTCCCACCTACCCAACTATCACTAACTGCAACAGTGTACCACCTACCCAACTGTCACTAACTGCAACAGAGTCCCACCTAAAAAACTATCACTAACTGCAGAAGAGTCCCACCTACCCAACTATCCTTTACTGCACAAAGTCCCACCTACACAACTATCACTAACAGCAACAGAGTCCCAACTATCCAACTATCACTAACTGCAGCAGAGTCCCACCTGCACAACTATCACTAACTGCAGCAGACTCCCACCTACCCAACTATCCTTTACTGCACAAAGTCCCGCCTATACAACTATCACTAACAGCAACAGAGTCCCAACTATCCAACTATCACTAACTGCAGCAGAGTCCCACCTGCACAACTATCACTAACTGCAGCAGACTCCCACCTACCCAACTATCCTTTACTGCACAAAGTCCCACCTACACAACTATCACTAACAGCAACAGAGTCCCAACTATCCAACTATCACTAACTGCAGCAGAGTCCCACCTGCACAACTATCACTAACTGCAGCAGACTCCCACCTACCCAACTATCCTTTACTGCACAAAGTCCCACCTACACAACTATCACTAACAGCAACAGAGTCCCAACTACCCAACTATAGCTTACTGCAACAGAGTCCCACCTCCCCAACTATTACTAACTACAACAGAGTCCCACCTACCCAACTATCACTAACTGCAACAGAGTCCCACCTACCCAAATATCACTAACTGTAACAAAGTCCCATCTACCCAACTATCAATAACTGCAACAGAGTCCCACCTACCCAACTATCACTAACTGCAACAGTCACATCTACCCAACTATCAGTAACTGCACAGAGTCCCACCTACCCAACTATCACTAACTGTAACATAATCCCACCTCCACAACTATCCATTACTGCACAGATTCCCACCTACCCAACTATAACTAACTGCAACAGAATCCCACCTCCCAACTATCCTTTACTGCACAGAGTCCCACCGACCCAACTATCACTAACTGCAGCAGAGTCCCACCTACCCAACTATCACTAACTGCAACAGTCCCACCTACCCAAATATCAGTAACTGCACAGAGTCCCACCTATCCAACTATCACTAACTGCAACCGAATCCCACCTCCCCAACTATCCTTTACTGCACAGAGTTCCACCTCCCCAACTATCACTAACTACAACAGAGTCCCACCTACCCAACTATCACTAACTGCAACAGTCCCACCTACCCAACTATCACTAACTGCAACCGAATCCCAACTACCCAACCATCACTAACTGCAACAGAGTCCCACCAACCCAACTATCCTTTGCTCACCGAGTCCCACCTACCCAACTATCACTAACTGCAACAGAGTCCCACCTCCCCAACTATCACTAACTACAACCGAGTCCCACCTACCCAACTATCACTAACTGCAACAGTCCCACCTACCCAACTATCACTAAATGCAACAGAGTCCCACCTGCACAACTATCACTTACTACAACAGAGTGACACCTAACCAACTATCACTAACTGAAACAGAGCCCCACCTACTCAACTATCACTTACTACAACAGAGGTCCACCTACCCAACTATCACTAACTGCAGCATAGTCCCACCTACCCAACTATCCTTTCCCTCACAGAGTCCCACCTACCCAATTATCACTAACTGCAACAGAGTCCCACCTACCCAACTATCACTAACTGCAGCAGAGTCCACCTACCCAACTATCACTAACAGCAACAGATCCCAACCTACCCAACTATCACTAACTGCAGCAGATTCCAACCTACCCAACTATCACTAAATGTAAGAGTCCCACCAACCCAACTATCCTTTACCACACAGAGTCCCACCTACCCAACTATCACTAACTGCAGCAGAGTCCACCTACCCAACTATCACTAACAGCAACAGATTCCAACCTACCCAACTATCACTAACTGCAGCAGATTCCAACCTACTCAACTATCACTAAATGTAAGAGTCCCACCTACCCAACTATCACTAACTGCAACAGAGTCTCACCTACCCAACTATCACTATATGCAAGAGTCCCACCTACCCAACTATCACTAAATGCAAGAGTCCCACCCACCCAACTATCCTTTACCACACAGAGTCCCACCTACCCAACTATCACTAACTGCATCAGAGTCCCACCTACCCAACTATCACTATATGCAAGAGTCCCACCTACACAACTATCACTATATGCAAGAGTCCCACCTACCCAACTATCCTTTACCACACAGAGTCCCACCTACCCAACTATCACTAACTGCAACAGAGTCCCACCTACCCAACTGTCCTTTACCGCACAGAGTCCAACCTACCCAACCATCACTAACTGCAAAAGAGTCCCACCTACCCAACTATCACTAACTGCAACAGAGTCCCAACTAGCCAATTATCAATAAGTACAGCAGAGTCCCACCTAACCAACTATCACTAACTGCAACAGAGTCCCAACTAGCCAATTATCAATAAGTACAGCAGAGTCCCACCTACCCAACCATCACTAACTGCAAAAGAGTCCCACCTACCCAACTATCACTAACTGCAACAGAGTCCCAACTAGCCAATTATCAATAAGTACAGCAGAGTCCCACCTAACCAACTATCACTAACTGCAACAGAGTCCCAACTAGCCAATTATCAATAAGTACAGCAGAGTCCCACCTACCCAACCATCACTAACTGCAAAAGAGTCCCACCTACCCAACTTTCACTAACTGCAGCAGAGTCCACCTACCCAACTATCACTAACAGCAACAGATTCCAACCTACCCAACTATCACTAACTGCAGCAGATTCCAACCTACTCAACTATCACTAAATGTAAGAGTCCCACCTACCCAACTATCACTAACTGCAACAGAGTCTCACCTACCCAACTATCACTATATGCAAAAGTCCCACCTACCCAACTATCACTAAATGCAAGAGTCCCACCTACCCAACTATCCTTTACCACACAGAGTCCCACCTACCCAACTATCACTAACTGCATCAGAGTCCCACCTACCCAACTATCACTATATGCAAGAGTCCCACCTATCCAACTATCACTATATGCAAGAGTCCCACCTACCCAACTATCCTTTACCACACAGAGTCCCACCTACCCAACTATCACTAACTGCAACAGAGTCCCACCTACCCAACTGTCCTTTACCGCACAGAGTCCAACCTACCCAACCATCACTAACTGCAAAAGAGTCCCACCTACCCAACTATCACTAACTGCAACAGTGTACCATCTACCCAACTGTCACTAACTGCAACAGAGTCCCACCTACCCAACTGTCACTAACTGCAACAGAGTCCCAAATACCCAATTATCAATTACTACAACAGAGTCCCACCTACCCAATTATCACTAACTGCAACAGTGTACCACCTACCCAACTATCACTAACTGCAACAGAGTCTCACCTACCCAACTATCACTATATGCAAGAGTCCCACCTACCCAACTATCACTAAATGCAAGAGTCCCACCTACCCAACTATCCTTTACCACACAGAGTCCCACCTACCCAACTATCACTAACTGCATCAGAGTCCCAACTAGCCAATTATCAATAAGTACAGCAGAGTCCCACCTACCCAACCATCACTAACTGCAAAAGAGTCCCACCTACCCAACTTTCACTAACTGCAGCAGAGTCCACCTACCCAACTATCACTAACAGTAACAGATTCCAACCTACCCAACTATCACTAACTGCAGCAGATTCCAACCTACTCAATTATCACTAAATGTAAGAGTCCCACCTACCCAACTATCACTAACTGCAACAGAGTCTCACCTACCCAACTATCACTATATGCAAGAGTCCCACCTACCCAACTATCACTAAATGCAAGAGTCCCACCTACCCAACTGTCCTTTACCGCACAGAGTCCAACCTACCCAACCATCACTAACTGCAAAAGAGTCCCACCTACCCAACTATCACTAACTGCAACAGAGTCCCAACTAGCCAATTATCAATAAGTACAGCAGAGTCCCACCTAACCAACTATCACTAACTGCAACAGAGTCCCAACTAGCCAATTATCAATAAGTACAGCAGAGTCCCACCTACCCAACCATCACTAACTGCAAAAGAGTCCCACCTACCCAACTATCACTAACTGCAACAGAGTCCCAACTAGCCAATTATCAATAAGTACAGCAGAGTCCCACCTAACCAACTATCACTAACTGCAACAGAGTCCCAACTAGCCAATTATCAATAAGTACAGCAGAGTCCCACCTACCCAACCATCACTAACTGCAAAAGAGTCCCACCTACCCAACTTTCACTAACTGCAGCAGAGTCCACCTACCCAACTATCACTAACAGCAACAGATTCCAACCTACCCAACTATCACTAACTGCAGCAGATTCCAACCTACTCAATTATCACTAAATGTAAGAGTCCCACCTACCCAACTATCACTAACTGCAACAGAGTCTCACCTACCCAACTATCACTATATGCAAGAGTCCCACCTACCCAACTATCACTAAATGCAAGAGTCCCACCTACCCAACTATCCTTTACCACACAGAGTCCCACCTACCCAACTATCACTAACTGCATCAGAGTCCCACCTACCCAACTATCACTATATGCAAGAGTCCCACCTACCCAACTATCACTATATGCAAGAGTCCCACCTACCCAACTATCCTTTACCACACAGAGTCCCACCTACCCAACTATCACTAACTGCAACAGAGTCCCACCTACCCAACTGTCCTTTACCGCACAGAGTCCAACCTACCCAACCATCACTAACTGCAAAAGAGTCCCACCTACCCAACTATCACTAACTGCAACAGAGTCCCAACTAGCCAATTATCAATAAGTACAGCAGAGTCCCACCTAACCAACTATCACTAACTGCAACAGAGTCCCAACTAGCCAATTATCAATAAGTACAGCAGAGTCCCACCTACCCAACCATCACTAACTGCAAAAGAGTCCCACCTACCCAACTTTCACTAACTGCAGCAGAGTCCACCTACCCAACTATCACTAACAGCAACAGATTCCAACCTACCCAACTATCACTAACTGCAGCAGATTCCAACCTACTCAACTATCACTAAATGTAAGAGTCCCACCTACCCAACTATCACTAACTGCAACAGAGTCTCACCTACCCAACTATCACTATATACAAGAGTCCCACCTACCCAACTATCACTAAATGCAAGAGTCCCACCTACCCAACTATCCTTTACCACACAGAGTCCCACCTACCCAACTATCACTAACTGCATCAGAGTCCCACCTACCCAACTATCACTATATGCAAGAGTCCCACCTACCCAACTATCACTATATGCAAGAGTCCCACCTACCCAACTATCCTTTACCACACAGAGTCCCACCTACCCAACTATCACTAACTGCAACAGAGTCCCACCTACCCAACTGTCCTTTACCGCACAGAGTCCAACCTACCCAACCATCACTAACTGCAAAAGAGTCCCACCTACCCAACTATCACTAACTGCAACAGTGTACCACCTACCCAACTGTCACTAACTGCAACAGAGTCCCACCTACCCAACTATCACTAACTGCAATAGTGTACCACCTACCCAACTGTCACTAACTGCAACAGAGTCCCACCTAAAAAACTATCACTAACTGCAGAAGAGTCCCACCTACCCAACTATCCTTTACTGCACAAAGTCCCACCTACACAACTATCACTAACAGCAACAGAGTCCCAACTATCCAACTATCACTAACTGCAGCAGAGTCCCACCTGCACAACTATCACTAACTGCAGCAGACTCCCACCTACCCAACTATCCTTTACTGCACAAAGTCCCACCTACACAACTATCACTAACAGCAACAGAGTCCCAACTATCCAACTATCACTAACTGCAGCAGAGTCCCACCTGCACAACTATCACTAACTGCAGCAGACTCCCACCTACCCAACTATCCTTTACTGCACAAAGTCCCACCTACACAACTATCACTAACAGCAACAGAGTCCCAACTATCCAACTATCACTAACTGCAGCAGAGTCCCACCTGCACAACTATCACTAACTGCAGCAGACTCCCACCTACCCAACTATCCTTTACTGCACAAAGTCCCACCTACACAACTATCACTAACAGCAACAGAGTCCCAACTACCCAACTATAGCTTACTGCAACAGAGTCCCACCTCCCCAACTATTACTAACTACAACAGAGTCCCACCTACCCAACTATCACTAACTGCAACAGAGTCCCACCTACCCAAATATCACTAACTGTAACAAAGTCCCATCTACCCAACTATCAATAACTGCAACAGAGTCCCACCTACCCAACTATCACTAACTGCAACAGTCACATCTACCCAACTATCAGTAACTGCACAGAGTCCCACCTACCCAACTATCACTAACTGTAACATAATCCCACCTCCACAACTATCCATTACTGCACAGATTCCCACCTACCCAACTATAACTAACTGCAACAGAATCCCACCTCCCAACTATCCTTTACTGCACAGAGTCCCACCGACCCAACTATCACTAACTGCAGCAGAGTCCCACCTACCCAACTATCCTTTCCCTCACAGAGTCCCACCTACCCAATTATCACTAACTGCAACAGAGTCCCACCTACCCAACTATCGCTAACTGCAACAGAGTCCCACCTACCCAACCATCACTAACTGCAACAGAGTCCCACCTACTGAACTATCCTTTAACACACAGACCCCACCTACCCAACTATCACTAACTGCAACAGAGTTTTGCCTACCCAACTATCACTAACTGCAATAGAGTCCCACCTACCCAACTATCCTTTACCACACAGAGTCCCACTTAAACGTCTATCACTAACTGCAACGGAGTCCCACCTATTCAATTACCACTAACTGCAACAGAGTCCCACCTACGCATCCATCACTAACTGCAGCATAGTCCCACCTGCCCAACTATCCTTTACCACACAGAGTCCCATGTACCCAATTATCACTAACTGCATCAGAGTCCCACCTACCAAACTATCACTAACTGCAACAGTGTCCCACCTATGCAACCATCACTAACTGCAACAGAGTCCCACCTCCCCAACTATCACTAACTGCAACAGAGTCCCACCTACTCAATTATCAATAACTGCAACAGAGTCCCACCTACCCAACTATCACTAACAGCAACAGATTCCAACCTACCCAACTATCACTAAATGCAAGAGTCCCACCTACCCAACTATCCTTTACCACACAGAGTCCCACCTACCCAACTATCACTAACTGCAGCAGAGTCCACCTACCCAACTATCACTAACAGCAACAGATTCCAACCTACCCAACTATCACTAACTGCAGCAGATTCCAACCTACCCAACTATCAGTAAATGTAAGAGCCCCACCTACCCAACTATCCTTTACTACACAGAGTCCCACCTACCCAACTATCACTAACTGCAGCAGAGTCCACCTACCCATCTATCACTAACAGCAACAGATTCCAACCTACCCAACTATCATTAACTGCAGCAGATTCCAACCTACCCAGCTATCACTAACTGCAGCAGGGTCCCACCTACCCAACTATCCTTTACCACACAGAGTCCACCTACCCAACTATCACTAACAGCAACAGATTCCAACCTACCCAACTATCACTAACTGCAGCAGATTTCAACCTGCCCAACTATCACTAACTGCAGCAGAGTCCACCTACCCAACTATCACTAACAGCAACAGATTCCAACCTACCCAACTATCACTAAATGTAAGAGTCCCATCTACCCAACTATCCTTTACCACACAGAGTCCCACCTACCCAACTATCACTAACTGCAGCAGAGTCCACCTACCCAACTATCACTAACAGCAACAGATTCCAACCTACCCAACTATCACTAACTGCAGCAGATTCCAACCTACTCAACTATCACTAAATGTAAGAGTCCCACCTACCCAACTATCACTAACTGCAACAGAGTCTCACCTACCCAACTATCACTATATGCAAGAGTCCCACCTACCCAACTATCACTAAATGCAAGAGTCCCACCTACCCAACTATCCTTTACCACACAGAGTCCCACCTACCCAACTATCACTAACTGCATCAGAGTCCCACCTACCCAACTATCACTATATGCAAGAGTCCCACCTACACAACTATCACTATATGCAAGAGTCCCACCTACCCAACTATCCTTTACCACACAGAGTCCCACCTACCCAACTATCACTAACTGCAACAGAGTCCCACCTACCCAACTGTCCTTTACCGCACAGAGTCCAACCTACCCAACCATCACTAACTGCAAAAGAGTCCCACCTACCCAACTATCACTAACTGCAACAGAGTCCCAACTAGCCAATTATCAATAAGTACAGCAGAGTCCCACCTAACCAACTATCACTAACTGCAACAGAGTCCCAACTAGCCAATTATCAATAAGTACAGCAGAGTCCCACCTACCCAACCATCACTAACTGCAAAAGAGTCCCACCTACCCAACTTTCACTAACTGCAGCAGAGTCCACCTACCCAACTATCACTAACAGCAACAGATTCCAACCTACCCAACTATCACTAACTGCAGCAGATTCCAACCTACTCAACTATCACTAAATGTAAGAGTCCCACCTACCCAACTATCACTAACTGCAACAGAGTCTCACCTACCCAACTATCACTAGATGCAAGAGTCCCACCTACCCAACTATCACTAAATGCAAGAGTACCACCTACCCAACTATCCTTTACCACACAGAGTCCCACCTACCCAACTATCACTAACTGCATCAGAGTCCCACCTACCCAACTATCACTATATGCAAGAGTCCCACCTACCCAACTATCACTATATGCAAGAGTCCCACCTACCCAACTATCCTTTACCACACAGAGTCCCACCTACCCAACTATCACTAACTGCAACAGAGTCCCACCTACCCAACTGTCCTTTACCGCACAGAGTCCAACCTACCCAACCATCACTAACTGCAAAAGAGTCCCACCTACCCAACTATCACTAACTGCAACAGTGTACCACCTACCCAACTGTCACTAACTGCAACAGAGTCCCACCTACCCAACTGTCACTAACTGCAACAGAGTCCCAAATACCCAATTATCAATTACTACAACAGAGTCCCACCTACCCAACTATCACTGACTGCAACAGAGTCCCAACTACCCAACTATCTGTTACCGCACAGAGTCCCACCTAAAAAACTATCAATAACTGCAACAGAGTCCCAACTTTCCAACTATCACTAACTGCAGCAGAGTCCCACCTGCACAACTATCACTAACTGCAGCAGACTCCCACCTACCCAACTATCCTTTACTGCACAAAGTCCCACCTACACAACTATCACTAACAGCAACAGAGTCCCAACTACCCAACTATAGCTTACTGCAACAGAGTCCCACCTCCCCAACTATTACTAACTACAACAGAGTCCCACCTACCCAACTATCACTAACTGCAACAGAGTCCCACCTACCCAAATATCACTAACTGTAACAAAGTCCCATCTACCCAACTATCAATAACTGCAACAGAGTCCCACCTACCCAACTATCACTAACTGCAACAGTCCCACCTACCCAACTTTCACTAACTGTAACATAATCCCACCTCCACAACTATCCATTACTGCACAGATTCCCACCTACCCAACTATAACTAACTGCAACAGAATCCCACCTCCCAACTATCCTTTACTGCACAGAGTCCCACCGACCCAACTATCACTAACTGCAGCAGAGTCCCACCTACCCAACTATCACTAACTCCAACAGTCCCACCTACCCAAATATCAGTAACTGCACAGAGTCCCACCTATCCAACTATCACTAACTGCAACCGAATCCCACCTCCCCAACTATCCTTTACTGCACAGAGTTCCACCTCCCCAACTATCACTAACTACAACAGAGTCCCACCTACCCAACTATCACTAACTGCAACAGTCCCACCTACCCAACTATCACTAACTGCAACCGAATCCCAACTACCCAACCATCACTAACTGCAACAGAGTCCCACCAACCCAACTATCCTTTGCTCACAGAGTCCCACCTACCCAACTATAACTAACTGCAACAGAGTCCCACCTCCCCAACTGTCACTAACTACAACCGAGTCCCACCTACCCAACTATCACTAACTGCATCAGAGTCCCACCTACTAAACTATCACTAACTGCAACAGTGTCCCACCTATGCAACCATCACTAACTGCAACAGAGTCCCACCTCCCCAACTATCACTAACTGCAACAGAGTCCCACCTACTCAATTATCAATAACTGCAACAGAGTCCCACCTACCCAACTATCACTAACAGCAACAGATTCCAAACTACCCAACTATCACTAACAGCAACAGATTCCAACCTACCCAACTATCACTTACTACAACAGAGGTCCACCTACCCAACTATCACTAACTGCAGCATAGTCCCACCTACCCAACTATGCTTTCCCTCACAGAGTCCCACCTACCCAATTATCACTAACTGCAACAGAGTCCCACCTACCCAACTATCGCTAACTGCAACAGAGTCCCACCTACCCAACCATCACTAACTGCAACAGAGTCCCACCTACTGAACTATCCTTTAACACACAGACCCCACCTACCCAACTATCACTAACTGCAACAGAGTTTTGCCTACCCAACTATCACTAACTGCAATAGAGTCCCACCTACCCAACTATCCTTTACCACACAGAGTCCCACTTAAACGTCTATCACTAACTGCAATGGAGTCCCACCTATTCAATTACCACTAACTGCAACAGAGTCCCACCTACACATCCATCACTAACTGCAGCATAGTCCCACCTGCCCAACTATCCTTTACCACACAGAGTCCCACGTACCCAACTATCACTAACTGCATCAGAGTCCCACCTACCAAACTATCACTAACTGCAACAGTGTCCCACCTATGCAACCATCACTAACTGCAACAGAGTCCCACCTCCCCAACTATCACTAACTGCAACAGAGTCCCACCTACTCAATTATCAATAACTGCAACAGAGTCCCACCTACCCAACCATCACTAACTGCAGCAGAGTCCACCTACCCAACTATCACTAACAGCAACAGATTCCAACCTACCCAACTATCACTTACTACAACAGAGGTCCACCTACCCAACTATCACTAACTGCAGCATAGTCCCACCTACCCAACTATGCTTTCCCTCACAGAGTCCCACCTACCCAATTATCACTAACTGCAACAGAGTCCCACCTACCAAACTATCGCTAACTGCAACAGAGTCCCACCTACTGAACTATCCTTTAACACACAGACCCCACCTACCCAACTATCACTAACTGCAACAGAGTTTTGCCTACCCAACTATCACTAACTGCAATAGAGTCCCACCTACCCAACTATCCTTTACCACACAGAGTCCCACTTAAACGTCTATCACTAACTGCAACGGAGTCCCACCTATTCAATTACCACTAACTGCAACAGAGTCCCACCTACGCATCCATCACTAACTGCAGCATAGTCCCACCTGCCCAACTATCCTTTACCACACAGAGTCCCACGTACCCAACTATCACTAACTGCATCAGAGTCCCACCTACCCAACTATCACTGACTGCAACAGAGTCCCAACTACCCAACTATCTGTTACCGCACAGAGTCCCACCTAAAAAACTATCAATAACTGCAGAAGAGTCCCACCTACCCAACTATCCTTTACTGCACAAAGTCCCACCTACACAACTATCACTAACAGCAACAGAGTCCCAACTTTCCAACTATCACTAACTGCAGCAGAGTCCCACCTGCACAACTATCACTAACTGCAGCAGACTCCCACCTACCCAACTATCCTTTACTGCACAAAGTCCCACCTACACAACTATCACTAACAGCAACAGAGTCCCAACTACCCAACTATAGCTTACTGCAACAGAGTCCCACCTCCCCAACTATTACTAACTACAACAGAGTCCCACCTACCCAACTATCACTAACTGCAACAGAGTCCCACCTACCCAAATATCACTAACTGTAACAAAGTCCCATCTACCCAACTATCAATAACTGCAACAGAGTCCCACCTACCCAACTATCACTAACTGCAACAGTCACATCTACCCAACTATCAGTAACTGCACAGAGTCCCACCTACCCAACTATCACTAACTGTAACATAATCCCACCTCCACAACTATCCATTACTGCACAGATTCCCACCTACCCAACTATAACTAACTGCAACAGAATCCCACCTCCCAACTATCCTTTACTGCACAGAGTCCCACCGACCCAACTATCACTAACTGCAGCAGAGTCCCACCTACCCAACTATCACTAACTCCAACAGTCCCACCTACCCAAATATCAGTAACTGCACAGAGTCCCACCTATCCAACTATCACTAACTGCAACCGAATCCCACCTCCCCAACTATCCTTTACTGCACAGAGTTCCACCTCCCCAACTATCACTAACTACAACAGAGTCCCACCTACCCAACTATCACTAACTGCAACAGTCCCACCTACCCAACTATCACTAACTGCAACCGAATCCCAACTACCCAACCATCACTAACTGCAACAGAGTCCCACCAACCCAACTATCCTTTGCTCACAGAGTCCCACCTACCCAACTATCACTAACTGCAACAGAGTCCCACCTCCCCAACTGTCACTAACTACAACCGAGTCCCACCTACCCAACTATCACTAACTGCATCAGAGTCCCACCTACTAAACTATCACTAACTGCAACAGTGTCCCACCTATGCAACCATCACTAACTGCAACAGAGTCCCACCTCCCCAACTATCACTAACTGCAACAGAGTCCCACCTACTCAATTATCAATAACTGCAACAGAGTCCCACCTACCCAACTATCACTAACAGCAACAGATTCCAAACTACCCAACTATCACTAACAGCAACAGATTCCAACCTACCCAACTATCACTTACTACAACAGAGGTCCACCTACCCAACTATCACTAACTGCAGCATAGTCCCACCTACCCAACTATGCTTTCCCTCACAGAGTCCCACCTACCCAATTATCACTAACTGCAACAGAGTCCCACCTACCCAACTATCGCTAACTGCAACAGAGTCCCACCTACCCAACCATCACTAACTGCAACAGAGTCCCACCTACTGAACTATCCTTTAACACACAGACCCCACCTACCCAACTATCACTAACTGCAACAGAGTTTTGCCTACCCAACTATCACTAACTGCAATAGAGTCCCACCTACCCAACTATCCTTTACCACACAGAGTCCCACTTAAACGTCTATCACTAACTGCAATGGAGTCCCACCTATTCAATTACCACTAACTGCAACAGAGTCCCACCTACGCATCCATCACTAACTGCAGCATAGTCCCACCTGCCCAACTATCCTTTACCACACAGAGTCCCACGTACCCAACTATCACTAACTGCATCAGAGTCCCACCTACCAAACTATCACTAACTGCAACAGTGTCCCACCTATGCAACCATCACTAACTGCAACAGAGTCCCACCTCCCCAACTATCACTAACTGCAACAGAGTCCCACCTACTCAATTATCAATAACTGCAACAGAGTCCCACCTACCCAACCATCACTAACTGCAGCAGAGTCCACCTACCCAACTATCACTAACAGCAACAGATTCCAACCTACCCAACTATCACTTACTACAACAGAGGTCCACCTACCCAACTATCACTAACTGCAGAATAGTCCCACCTACCCAACTATGCTTTCCCTCACAGAGTCCCACCTACCCAATTATCACTAACTGCAACAGAGTCCCACCTACCCAACTATCGCTAACTGCAACAGAGTCCCACCTACTGAACTATCCTTTAACACACAGACCCCACCTACCCAACTATCACTAACTGCAACAGAGTTTTGCCTACCCAACTATCACTAACTGCAATAGAGTCCCACCTACCCAACTATCCTTTACCACACAGAGTCCCACTTAAACGTCTATCACTAACTGCAACGGAGTCCCACCTATTCAATTACCACTAACTGCAACGGAGTCCCACCTACCCAACTATCACTAACTGCAGCAGAGTCCACCTACCCAACTATCACTAACAGCAACAGATTCCAACCTACCCAACTATCACTAACTGCAGCAGATTCCAACCTACCGAACTATCACTAAATGTAAGAGCCCCACCTACCCAACTATCCTTTACCACACAGAGTCCCACCTACCCAACTATCACTAACTGCAGCAGAGTCCACCTACCCAATTTCACTAACAGCAACAGATTCCAACCTACCCAACTATCATTAACTGCAGCAGATTCCAACCTACCCAACTATCACTAACTGCAGCAGAGTCCCACCTACCCAACTATCCTTTACCACACAGAGTCCACCTACCCAACTATCACTAACAGCAACAGATTCCAACCTACCCAACTATCACTAACTGCAGCAGATTTCAACCTACCCAACTATCACTAACTGCAGCAGAGTCCACCTACCCAACTATCACTAAGAGCAACAGATTCCAACCTACCCAACTATCACTAAATGCAAGAGTCCCACCTACCCAACTATCCTTTACCACACAGAGTCCCACCTACCCAACTATCACTAACTGCAGCAGAGTCCACCTACCCAACTATCACTAACAGCAACAGATTCCAACCTACCCAACTATCACTAACTGCAGCAGATTCCAACCTACCCAACTATCACTAAATGTAAGAGCTCCACCTACCCAACTATCCTTTACCACACAGAGTCCCACCTACCTAACTATCACTAACTGCAACAGAGTCTCACCTACGCAACTATCACTATATGCAAGAGTCCCACCTACCCAACTATCACTAAATGCAAGAGTCCCACCTACCCAACTATCCTTTACCACACAGAGTCCCACCTACCCAACTATAACTAACTGCATCAGAGTCCCACCTACCCAACTATCACTATATGCAAGAGTCCCACCTACCCAACTATCACTATATAGCAAGAGTCCCACCTACCCAACTATCCTTTATCACACAGAGTCCCACCTACCCAACTATCACTAACTGCAACAGAGTCCCACCTACCCAACTGTCCTTTACCGCACAGAGTCCAACCTACCCAACCATCACTAACTGCAAAAGAGTCCCACCTACCCAACTATCACTAACTGCAACAGAGTCCCAACTAGCCAATTATCAATAAGTACAGCAGAGTCCCACCTACCCAACTATCACTAACTGCAACAGAGCCCCAACTAGCCAATTATCAATAAGTACAGCAGAGTCCCACCTACCCAACCATCACTAACTGCAAAAGAGTCCCACCTACCCAACTTTCACTAACTGCAACAGAGTCCCAACTACTCAATAATCAATAACTACAGGAGAGTTCCACCTCCTCAACTATCACTAACTGCAACAGTGTACCACCTACCCAACTGTCACTAACTGCAACAGAGTCCCACCTACCCAACTGTCACTAACTGCAACAGAGTCTCAAATACCCAATTATCAATAACTACAACAGAGTCCCACCTACCCAACTATCACTGACTGCAACAAATCCCAACTACCCAACTATCTGTTACCACACAGAGTCCAACCTAAAAAACTATCACTAACTGCAGAAGAGTCCCATCTACCCAACTATCCTTTACTGCACAAAGTCCCACCTACACAACTATCACTAACAGCAACAGAGTCCCAACTCTCCAACTATCACTAACTGCAACAGAGTCCCACCTGCACAACTATCACTAACTGCAGCAGACTCCCACCTACCCAACTATCCTTTACTGCACAAAGTCCCACCTACACAACTATCACTAACAGCAACAGAGTCCCAACTACCCAACTATAGCTTACTGGAACAGAGTCCCACCTCCCCAACTATTACTAACTACAACAGAGTCCCACCTACCCAACTATCACTAACTGCAACAGAGTCCCACCTACCCAAATATCACTAACTGTAACAAAGTCCCATCTACCCAACTATCAATAACTGCAACAGAGTCCCACCTACCCAACTATCACTAACTGCAACAGTCACATCTACCCAACTATCAGTAACTGCACAGAGTCCCACCTACCCAACTATCACTAACTGTAACATAATCCCACCTCCACAACTATCCATTACTGCACAGATTCCCACCTACCCAACTATAACTAACTGCAACAGAATCCCACCTCCCAACTATCCTTTACTGCACAGAGTCCCACCGACCCAACTATCACTAACTGCAGCAGAGTCCCACCTACCCAACTATCACTAACTGCAACAGTCCCACCTACCCAAATATCAGTAACTGCACAGAGTCCCACCTATCCAACTATCACTAACTGCAACCGAATCCCACCTCCCCAACTATCCTTTACTGCACAGAGTTCCACCTCCCCAACTATCACTAACTACAACAGAGTCCCACCTACCCAACTATCACTAACTGCAACAGTCCCACCTACCCAACTATCACTAACTGCACAGAGTCCCACCTACCCAACTTTCACTAACTGCAACAGAGTCCCACCTCCCCAACTATCCTTTACTGCACAGAGTCTAATCTACCTGACTATGGGCCTCATTACGACCCTGGCGGAAAGGGGTTTACGCCGGCGCTAACAGCGCCGACCCCTTCCGCCTTACTACGAGATCCCTTAGCGCCAGGGCGATTTTAACGCCTGCTTTTTGCAGGCGGTAAAATCCATGGCGCTAAGGGACCTTGTTGTTAATTACGCCACCGTAATTTACGGTGGCGTAATTAACGCCTTCCCCACTCCCATTATACCCTATGGGGCAAGAATGGGAATGGGGAAGGGTAAAATGGGGATTGGGGATTTACCGCCCCGCCAAGGTCGGGATGGGGCGGTAAGTCCGCCAACCACCATGGCGGAGTTGGCAGTTTAGCGCCATGGACCATGGTGCTAATAGCACCATGGTCCTCCGCCAGGGTCGTAATTAGGCCCTATCTCTAACTACAATAGAGTCCCACCGCCCCAACTATCACTAACTCCAACAGAGTGCCAACTACCCAACTATCACTAACTGCAACACAGTCCCACCTCCCTAACTATCACTAACTACAACAGAGTCCCACCTACCCAACTATCACTAACGGCAACAGTCCCCTCTACCCAACTATCACTAACTGCGCAGAGTCCCCCCTACCCAACCATCACTAACAGCAACAGAGTCCCACCTACCCAACTATCCTTTACTGCACAGAGTCCCACCTACCCAACCATCACTAACTGCGACAGAGTTCCACCTACCCAACTATCACTAACTGCAACCGAATCCCAACTACCCAACCATCACTAACTGCAACAGAGTCCCACCAACCCAACTATCCTTTGCTCACAGAGTCCCACCTACCCAACTATCACTAACTGCAACAGAGTCCCACCTCCCCAACTATCACTAACTACAACCGAGTCCCACCTACCCAACTATCACTAACTGCAACAGTCCCACCTACCCAACTATCACTAAATGCAACAGAGTCCCACCTGCACAACTATCACTTACTACAACAGAGTGACACCTAACCAACTATCACTAACTGAAACAGAGCCCCACCTACTCAACTATCACTTACTACAACAGAGGTCCACCTACCCAATTATCACTAACTGCAACAGAGTCCCACCTACCCAACTATCATTAACTGCAACAGAGTCCCACCTCCCCAACTATCACTAACTACAAGAGTCCCACCTACCCAACTATCACTAACTGCAACAGTCCCACCTACCCAACTATCACTAACTGCGCAGAGTCCCCCCTACCCAACAATCACTAACAGCAACAGAGTCCCACCTACCCAACTATCCTTTACTGCACAGAATCCCACCTATCCAACCATCACTAACTGCGACAGAGTTCCACCTACCCAACTATCACTAACTGCAACCGAATCCCAACTACCCAACCATCACTAACTGCAACAGAGTCCCACCAACCCAACTATCCTTTGCTCACAGAGTCCCACCTACCCAACTATCACTAACTGCAACAGAGTTCCACCTCCCCAACTATCACTAACTACAACCGAGTCCCACCTACCCAACTATAACTAACTGCAACAGTCCCACCTACCCAACTATCACTAAATGCAACAGAGTCCCACCTGCACAACTATCACTTACTACAACAGAGTGACACCTAACCAACTATCACTAACTGAAACAGAGCCCCACCTACTCAACTATCACTTACTACAACAGAGGTCCACCTACCCAACTATCACTAACTGCAGCATAGTCCCACCTACCCAACTATCCTTTCCCTCACAGAGTCCCACCTACCCAAATATCACTAACTGCAAAAGAGTCCCACCTACCCAACTATCGCTAACTGCAACAGAGTCCCACCTACCCAACCATCACTAACTGCAACAGAGTCCCACCTACTGAACTATCCTTTAACACACAGACCCCACCTACCCAACTAACACTAACTGCAACAGAGTTTTGCCTACCCAACTATCACTAACTGCAATAGAGTCCCACCTACCCAACTATCCTGTACCACACAGAGTCCCACTTAAACGTCTATCACTAACTGCAACGGAGTCCCACCTACTCAATTACCACTAACTGCAACTGAGTCCCACCTACGCATCCATCACTAACTGCAGCATAGTCCCACCTGCCCAACTATCCTTTACCACACAGAGTCCCACGTACCCAACTATCACTAACTGCATCAGAGTCCCACCTACCAAACTATCACTAACTGCAACAGTGTCCCACCTATGCAACCATCACTAACTGCAACAGAGTCACACCTCCCCAACTATCACTAACTGCAACAGAGTGCCACCTACTCAATTAACAATAACTGCAACAGAGTCCCACCTACCCAACTATCACTAACAGCAACAGATTCCAACCTACCCAACTATCACTAAATGCAAGAGTCCCACCTACCCAACTATCCTTTACCACACAGAGTCCCACCTACCCAACTATCACTAACTGCAGCAGAGTCCACCTACCCAATTATCACTAACAGCAACAGATTCCAACCTACCCAACTATCACTAACTGCAGCAGATTCCAACCTACCCAACTATCACTAAATGTAAGAGCCCCACCTACCCAACTATCCTTTACCACACAGAGTCCCACCTACCCAACTATCACTAACTGCAGCAGAGTCCACCTACCCAACTATCACTAACAGCAACAGATTCCAACCTACCCAACTATCACTAACTGCAGCAGATTCCAACCTACTCAACTATCACTAAATGTAAGAGTCCCACCTACCCAACTATCACTAACTGCAACAGAGTCTCACCTACCCAACTATCACTATATGCAAGAGTCCCACCTACCCAACTATCACTAAATGCAAGAGTCCCACCTACCCAACTATCCTTTACCACACAGAGTCCCACCTACCCAACTATCACTAACTGCATCAGAGTCCCACCTACCCAACTATCACTATATGCAAGAGTCCCACCTACCCAACTATCACTATATGCAAGAGTCCCACCTACCCAACTATCCTTTACCACACAGAGTCCCACCTACCCAACTATCACTAACTGCAACAGAGTCCCACCTACCCAACTGTCCTTTACCGCACAGAGTCCAACCTACCCAACCATCACTAACAGCAAAAGAGTCCCACCTACCCAACTATCACTTACTGCAACAGTGAACCACCTACCCAACTGTCACTAACTGCAACAGAGTCCCACCTACCCAACTGTCACTAACTGCAACAGAGTCCCAAATACCCAATTATCAATAACTACAACAGAGTCCCACCTACCCAACTATCACTGACTGCAACAGAGTCCCAACTACCCAACTATCTGTTACCGCACAGAGTCCCACCTAAAAAACTATCACTAACTGCAGAAGAGTCCCACCTACCCAACTATCCTTTACTGCACAAAGTCCCACCTACACAACTATCACTAACAGCAACAGAGTCCCAACTATCCAACTATCACTAACTGCAGCAGAGTCCCACCTGCACAACTATCACTAACTGCAGCAGACTCCCACCTACCCAACTATCCTTTACTGCACAAAGTCCCACCTACACAACTATCACTAACAGCAACAGAGTCCCAACTACTCAACTATAGCTTACTGCAACAGAGTCCCACCTCCCCAACTATTACTAACTACAACAGAGTCCCACCTACCCAACTATCACTAACTGCAACAGAGTCCCACCTACCCAAATATCACTCACTGTAACAAAGTCCCATCTACCCAACTATCAATAACTGCAACAGAGTCCCACCTACCCAACTATCACTAACTGCAACAGAGTCTCACCTACCCAACTATCACTATATGCAAGAGTCCCACCTACCCAACTATCTGTTACGCAGCTGTTGGTCGTGCAGAGTATGGGCTATCCCTCTGTTCCCAAGTATCAGACTGACAACCACAAGAATACCGGCAGAGTGATGCTTAGGACCAAAGAAGGTAGTCCGTGGAGCCAGGACTCAGGAACAACCGGAAAAACCCCTGGAGCGCTGTAAAGGAAGGTATAAGGTTATGTAACTGTTCAATATGCAAAATCTCGTAAAAACAACCAAGACACGATATACCTGTGTATGCTGGAGCGTTGTGTATGCTGGAGCGTTGTGTATGCTGGAACGTAGTCCCAGGGAGTCGGAGGCAAGCGTTACCAGGGGGGGACAGACGTGGCGACAGAGACAGGCAGGTGACCACCCAGGACGGGGTCTTCGTAACAAGAAAGGTAGCGAGTAGCAGAAGTGTGTCCAAGGGGATAGACACAAGGCAGTCCGTAGGCAAAGCGTAGGTCGGCGTTGATGGATCCAAATTCCAAGGCAGAGAGGGGTGAGACACGAGGCAGTCCGTAGGCAAAGCGTAGGTCGGCGTTGATGGTTCCAAGTTCCAAGGCAGAGAGGGGTGAGACACGAGCAATCCGTTGGGCAAAATAGTTCATCAACCAATACCAGTTCCAAGGTAGACAAAGCAGACAAGGGTTAGGCACTGAGCAGTCCGTTAGACAGAGCAGGGGCCTGGCGAAGCAAGGAGACTTGAAAACGAAGCGCAAGCAACACGTGATCCAGAGAGAACAGCTGTGAAGCAACGTTTTCCGTAACCGGGCTCCTTTTAACCATGGAAAGGAACCACGTGACCATTATCACGTGACACGTATACCCAAGCGTTGAGAGTTGCTAGGCAACGAGTCACGTGTTCCGGGCTGCGCTGGGTCGCGCAGTTCTTCGTGCGTATCTGTGATGGAGTCGCCAGTTCGTTTGCCACACACATGAAGGGCGATAAACCCCAGTCCTGCCAAGCATGCCACGTCGTGCCCCATAGCGTGACACCAGATAAGGTAATGAGGTACCCCTGTCGGGACGTGTGTGTTTGGGTGCTGGATGGGAAGAGGCTAGAGACGTGGGGGGGCGTGTCTTTGTAGGAAGAGTCGCAGCTCGTGCGGGGAGCGGTGTAACACTATCACTAAATGCAAGAGTCCCACCTACCCAACTATCACTAACTGCATCAGAGTCCCACCTACCCAACTATCATTAACTGCAACAGAGTCCCACCTCCCCAACTATCACTAACTACAAGAGTCCCACCTACCCAACTATCACTAACTGCAACAGTCCCACCTACCCAACTATCACTAACTGCAGCAGAGTCCACCTACCCAACTATCACTAACAGCAACAGATTCCAACCTACCCAACTATCACTAAATGCAAGAGTCCCACCTACCCAACTATCCTTTACCACACAGAGTCCCACCTACCCAACTATCACTAACTGCAGCAGAGTCCACCTACCCAATTATCACTAACAGCAACAGATTCCAACCTACCCAACTATCACTAACTGCAGCAGATTCCAACCTACCCAACTATCACTAAATGTAAGAGCCCCACCTACCCAACTATCCTTTACCACACAGAGTCCCACCTACCCAACTATCACTAACTGCAGCAGAGTCCACCTACCCAACTATCACTAACAGCAACTGATTCCAACCTACCCAACTATCACTAACTGCAGCAGATTCCAACCTACTCAACTATCACTAAATGTAAGAGTCCCACCTACCCAACTATCACTAACTGCAACAGAGTCTCACCTACCCAACTATCACTATATGCAAGAGTCCCACCTACCCAACTATCACTAAATGCAAGAGTCCCACCTACCCAACTATCCTCTACCACAGAGTCCCACCTACCCAACTATCACTAACTGCATCAGAGTCCCACCTACCCAACTATCACTATATGCAAGAGTCCCACCTACCCAACTATCACTATATGCAAGAGTCCCACCTACCCAACTATCCTTTACCACACAGAGTCCCACCTACCCAACTATCACTAACTGCAACAGAGTCCCACCTACCCAACTGTCCTTTACCGCACAGAGTCCAACCTACCCAACCATCACTAACTGCAAAAGAGTCCCACCTACCCAACTATCACTAACTGCAACAGTGTACCACCTACCCAACTGTCACTAACTGCAACAGAGTCCCACCTACCCAACTATCACTAACTGCAACAGTGTACCACCTACCCAACTGTCACTAACTGCAACAGAGTCCCACCTAAAAAACTATCACTAACTGCAGAAGAGTCCCACCTACCCAACTATCCTTTACTGCACAAAGTCCCACCTACACAACTATCACTAACAGCAACAGAGTCCCAACTATCCAACTATCACTAACTGCAGCAGAGTCCCACCTGCACAACTATCACTAACTGCAGCAGACTCCCACCTACCCAACTATCCTTTACTGCACAAAGTCCCACCTACACAACTATCACTAACAGCAACAGAGTCCCAACTATCCAACTATCACTAACTGCAGCAGAGTCCCACCTGCACAACTATCACTAACTGCAGCAGACTCCCACCTACCCAACTATCCTTTACTGCACAAAGTCCCACCTACACAACTATCACTAACAGCAACAGAGTCCCAACTATCCAACTATCACTAACTGCAGCAGAGTCCCACCTGCACAACTATCACTAACTGCAGCAGACTCCCACCTACCCAACTATCCTTTACTGCACAAAGTCCCACCTACACAACTATCACTAACAGCAACAGAGTCCCAACTACCCAACTATAGCTTACTGCAACAGAGTCCCACCTCCCCAACTATTACTAACTACAACAGAGTCCCACCTACCCAACTATCACTAACTGCAACAGAGTCCCACCTACCCAAATATCACTAACTGTAACAAAGTCCCATCTACCCAACTATCAATAACTGCAACAGAGTCCCACCTACCCAACTATCACTAACTGCAACAGTCACATCTACCCAACTATCAGTAACTGCACAGAGTCCCACCTACCCAACTATCACTAACTGTAACATAATCCCACCTCCACAACTATCCATTACTGCACAGATTCCCACCTACCCAACTATAACTAACTGCAACAGAATCCCACCTCCCAACTATCCTTTACTGCACAGAGTCCCACCGACCCAACTATCACTAACTGCAGCAGAGTCCCACCTACCCAACTATCACTAACTGCAACAGTCCCACCTACCCAAATATCAGTAACTGCACAGAGTCCCACCTATCCAACTATCACTAACTGCAACCGAATCCCACCTCCCCAACTATCCTTTACTGCACAGAGTTCCACCTCCCCAACTATCACTAACTACAACAGAGTCCCACCTACCCAACTATCACTAACTGCAACAGTCCCACCTACCCAACTATCACTAACTGCAACCGAATCCCAACTACCCAACCATCACTAACTGCAGCAGAGTCCCACCTACCCAACTATCACTAACTGCAACAGTCCCACCTACCCAAATATCAGTAACTGCACAGAGTCCCACCTATCCAACTATCACTAACTGCAACCGAATCCCACCTCCCCAACTATCCTTTACTGCACAGAGTTCCACCTCCCCAACTATCACTAACTACAACCGAGTCCCACCTACCCAACTATCACTAACTGCAACAGTCCCACCTACCCAACTATCACTAAATGCAACAGAGTCCCACCTGCACAACTATCACTTACTACAACAGAGTGACACCTAACCAACTATCACTAACTGAAACAGAGCCCCACCTACTCAACTATCACTTACTACAACAGAGGTCCACCTACCCAACTATCACTAACTGCAGCATAGTCCCACCTACCCAACTATCCTTTCCCTCACAGAGTTAAACCTACCCAATTATCACTAACTGCAACAGAGTCCCACCTACCCAACTATCGCTAACTGCAACAGAGTCCCACCTACCCAACCATCACTAACTGCAACAGAGTCCCACCTACTGAACTATCCTTTAACACACAGACCCCACCTACCCAACTATCACTAACTGCAACAGAGTTTTGCCTACCCAACTATCACTAACTGCAATAGAGTCCCACCTACCCAACTATCCTTTACCACACAGAGTCCCACTTAAACGTCTATCACTAACTGCAACGGAGTCCCACCTATTCAATTACCACTAACTGCAACAGAGTCCCACCTACGCATCCATCACTAACTGCAGCATAGTCCCACCTGCCCAACTATCCTTTACCACACAGCGTCCCATGTACCCAATTATCACTAACTGCATCAGAGTCCCACCTACCAAACTATCACTAACTGCAACAGTGTCCCACCTATGCAACCATCACTAACTGCAACAGAGTCCCACCTCCCCAACTATCACTAACTGCAACAGAGTCCCACCTACTCAATTATCAATAACTGCAACAGAGTCCCACCTACCCAACTATCACTAACAGCAACAGATTCCAACCTACCCAACTATCACTAAATGCAAGAGTCCCACCTACCCAACTATCCTTTACCACACAGAGTCCCACCTACCCAACTATCACTAACTGCAGCAGAGTCCACCTACCCAACTATCACTAACAGCAACAGATTCCAACCTACCCAACTATCACTAACTGCAGCAGATTCCAACCTACCCAACTATCACTAAATGTAAGAGCCCCACCTACCCAACTATCCTTTACTACACAGAGTCCCACCTACCCAACTATCACTAACTGCAGCAGAGTCCACCTACCCAACTATCACTAACAGCAACAGATTCCAACCTACCCAACTATCATTAACTGCAGCAGATTCCAACCTACCCAACTATCACTAACTGCAGCAGAGTCCCACCTACCCAACTATCCTTTACCACACAGAGTCCACCTACCCAACTATCACTAACAGCAACAGATTCCAACCTACCCAACTATCACTAACTGCAGCAGATTTCAACCTGCCCAACTATCACTAACTGCAGCAGAGTCCACCTACCCAACTATCACTAACAGCAACAGATTCCAACCTACCCAACTATCACTAAATGTAAGAGTCCCATCTACCCAACTATCCTTTACCACACAGAGTCCCACCTACCCAACTATCACTAACTGCAGCAGAGTCCACCTACCCAACTATCACTAACAGCAACAGATTCCAACCTACCCAACTATCACTAACTGCAGCAGATTCCAACCTACTCAACTATCACTAAATGTAAGAGTCCCACCTACCCAACTATCACTAACTGCAACAGAGTCTCACCTACCCAACTATCACTATATGCAAGAGTCCCACCTACCCAACTATCACTAAATGCAAGAGTCCCACCTACCCAACTATCCTTTACCACACAGAGTCCCACCTACCCAACTATCACTAACTGCATCAGAGTCCCACCTACCCAACTATCACTATATGCAAGAGTCCCACCTACACAACTATCACTATATGCAAGAGTCCCACCTACCCAACTATCCTTTACCACACAGAGTCCCACCTACCCAACTATCACTAACTGCAACAGAGTCCCACCTACCCAACTGTCCTTTACCGCACAGAGTCCAACCTACCCAACCATCACTAACTGCAAAAGAGTCCCACCTACCCAACTATCACTAACTGCAACAGAGTCCCAACTAGCCAATTATCAATAAGTACAGCAGAGTCCCACCTAACCAACTATCACTAACTGCAACAGAGTCCCAACTAGCCAATTATCAATAAGTACAGCAGAGTCCCACCTACCCAACCATCACTAACTGCAAAAGAGTCCCACCTACCCAACTTTCACTAACTGCAGCAGAGTCCACCTACCCAACTATCACTAACAGCAACAGATTCCAACCTACCCAACTATCACTAACTGCAGCAGATTCCAACCTACTCAACTATCACTAAATGTAAGAGTCCCACCTACCCAACTATCACTAACTGCAACAGAGTCTCACCTACCCAACTATCACTATATGCAAGAGTCCCACCTACCCAACTATCACTAAATGCAAGAGTACCACCTACCCAACTATCCTTTACCACACAGAGTCCCACCTACCCAACTATCACTAACTGCATCAGAGTCCCACCTACCCAACTATCACTATATGCAAGAGTCCCACCTACCCAACTATCACTATATGCAAGAGTCCCACCTACCCAACTATCCTTTACCACACAGAGTCCCACCTACCCAACTATCACTAACTGCAACAGAGTCCCACCTACCCAACTGTCCTTTACCGCACAGAGTCCAACCTACCCAACCATCACTAACTGCAAAAGAGTCCCACCTACCCAACTATCACTAACTGCAACAGAGTCCCAACTAGCCAATTATCAATAAGTACAGCAGAGTCCCACCTAACCAACTATCACTAACTGCAACAGAGTCCCAACTAGCCAATTATCAATAAGTACAGCAGAGTCCCACCTACCCAACCATCACTAACTGCAAAAGAGTCCCACCTACCCAACTTTCACTAACTGCAGCAGAGTCCACCTACCCAACTATCACTAACAGCAACAGATTCCAACCTACCCAACTATCACTAACTGCAGCAGATTCCAACCTACTCAACTATCACTAAATGTAAGAGTCCCACCTACCCAACTATCACTAACTGCAACAGAGTCTCACCTACCCAACTATCACTATATGCAAGAGTCCCACCTACCCAACTATCACTAAATGCAAGAGTACCACCTACCCAACTATCCTTTACCACACAGAGTCCCACCTACCCAACTATCACTAACTGCATCAGAGTCCCACCTACCCAACTATCACTATATGCAAGAGTCCCACCTACCCAACTATCACTATATGCAAGAGTCCCACCTACCCAACTATCCTTTACCACACAGAGTCCCACCTACCCAACTATCACTAACTGCAACAGAGTCCCACCTACCCAACTGTCCTTTACCGCACAGAGTCCAACCTACCCAACCATCACTAACTGCAAAAGAGTCCCACCTACCCAACTATCACTAACTGCAACAGTGTACCACCTACCCAACTGTCACTAACTGCAACAGAGTCCCACCTACCCAACTGTCACTAACTGCAACAGAGTCCCAAATACCCAACTTTCTGTTACCGCACAGAGTCCCACCTAAAAAACTATCAATAACTGCAGAAGAGTCCCACCTACCCAACTATCCTTTACTGCACAAAGTCCCACCTACACAACTATCACTAACAGCAACAGAGTCCCAATTTTCCAACTATCACTAACTGCAGCAGAGTCCCACCTGCACAACTATCACTAACTGCAGCAGACTCCCACCTACCCAACTATCCTTTACTGCACAAAGTCCCACCTACACAACTATCACTAACAGCAACAGAGTCCCAACTACCCAACTATAGCTTACTGCAACAGAGTCCCACCTCCCCAACTATTACTAACTACAACAGAGTCCCACCTACCCAACTATCACTAACTGCAACAGAGTCCCACCTACCCAAATATCACTAACTGTAACAAAGTCCCATCTACCCAACTATCAATAACTGCAACAGAGTCCCACCTACCCAACTATCACTAACTGCAACAGTCACATCTACCAACTATCAGTAACTGCACAGAGTCCCACCTACCCAACTATCACTAACTGTAACATAATCCCACCTCCACAACTATCCATTACTGCACAGATTCCCACCTACCCAACTATAACTAACTGCAACAGAATCCCACCTCCCAACTATCCTTTACTGCACAGAGTCCCACCGACCCAACTATCACTAACTGCAGCAGAGTCCCACCTACCCAACTATCCTTTCCCTCACAGAGTCCCACCTACCCAATTATCACTAACTGCAACAGAGTCCCACCTACCCAACTATCGCTAACTGCAACAGAGTCCCACCTACCCAACCATCACTAACTGCAACAGAGTCCCACCTACTGAACTATCCTTTAACACACAGACCCCACCTACCCAACTATCACTAACTGCAACAGAGTTTTGCCTACCCAACTATCACTAACTGCAATAGAGTCCCACCTACCCAACTATCCTTTACCACACAGAGTCCCACTTAAACGTCTATCACTAACTGCAACGGAGTCCCACCTATTCAATTACCACTAACTGCAACAGAGTCCCACCTACGCATCCATCACTAACTGCAGCATAGTCCCACCTGCCCAACTATCCTTTACCACACAGAGTCCCATGTACCCAATTATCACTAACTGCATCAGAGTCCCACCTACCAAACTATCACTAACTGCAACAGTGTCCCACCTATGCAACCATCACTAACTGCAACAGAGTCCCACCTCCCCAACTATCACTAACTGCAACAGAGTCCCACCTACTCAATTATCAATAACTGCAACAGAGTCCCACCTACCCAACTATCACTAACAGCAACAGATTCCAACCTACCCAACTATCACTAAATGCAAGAGTCCCACCTACCCAACTATCCTTTACCACACAGAGTCCCACCTACCCAACTATCACTAACTGCAGCAGAGTCCACCTACCCAACTATCACTAACAGCAACAGATTCCAACCTACCCAACTATCACTAACTGCAGCAGATTCCAACCTACCCAACTATCACTAAATGCAAGAGCCCCACCTACCCAACTATCCTTTACTACACAGAGTCCCACCTACCCAACTATCACTAACTGCAGCAGAGTCCACCTACCCAACTATCACTAACAGCAACAGATTCCAACCTACCCAACTATCATTAACTGCAGCAGATTCCAACCTACCCAACTATCACTAACTGCAGCAGAGTCCCACCTACCCAACTATCCTTTACCACACAGAGTCCACCTACCCAACTATCACTAACAGCAACAGATTCCAACCTACCCAACTATCACTAACTGCAGCAGATTTCAACCTGCCCAACTATCACTAACTGCACAGAGTCCACCTACCCAACTATCACTAACAGCAACAGATTCCAACCTACCCAACTATCACTAAATGTAAGAGTCCCATCTACCCAACTATCCTTTACCACACAGAGTCCCACCTACCCAACTATCACTAACTGCAGCAGAGTCCACCTACCCAACTATCACTAACAGCAACAGATTCCAACCTACCCAACTATCACTAACTGCAGCAGATTCCAACCTACTCAACTATCACTAAATGTAAGAGTCCCACCTACCCAACTATCACTAACTGCAACAGAGTCTCACCTACCCAACTATCACTATATGCAAGAGTCCCACCTACCCAACTATCACTAAATGCAAGAGTCCCACCTACCCAACTATCCTTTACCACACAGAGTCCCACCTACCCAACTATCACTAACTGCATCAGAGTCCCACCTACCCAACTATCACTATATGCAAGAGTCCCACCTACACAACTATCACTATATGCAAGAGTCCCACCTACCCAACTATCCTTTACCACACAGAGTCCCACCTACCCAACTATCACTAACTGCAACAGAGTCCCACCTACCCAACTGTCCTTTACCGCACAGAGTCCAACCTACCCAACCATCACTAACTGCAAAAGAGTCCCACCTACCCAACTATCACTAACTGCAACAGAGTCCCAACTAGCCAATTATCAATAAGTACAGCAGAGTCCCACCTAACCAACTATCACTAACTGCAACAGAGTCCCAACTAGCCAATTATCAATAAGTACAGCAGAGTCCCACCTACCCAACCATCACTAACTGCAAAAGAGTCCCACCTACCCAACTTTCACTAACTGCAGCAGAGTCCACCTACCCAACTATCACTAACAGCAACAGATTCCAACCTACCCAACTATCACTAACTGCAGCAGATTCCAACCTACTCAACTATCACTAAATGTAAGAGTCCCACCTACCCAACTATCACTAACTGCAACAGAGTCTCACCTACCCAACTATCACTATATGCAAGAGTCCCACCTACCCAACTATCACTAAATGCAAGAGTACCACCTACCCAACTATCCTTTACCACACAGAGTCCCACCTACCCAACTATCACTAACTGCATCAGAGTCCCACCTACCCAACTATCACTATATGCAAGAGTCCCACCTACCCAACTATCACTATATGCAAGAGTCCCACCTACCCAACTATCCTTTACCACACAGAGTCCCACCTACCCAACTATCACTAACTGCAACAGAGTCCCACCTACCCAACTGTCCTTTACCGCACAGAGTCCAACCTACCCAACCATCACTAACTGCAAAAGAGTCCCACCTACCCAACTATCACTAACTGCAACAGTGTACCACCTACCCAACTGTCACTAACTGCAACAGAGTCCCACCTACCCAACTGTCACTAACTGCAACAGAGTCCCAAATACCCAATTATCAATTACTACAACAGAGTCCCACCTACCCAACTATCACTGACTGCAACAGAGTCCCAACTACCCAACTATCTGTTACCGCACAGAGTCCCACCTAAAAAACTATCAATAACTGCAGAAGAGTCCCACCTACCCAACTATCCTTTACTGCACAAAGTCCCACCTACACAACTATCACTAACAGCAACAGAGTCCCAACTTTCCAACTATCACTAACTGCAGCAGAGTCCCACCTGCACAACTATCACTAACTGCAGCAGACTCCCACCTACCCAACTATCCTTTACTGCACAAAGTCCCACCTACACAACTATCACTAACAGCAACAGAGTCCCAACTACCCAACTATAGCTTACTGCAACAGAGTCCCACCTCCCCAACTATTACTAACTACAACAGAGTCCCACCTACCCAACTATCACTAACTGCAACAGAGTCCCACCTACCCAAATATCACTAACTGTAACAAAGTCCCATCTACCCAACTATCAATAACTGCAACAGAGTCCCACCTACCCAACTATCACTAACTGCAACAGTCACATCTACCCAACTATCAGTAACTGCACAGAGTCCCACCTACCCAACTATCACTAACTGTAACATAATCCCACCTCCACAACTATCCATTACTGCACAGATTCCCACCTACCCAACTATAACTAACTGCAACAGAATCCCACCTCCCAACTATCCTTTACTGCACAGAGTCCCACCGACCCAACTATCACTAACTGCAGCAGAGTCCCACCTACCCAACTATCACTAACTGCAACAGTCCCACCTACCCAAATATCAGTAACTGCACAGAGTCCCACCTATCCAACTATCACTAACTGCAACCGAATCCCACCTCCCCAACTATCCTTTACTGCACAGAGTTCCACCTCCCCAACTATCACTAACTACAACAGAGTCCCACCTACCCAACTATCACTAACTGCAACAGTCCCACCTACCCAACTATCACTAACTGCAACCGAATCCCAACTACCCAACCATCACTAACTGCAACAGAGTCCCACCAACCCAACTATCCTTTGCTCACAGAGTCCCACCTACCCAACTATCACTAACTGCAACAGAGTCCCACCTCCCCAACTGTCACTAACTACAACCGAGTCCCACCTACCCAACTATCACTAACTGCATCAGAGTCCCACCTCCCCAACTATCACTAACTGCAACAGAGTCCCACCTACTCAATTATCAATAACTGCAACAGAGTCCCACCTACCCAACTATCACTAACAGCAACAGATTCCAAACTACCCAACTATCACTAAATGCAAGAGTCCCACCTACCCAACTATCCTTTACCACACAGAGTCCCACCTACCCAACTATCACTAACTGCAGCAGAGTCCACCTACCCAACTATCACTAACAGCAACAGATTCCAACCTACCCAACTATCACTTACTACAACAGAGGTCCACCTACCCAACTATCACTAACTGCAGCATAGTCCCACCTACCCAACTATGCTTTCCCTCACAGAGTCCCACCTACCCAATTATCACTAACTGCAACAGAGTCCCACCTACCCAACTATCGCTAACTGCAACAGAGTCCCACCTACCCAACCATCACTAACTGCAACAGAGTCCCACCTACTGAACTATCCTTTAACACACAGACCCCACCTACCCAACTATCACTAACTGCAACAGAGTTTTGCCTACCCAACTATCACTAACTGCAATAGAGTCCCACCTACCCAACTATCCTTTACCACACAGAGTCCCACTTAAACGTCTATCACTAACTGCAACGGAGTCCCAACTATTCAATTACCACTAACTGCAACAGAGTCCCACCTACGCATCCATCACTAACTGCAGCATAGTCCCACCTGCCCAACTATCCTTTACCACACAGAGTCCCACGTACCCAACTATCACTAACTGCATCAGAGTCCCACCTACCAAACTATCACTAACTGCAACAGTGTCCCACCTATGCAACCATCACTAACTGCAACAGAGTCCCACCTCCCCAACTATCACTAACTGCAACAGAGTCCCACCTACTCAATTATCAATAACTGCAACAGAGTCCCACCTACCCAACTATCACTAACAGCAACAGATTCCAAACTACCCAACTATCACTAAATGCAAGAGTCCCACCTACCCAACTATCCTTTACCACACAGAGTCACACCTACCCAACTATCACTAACTGCAGCAGAGTCCACCTACCCAACTATCACTAACAGCAACAGATTCCAACCTACCCAACTATCACTAACTGCAGCAGATTCCAACCTACCCAACTATCACTAAATGTAAGAGCCCCACCTACCCAACTATCCTTTACCACACAGAGTCCCACCTACCCAACTATCACTAACTGCAGCAGAGTCCACCTACCCAATTTCACTAACAGCAACAGATTCCAACCTACCCAACTATCATTAACTGCAGCAGATTCCAACCTACCCAACTATCACTAACTGCAGCAGAGTCCCACCTACCCAACTATCCTTTACCACACAGAGTCCACCTACCCAACTATCACTAACAGCAACAGATTCCAACCTACCCAACTATCACTAACTGCAGCAGATTTCAACCTACCCAACTATCACTAACTGCAGCAGAGTCCACCTACCCAACTATCACTAACAGCAACAGATTCCAACCTACCCAACTATCACTAAATGCAAGAGTCCCACCTACCCAACTATCCTTTACCACACAGAGTCCCACCTACCCAACTATCACTAACTGCAGCAGAGTCCACCTACCCAACTATCACTAACAGCAACAGATTCCAACCTACCCAACTATCACTAACTGCAGCAGATTCCAACCTACCCAACTATCACTAAATGTAAGAGCTCCACCTACCCAACTATCCTTTACCACACAGAGTCCCACCTACCTAACTATCACTAACTGCAACAGAGTATCACCTACGCAACTATCACTATATGCAAGAGTCCCACCTACCCAACTATCACTAAATGCAAGAGTCCCACCTACCCAACTATCCTTTACCACACAGAGTCCCACCTACCCAACTATATCTATCTGCATCAGAGTCCCACCTACCCAACTATCACTATATGCAAGAGTCCCACCTACCCAACTATCACTATATGCAAGAGTCCCACCTACCCAACTATCCTTTACCACACAGAGTCCCACCTACCCAACTATCACTAACTGCAACAGAGTCCCACCTACCCAACTGACCTTTACCGCACAGAGTCCAACCTACCCAACCATCACTAACTGCAAAAGAGTCCCACCTACCCAACTATCACTAACTGCAACAGAGTCCCAACTAGCCAATTATCAATAAGTACAGCAGAGTCCCACCTACCCAACCATCACTAACTGCAAAAGAGTCCCACCTACCCAACTTTCACTAACTGCAACAGAGTCCCAACTACTCAATAATCAATAACTACAGGAGAGTTCCACCTCCTCAACTATCACTAACTGCAACAGTGTACCACCTACCCAACTGTCACTAACTGCAACAGAGTCCCACCTACCCAACTGTCACTAACTGCAACAGAGTCTCAAATACCCAATTATCAATAACTACAACAGAGTCCCACCTACCCAACTATCACTGACTGCAACAAATCCCAACTACCCAACTATCTGTTACCGCACAGAGTCCAACCTAAAAAACTATCACTAACTGCAGAAGAGTCCCATCTACCCAACTATCCTTTACTGCACAAAGTCCCACCTACACAACTATCACTAACAGCAACAGAGTCCCAACTATCCAACTATCACTAACTGCAACAGAGTCCCACCTGCACAACTATCACTAACTGCAGCAGACTCCCACCTACCCAACTATCCTTTACTGCACAAAGTCCCACCTACACAACTATCACTAACAGCAACAGAGTCCCAACTACCCAACTATAGCTTACTGCAACAGAGTCCCACCTCCCCAACTATTACTAACTACAACAGAGTCCCACCTACCCAACTATCACTAACTGCAACAGAGTCCCACCTACCCAAATATCACTAACTGTAACAAAGTCCCATCTACCCAACTATCAATAACTGCAACAGAGTCCCACCTACCCAACTATCACTAACTGCAACAGTCACATCTACCCAACTATCAGTAACTGCACAGAGTCCCACCTACCCAACTATCACTAACTGTAACATAATCCCACCTCCACAACTATCCATTACTGCACAGATTCCCACCTACCCAACTATAACTAACTGCAACAGAATCCCACCTCCCAACTATCCTTTACTGCACAGAGTCCCACCGACCCAACTATCACTAACTGCAGCAGAGTCCCACCTACCCAACTATCACTAACTGCAACAGTCCCACCTACCCAAATATCAGTAACTGCACAGAGTCCCACCTATCCAACTATCACTAACTGCAACCGAATCCCACCTCCCCAACTATCCTTTACTGCACAGAGTTCCACCTCCTCAACTATCACTAACTACAACAGAGTCCCACCTACCCAACTATCACTAACTGCAACAGTCCCACCTACCCAACTATCACTAACTGCACAGAGTCCCACCTACCCAACTTTCACTAACTGCAACAGAGTCCCACCTCCCCAACTATCCTTTACTGCACAGAGTCTAATCTACCTGACTATGGGCCTCATTACGACCCTGGCGGAAAGGGGTTTACGCCGGCGCTAACAGCGCCGACCCCTTCCGCCTTACTACGAGATCCCTTAGCGCCAGGGCGATTTTAACGCCTGCTTTTTGCAGGCGGTAAAATCCATGGCGCTAAGGGACCTTGTTGTTAATTACGCCACCGTAATTTACGGTGGCGTAATTAACGCCTTCCCCACTCCCATTATACCCTATGGGGCAAGAATGGGAATGGGGAAGGGTAAAATGGGGAATGGGGATTTACCGCCCCGCCAAGGTCGGGATGGGGCGGTAAGTCCGCCAACCACCATGGCGGAGTTGGCAGCTTAGCGCCATGGACCATGGTGCTAATAGCACCATGGTCCTCCGCCAGGGTCGTAATGAGGCCCTATCTTTAACTACAATAGAGTCCCACCGCCCCAACTATCACTAACTCCAACAGAGTGCCAACTACCCAACTATCACTAACTGCAACACAGTCCCACCTCCCTAACTATCACTAACTACAACAGAGTCCCACCTACCCAACTATCACTAACGGCAACAGTCCCCTCTACCCAACTATCACTAACTGCAACAGTCCCACCTACCCAACTATCACTAACTGCGCAGAGTCCCCCCTACCCAACCATCACTAACAGCAACAGAGTCCCACCTACCCAACTATCCTTTACTGCACAGAGTCCCACCTACCCAACCATCACTAACTGCGACAGAGTTCCACCTACCCAACTATCACTAACTGCAACCGAATCCCAACTACCCAACCATCACTAACTGCAACAGAGTCCCACCAACCCAACTATCCTTTGCTCACAGAGTCCCACCTACCCAACTATCACTAACTGCAACAGAGTCCCACCTCCCCAACTATCACTAACTACAACCGAGTCCCACCTACCCAACTATCACTAACTGCAACAGTCCCACCTACCCAACTATCACTAAATGCAACAGAGTCCCACCTGCACAACTATCACTTACTACAACAGAGTGACACCTAACCAACTATCACTAACTGAAACAGAGCCCCACCTACTCAACTATCACTTACTACAACAGAGGTCCACCTACCCAATTATCACTAACTGCAACAGAGTCCCACCTACCCAACTATCATTAACTGCAACAGAGTCCCACCTCCCCAACTATCACTAACTACAAGAGTCCCACCTACCCAACTATCACTAACTGCAACAGTCCCACCTACCCAACTATCACTAACTGCGCAGAGTCCCCCCTACCCAACAATCACTAACAGCAACAGAGTCCCACCTACCCAACTATCCTTTACTGCACAGAATCCCACCTACCCAACCATCACTAACTGCGACAGAGTTCCACCTACCCAACTATCACTAACTGCAACCGAATCCCAACTACCCAACCATCACTAACTGCAACAGAGTCCCACCAACCCAACTATCCTTTGCTCACAGAGTCCCACCTACCCAACTATCACTAACTGCAACAGAGTTCCACCTCCCCAACTATCACTAACTACAACCGAGTCCCACCTACCCAACTATAACTAACTGCAACAGTCCCACCTACCCAACTATCACTAAATGCAACAGAGTCCCACCTGCACAACTATCACTTACTACAACAGAGTGACACCTAACCAACTATCACTAACTGAAACAGAGCCCCACCTACTCAACTATCACTTACTACAACAGAGGTCCACCTACCCAACTATCACTAACTGCAGCATAGTCCCACCTACCCAACTATCCTTTCCCTCACAGAGTCCCACCTACCCAAATATCACTAACTGCAAAAGAGTCCCACCTACCCAACTATCGCTAACTGCAACAGAGTCCCACCTACCCAACCATCACTAACTGCAACAGAGTCCCACCTACTGAACTATCCTTTAACACACAGACCCCACCTACCCAACTAACACTAACTGCAACAGAGTTTTGCCTACCCAACTATCACTAACTGCAATAGAGTCCCACCTACCCAACTATCCTTTACCACACAGAGTCCCACTCAAACGTCTATCACTAACTGCAACGGGTCCCACCTACTCAATTACCACTAACTGCAACTGAGTCCCACCTACGCATCCATCACTAACTGCAGCATAGTCCCACCTGCCCAACTATCCTTTACCACACAGAGTCCCACGTACCCAACTATCACTAACTGCATCAGACTCCCACCTACCAAACTATCACTAACTGCAACAGTGTCCCACCTATGCAACCATCACTAACTGCAACAGAGTCCCACCTCCCCAACTAACACTAACTGCAACAGAGTGCCACCTACTCAATTAACAATAACTGCAACAGAGTCCCACCTACCCAACTATCACTAACAGCAACAGATTCCAACCTACCCAACTATCACTAAATGCAAGAGTCCCACCTACCCAACTATCCTTTACCACACAGAGTCCCACCTACCCAACTATCACTAACTGCAGCAGAGTCCACCTACCCAATTATCACTAACAGCAACAGATTCCAACCTACCCAACTATCACTAACTGCAGCAGATTCCAACCTACCCAACTATCACTAAATGTAAGAGCCCCACCTACCCAACTATCCTTTACCACACAGAGTCCCACCTACCCAACTATCACTAACTGCAGCAGAGTCCACCTACCCAACTATCACTAACAGCAACAGATTCCAACCTACCCAACTATCACTAACTGCAGCAGATTCCAACCTACTCAACTATCACTAAATGTAAGAGTCCCACCTACCCAACTATCACTAACTGCAACAGAGTCTCACCTACCCAACTATCACTATATGCAAGAGTCCCACCTACCCAACTATCACTAAATGCAAGAGTCCCACCTACCCAACTATCCTTTACCACACAGAGTCCCACCTACCCAACTATCACTAACTGCATCAGAGTCCCACCTACCCAACTATCACTATATGCAAGAGTCCCACCTACCCAACTATCACTATATGCAAGAGTCCTACCTACCCAACTATCCTTTACCACACAGAGTCCCACCTACCCAACTATCACTAACTGCAACAGAGTCCCACCTACCCAACTGTCCTTTACCGCACAGAGTCCAACCTACCCAACCATCACTAACAGCAAAAGAGTCCCACCTACCCAACTATCACTTACTGCAACAGTGAACCACCTACCCAACTGTCACTAACTGCAACAGAGTCCCACCTACCCAACTGTCACTAACTGCAACAGAGTCCCAAATACCCAATTATCAATAACTACAACAGAGTCCCACCTACCCAACTATCACTGACTGCAACAGAGTCCCAACTACCCAACTATCTGTTACCGCACAGAGTCCCACCTAAAAAACTATCACTAACTGCAGAAGAGTCCCACCTACCCAACTATCCTTTACTGCACAAAGTCCCACCTACACAACTATCACTAACAGCAACAGAGTCCCAACTATCCAACTATCACTAACTGCAGCAGAGTCCCACCTGCACAACTATCACTAACTGCAGCAGACTCCCACCTACCCAACTATCCTTTACTGCACAAAGTCCCACCTACACAACTATCACTAACAGCAACAGAGTCCCAACTACTCAACTATAGCTTACTGCAACAGAGTCCCACCTCCCCAACTATTACTAACTACAACAGAGTCCCACCTACCCAACTATCACTAACTGCAACAGAGTCCCACCTACCCAAATATCACTCACTGTAACAAAGTCCCATCTACCCAACTATCAATAACTGCAACAGAGTCCCACCTACCCAACTATCACTAACTGCAACAGAGTCTCACCTACCCAACTATCACTATATGCAAGAGTCCCACCTACCCAACTATCTGTTACGCAGCTGTTGGTCGTGCAGAGTATGGGCTATTCCTCTGTTCCCAAGTATCAGACTGACAACCACAAGAATACCGCCAGAGTGATGCTTAGGACCAAAGAAGGTAGTCCGTGGAGCCAGGACTCAGGAACAACCGGAAAAACCCCTGGAGCGCTGTAAAGGAAGGTATAAGGTTATGTAACTGTTCAATATGCAAAATCTCGTAAAAACAACCAAGACACGATATACCTGTGTATGCTGGAGCGTTGTGTATGCTGGAGCGTTGTGTATGCTGGAACGTAGTCCCAGGGAGTCGGAGGCAAGCGTTACCAGGGGGGGACAGACGTGGCGACAGAGACAGGCAGGTGACCACCCAGGACGGGGTCTTCGTAACAAGAAAGGTAGCGAGTAGCAGAAGTGTGTCCAAGGGGATAGACACAAGGCAGTCCGTAGGCAAAGCGTAGGTCGGCATTGATGGATCCAAATTCCAAGGCAGAGAGGGGTGAGACACGAGGCAGTCCGTAGGCAAAGCGTAGGTCGGCGTTGATGGTTCCAAGTTCCAAGGCAGAGAGGGGTGAGACACGAGCAATCCGTTGGGCAAAATAGTTCATCAACCAATACCAGTTCCAAGGTAGACAAAGCAGACAAGGGTTAGGCACTGAGCAGTCCGTTAGACAGAGCAGGGGCCTGGCGAAGCAAGGAGACTTGAAAACGAAGCGCAAGCAACACGTGATCCAGAGAGAACAGCTGTGAAGCAACGTTTTCCGTAACCGGGCTCCTTTTAACCATGGAAAGGAACCACGTGACCATTATCACGTGACACGTATACCCAAGCGTTGAGAGTTGCTAGGCAACGAGTCACGTGTTCCGGGCTGCGCTGGGTCGCGCAGTTCTTCGTGCGTATCTGTGATGGAGTCGCCAGTTCGTTTGCCACACACATGAAGGGCGATAAACCCCAGTCCTGCCAAGCATGCCACGTCGTGCCCCATAGCGTGACACCAGATAAGGTAATGAGGTACCCCTGTCGGGACGTGTGTGTTTGGGTGCTGGATGGGAAGAGGCTAGAGACGTGGGGGGGCGTGTCTTTGTAGGAAGAGTCGCAGCTCGTGCGGGGAGCGGTGTAACAGACTCCCCCCGCAACGACCCACGACCCCGTGGGCAAGTCGGGTTATCCTTATGGAACTGCGCCACCAGAAGAGGGGCCTGGACGTCATGGGAGGGAACCCAGGACCGGTCTTCGGGACCATAACCCAGCCAGTCCACCAGGTACTGTAGACGGCCTCTATGGAAGCGGGATCCGAGGATGGCACTGACCTCAAAAACGTCCTGGGAAGACACAGAAACTGGGGCAGGAGGAACAAGGATGCGAGTGGAAGCAAGGAACGGTTTGAGGAGGGAGATATGGAAAACCGGGTGGATCCGCCAAGCACGCGGTACAGTCAGGCGTAGGGCCACGGGATTAAGTATACCGGCGATCCGATAGGGGCCCACAAAGCGGGGCAACAACTTGCGACAACCAGGGATTCGCAGGTGTCTGGTCGACAACCATACCCGATCGCCCACATGATACACCGGCGCCTCAGCCCGCCTACGGTCCGCTTTGGCCTTCATCACCGCCTGAGCCTCGCGGAGGTGGACCAGAGTATGTGCATGGACCCCCGCTAAATCACGCACGCAGGCGTTAGCAGCGGGAGTGGCCGAGGAGAAGTCAGGGAGCGGTAGGGCGCGAGGATGCTGCCCGTACAGAGAGTAGAAAGGGGAGAACCCAGTGGCCGAATGACGGGAATTATTGTATGCGAACTCAGCCAGATAGAGCAGCTTGAACCAAGAGTCCTGGTACTGGAGGGACAGACAGCGCAGGTACTGTTCTAGGGCCTGGTTAACCCTCTCCGTCTGCCCATCGCTTTCAGGGTGGTACGCCGAAGAGAAGTGTGCATCGATCTTCAGAAGCCTGGTAAGAGCGCGCCAGAAGCAGGACGTGAACTGGGATCCCCGGTCTGATATGATGACATGTGGTAAACCGAAAAGACAGAAAACCGTTTTGAAAAACAGGCGAGCTAGTGTTGGGGCCGATGGAATGCCTGTGCAGGGAACAAAACGGGCCATTTTGGTGTATGAGTCAACGACAACCCATATGGTATCGTAACCCTGTCTGCGAGGTAGATCAGTAATGAGGTCCATCGAAATGGTGTGCCACGGCCTGGGAGGTATGGGTAATGGCAGGAGCAACCCCAATGGTCGTCCTCTACGTGTTTTACATTGTGCGCATATGGAACACGTGTTTACATAACTTTCTATGTCCTTCCTCATGGATGGCCACCAGCACCAGCGTTGTAACAATTCAAGGGTGCGTTGTTGCCCGGGATGGCCGTTAATGGCCGCATCATGCGACCATGCCAGCGCCTGGTTGCGTGCATCGCATGTAGGAAGGAATAGCTTGCCCTGAATGAAAGGGAGCCCATCCTGGAGAGTGATGTCCCATTCCGTGAGCGTATGGGGATGTTGAGAAACCCATTCTCTAATGGCAGTGAGCATGAGTGGCGAGGGCGTACATAAGCAGACAACATGGCCTTTCCCTAATAAAGTGTCTGGGAACGAAACTAAGGACTCACCACCGGGAGATCGGGACAAAGCGTCAGCCTTGCCATTGGTGAGGCCTGGTCTGTGTTTCACAACGAAATCGAAGGCAGCAAAAAACAAGTGCCAGTGTACCTGCCGACTATTTACGCACTTCAGGGAGACCAGGTCTTGCAGGTTTTTGTGGTCTGTATAAACCACCGTTTGGTGTTTTGCCCCCATGAGGTGGTGTCTCCATGTCTGGAGGGCGTCCTTGATGGCCAGCAGCTCTTTCTCGGTTACCGTGTAGTGAGTTTCGGCTGTTGAGAACTTCCGAGAATGGTAGGCCACCGGATGTAACCGGCCCGTGGCTGGACATGGCTGGGACAACACCGCACCTAGTGCAAACGAAGAGGCATCCGCTTCCAGAACGTAGGAGAGGTCGGGATCGGGGTGTTGTAGGACCGGGGCAGAAGTAAACCTGGATTTGAGTGCCTCGAACGCCCTTTGCTGCGTGGGGGTCCAAGAGTACGGGGCAAGAGGACTGGTCAGAGCGGTCAGCGGAGAAACGATGGAAGAGAAGCCGGCGATGAACCGCCGGTAGAAATTAGCGAAACCAAGAAAGGATTGAAGTTGTTTAACATTAGTCGGAGTCGGCCATTCCATGACAGCACGAACCTTGGACTGGTTCATGGACAAGCCTCCGGGGGAGATGTGGAAGCCTAGGAACTCCACTTCCTTTGAATGAAAAATGCATTTCTCCGGTTTGGCGAACAGAGCGTTCGCTTTAAGACGAGAGAGGACCTCTCTGACATGAACGATGTGTTCCTCTAAGGAGGGAGAAAAAACCAATATATCGTCCAGGTATACCACTACGTAGGTATCCAAGACGTCGGAGAACACGTCATTGATAAACCGCTGGAAAGTTGCGGGAGCGTTGCAAAGCCCAAAGGGCATTACGGTGTACTCAAATAACCCTTGCCGAGAGCAGAATGCCGTCTTCCACTCATCCCCACGTCGCATACGGATCAGGTTGTAGGCCCCTCTTAGGTCCAATTTGGTAAAAATGGTAGCCCTGGTTAACCTGTCCAGCAGTGTGGAGATGAGGGGGAGAGGGTACCTGTTTTTTATGGTAACGGCATTCAGCTTCCTGTAGTCCACACATGGACGCAAATCGCCTTCCTTTTTCGGCACAAAAAATATCGGGCTGGCAGCAGGGGAACTTGATGGACGAATGTGACCCAATTGCAATGCCTGCTGGATGTATTCATTGAGGGCCTGCTCCTCTGATTGGGACAATGAGTAGATCCTCCCCCTGGGTATAGGCGCATCCGTAACCAAATCAATCGGGCAGTCGTATGGTCTATGTGGAGGGAGACCCTCCGCCGTGGCTTTATCAAATACCATGTGGTATTCGTGGTATTCGATGGGGATGTCAGCCAGGACGGCCCCCACAGTATGTGAAGGCCCAGTCTCGGAGGTTGCGTCAGTAATGCGAGCAGCGGTCATGACGCCCAGGATATTGGCAGGAGAGGAGGGCGTATCGCCCTCCACAAGACAAAACTGCTGACACACCTCTGACTCGAACGTGACCTGTCCTGTCCCCCAGTTAATCAACGGGTTGTGTTGTCGCAACCAGGGGATTCCCAAAATGACACCGAATTGTGGCGTGGTAATAAGATCAAACGACAAGGTTTCCCTGTGGGTGCTCTGGATCAATACTTCCAAGGGTGCGGTCTGAAACTGAATGGGGCCGGACGACAAGGACTTGCCGTCAACAGTATGTATGGGTTCTGGGTGTTCTTTTCTGACCAGGGGTAGGTTGAGACGATGGGCCAAGGCGATATCGATAAAACAACCAGTGGCCCCAGAGTCAATCACTATATGGACCATATGTGTGACATCCCTAGTGGGCTTCATGAGGGCCTGGACGATCACTGGTCTGACAGGGCCGAAGGCGGGTTCAGAGGTGCTTGAAGACAGGCTCGCCGGTGCCCCCTGTATCATGGGCGAGCCTTCTGAAAACCCGGGTTTTTGTTCTTAGGGCGTCGGGGGCATTCCCTTACATAGTGCCCGTTTAACCCGCAATAAAAGCAGGCGTTATCCGCCCTCCGGCGTTCGCGTTCTGACGGTGTTATCGGGCTTCGGATGCCTCCTATTTGCATGGGTTCGGAAGGGGTGGTAGAAGAGACCTGACCGGACTGGCTAGCGAATGTTGTTTCTGTCCTTCTCTCGGACCTCCTTGCATCTATCTGTAAAGCGAGATCCACCAGGTCTGGAAATACCGAGGGAAGGGCAGGAACCACTGAAAGCGCATCTTTCATGGTGTTACATAAGCCACGGTAGAACACAATCGCCTTTTTCTCCTCCGGCCAGGAAGTCTCGGCGGCGAGCTGGTTATACCGAGCTATGTATTCTATTAACGATAGCTTACCCTGTGTTAGGTCTAGGAGTTCAAGGTCCCGTGATTGGGCTTTATGATGTGTATTAAAGACCTTGGCCATTTCCGTTGTGAGGAGGTCGAAATCATACAGAGCGGGATGGTCGTTTTCCAGCATTGGATTTGCCCAGGTGGCCGCCACCCCAGATAGATGTGAAAGAAGGAATGCGGCCTTTGTGACTGAATCAGGGAAAGCCAAGGGTCTGCACAAAAAGTGGAGTTTACATTGATTAATGAAGGTTCGGTATTTCCGGGGGTCTCCCTGGTAGCGTTCTGGGGCAGCAAGAGGAACGGGTGTCGGAAACAACAAAGGAGCGGGTGCAGAGGCCGGGATAGGTGCTGGCTGTTCCGAGGGGCCGGAGTCCCCGAATTCGGTGTCTGGGGGTAATGGGTAACGCGTGCTCTGTAAGGCATCAAGACGGTCATGTATGGCTGTTGTAGCGGCTGCCATGTCGGTCCTGAGGGCCGCTACTGCTTGCATCAAAGCGGTCACTGGGTCCCCGGTGGAGGGATTCATACTCTGGATGACCAAAAGGCTTCACAGTCTGTTACGCAGCTGTTGGTCGTGCAGAGTATGGGCTATCCCTCTGTTCCCAAGTATCAGACTGACAACCACAAGAATACCACCAGAGTGATGCTTAGGACCAAAGAAGGTAGTCCGTGGAGCCAGGACTCAGGAACAACCGGAAAAACCCCTGGAGCGCTGTAAAGGAAGGTATAAGGTTATTTAACTGTTCAATATGCAAAATCTCGTAAAAACAACCAAGACACGATATACCTGTGTAGGCTGGAGCGTTGTGTATGCTGGAGCGTTGTGTATGCTGGAACGTAGTCCCAGGGAGTCGGAGGCAAGCGTTACCAGGGGGGGACAGACGTGGCGACAGAGACAGGCAGGTGACCACCCAGGACGGGGTCTTCGTAACAAGAAAGGTAGCGAGTAGCAGAAGTGTGTCCAAGGGGATAGACACAAGGCAGTCCGTAGGCAAAGCGTAGGTCGGCGTTGATGGATCCAAATTCCAAGGCAGAGAGGGGTGAGACACGAGGCAGTCCGTAGGCAAAGCGTAGGTCGGCGTTGATGGTTCCAAGTTCCAAGGCAGAGAGGGGTGAGACACGAGCAATCCGTTGGGCAAAATAGTTCATCAACCAATACCAGTTCCAAGGTAGACAAAGCAGACAAGGGTTAGGCACTGAGCAGTCCGTTAGACAGAGCAGGGGCCTGGCGAAGCAAGGAGACTTGAAAACGAAGCGCAAGCAACACGTGATCCAGAGAGAACAGCTGTGAAGCAACGTTTTCCGTAACCGGGCTCCTTTTAACCATGGAAAGGAACCACGTGACCATTATCACGTGACACGTATACCCAAGCGTTGAGAGTTGCTAGGCAACGAGTCACGTGTTCCGGGCTGCGCTGGGTCGCGCAGTTCTTCGTGCGTATCTGTGATGGAGTCGCCAGTTCGTTTGCCACACACATGAAGGGCGATAAACCCCAGTCCTGCCAAGCATGCCACGTCGTGCCCCATAGCGTGACACCAGATAAGGTAATGAGGTACCCCTGTCGGGACGTGTGTGTTTGGGTGCTGGATGGGAAGAGGCTAGAGACGTGGGGGGGCGTGTCTTTGTAGGAAGAGTCGCAGCTCGTGCGGGGAGCGGTGTAACACTATCACTAAATGCAAGAGTCCCACCTACCCAACTATCCTTTACCACACAGAGTCCCACCTACCCAACTATCACTAACTGCATCAGAGTCCCACCTACCCAACTATCACTATATGCAAGAGTCCCACCTACCCAACTATCACTATATGCAAGAGTCCCACCTACCCAACTATCCTTTACCACACAGAGTCCCACCTACCCAACTATCACTAACTGCAACAGAGTCCCACCTACCCAACTGTCCTTTACCGCACAGAGTCCAACCTACCCAACCATCACTAACTGCAAAAGAGTCCCACCTACCTAACTATCACTTACTGCAACAGTGAACCACCTACCCAACTGTCACTAACTGCAACAGAGTCCCACCTACCCAACTGTCACTAACTGCAACAGAGTCCCAAATACCCAATTATCAATAACTACAACAGAGTCCCACCTACCCAACTATCACTGACTGCAACAGAGTCCCAACTACCCAACTATCTGTTACCGCACAGAGTCCCACCTAAAAAACGATCACTAACTGCAGAAGAGTCCCACCTACCCAACTATCCTTTACTGCACAAAGTCCCACCTACACAACTATCACTAACAGCAACAGAGTCCCAACTATCCAACTATCACTAACTGCAGCAGAGTCCCACCTGCACAACTATCACTAACTGCAGCAGACTCCCACCTACCCAACTATCCTTTACTGCACAAAGTCCCACCTACACAACTATCACTAACAGCAACAGAGTCCCAACTACCCAACTATAGCTTACTGCAACAGAGTCCCACCTCCCCAACTATTACTAACTACAACAGAGTCCCACCTACCCAACTATCACTAACTGCAACAGAGTCCCACCTACCCAAATATCACTCACTGTAACAAAGTCCCATCTACCCAACTATCAATAACTGCAACAGAGTCCCACCTACCCAACTATCACTAACTGCAACAGTCACATCTACCCAACTATCAGTAACTGCACAGAGTCCCACCTACCCAACTATCACTAACTGTAACATAATCCCACCTCCACAACTATCCATTACTGCACAGATTCCCACCTACCCAACTATAACTAACTGCAACAGAATCCCACCTCCCAACTATCCTTTACTGCACAGAGTCCCACCGACCCAACTATCACTAACTGCAGCAGAGTCCCACCTACCCAACTATCACTAACTGCAACAGTCCCACCTACCCAAATATCAGTAACTGCACAGAGTCCCACCTATCCAACTATCACTAACTGCAACCGAATCCCACCTCCAAAACTATCCTTTACTGCACAGAGTTCCACCTCCCCAACTATCACTAACTACAACAGAGTCCCACCTACCCAACTATCACTAACTGCAACAGTCCCACCTACCCAACTATCACTAACTGCACAGAGTCCCACCTACCCAACTTTCACTAACTGCAACAGAGTCCCACCTCCCCAACTATCCTTTACTGCGCAGAGTCTAATCTACCTGACTATCTCTAACTACAATAGAGTCCCACCTCCCCAACTATCACTAACTCCAACAGAGTGCCAACTACCCAACTATCACTAACTGCAACACAGTCCCACCTCCCTAACTATCACTAACTACAACAGAGTCCCACCTACCCAACTATCACTAACTGCAACACAGTCCCACCTCCCTAACTATCACTAACTACAAGAGAGTCCCACCTACCCAACTATCACTAACGGCAACAGTCCCCCCTACCCAACTATCACTAACTGCACAGAGTCCCACCTACCTAACTATCACTAACTGCAACAGAGTCCCACCGCCCCAGATATCCTTATCTGCACAGAGTCACACCTACCGAACTATCAATAACTGCAACAGAGTCCCACCTCCCCAACTATCACTAACTACAAGAGTCCCACCTACCCAACTATCACTAACTGCAACAGTCCTACCTAATCAACTATCACTAACTGCACATAGTCCCCCCTACCCAACCATCACTAGCAGCAACAGAGTCCCACCTACCCAACTATCCTTTACTGCACAGAGTCCCACCTACCCAACCATCACTAACTGCGACAGAGTCCCACCTACCCAACTATCACTAACTGCAACCGAATCCCAACTACCCAACCATCACTAACTGCAAGAGAGTCCCACCAACCCAACTATCCTTTGCTCACAGAGTCCCACCTACCCAACTATCACTAACTGCAACAGAGTCCCACCTCCCCAACTATCACTAACTACAACCGAGTCCCACCTACCCAACTATCACTAACTGCAACAGTCCCACCTACCCAACTATCACTAAATGCAACAGAGTCCCACCTGCACAACTATCACTTACTACAACAGAGTGACACCTAACCAACTATCACTAACTGAAACAGAGCCCCACCTACTCAACTATCACTTACTACAACAGAGCCCCACCTACCCAACTATGACTAACTGCAGCATAGTCCCACCTACCCAACTATCCTTTCCCTCACAGAGTCCCACCTACCCAATTATCACTAACTGCAACAGAGTCCCACCTACCCAACTATCGCTAACTGCAACAGAGTCCCACCTACCCAACCATCACTAACTGCAACAAAGTCCCACCTACTCAACTATCCTTTAACACACAGACCCCACCTACCCAACTATCACTAACTGCAACAGAGTTTTGCCTACCCAACTATCACTAACTGCAATAGAGTCCCACCTTCCCAACTATCCTTTACCACACAGAATCCCACTTAAACGTCTATCACTAACTGCAACGGAGTCCCACCTACTCAATTACCACTAACTGCAACAGAGTCCCACCTACGCAACCATCACTAACTGCAGCATAGTCCCACCTGCCCAACTATCCTTTACCACACAGAGTCCCACGTACCCAACTATCACTAACTGCATCAGAGTCCCACCTACCAAACTATCACTAATTGCAACAGTGTCCCACCTATGCAACCATCACTAACTGCAACAGAGTCCCACCTCCCCAACTATCACTAACTGCAACAGAGTCCCACCTACTCAATTATCAATAACTGCAACAGAGTCCCACCTACCCAACTATCACTAACAGCAACAGATTCCAACCTACCCAACTATCACTAAATGCAAGAGTCCAACCTACCCAACTATCCTTTACCACACAGAGTCCCACCTACCCAACCATCACTAACTGCAAAAGAGTCCCACCTACCCAACTATCACTAACTGCAACAGAGTCCCAACTAGCCAATTATCAATAAGTACAGCAGAGCCCCACCTAACCAACTATCACTAACTGCAACAGAGTCCCAACTAGCCAATTATCAATAAGTACAGCAGAGTCCCACCTACCCAACCATCACTAACTGCAAAAGAGTCCCACCTACCCAACTTTCACTAACTGCAGCAGAGTCCACCTACCCAACTATCACTAACAGCAACAGATTCCAACCTACCCAACTATCACTAACTGCAGCAGATTCCAACCTACTCAACTATCACTAAATGTAAGAGTCCCACCTACCCAACTATCACTAACTGCAACAGAGTCTCACCTACCCAACTATCACTATATGCAAGAGTCCCACCTACCTAACTATCACTTACTGCAACAGTGAACCACCTACCCAACTGTCACTAACTGCAACAGAGTCCCACCTACCCAACTGTCACTAACTGCAACAGAGTCCCAAATACCCAATTATCAATAACTACAACAGAGTCCCACCTACCCAACTATCACTGACTGCAACAGAGTCCCAACTACCCAACTATCTGTTACCGCACAGAGTCCCACCTAAAAAACGATCACTAACTGCAGAAGAGTCCCACCTACCCAACTATCCTTTACTGCACAAAGTCCCACCTACACAACTATCACTAACAGCAACAGAGTCCCAACTATCCAACTATCACTAACTGCAGCAGAGTCCCACCTGCACAACTATCACTAACTGCAGCAGACTCCCACCTACCCAACTATCCTTTACTGCACAAAGTCCCACCTACACAACTATCACTAACAGCAACAGAGTCCCAACTACCCAACTATAGCTTACTGCAACAGAGTCCCACCTCCCCAACTATTACTAACTACAACAGAGTCCCACCTACCCAACTATCACTAACTGCAACAGAGTCCCACCTACCCAAATATCACTCACTGTAACAAAGTCCCATCTACCCAACTATCAATAACTGCAACAGAGTCCCACCTACCCAACTATCACTAACTGCAACAGTCACATCTACCCAACTATCAGTAACTGCACAGAGTCCCACCTACCCAACTATCACTAACTGTAACATAATCCCACCTCCACAACTATCCATTACTGCACAGATTCCCACCTACCCAACTATAACTAACTGCAACAGAATCCCACCTCCCAACTATCCTTTACTGCACAGAGTCCCACCGACCCAACTATCACTAACTGCAGCAGAGTCCCACCTACCCAACTATCACTAACTGCAACAGTCCCACCTACCCAAATATCAGTAACTGCACAGAGTCCCACCTATCCAACTATCACTAACTGCAACCGAATCCCACCTCCAAAACTATCCTTTACTGCACAGAGTTCCACCTCCCCAACTATCACTAACTACAACAGAGTCCCACCTACCCAACTATCACTAACTGCAACAGTCCCACCTACCCAACTATCACTAACTGCACAGAGTCCCACCTACCCAACTTTCACTAACTGCAACAGAGTCCCACCTCCCCAACTATCCTTTACTGCGCAGAGTCTAATCTACCTGACTATCTCTAACTACAATAGAGTCCCACCTCCCCAACTATCACTAACTCCAACAGAGTGCCAACTACCCAACTATCACTAACTGCAACACAGTCCCACCTCCCTAACTATCACTAACTACAACAGAGTCCCACCTACCCAACTATCACTAACTGCAACACAGTCCCACCTCCCTAACTATCACTAACTACAAGAGAGTCCCACCTACCCAACTATCACTAACGGCAACAGTCCCCCCTACCCAACTATCACTAACTGCACAGAGTCCCACCTACCTAACTATCACTAACTGCAACAGAGTCCCACCGCCCCAGATATCCTTATCTGCACAGAGTCACACCTACCGAACTATCAATAACTGCAACAGAGTCCCACCTCCCCAACTATCACTAACTACAAGAGTCCCACCTACCCAACTATCACTAACTGCAACAGTCCTACCTAATCAACTATCACTAACTGCACATAGTCCCCCCTACCCAACCATCACTAGCAGCAACAGAGTCCCACCTACCCAACTATCCTTTACTGCACAGAGTCCCACCTACCCAACCATCACTAACTGCAACAGAGTCCCACCTACCCAACTATCACTAACTGCAACCGAATCCCAACTACCCAACCATCACTAACTGCAAGAGAGTCCCACCAACCCAACTATCCTTTGCTCACAGAGTCCCACCTACCCAACTATCACTAACTGCAACAGAGTCCCACCTCCCCAACTATCACTAACTACAACCGAGTCCCACCTACCCAACTATCACTAACTGCAACAGTCCCACCTACCCAACTATCACTAAATGCAACAGAGTCCCACCTGCACAACTATCACTTACTACAACAGAGTCCCACCTCCCCAACTATTACTAACTACAACAGAGTCCCACCTACCCAACTATCACTAACTGCAACAGAGTCCCACCTACCCAAATATCACTCACTGTAACAAAGTCCCATCTACCCAACTATCAATAACTGCAACAGAGTCCCACCTACCCAACTATCACTAACTGCAACAGTCACATCTACCCAACTATCAGTAACTGCACAGAGTCCCACCTACCCAACTATCACTAACTGTAACATAATCCCACCTCCACAACTATCCATTACTGCACAGATTCCCACCTACCCAACTATAACTAACTGCAACAGAATCCCACCTCCCAACTATCCTTTACTGCACAGAGTCCCACCGACCCAACTATCACTAACTGCAGCAGAGTCCCACCTATCCAACTATCACTAACTGCAACCGAATCCCACCTCCAAAACTATCCTTTACTGCACAGAGTTCCACCTCCCCAACTATCACTAACTACAACAGAGTCCCACCTACCCAACTATCACTAACTGCAACAGTCCCACCTACCCAACTATCACTAACTGCAACAGAGTCCCACCTCCCCAACTATCCTTTACTGCGCAGAGTCTAATCTACCTGACTATCTCTAACTACAATAGAGTCCCACCTCCCCAACTATCACTAACTCCAACAGAGTGCCAACTACCCAACTATCACTAACTGCAACACAGTCCCACCTCCCTAACTATCACTAACTACAACAGAGTCCCACCTACCCAACTATCACTAACTGCAACACAGTCCCACCTCCCTAACTATCACTAACTACAAGAGAGTCCCACCTACCCAACTATCACTAACGGCAACAGTCCCCCCTACCCAACTATCACTAACTGCACAGAGTCCCACCTACCTAACTATCACTAACTGCAACAGAGTCCCACCGCCCCAGATATCCTTATCTGCACAGAGTCACACCTACCGAACTATCAATAACTGCAACAGAGTCCCACCTCCCCAACTATCACTAACTACAAGAGTCCCACCTACCCAACTATCACTAACTGCAACAGTCCTACCTAATCAACTATCACTAACTGCACATAGTCCCCCCTACCCAACCATCACTAGCAGCAACAGAGTCCCACCTACCCAACTATCCTTTACTGCACAGAGTCCCACCTACCCAACCATCACTAACTGCAACAGAGTCCCACCTACCCAACTATCACTAACTGCAACCGAATCCCAACTACCCAACCATCACTAACTGCAAGAGAGTCCCACCAACCCAACTATCCTTTGCTCACAGAGTCCCACCTACCCAACTATCACTAACTGCAACAGAGTCCCACCTCCCCAACTATCACTAACTACAACCGAGTCCCACCTACCCAACTATCACTAACTGCAACAGTCCCACCTACCCAACTATCACTAAATGCAACAGAGTCCCACCTGCACAACTATCACTTACTACAACAGAGTGACACCTAACCAACTATCACTAACTGAAACAGAGCCCCACCTACTCAACTATCACTTACTACAACAGAGCCCCACCTACCCAACTATGACTAACTGCAGCATAGTCCCACCTACCCAACTATCCTTTCCCTCACAGAGTCCCACCTACCCAATTATCACTAACTGCAACAGAGTCCCACCTACCCAACTATCGCTAACTGCAACAGAGTCCCACCTACCCAACCATCACTAACTGCAACAAAGTCCCACCTACTCAACTATCCTTTAACACACAGACCCCACCTACCCAACTATCACTAACTGCAACAGAGTTTTGCCTACCCAACTATCACTAACTGCAATAGAGTCCCACCTTCCCAACTATCCTTTACCACACAGAATCCCACTTAAACGTCTATCACTAACTGCAACGGAGTCCCACCTACTCAATTACCACTAACTGCAACAGAGTCCCACCTACGCAACCATCACTAACTGCAGCATAGTCCCACCTGCCCAACTATCCTTTACCACACAGAGTCCCACGTACCCAACTATCACTAACTGCATCAGAGTCCCACCTACCAAACTATCACTAATTGCAACAGTGTCCCACCTATGCAACCATCACTAACTGCAACAGAGTCCCACCTCCCCAACTATCACTAACTGCAACAGAGTCCCACCTACTCAATTATCAATAACTGCAACAGAGTCCCACCTACCCAACTATCACTAACAGCAACAGATTCCAACCTACCCAACTATCACTAAATGCAAGAGTCCAACCTACCCAACTATCCTTTACCACACAGAGTCCCACCTACCCAACCATCACTAACTGCAAAAGAGTCCCACCTACCCAACTATCACTAACTGCAACAGAGTCCCAACTAGCCAATTATCAATAAGTACAGCAGAGCCCCACCTAACCAACTATCACTAACTGCAACAGAGTCCCAACTAGCCAATTATCAATAAGTACAGCAGAGTCCCACCTACCCAACCATCACTAACTGCAAAAGAGTCCCACCTACCCAACTTTCACTAACTACAACAGAGTCCCAACTACCCAATAATCAATAACTACAGCAGAGTTCCACCTCCTCAACTATCACTAACTGCAACAGTGTACCACCTACCCAACTGTCACTAACTGCAACAGAGTCCCAAATACCCAATTATCAATAACTACAACAGAGTCCCACCTACCCAACTATCACTGACTGCAACAGAGTCCCAACTACCGAACTATCTGTTACCGCACAGAGTCCCACCTAAAAAAACTATCACTAACTGCAGAAGAGTCCCACCTACCCAACTATCCTTTACTGCACAAAGTCCCACCTACACAACTATCACTAACAGCAACAGAGTCCCAACTATCCAACTATCACTAACTGCAGCAGAGTCCCACCTACCAAACTATCACTAACTGCAACAGTGTCCCACCTATGCAACCATCACTAACTGCAACAGAGTCCCACCTCCCCAACTATCACTAACTGCAACAGAGTCCCACCTACTCAATTATCAATAACTGCAACAGAGTCCCACCTACCCAACTATCACTAACAGCAACATATTCCAACCTACCCAACTATCACTAAATGCAAGAGTCCCACCTACCCAACTATCACTAACTGCAGCAGAGTCCACCTACCCAACTATCACTAACAGCAACAGATTCCAACCTACCCAACTATCACTAACTGCAGCAGATTCCAACATACCCAACTATCACTAAATGTAAGAGTCCCACCTACCCAACTATCCTTTACCACACAGAGTCCCACCTACCCAACTATCACTAACTGCAGCAGAGTCCACCTACCCAACTATCACTACCAGCAACAGATTCCAACCTACTCAACTATCACTAAATGTAAGAGTCCCACCTACCCAACTATCACTAACTGCAACAGAGTCTCACCTACCCAACTATCACTATATGCAAGAGTCGCACCTACCCAACTATCACTAAATGCAAGAGTCCCACCTACCCAACTATCCTTTACCACACAGAGTCCCACCTACCCAACTATCACTAACTGCATCAGAGTCCCACCTACCCAACTATCACTATATGCAAGAGTCCCACCTACCCAACTATCACTATATGCAAGAGTCCCACCTACCCAACTATCCTTTACCACACAGAGTCCCACCTACCCAACTATCACTAACTGCAACAGAGTCCCACCTACCCAACTGTCCTTTACCGCACAGTGTCCATCCTACCCAACCATCACTAACTGCAAAAGAGTCCCACCTACCCAACTATCACTAACTGCAACAGAGTCCCAACTAGCCAATTATCAATAAGTACAGCAGAGTCCCACCTAACCAACTATCACTACCTGCAACAGAGTCCCAACTAGCCAATTATCAATAAGTACAGCAGAGTCCCACCTACCCAACCATCACTAACTGCAAAAGAGTCCCACCTACCCAACTTTCACTAACTGCAGCAGAGTCCACCTACCCAACTATCACTAACAGCAACAGATTCCAACCTACCCAACTATCACTAACTGCAGCAGATTCCAACCTACTCAACTATCACTAAATGTAAGAGTCCCACCTACCCAACTATCACTAACTGCAACAGAGTCCCACCTACCCAACTATCCTTTACCACACAGAGTCCCACCTACCCAACTATCACTAACTGCATCAGAGTCCCACCTACCCAACTATCACTATATGCAAGAGTCCCACCTACCCAACTATCACTATATGCAAGAGTCCCACCTACCCAACTATCACTAACTGCAACAGAGTCCCACCTACCCAACTGTCCTTTACCGCACAGAGTCCAACCTACCTAACCATCACTAACTGCAAAAGAGTCCCACCTACCCAACTATCACTTACTGCAACAGTGTACCACCTACCAAACTGTCACTAACTGCAACAGAGTCCCAAATACCCAATTATCAATAACTACAACAGAGTCCCACCTACCCAACTATCACTGACTGCAACAGAGTCCCAACTACCCAACTATCTATTACCGCACAGAGTCCCACCTAAAAAACTATCACTAACTGCAGAAGAGTCCCACCTACCCAACTATCCTTTACTGCACAAAGTCCCACCTACACAACTATCACTAACAGCAACAGAGTCCCAACTACCCAACTATCACTAACTGCAGCAGAGTCCCACCTGCACAACTATCACTAACTGCAGCAGACTCCCACCTACCCAACTATCCTTTACTGCACAAAGTCCCACCTACACAACTATCACTAACAGCAACAGAGTCCCAACTACCCAACTATAGCTTACTGCAACAGAGTCCCACCTCCCCAACTATTACTAACTACAACAGAGTCCCACCTACCCAACTATCACTAACTGCAACAGAGTCCCACCTACCCAAATATCACTAACTGTAACAAAGTCCCATCTTCCCAACTATCAATAACTGCAACAGAGTCCCACCTACCCAACTATCACTTACTGCAACAGTCACATCTACCCAACTATCAGTAACTGCACAGAGTCCCACCTACCCAACTATCACTAACTGTAACATAATCCCACCTCCACAACTATCCATTACTGCACAGATTCCCACCTACCCAACTATAACTAACTGCAACAGAATCCCACCTCCCAACTATCCTTTACTGCACAGAGTCCCACCGACCCAACTATCACTAACTGCAGCAGAGTCCCACCTACCCAACTATCACTAACTGCAACAGTCCCACCTACCCAAATATCAGTAACTGCACAGAGTCACACCTATCCAACTATCACTAACTGCAACCGAATCCCACCTCCCCAACTATCCTTTACTGCACAGAGTTCCACCTCCCCAACTATCACTAACTACAACAGAGTCCCACCTACCCAACTATCACTAACTGCAACAGTCCCACCTACCCAACTATCACTAACTGCACAGAGTCCCACCTACCCAACTTTCACTAACTGCAACAGAGTCCCACCTCCCCAACTATCCTTTACTGCGCAGAGTCTAATCTACCTGACTATCTCTAACTACAATAGAGTCCCACCTCCCCAACTATCACTAACTCCAACAGAGTGCCAACTACCCAACTATCACTAACTGCAACACAGTCCCACCTCCCTAACTATCACTAACTACAACAGAGTCCCACCTACCCAACTATCACTAACGGCAACAGTCCCCCCTACCCAACTATCACTAACTGCACAGAGTCCCACCTACCTAACTATCACTAACTGCAACAGAGTCCCACCTACCCAACTATCACTAACTGCAACCGAATCCCAACTCCCCAACTATCACTAACTACAAGAGTCCCACCTACCCAACTATCACTAACTGCAACAGTCCCACCTACCCAACTATCACTAACTGCACAGAGTCCCCCCTACCCAACCATCACTAACAGCAACAGAGTCCCACCGCCCCAGATATCCTTATCTGCACAGAGTACCAACTACCCAACTATCATTAACTGCAACAGAGTCCCACCTCCCCAACTATCACTAACTACAAGAGTCCCACCTACCCAACTATCACTAACTGCAACAGTCCCACCTACCCAACTATCACTAACTGCACAGAGTCCCCCCTACCCAACCATCACTAACAGCAACAGAGTCCCACCTACCCAACTATCCTTTACTGCACAGAGTCCCACCTACCCAACCATCACTAACTGCGACAGAGTCCCACCTACCCAACTATCACTAACTGCAACCGAATCCCAACTACCCAACCATCACTAACTGCAAGAGAGTCCCACCAACCCAACTATCCTTTGCTCACAGAGTCCCACCTACCCAACTATCACTAACTGCAACAGAGTCCCACCTCCCCAACTATCACTAACTACAACCGAGTCCCACCTACCCAACTATCACTAACTGCAACAGTCCCACCTACCCAACTATCACTAAATGCAACAGAGTCCCACCTGCACAACTATCACTTACTACAACAGAGTGACACCTAACCAACTATCACTAACTGAAACAGAGCCCCACCTACTCAACTATCACTTACTACAACAGAGGTCCACCTACCCAACTATCACTAACTGTAGCATAGTCCCACCTACCCAACTATCCTTTCCCTCACAGAGTCCCACCTACCCAACCATCACTAACTGCGACAGAGTCCCACCTACCCAACTATCACTAACTACAAGAGTCCCACCTACCCAACTATCACTAACTGCAACAGTCCCCCCTACCCAACCATCACTAACAGCAACAGAGTCCCACCTACCCAACTATCCTTTACTGCACAGAGTCCCACCTACCCAACCATCACTAACTGCGACAGAGTCCCACCTACCCAACTATCACTAACTGCAACAGAGTCCCACCTACCCAAATATCACTAACTGTAACAAAGTCCCATCTACCCAACTATCAATAACTGCAACAGAGTCCCACCTACCCAACTATCACTAACTGCAACAGTCACATCTACCCAACTATCAGTAACTGCATAGAGTCCCACCTACCCAACTATCACTAACTGTAACATAATCCCACCTCCACAACTATCCATTACTGCACAGATTCCCACCTACCCGACTATAACTAACTGCAACAGAATCCCACCTCCCAACTATCCTTTACTGCACAGAGTCCCACCGACCCAACTATCACTAACTGCAGCAGAGTCCCACCTAACCAACTATCACTAACTGCAACAGTCCCACCTACCCAAATATCAGTAACTGCACAGAGTCCCACCTATCCAACTATCACTAACTGCAACCGAATCCCACCTCCCCAACTATCCTTTACTGCACAGAGTTCCACCTCCCCAACTATCACTAACTACAACAGAGTCCCACCTACCCAACTATCACTAACTGCAACAGTCCCACCTACCCAACTATCACTAACTGCACAGAGTCCCACCTACCCAACTTTCACTAACTGCAACAGAGTCCCACCTCCCCAACTATCCTTTACTGCGCAGAGTCTAATCTACCTGACTATCTCTAACTACAATAGAGTCCCACCTCCCCAACTATCACTAACTCCAACAGAGTGCCAACTACCCAACTATCACTAACTGCAACACAGTCCCACCTCCCTAACTATCACTAACTACAACAGAGTCCCACCTACCCAACTATCACTAACGGCAACAGTCCCCCCTACCCAACTATCACTAACTGCACAGAGTCCCACCTACCTAACTATCACTAACTGCAACAGAGTCCCACCTACCCAACTATCACTAACTGCAACCGAATCCCAACTCCCCAACTATCACTAACTACAAGAGTCCCACCTACCCAACTATCACTAACTGCAACAGTCCCACCTACCCAACTATCACTAACTGCACAGAGTCCCCCCTACCCAACCATCACTAACAGCAACAGAGTCCCACCGCCCCAGATATCCTTATCTGCACAGAGTACCAACTACCCAACTATCATTAACTGCAACAGAGTCCCACCTCCCCAACTATCACTAACTACAAGAGTCCCACCTACCCAACTATCACTAACTGCAACAGTCCCACCTACCCAACTATCACTAACTGCACAGAGTCCCCCCTACCCAACCATCACTAACAGCAACAGAGTCCCACCTACCCAACTATCCTTTACTGCACAGAGTCCCACCTACCCAACCATCACTAACTGCGACAGAGTCCCACCTACCCAACTATCACTAACTGCAACCGAATCCCAACTACCCAACCATCACTAACTGCAAGAGAGTCCCACCAACCCAACTATCCTTTGCTCACAGAGTCCCACCTACCCAACTATCACTAACTGCAACAGAGTCCCACCTCCCCAACTATCACTAACTACAACCGAGTCCCACCTACCCAACTATCACTAACTGCAACAGTCCCACCTACCCAACTATCACTAAATGCAACAGAGTCCCACCTGCACAACTATCACTTACTACAACAGAGTGACACCTAACCAACTATCACTAACTGAAACAGAGCCCCACCTACTCAACTATCACTTACTACAACAGAGGTCCACCTACCCAACTATCACTAACTGTAGCATAGTCCCACCTACCCAACTATCCTTTCCCTCACAGAGTCCCACCTACCCAATTATCACTAACTGCAACAGAGTCCCACCTACTCAACTATCGCTAACTGCAACAGAGTCCCACCTACCCAACCATCACTAACTGCAACAGAGTCCCACCTACTCAACTATCCTTTAACACACAGAGCCCACCTACCCAACTATCACTAACTGCAACAGAGTTTTGCCTACCCAACTATCACTAACTGCAATAGAGTCCCACCTTCCCAACTATCCTTTACCACACAGAGTCCCACTTAAACGTCTATCACTAACTGCAACGGAGTCCCACCTACTCAATTACCACTAACTGCAACAGAGTCCCACCTACGCAACCATCACTAACTGCAGCATAGTCCCACCTGCCCAACTATCCTTTACCACACAGAGTCCCACGTACCCAACTATCACTAACTGCATCAGAGTCCCACCTACCAAACTATCACTAACTGCAACAGTGTCCCACCTATGCAACCATCACTAACTGCAACAGAGTCCCACCTCCCCAACTATCACTAACTGCAACAGAGTCCCACCTACTCAATTATCAATAACTGCAACAGAGTCCCACCTACCCAACTATCACTAACTACAACAGAGTCCCACCTACGTAGCCATCACTAACTGCAACAGAGTCCTACCTCCCCAACTATCCTTTACTGCACAGAGTCCCACCTACCCAACTATCATTAACTGCAATAGAGTGCCACCTCCCCAACTATCACTAACTACAACAGAGTCCCACCTACCCAACTATCACTAACTGCAACAGTCCCTCCTACCCAACCATCACTAACAGCAACAGAGTCCCACCTACCCAACTATCCTTTACTGCACAGAGTCCCACCTACCCAACCATCACTAACTGCAACAGAGTCCCACCTACCCAACTATCACTAACTGCAACAGAATCCCAACTACCTGTCATGCCTGCACCATGGGCGCATACATTGGCGATCAATATGGACAAATTGTTATTCATTTATCTACAGAAAACTCTTGGATCAACCGCTATTCACTATTTGGACTTTATTTCCCATTTGCAAGACTTTGTTGCTTTTTTATTTTTTCCAGAAAACTACACTTACCATAATGCACTTGGCTATAACCATCTATTCCTGGCTATTCCTATTTTTCTTCATCAGAACTACAATCCCCAGAAGCCCTAGAGATTTGCTCTGCTTCCCCCAGCTCAGGAACAGAGAGGGAGGTGGCCGATTGTCTGCAGGTGTGCTGAGCCAGGTGCAACCAATTAGCCTGCCTCTGTGCTGGGCTGGGCAGTATAAAGGCTGCTGCCTGTGAGAGCTCAGTCTCTTGCATTGAGAGTCCTTCCGGCACCTTATTGCTTCGAGCTACAAACTTTGTATGCTGTTTCCTGATTTCACCTGCTCTTTGTTCCAGTGCCCTGGTGGGCTCCTGCCTTGCAGTCTGCTACACTCTGCTGCCTACTGCCCTAGCCTTTTGGGCTCCCTGCCTCAGCCCTGCTCCTCTGGGCGTCCTGCCTTGCAGCCTGCTACACCCTGCTTCCTACAGCCCTAGCCTTTTGGGCTCCCTGCCTCAGCCCTGCTCCTCTGGGCGTCCTGCCTTGCAGCCTGCTACACCCTGCTGCCTACAGCCCTAGCCTTTTGGGCTCCCTGCCTCAGCCCTGCTCTTCTAGGCTCCTGCCTTGCAGCTGATCACGCTCTGCTGCCTTCCAGCCTCCGCCCTTGCCCTGCCGGGCTCTCAACATTGCAGCCGATCACGCTCTGCTGCCTTCCAGCCTCCGCCCTTGCCCTGCCGGGCTCTCCACATTGCAGCCGATCACGCTCTGCTGCCTTCCAGCCTCCGCCCTTGCCCTGCCGGGCTCTCTACATTGCAGCTGATCACGCTCTGCTGCCTTCCAGCCTCCGCCCTTACCCTGCGGGGCTCTCTACATTGCAGCTGATCAGGCTCTGCTGCTTTCCAGCCTCGGCCCTTGTCCTCTGGGCTCCCTGCTCTGCAGCCTGCCTCACTCCGGCTGCCTACAGCCCTTGTCCTCTGGGCTCCCTGCTCTGCAGCCTGCCTCACTCCGGCTGCCTACAGCCCTTGTCCTCTGGGCTCCCTGCTCTGCAGCCTGCCTCACTCCGGCTGCCTACAGCCCTTGTCCTCTGGGCTTCCTACTTTGCAGCTTATCACGCTCCGCTGCCTACTACCTACCTTTTTCCGCTGGTTTCTCGGCCTAGCAGCCCCCTACAGTCCTCTGCAACCTTCTACGGTCAGCAGCCCTGCCCCTCAGGGCCCACTCCTTGCTGCCCGGCCCTTCTGGGTTCCTTGCCGTGCAGCCTGCTTTACTCTGCTGCCCTAAGCCCTTTCCCTCTGGGCTCTCTACCCTACAGCCCTGCTCCTGTGGGCTTGCTCATTGCTTTCCTGCTCCTCTGAGCTCTCAACCTTGTTCCTTACTGTCCTCTGCTATCCTATCCTGTTACACGACTTTCCCTTCATTTCCTTCTGCTAGTTTGCTATCAACCTCCTTTTCCTGGATTTGTCTGTAAGTATCTTCTCTTGTACTGTTTGTAGACCCTTTTGTACAGAGCTTGTCTGTTGGTTCCCATCAGTCAACCTCTGCCCCTTCCCTTGTCTCGTTTCTACATTACAGACACCCATAGCTTCTGTTCCAAGCCATGAGCAAACAGCGTGGGCCTCTGTTATGGCAAACTGTGCAGAAGACTAGAGTTTTTTTCCTAAGGTTCATGGAATACTCTTTTCCTATATCTGCATACACCCCAAGAGGGAATTCATTCTGTACCTTTTTCCTTGCTACTCTAGCCTACTCTTCGTTCTCTTTCCTTTCAGCCGTGTGTGTACTTATCTGTCCACTTTATTTTGGCACAACCACCCAAACCCTTTCTGGGTGTCCTGTGCCACTCTTAATAGAGTGCCATCCCTGACAGAATGCAAGAGCCAAAAATGTCTTGTTCCATAGGCAGGAAAGGCACACACAGACCAAGGATGCTTTCCTTTCGGGTTAAGAAACCTTTGCAAAAATCTATACTTTCCCTAAAGACAGCAAACAAGAACCTTAGTCTAAAGAACAGCCTCGCCTTAGTAAACAAAGATTTACAAGCATGGTACTACACTCACTGGCTTACTGACCCTTCTTCCATGTACAACTATTATGACATTTGCGACTATGATCCGCAGTCCTTATCGGTTGAAGAGCTACAGCAAGATAATGAATTCTTACAGATCTTGTTAGCCCAAACAGTGAAAGACACTCCTGCGTCTGATAATTTTAACACTGTTACAGCCAAGGATATTGCACTCATTGTGGGGGTCTCTAAACCAGAGTACGCTGTTGCTAGAGTGATATGTTCAAGATCTGATTGGCAAGCTCCCCAGTCTACTGGAACCCTCATTTGACAGGACACGGCATTATGTATCCTGAGGTTAGTTCACCTAGTCCTGGGTACAAAAGACCAATACTGACCATCGGTGGTCTTAATACTTCCCCAGTATCTACCAACCACAATAACCTCAAGGTCAGGCTTCCCATTGCTACAACCGAATTTTCTGCCACACCAGATTCTGAAGCTTTAGATCAGGCTAATGATACATACCTGCTACAAGAAAAACTCCTACGCCTTAAAAGAAAGACCGAAGATCTCTATAATGACTTTGTTTATTTACATAGTAAAAATTCTATGAAGGGACACAATATTCCAGACCTTTTGACACAATGTCCTACACCCGAAATACTGTCTTTAGAGATCGACATGGTAAGGCCTGGAATTGCCACGCAGAAAAGGATACAGATTTATACCAAGCAGATGGAAGACCTAAATTTAGCATATGCATCCCTTCTAAAGTCTGACACAGCTCTTTCACTTTCCAACCACAGTAACTCAGGTTCTGGTACTCTAGACCATGATTCCAATCCTAAACAATACCCGGTACCTGCCTGGAATCCAGCCTTTCCATCAGTCTATACCCCAGACCCACCAAGTAATTTGAGCACACCAGACTTTGAAGATCAGCCTTCAGAACGCCTACCCAATCATGACCCCACATCTGTCTTACTCCTGTTACTGTATCTGCTAGCCCAATCTCAGCTGCTCCTCCTGCTAATACTTCTAAATCTGCTACTGTTGCAGCATCTCACATCACTCTTTTCGCAGCAGAAGCACCCCCTTCCTCTATGCCTGCAAGGACAGAACCTGTTGCTAAGTCAGATAACAACTTTTCTTTTGGGACTACAGCTCCGGTTGTTCTTGCTGGCGCCTCTGCAGCACTAAAACTACCAGACTGTACTCTATCAGTCTCAGGTGTGTCCCTGTCCGCTGGTTCTTCTATGGCACCCACTCTCCCAGTTGCTACAGCATCGGAACTATCCACAGCCATTCATGATCTCTCTGCTGCGGTGGCTTCTGAAATTCCTACAAATCATGGAAAACCCGCCACTGTGACTCCTGACGTTTCTGCGGCTAATCTTGACTCTGCCATTGCTGTGTCTGATGCCTTGGAATACCTTCCTAAAGCAACCAACTCTGCTGTACCTCTGGCTCCACCTTTCACCACCTTACTGTTGCCTTTCAAAGCAAGCTTTGCAATGGAACCTTCAACAGACATTCACAGTTCCTCTATTCATGAACACTCTGTTGGGTTTTGTGCTCCAAAGACTTTGTCTTTTCTGATTTCTACCGCAAAGGTTCAGCACATTGATACCGTCTCCACCTTTCAAGACTCCCACCTTACAACCTTAAACAGTTTTTGGTGCTTCATGATGTGCCTTTTCGGAATAAGACTCTTTCACGGTGTGACAGACCTTCTTCCTGTTGGTCAGTCTTCAGGGAGCCTGGAGAGGGGCCTGGAGAGGGGCATACTGTCATGCCTGCGCCATGGGCGCATACATTGGCGATCAATATGGACAAATTGTTATTCATTTATCTAGAGAAAACTCTAGGATCAACCACTATTCACTATTTGGACTTTATTTCCCATTTGCAAGACTTTGGTACTTTTTTATTTTTTCCAGAAAACTAGACTTACCATAATGCACTTGGCTATAACCATCTATTCCTGGCTATTCCTATTTTTCTTCATCAGAACTACAATCCCCAGAAGCAATAGGGATTTGCTCTGCTTCCACCAGCTCAGGAACAGAGAGGGAGGTGGCCGATCGTCTGCAGGTGTGCTGAGCCAGGTGCAACCAATTAGCCTGCCTCTGTGCTCGGCTGGGCAGTATAAAGGCTGCTGCCTGCGAGAGCTCAGTCTCTTGCATTGAGAGTCCTTCCGGCACCTTATTGCTTCGAGCTGCAAACTTTGTATGCTGTTTCCTGATTTCACCTGCTCTTTGTTCCAGTGCCCTGGTGGGTTCCTGCCTTGCAGTCTGCTACACCCTGCTGCCTACAGCCCTAGCCTTTTGGGCTCCCTGCCTCAGCTCTGCTCCTCTGGGTGTCCTGCCTTGCAGCCTGCTACACCCTGCTGCCTACAGCCCTAGCCTTTTGAGCTCCCTGCCTCAGCCCTGCTCTTCCAGGCTCCTGCCTTGCAGCTGATCACGCTCTGCTGCCTTCCAGCCTCCGCCCTTGCCCTGCCGGGCTCTCCACATTACAGCCGATCACGCTCTGCTGCCTTCCAGCCTCCGCCCTTGCCCTGCCGGGCTCTCTACATTGCAGCTGATCACGCTCTGCTGCTTTCCAGCCTCAGCCCTTGTCCTCTGGGCTCCCTGCTCTGCAGCCTGCCCCACTCCGGCTGCATACAGCCCTTGTCCTCTGGGCTCCCTGCTCTGCAGCCTGCCTCACTCCGGCTGCCTACAGCCCTTGTCCTCTGGCTTCCTACTTTGCAGCTTATCACGCTCCGCTGCCTACTACCTACCTTTTTCCGCTGGGTTCTCGGCCTAGCAGCCCTCTACAGTCCTCTGCAACCTTCTACGGTCAGCGGCCCTGCCCCTCAGGGCCCACTCCTTGCTGCCCGGCCCTTCTGGGTTCCTTGCCGTGCAGCCTGCTTTACTCTGCTGCCCTAAGCCCTTTCCCTCTGGGCTCTCTACCCTACAGCCCTGCTCCTGTGGGCTTGCTCATTGCTTTCCTGCTCCTCTGAGTTCTCAACCTTGTTCCTTACTGTCCTCTGCTATCCTATCCTGTTACACGACTTTCCCTTCATTTCCTTCTGCTAGTTTGCTATCAACCTCCTTTTCCTGGATTTGTCTGTAAGTATCTTCTCTTGTACTGTTTGTAGACCCTTTTGTACAGAGCTTGTCTGTTGGTTCCCATCAGTCAACCTCTCCCCCTTCCCTTGTCCCGTTTCTACATTACAGACACCCATAGCTGCTGTTCCAAGCCATGAGCAAACAGCGTGGGCCTCTGTTATAGCAAACTGTGCAGAAGGCTAGAGTTTTTTTCCTAAGGTTCGTGGAATACTCTTTTCCTATATCTGCATACACCCCAAGAGGGAATTCATTCTGTACCTTTTTCCTTGCTACTCTAGCCTACTCTTCGTTCTCTTTCCTTTCAGCTGTGTCTGTACTTATCTGTCCACTTTATTTTGGCACAACCACCCAAACCCTTTCTGGGTGTCCTGTGCCACTCTTAATAGAGTGCCATCCCTGACACGACCCAACTATCACTAACTGCAACAGAGTCCAACCTCCCCAACTATCAATAACTACATCCGAATCCCACCTACCCAACTATCATTAACTGCAACAGTCCCACCTACCCAACTATCACTAAATGCAACAGAGTCCCACCTGCACAACTATCACTTACTACAACAGAGGTCCACCTACACAACTATCACTAACTGCAACAGAGTCCCACCTACCCAACTATCACTAACTGCAACAGAGTCCCACCTACCCAAATATCACTAACTGTAACAAAGTCCCATCTACCCAACTATCTCTAACTACAACAGAGTCCCACCTCCCCAACTATCACTAACTCCAACAGAGTGCCACCTACCCAACTATCAATAACTGCAACAGAGTCCCACCTACCCAACTATCATTAACTGCAACAGTCACACCTACCCAACTATCACTAACTGCCCAGAGTCCCACCTACCCAACTATCACTTACTGCAACAGAATCCCACCTCCCCAACTATCCTTTACTGCACAGAGTCCCACCTACCCAACTATCACTAACTGCAACAAATCCCAACTACCCAACTATCACTAAATGCAACAGAGTCCCACCCCCCAACTATCACTAACTACAACCGAGTCCCACCTACCCAACTATCACTAACTGCATCAGAGTCCCACCTTCCAAATTATCACTAACTACAACAGAGTCCTACCTACCCAACTATCTCTAACTGCAACAGTCCCACCTACCCAAATATCACTAACTGCAACAGAGTCCCACCTACTCAACTATCACTAACTGCAACAGTCCCACCTACCCAACTATCACTAACTGCAACAGTCCCACCTACCAAACTATCACTTACTACAACAGAGTCCCACAAACTCAACTATCACTTACTACAACAGAGGCTCTCTTACCCAACTATCACTAACTGCAACATAGTCCCACCTACCCAACTATCCTTTCCCTCACAGAGTCCCACCTACACAACTATCAAAAACTGTAACAGAGTCCAACATACCCAACTATCACTAACTGCAACAGAGTCCCACCTACCCAACCATCACTAACTGCAACAGAGTCCAACCTACTCAACTATCCTTTAACACACAGACCCCACCTACCCAACTATCACTAACTGCAACAGAGTTCCACCTACCCAACTACCACTAACTGCAACAGAGTCCCACCTGCTCAACTATCACTAACTGCATCAGAGTCCCACCTACCAAACTATCACTAACTGCAACAGAGTCCCACCTACCCAATGATCACTAACTACAACAGAGTCCCACTTATCCATCTATCACTAACTGCAACAGAGTCCCACCTACGCAACCATCATTAACTGCAACAGTCCCACCTCCCCAACTATCCTTTACTACACAGAGTCCCACCTACCCAACTATCACTAACTGCAACAGTCCCACCTACCAAACACTAACTGCATCAGAGTGCCACCTGCCAAACTATCACTAACTGCAACAGAGTCCCACCTACCCAACAATCACTAACTGCAACAGTCCCACCTACCCAACTATCACTAACTGCAACAGTCCTACCTACCAAACTATCACTTACTACAACAGAGTCCCACTTAACCATCTATCACTAACTGCAACAGAGTCCCACCTACTCAATTATCACTAACTGCAACAGAGACCCACCTACCCAATGATCACTAACTGCAACAGAGTCCCACCTACCAAACTATCACTAACTGCAACAGAATCCCAACTACCCAACTATCACTAACTGCAATAGAGTCCCACCTACCCAACTATCCTTTAGCACACAGAGTCCCACCTACTCAACTATCACTAACTGCATCAGAGTCCCACCTTCCAAACTATCACTAACTACAACAGAGTCCCACCTACCCAACTATCTCTAACTGCAACAGTCCCACCTACCCAACTATCACTAACTGCAACAGAGTCCCACCTACCCAACTATCACTAACTGCAACACTCCCACCTACCAAACTATCACTTACTACAACAGAGTCCCACTTAACCATCTATCGCTAACTGCAACAGAGTCCCACCTACTCAATTATCACTAACTGCAACAGAATCCCAACTACCCAACTATCACTAACTGCAACAGAGTCCCGCCAACCCAACTATCCTTTGCTCACAGAGTCCCACCTACCCAACTATCACTAAATGCAACAGTCCCACCTACCCAACTATCACTAAATGCAACAGAGTGACACCTAACCAGCTATCACTAACTGCAACAGAGTCCCACCTACCAAACTATCCTTTACCTCACAGAGTCCCACCTACACAACTATCACTAACTCCAACAGAGTGCCACCTACCCAACTATCAATAACTGCAACATAGTCCCACCTACCCAACTATCACTAACTGCAACAGTCACATCTACCCAACTATCAGTAACAGCACAGAGTCCCTCCTACCCAACTATCACTAACTGTAACAGAATCCCACCTCCACAACTATCCTTTACTGCACAGATTCCCACCTCCCCAACTATCACTAACTACAACAGAGTCCCACCTATCCAACTATCACTAACTGCAACAGTCCCACCTACCCAACTGTCACTAACTGCACAGAGTCCCACCTCCCCAACTATCACTAACTACAACAGAGTCCCACCTCCCCAACTATCACTAACTACAACAGAGTCCCACCTACCCAACTATCACTACCTGCAACAGACTCCCACCTCCCCAACTATCCTTTACTGCACAGAGTCCCACCTATCTGACTATCTCTAACTACAACAGAGTCCCACCTCCCCAACTATCACTAACTCCATCAGAGTGCCACCTACCCCACTATCACTAACTGCAACAGAGTCCCACCTCCCTAACTATCACTAACTACAACAGAGTCCCACCTACTCAACTATCACTAACTGCAACATAGTCCCACCTACCCAAATATCACTAACTGTAACAAAGTCCCATCTACCCAACTATCTCTAACTCCAACAGAGTCCCACCTCCCCAACTATCACTAACTCCAACAGAGTGCCACCTACCCAACTATCAATAACTGCAACAGAGTCCCACCTACCCAACTATCATTAACTGCAACAGTCACACCTACCCAACTATCACTAACGGCTCAGAGTCCCACCTACCCAACTATCACTAACTCCAACAGAGTGCCACCTACCCAACTATCACTAACTGCAACAGACTCCCACCTCCATAACTATCACTAACTACAACAGAGTCCCACCTACCCAACTATCACTAACTGCACAGAGTCCCACCTCCCCAACTATCATTAACTGCAACAGAGTCCCACCTCCCCAACTATCATTAACTGCAACAGAGTCCCACCTCCCCAACTATCATTAACTGCAACAGAGTCCCACCTCCCCAACTATCATTAACTGCAACAGAGTCCCACCTTCCCAAATATCACTAACTGCAACAGTCCCACCTACCCAACTATCACTAACTGCACAGAGTCCCTCCTACCCAACCATCACTAACAGCAACAGAGTACCACCTACCCAACTATCCTTTACTGCACATAGGCCCACCTACCCAACCATCACTAACTGCAACAGAATCCCAACTACCCAACCATCACTAACTGCAACAGAGTCCCACCAACCCAACTATCCTTTGCTCACAGAGTCCCACCTACCCAACTATCACTAACTGCAACAGTCCCACCTACCCAACTATCGCTAACTGCAACAGAGTCCCACCTAATCAACTATCCTTTAACACACAGACCCCACCTACCCAACTATCACTAAATGCAACAGAGTTCCGCCTACCCAACTATCACTAACTGCAATAGAGTCCCACCTACCCAACTATCCTTTACTACACAGAGTCCCAACTACCCAACTATCACTAACTGCATCAGAGTCCCACCTACCAAACTATCACTAACTGCAACAGAGTCCTACCTACCCAACTATCACTAACTGCAACAGAGTCCCACGTACCAAACTATCACTAACTGCAACAGAGTCCCACCTACCCAACTATCACTAACTGCAACAGAGTCCCACCTGCACAACTATCACTTACTACAACAGAGTCCCACTTAACCAATTATCACTAACTGCAACAGAGTCCCACCTACTCAACTATCACTAACTACAACAGAGTCCCACCTACGCAACATCACTAACTGCAACAGAGTCCGTCCTACCCAACATTCCTTTACTGCACAGAGCCCCACCTACCCAACTATCACTAACTGCAACAGAGTCCCACCTACCCAACTATCGCTAACTGCAACATAGCCCCACCTATCCAACCATCACTAGCTACAGCAGAGTCCCACCCACCCAACTATCCTTTACCGCACAGAGTCCCACCTACTCAACTATCACTAACTGCATCAGAGTCCCACCTACCAAACTATCACTAACTACAACAGAGTCCCACCTACCCAACTATCTCTAACTGCAACAGTCCCACCTACCCAACTATCACTAACTGCAACAGAGTCCCACCTACCCAACCATCACTAACTGCAACAGAGTCCCACTTCTCCTCAACTATCCTTTACTGCACAGAGTTCCACCTCCCCAATTATCAATAACTACAACAGTCCCACCTACCCAACTATCACTAACTGCAACAGTCCCACCTACCCAACTATCACTAACTACACAGAGTCTCTCCTACCCAACTATCACTAACTGCAACAGAATCCCACCTCCCCAATTATCCTTTACTGCACAGAGTCCCACCTCCCCAACTATCACTAACTACAACAGAGTCCCACCTACCCAACTATCACTAACTGCAATAGTCCCACTGTCCCAAAAATCACTAACTGCACAGTCCCACCTACCCACCTATCACTAACTGCACAGAGGCCCACCTCCCCAACTATCCTTTACTGCACAGAGTCCCACCTACCTGACTATCTCTAACTACAACAGAGTCCCACCTCCCCAACTATCACTAACTGCAACAGAGTGACACCTACCCAACTATCACTAACTGCAACAGAGTGCCACCTACCCAACTATCACAAACTACAACAGAGCCCCACCTACCCAACTATCACTAACTGCAACAGAGTCCCACCTCCCCAACTATCACTAACTACAACATAGTCCCTCCTACCCAACCATCACTAACAGCAACAGAGTCCCACCTACCCAACTATCCTTTAATGCACAGAGTCCCACCTACCCAACTATCACTAACTGCAACAGAATCCCAACTACCCAACTATCACTAACTGCAACAGAATCCCAACTACCCAACTATCACTAACTGCAACAGAATCCCAACTACCCAACTATCACTAACTGCAACAGAATCCCAACTACCCAACTATCACTAACTGCAACAGAATCCCACCTACCCAACCATCACTAACTGCAACAGAGTCCCACCTCCACAACTATCTCTAACTGCAACAGTCCCACCTACCCAACTATCACTAACTGCATCAGATTCCCAACTACCCAACTATCACTAACTGCAACAGTCCCACCTACCCAACTATCACTAACTGCAACAGAATCCCAACTACCCAACTATCACTAACTGCATCAGATTCCCAACTACCAAAATATCACTTCCTACAACAGAGTCCCACCTACACAACTATCTCTAACTGCACCAGTCCCACCTACCCAACTATCACTAACTGCACAGAGTCCCACCTACCTGACTATCTCTAACTACAACATAGTCCCACCTCCCCAACTATCACTAACTCCAACAGAGTGCCACCTACCCAACTATCACTAACTGCAACAGAGTCCCACCTCCCCAACTATCATTAACTGCAACAGAGTCCCACCTCCCCAACTATCATTAACTGCAACAGAGTCCCACCTCCCCAACTATCATTAACTGCAACAGAGTCCCACCTACCCAAATATCACTAACTGCAACAGTCCCACCTACCCAACTATCACTAACTGCACAGAGTCCCTCCTACCCAACCATCACTAACAGCAACAGAGTACCACCTACCCAACTATCCTTTACTGCACATAGGCCCACCTACCCAACCATCACTAACTGCAACAGAATCCCAACTACCCAACCATCACTAACTGCAACAGAGTCCCACCAACCCAACTATCCTTTGCTCACAGAGTCCCACCTACCCAACTATCACTAACTGCAACAGTCCCACCTACCCAACTATCGCTAACTGCAACAGAGTCCCACCTAATCAACTATCCTTTAACACACAGACCCCACCTACCCAACTATCACTAAATGCAACAGAGTTCCGCCTACCCAACTATCACTAACTGCAATAGAGTCCCACCTCCCCAACTATCCTTTACTACACAGAGTCCCAACTACCCAACTATCACTAACTGCATCAGAGTCCCACCTACCAAACTATCACTAACTGCAACAGAGTCCTACCTACCCAACTATCACTAACTGCAACAGAGTCCCACGTACCAAACTATCACTAACTGCAACAGAGTCCCACCTACCCAACTATCACTAACTGCAACAGAGTCCCACCTGCACAACTATCACTTACTACAACAGAGTCCCACTTAACCAATTATCACTAACTGCAACAGAGTCCCACCTACTCAACTATCACTAACTACAACAGAGTCCCACCTACGCAACATCACTAACTGCAACAGAGTCCGTCCTACCCAACTATCCTTTACTGCACAGAGCCCCACCTACCCAACTATCACTAACTGCAACAGAGTCCCACCTACCCAACTATCGCTAACTGCAACATAGCCCCACCTATCCAACCATCACTAGCTACAACAGAGTCCACCTACCCAACTATCTCTAAGTGCAACAGTCCCACCTACCCAACTATCACTAATTGCAACAGAGTCCCACCTACCCAACCATCACTAACTGCAACAGAGTCCCACCTCCTCAACTATCCTTTACTGCACAGAGTTCCACCTCCCCAATTATCACTAACTACAACAGTCCCACCTACCCAACTATCACTAACTGCAACAGTCCCACCTACCCAACTATCACTAACTACACAGAGTCTCTCCTACCCAACTATCACTAACTGCAACAGAATCCCACCTCCCCAACTATCCTTTACTGCACAGAGTCCCACCTCCCCATCTATCACTAACTACAACAGAGTCCCACCTACCCAACTATCACTAACTGCAATAGTCCCACTGTCCCAAAAATCACTAACTGCACAGTCCCACCTACCCACCTATCACTAACTGCACAGAGGCCCACCTCCCCAACTATCCTTTACTGCACAGAGTCCCACCTACCTGACTATCTCTAACTACAACAGAGTCCCACCTCCCCAACTATCACTAACTCCAACAGAGTGCCACCTACCCAACTGAGACTAACTGCAACAGACTCCCACCTCCCTAACTATCACAAACTACAACAGAGCCCCACCTACCCAACTATCACTAACTGCAACAGAGTCCCACCTCCCCAACTATCACTAACTACAACATAGTCCCTCCTACCCAACCATCACTAACAGCAACAGAGTCCCACCTACCCAACTATCCTTTAATGCACAGAGTCCCACCTACCCAACTATCACTAACTGCAACAGAATCCCAACTACCCAACTATCACTAACTGCAACAGAATCCCAACTACCAAACTATCACTAACTGCAACAGAATCCCAACTACCCAACTATCACTAACTGCAACAGAATCCCAACTACCCAACTATCACAACTGCAACAGAATCCCACCTACCCAACCATCACTAACTGCAACAGAGTCCCACCTCCCCAACTATCTCTAACTGAAACAGTCCCACCTACCCAACTATCACTAACTGCATCAGATTCCCAACTACCCAACTATCACTAACTGCAACAGTCCCACCTACCCAACTATCACTAACTGCAACAGAATCCCAACTACTCAACTATCACTAACTGCATCAGATTCCCAACTACCAAAATATCACTACCTACAACAGAGTCCCACCTACCCAACTATCTCTAACTGCACCAGTCCCACCTACCCAACTATCACTAACTGCACAGAGTCCCACCTACCTGACTATCTCTAACTACAACATAGTCCCACCTCCCCAACTATCACTAACTCCAACAGAGTGCCACCTACCCAACTATCACTAACTGCAACAGAGTCCCACCTCCCTAACTATCACTAACTACAACAGACTCCCACCTACCCAACTATCACTAACTGCAACAGAGTCCCACCTACCCAATTATCTCTAACTGCAACAGTCCCACCTACCCAACTATCACTAACTGCACAGAGTCCCACCTACCCAACCATCACTAACTGCAACAGAGTCCCACCTACCCTACCATCACTAACTGCAACAGAGTCCCACCTCTCCAACTATCCTTTACTTCACAGAGTCCCACCTACCCAACTATCATTAACTGCAACAGAGTCCCACCTCCGCAACTATCACTAACTGCTACAGTCCAACCAACCCAACTATCACTAACTGCAACAGTCCCACCTACCCAACTATCACTAACTGCAGAGAGTCCCACCAACCCAACTATCCCTTGCTCACAGAGTCCCACCTACCCAACTATCACTAAATGCAACAGAGTCCCACCCCCCAACTATCAATAACTACAACCGAGTCCCACCTACCCAACTATCACTAACTGCAACAGTCCCACCTACCCAACTATCACTAACTGCAACAGTCCCACCTACCCAACTATCACTAACTGCACAGAGTCCCTCCTACCCAACCATCACTAACAACAACAGAATCCCAACTACCCAACTATCACTAACTGCAACAGAATCCCAACTACCCAACTATCACTAACTGCAACAGAGTCCCACCAACCCAACTATCCTTTGCTCACAGAGTCCCACCTACCCAACTATCACTAAATGCAACAGAGTCCCACCCCCCAACTATCACTAACTACAACCGAGTCCCACCTACCCAACTATCACTAACTGCAACAGTCCCAGCTAACCAACTATCACTAACTGCAACAGAGTCCCACCTACTCAACTATCACTTACTACAACAGAGGCTCACTTACCCAACTATCACTAACTGCAACATAGTACCACCTACCCAACTATCCCTTCCCTCACAGAGTCCCACCTACACAACTATCAAAAACTGTAACAGAGTCCCACCTACCCAGCTATCACTAACTGCAACAGAGTCCCACCTACGCAACCATCATTAACTGCAACAGTCCCACCTCCCCAACTATCCTTCACTGCACAGAGTCCCACTTAACCATCTATCACTAACTGCAACAGAGTCCCACCTACTCAATTATCACTAATTGCAACAGAGTCCCACCCACCCAACTATCACTTACTGCAACAGTCCCACCTACCAAACTATCACTAACTGCAACAGAGTCCCACCTACCCAACTATCACTAACTGCAACAGTCCCACCTACCAAACTATCACTAACTGCAACAGAGTTCCACCTACCCAACTATCACTAACTGCAACAGTCCCACCTACCCAACTATCACTAACTGCAACAGTCCCACCTACCAAACTATCACTTACTACAACAGAGTCCCACTTAACCATCTATCACTAACTGCAACAGAGTCCCACCTACTCAATTATCACTAACTGCAACAGAGTCCCACCTACTCAACCATCACTAACTGCAACAGTCCCACCTTCTCAACTATCCTTTACTGCACAGAGTCCCACCTACCCAACTATCACTAACTGCAACAGTCCCACCTACCCAACCATCACTAGCTACAGCAGAGCCCCACCCACCCAACTATCCTTTACCGTACAGTCCCACCTACCCAACTATCAATAACTGCAACAGAGTCCCGCCTACTCAACTATACTTTACCACACAGAGCCCCATCTACCCAACTATCACTAACTGCAACAGAGTCCCACCTACCCAACTATCCTTTACTGCACAGAGTCTCACCGACCCAACTATCACTAACTGCAACAGCAATGTAAGTTCTATCACAGACGGGTGAAAGACGGGATCTTCATCGCACGCGACAGGTAATCCGAGGCAGTTAGTGCACAGAGACATTAGAAATCACCCAAAACACAACTATTGGGCTCCATTGTCCCCACAACCCTCCTAAGGAACTCTGTCCATTGCAATGTGTATCTTGGAAGACACCAGAGGGCGCAAATTCTTCATTAGCTAGTCAAAAGGTTTGAATCTAATGTGTGACACTGACATATTCTTTTTACAAGGGCCTTGGCTGAGGAAGGATTTTGTGCTTGACGGCTGTTTGGAATTTGTCAGCAAAGCCACGGGAGATGGCGTTGGGCGCCCGAAATGGAGTCTATACATTAGAGTCAAAGCTCATTTAACCGCCACCCCATTTCAGATGCGAGGGGAGCATTCAAACTACCTATGTCTTGTCATAAAACATGTTCACACAGCAAATATGAATACACTGGTGTTCACTTTGTACGACCCCCCTGTCGACTTAAATGCGCCAATTAACAGACTCTTGCAATGCTAGAAAGATCCTACTCCTAAAGACTCCGTCATATTAGCGGTGGACTTCAGGGCACACTGCTCGTGGGTCGAAGATGAGTGGCGATCGTTAGAGGAACAGGATTTTGGGGCACCCACTTCCATCTCACGCAATCTACAAGGGTTTGACGTGTTGCTCTCTTCTGCCTCTAAGTCTTATTCATAATAACCCACTACTTACGGTAAAGACCCGGCGTAAGGGAACTGCATTTTTACAACCATGATCTCTGGATCTTGGTTAAGGAATATGAAATCAAATTTCCAGATGTGTTTGGCCACGCGGCATTAAGGGTGACATCTTTAGCGTACAAAAACATTGCAAAGGGCGGAAGAGCGAGAGAAGCTAACTGTGATAACCAGGGAAACTGAATGATGTGGTCGATGGCCAATGGCAAGACATCCATGCATTGATGGGTGATAGCATTTCTCCCCCTATTGTGCTTTTTCGACAAAGAGCAGGATACTGGCTTGAAATTACAATGCATTTGAACATTTCATCTCCAAGCACATCGAGCCAATAAGCCTTCTAATATTCACGCAGACAAGGAATCTTTCCATAGCAATTGCTGATCAATCAAAAAAGCAAACTTTGGCAGAAAGAATAAGAGTGTTAGGTTTCTCCAAAGCCAATATCAAATCTGGTTCCAGGCTACAAATGCAATCTCTCCTCTGCAAATTGGAAAGTGATGTTAAAACTATGAAAATCACGATTCGAAACATTTCTGGGATCTTTACCAAAAATATATTTCGGATCAAGTGGTTAGGGAGGTTTGTGGTATTGCCAAGACCATCTGGCACGAGTCCATTAGAGATCATTTTGGCTGATATATCGTCTGAAATGGAAGTTATTGAAGAGAGAACTCTGTTTTTAAAAGGGGGACATTGTCTTTGACATTAAGGACATTCTGGCCAAGATGCGAACACTCCAGACATCGAGGGCACCAGATCCCGTTGGCCCAGCAAATATTGTATGTAACGAGAACCCTGAAATCTGGGCAGAACGTTTGTGTGCATTGTATACTAGAATAATGCGAACTGCCAAGATACCAGACAGTTGGCGTACTTCTGTTCAGATCCCGATGCACGGGAAGGCTAGGTATGCAGACCCATCACAATTTCCTCTCTTGGCTAGGTTAGATACTAGCAACAACATCTGTGCCTCAATCTTACTGCAACAACTAAATACATGGGCTGAGTCAAAAAACCTCATTGGAAGCCAACAGTTCGGCTCCCGAAAGGGATGCAACAGGATACATGGCATATGGGCATTGCATCTTTGGGCGACTGACTTGGAAGGACATCCTGACGCACGTCTCTTCCTACGTTTCATAGATTATTCCTCGACCGCGTTCAACGTCTATGGAATGAACTGAAATATTGGGCAATTGACCTTTGGTGCTAGATTACATCAAACTGTAATATTCAGACAGCACAGTCTGTTTAAGGACCTCCCAAGAAGGGATCCTCACTCAGCCCATCACCACTAATATTGGCCTTAAACAAGTCTGTGTACAACCCCAATGCTTTACAACCTCTATGTGGCGGATCTTGACATATACTTGCGGAAATGCCGAAATATCCCTGCAAAACTTGCCGGCATTCCTATTTCATGGATTTGCTATGGAGATTTTACTCAGACCTCTATTAATATGCGACCCTTAACGGTCTCAAATTGAATCGCGCCAAAACTAAACTTATGAATATTGGCCCAAGTGGAACCCGCAGGTGGATGCTTTCCTGCTGGATTGGAGATGACAGCTGGGATAACGCCGAGTCCTACATATATCTGGGTTTACCCTTCAAAGCTCATCCCACCCTGCAATTTTACAAGGAATTTTTCACTGCGAAGATGATCACCAAATGGCAAGTGGTTAAGAATTTGATTAATCGCAGATGTGGCGACTCAATGGAAAGTCAGATTGATGTCTTCACAAAGGGAATGATTCCCAGTGTAATACATGGCCTGGAAACTGCACCTGCGAGGCATAGAACATGGCTAAACTATGCTTAAGGTAAGATCTTGCGTTCCCTGCTGAAACCTCCCTGCTGGTGGCGGTGGAGACCCTGCGCCTAGAACTTGTTTTAGTGTCCTTGTTTTCGCAATGGAAGATAGCATGATGTATGTTTTTTGTCAAGCTAAAACTCGTGAAAGATCAACACAATTCACTATTGGAGATATCTGTGAAGCTTGCCTCTTTTAAATTTCGAAAATACAGTTTTATTTTAGTTTTAAAACATAAAACGGGATGGCTCACAATCCATCGCGTCCCTCTCATGTACGAAAAGATACACTTTATATTCAATGCAGGGACATATCATCAACCAGCCGCCGATTTATTGCAATTTAGCAATCCATTATTAAGGCATGTCATTATCTATGTCTAAATGTTGTTCCTGTACATGAGTATACTAGAGCATGGACAAATGTGCCATGCGAAGAAAGACAGGGGGCCTCATTACGAGTATGGAGGTAGCCATGCCGCTAAAAGCGCCATGGCTACCCCCATACCAGGTTCCAGGTCCGGGTCCAGCAAAAGAGCACTTACCAGGCCATTCCGACCTTGGAGGGCCCGGTAAATCCCTTTCGCAGGACCCGGACACGGTACATCCCCATTCCCATTGAGCCCCAATGGGGAGAATGCTAACAACGGGCCTGTTAATTATGGGCCCGTTGTTAGCATCCTGGTCTGCTAGCGGGTCCCGCTAAGTACGCCTGGTCTGACCAGGCGTTCCTTAGCGAGTCCCGCAGCAGTCCTCGTAATAGGGAAGCCCGTAATGAACGGTGCCGGTCCCTTACCGGCACCGTTCATTACATGGCTGCCAGGGTCCTAATGAGTTCCAGTGTCACTAATGTAACAACCACACGAGACTGCCATACGTATCCTAACAAATTGTTCCAGTCCGACAAATCAGTATTTAAGAGCTTATGGCAGTTATTGCCATCATTTGGATAATGTATGCTCAGGCCAGTTCTGGGCTACTCTGTTTTCTGCTGACTAACTTGTTATAACAGTAGCAGCATATCATGTATGTAAAATAGCATTATAAGTTTACCATCTCTTAAAAGACAAATGATAAGGTTATCAGTGTTAAATGCATGTGTAATTGTTTATCTTTTTAACACAATAGTATTATTGTTTTTATGAATTGTATTTTCGTTTAGAAATATGAGTGGTTTGTTTGTACCCATTAATATACAAATGCAATTCTTAACCAAGTATTGTATTATTGTATGTAGTGCAACAGACTTGACATTGCCATATGCACTAAAAATAAAAAATAAATTAAAAAAGTAGGTTATTTATATAGCCCTTCATAGCAGAGTCTTCCATTTTCTAAGCACGGTAATAATTGGCATCACCTGGGATGAGTCGCACACAGCACTCAGAAGGGTTCTATGTTTGCGAAGGCTGTTTATTTGTTTTATTTACTTATTGTGCATTTGTAAGGTGCTTATACATCAAGTAAACAGTGTTTCAAAGCCCCCACAGGGCAGCAGGGAGGGGGCATGGGATGAAAGGCAAATATAACAACAATGATGAGAAAGAGAGAGGCGGTCATACTAGGCCTTGCGAGCATTCAGAATGTGCAAGTGCAGAGAGAGACAGAAGAGGCAAAGGAGTGGGTAAGTGCTAGGTGTTTCACTGAGGAAGTGCTGGGGAGTAGGTTGCAGATAGCTGTTAAGTGCCTTGCAGAGATCACTTGGAGAGAGTGGTCAAGTGCCAATAACAAATGCAGGCCTGAGAGAAGCACAGGCCAGTGGGTATCCAAAGGCAAGTGCTGGGTGTAGGTGGAGGCAACTGAGGGGTGGGGAGTGGCAGGATCCAAAATTATACATGAGGGCCTTGATCACCAATCTCAGTGACTGTGGTGTTTGTCAAGGGTGGGAGAGGGGGAAGGAGGAGGTGAAAAGGAAAGTCTTGAGGATCTTCTGAAATTTGAGGACATCTGGCTCAAGATAGAGATGAAGGTGGAGGCTGTTCCAGAGGAGAGAGCCAGCTGTGGAATGAGATTGGCCACCAAATTGCTGTTTTGAGAAGTGCTTGACACCCAGAGAGTTGGTGCCAAAGATCTAGTGGGAGAGTATTTAATGAGAGCAAGTTGTAGCTAGCATGGTCCCCGGCCCCAGAATGCCTTCTGCATGATGCAGAGGGATTTGAATTTGATCCTTGCAGCAACCGAGAACCAGTGGAGAGATTTTAGGGCTTGAGAGATGCAGTCCCTGGGTTGAGGCCAAGGATAAGTCTCACAGCCCTATTCTGGATTAGCTGGAGGGGACGTAGAGAGGAGGAGAGCAGATAAAGGAAGAGGCTATTGCCGGAGTCCAGCCTAGAGAGAACCAGAGCTCTAGAGACATTGAGCCTCTGCGTGAATGTGAGGAAAGGAAGGATTTTTTTTGAGGAGGTGGAGTTGAAAATTGCCTTCTTGGAAAAATCCTGGATGTGAGGGAGGAAGGAAAGAGAGGAGTCAAAAAGACTCCAAGGTTTCTGGCTTCAGATGAAGGAGAAGGGGGAGAGCCCATAGAGGGAGGGCAGAGTGAAGGGAAGAAAGATGGAGCGGGAGTCCCAATGGGAAGGATCTTAGTCTTGCTGGTGTGGAGGTAGAGGTCTTTGGAGGCACACCAGTACTCAATGGCAGATAGGCAATTGGGAATGATGGAGGAAGAAATGAGGGGATCAGGGAAGTTTGAAGAAGAGTTGTGTCTCATCTGCATGACACTGGAATTAAGGGGAGACAGTGGAAATTAGGTGTGTAAGATAAGCAAGGTAGATAGTAAAGAGTCAGGGAGAGAGGTTGGATCCCTGGGGAACACCACAGGTGGTGATAGCTGTGGGAGTGGCGAAACAGCCCAGGATAACCTGGTAGGGACAATCAGTGAGGAAGGAGATCAGCCAGTCCAGTTCCCTTCTCCGAGATACCTAGGATATTGTGAAGCCGTTTTATGAGGATGGAGTGGTTGACAGTATCAAATGCACAGGAGAGATCAAGTAGAATGAGAACTGCAGGTGAGTTAGAGTCAAGAGATGTGAGCAGTTCTTCACAGGCCTTTAGAAGAGCAGCTCCCATGTCTCTGGATGCTCAGAATCCTGATTGATGGCCGTGTAGGCAACCAACAAGCTCAGTATGCTGGGCCAGTTGAGGGTAGACCAGCTTCTCCAAGAGTTTCTCAAAGGAAGGGGTTGATAGAGATGGGTGGTAGATAGCCAGTCACAAGTGGTCGGGGGAGGGTTTTTGAGGAGAGGGCGGACAAGAGAGTTCTTGAGGGGAGAGGGGAAGACCCGGTAGCAAGAGAGTGATTGCAGAAATCAGCAAGTGCAGGGGCAAGAGAGACAATATTGTCCTTAATAGTTCTGGAAGAAACATCAGGAGGCCTGTTTGGAGGGGACCTTCATAGAGCGGACAGCTCTAGTGACCTCATCGGAAGTGATAGGAGAGAAGGGGGAGAGAAAGGCAGAGGGAAGATGGGAGGTTGTAGGTGGTGGGGGATGGGAGGAGAGGAGGGGGAAGAGGAAGAGAGAGTGCTCAGGATGTCCTGAGTTTTTTCAGTGAAGTGTGTGGCTAATGTATTTCAGAGGGTCTGGGAGGGAAATGGCGAGGTGGAGACTGCAGAAGGTTTGGCTAGTTCCTTGCAGATTTTAAAGAGTTCAGACGTGTTGTTCGATGCATCAGAGACAGAAGCCTGGATGTGAGCCCTTTCCTTGGAACAAATGGAGAGTCAGTAATGCCTTTGTAGAAGGCGACAGGCCAGTTTGTCAGAGGGTGAGACTGAGGTCTGCCACTTCCGCTGCACAGCTCTGCACTTGCTTTTCAGGGCTGCATGTTCAGAGTGTTATGCTTGGTGGCATGTTTCAGGCAGATCCTCATGACTTGGGAAAGAAAGTCAAGAGTGTTAGTGACGGTAAAATGGAGGTTGCTGTGAGTGGAGTCAGAGGTAGAGTCTGCAGTGGGGGTAAGGGGGTGAAGGTAGATGCGAAGGCAGCAGCTGACACTTGTTTCATAAGGTCCGTGAACAAGGTTGGCAGAGCTGGGGGAAGTGTGGTCAGGTGGAAGAGAGAACCCAGGTGAGAGGAGAGGAGGGAGTGGTCTAATCAAGAGAGTGGGGCGGAGAGTGTGGGTCAAGGCATTGAGAGTGTGTCCAGCCGAGTGAGTAGGACCATAGGAGAAATGTAGATGGAGAGCGAGGTGCAGAGGGCACGGAAGGGAGTGGATGCCATGAATGAGGAGTCAAGATGGATGTTGAATTCACCCAGGAGAAGGAGATTAGAGGTGGATCTGAGGAGAGAGGAGGAGAAATCAGCCCATTCTGAGAGGAGCAGGGTGATAGAGCCTGGTGGCTTGCATATTGTGGCGATGGTCAGGGAAGAAGCGGGAGAGATGACAAGCTTGCAGACCAGGCTCTCGAAGGAGGTGTGTGGCTGAGTGGGTATGACGAGGAAGGGACCCACTCAGGGAAGATAAGAGCAACCCCACTGCCAGCACGATTAGGGCGGGACTTAGAGATGGTCTTACAAAAAAGGTAACAGGCGCCCCTCTCTCGAAAGAACAAGGCATGATAACCTGTTCAGTGGTTATTAACCACATTGAGAGTTTGCAGCCATTGATTTTTGCTCACTGTACCTTCACAGATGGGAAATATCCATTTGCATATCAGTCTTTGTCCCGCCCACAAGGGCAGTCCTGCACCGAAATGCTAGGTAATTCCTCTCTGAACAAGAGTACCATCAGCAACCTCATACACGTGTTTCAGCCTTGTTGGGCCTCATCAGTGAGGTGAAGCTGAGCCTCTCTAAGCACAGTGAGAGGGAGACCACGTCTGGTTGCCCCCAGGTAACATAGGGTGACCAACCCCAAGTTCCTTTCAAAAATACAAAAAAGGTAGCAGGCGCCCCTCTCTCGAAAGAACAAGGCATGATAACCTGTCCAGTGGTTATTAACCACATTGAGAGTTCGCAGCCATTGCTTTTTGCTCACTGTACCTTCACAGATGGGAAATATCCATTTGCATATCAGCCTTTGTCCTGCCCAGGGGAAGTCCAGCGCCGAAATGCTAGGCAATTCCTCTCTGAACAAGAGTACCAACAGCAACCCCATACACGTGTTTCAGCCTTGTTGGGCATCATCAGTGAGGTGAAACTGTTGCCTCTCTAAGAACAGTGAGCAAGGGGTCCATGTCTGGATTGCCCTGTTAACTTAGGGTGAAACCCAAAGTTAATGTATGCAAACAAAGGGGGGTCTGGGAATCTCTCTACCAGCACAAACACAGCCCAATGACCTGTTCTTGGGTGAATAACCCCTGGGAGAGACTCTACTAAGTCTTTAGCTCACTGGCCTTTTCACAGAGAAGAAATTTCCCCGCATATCAGCCTTTGTCCTGCCCAGGGTCAGTCCAGCGCCGAAATGCTAGGCAATTCTCCTCTGAACAAGAGTACCATCAGTAACCCCATACACGTGTTTCAGCCTTGTTGGGCCTCATCAGTGAGGTGAAGCTGAGCCTCTCTAAGCACAGTGAGCAGGGAGTCCACGCCTGGTTGCCCCCAGGTATCCTAGGGTGACCAACCCCAAGTTCCTTTCAAAAATACAAAAAAGGTGGCAGGCGCCCCTCTCTCGAAAGAACAAGGCATGATAACCTGTTCAGTGGTAATTAACCACTTTGAGAGTTCGCAGCCATTGCTTTTTGCTCACTGTACCTTCACAGATGGGAAATATCTATTTGCACATCAGTCTTTGTCCCGCCCACAAGGGCAGTCCAGCAATGAAATGCTATGACAATTCCTCTTTAGAGATGATCTTGTAGCCATCAGGGAGCAAGGAGTGAAAAGCATGACTGAGATGGCCTTCCACCACGTCTTGGTGAGAGTGAGGATATCAAGGTCAAGGTCTTCAAGGAAGAGGCAGATGTCGACAGAGTGTTTGAAAGCAGAACACACATTAAGCGTGGCTAGATGCAACATGTCACTGCCTTTGAAGGTTTTACGAGGAGGGGTACAGGGGCATTGACAGAGGTAGGCTTGAACACTGCCGTGCACACCATTAACTTATCCAGTGCTCTCTTCCCGAGAGTGGTATGTTGAGTGCTGTGATATGTCTTGTTTCAACATGTGTTTTAGATCACAAGCTTTAAGTCTAGGTTTGTTTACTCCCAATATCTGTGACCAATTATTTTTTAATCTTAACCATCTGATGTAGAATCGCAACACAGGTTCGAATCGCATATTAAGCAGAACCTTATAGAAGAACAATTATAAATATCCAATTATAATTATCATGGGCGTGGTTGTATTTATTGCATGGTTGTACCGGGTCCCTGTTCTGTTGAATGACCTCAGTGACATTAAATGCCTTGGCAAAACTCCCACAAATTGCAAAAACGGCAGTCATAATCCCAATCTTACAAAAGTAATGGGCTGGTCTATTGGGAACTCTGGAGAATTCCTGGTAGGCCTCTTCACCCTGGCCAGTGGTGGGCTGGTCTATTGGGAACTCTGGAGATTTCCTGGTAGGCCTCTTCACCCTGGCCAGTGGTGGGCTGGTCTATTGGGAACTCTGGAGATTTCCTCTTGGGCCTCTGCACCTTGGGCAGGGGTGGACCGGCCTATTGAGAACTCTGTGGGCCTCTGCACTCTGGGCAGGGGTGGATCGGCCTATACGGAACTCTAGAGATTTCCTGGTAGGCCTCTGCACCCTGGGCAGGGGTGGACTGGCCTACTGGGAACTCTGGAGATTTCCTGGTGGGCCTCTGCACCCTGGGAAGGGGTGGGCTGGTCTATTGGGAACTCTGGAGATTTCCTCTTGGGCCTCTGCACCTTGGGCAGGGGTGGACCGGCCTATTGAGAACTCTGTGGGCCCCTGCACCCTGGGCAGGGGTGGATCGCCCTATATGGAACTCTAGAGATTTCCTGGTAGGCCTCTGCACCCTGGGCAGGGGTGGACTGGCCTACTGGGAACTCTGGAGATTTCCTGGTGGGCCTCTGCACCCTGGGCAGGGGTGGACTGGCCTATAGGGAACTCTTGAGAGTTCCTGGTGGGCCTCTGCACCCTGGGCAGGGGTGGACCGGCCTATTGAGAACTCTGTGGGCCTCTGCACCCTGGCCAGGGGTGGCTCGGCCTATACGGAACTCTAGAGATTTCCTGGTAGGCCTCTGCACCCTGGGCAGGGGTGGACTGGCCTACTGGGAACTCTGGAGATTTCCTGGTGGGCTACTGCACCCTGGGCAAGGGTGGACCGGCCTATAGGGACCTCTTGAGAGTTCCTGGTGGGCCTCTGCACCCTGGGCAGGGGTAGAACGGCGCATAGGGAACTCTGATTGGCCTCTGCAGAAGACTTGACATGGAGCACTGCCCAGAGTTCGGAAAGCAGTCTGCATCTACAATGCAAACACGACACACTCACCGTTTTTCAACAAGTTTTCAGAAGACTCAGCACTGTAGGCAGAAACTGCTAAAGCCTCACATACAGTGTTGCAGCTGTCCAAAGTAGTATAGATTTACAGGCATCTCTTTATTAGTGTGAATATTGTGACCTATCAGAAGATACAAGTCCATTATTAACTTAAAAGGGCTTCTTACGGAATCACTATAAGACATGTTTAACATTTAAAACAGTCGCTAGGATTGGGTTCTATGAAGAGATACTGTATTGCGGAACCTGGCTGGGGAGCCACATCCCTTTTCCATGCCCCGTCCTTGCCACTGCCCTCCCCTCCAAAGAGGAGACGGTGCCACCAATACTTTTTTCCATTTTCCAGCACTGATTAAAGCCCAATATGCAAGTGTTCAGAAAACTTCAAGCCACCTGCCATTCGTGGATCTGTGGTCAGCCCTTCACTGGAAAGAGAGAATGCATTTGATGGAATGGGCCCCCGTTGTGCTGCCTGCATTGCAATTGCACCTTGGTACAGAAAGCAGTGCTTGTGTGGGTGAGGAAGGTCACGAGAATTTCCCAGGGACGTCGTTTCACCAAAATGCCAGGGTTTCAGACGTGACATCACGTGACCCTTGACCTCTGATGACATCACAGGAAGTGATGTCATTTGACCCCATCTCAAAGTGACATCATAGAAAGCGATGGAGCACAACCTTTCAGCCCTCGACAAAACAGAAAGTGTCATCACATAGCATTGTTCCTAAGTACACTACGAAAAGTATGGTTACGATATCACTGAAACGTGATGTACATTTCGTCCAAGAATATGTAGTTTTAATATTAGTGTGTTTAGGCCAATATTACCAAATTACTGTGAATGAAAGCAGACGTCCAATGGCAAATGATTATACATAGCACTTACATTTATGCGGTTTATATAGAACAAATATACATACAATATCACCCAACCTGTGTTGGTACTCATTTGTCAACCGCAGAAGGATGAAAGGCTGAGTTGGCCTTGCAGCATTCAAACCTGCAACCTGCAGATCATTCACACATCGCAGCAGCTAGCACTGAACTCCTGGATTTATCTTACTGGCAATAGATAGCTTACCGGCTACAGTAAAATAAGCAATTATTTGTCTGAATGTTCTCAAAATCAGAAAGCAAATTAGATACCAATAAACATGTAACAGATTTAAAAGCAGGCCAGTTCATCTGCAGGTCTGTTGCAAAGTTGGCCACATGTGAAGCCTGCGTGGATCTTCTTTTCAGGCTTCAGAGGTTGGCAAATACACCATTGGGAGGATTCATAACTGTGCATTACACGGCATCCCGTACTCTGGGCCCTCGTTACCTCATACATGCAAACATCCTGAACAGCATGCCAGGGAGAAAGGAAAGATAGACACATTACAACAAGGCATTTGTTGTGGCACAATGAAATCAAGAGCCAGTTTATGTGCAATGGTCAAACATTTCTACACTGTTCACAAGCTTTTAGCACAAGGATTTTGTCAAATGAGCGAGGACACCGAGATGGGATGTCTTGTGACGATTGTAACAGACATAACAGCAAAAAAAACATGCTATAACTGTAACTTGCGAAAAGCAAAATACATAGTCCGAAATGGATGCTTATTCTTTTTTTTTCCATTTTTTTATTTTTATTTGTTTGGCTGAAATTCAACCTTTCAAATATTTGGTACAAACATATCTCATAATTTACAATCAGTATTGTTCATCGATACACAATAAAATTACATTTTTCATAAAAATAAAAATAAAAAACATCATTCTTAGACCGTTTGTACAAACATGTAACTACAGAACAACTGACAGAAATTTGACTAAAGCAATATCTATAGACAGACGTTCACTGTTGATTAACAATCCCCAAATTTCATCATCCGAATGATGGCAATAAAGCTGTAATTGGTTTTTAAAGTAAATTTGTCGTAAATGGACCAACGCTGGACAACGCACAACTAAATGAGCTAAAGACTCAGTTTGCTCAAGGTTTTTACAGAAGCGACACCAATCATGTTGTTTTAATTTACTATCCCTTCTGCCATAATGGCATGTGTAGGATAAAGATTTAGAGGCATTCTGAGTAATTGCTGTCTCACAAGATGTGATGGACATTTTTGCAGGTATTTTTCCATTGTGCCCATTTTTTTTGGAAGAAAGATAAGAGGGGAGTAATCAACACATTTTTGCATAGATCTTGAGTCACAATCCAATCATGTTGAAAGAATATTTTTTTGGCTTTTGACGGATTCAAGATTAATTGTAATTATATGTCAGCTTCAGTTAGAGCTTTGAGTACACTATTGTACCACAGTTTGGGGAATGTATCATTTGATGTTAGTAAGTAATGTGCAATAGTGTTCAGCACATTCTTCTCTGATGCACCTACCAAGCACTTCCTGAAGAAACAGCACATTTTCCAAATTAATTACAATAAATCAAACAAGTTCCCAGTTCCAGTCTCAGTAAAGCAGTTGGAGCACAGTTTGGTAGTTTAAGAACATATTTCCAGAACAGACTTTCATACCAATCCCAGTACTGTCTCGTTTTTGGTGTTTGGGATTCAGCGCCGTATGACACTACATGTATAACTTTTTGTTTGTAAAACAACAATATGTGATTGGTGGTAAACTTTCCATATTTGCGCATTAGAATTGATGCTTGGGAAGCCAGGGTTTGAGCTTTTGCGCTAAGAATTAGAGGATTCTTTTGTTGACTTGGAAAACTTGAAAAAAATAAGCCTAGATATTTATAGTTGTGTAATAATTAGATAAATTACGAGGAATTTGAATACACCGAAAGGTTACCTTAGAGAAATACCAGTCGTTCTCCCTCCTATGCTTCTTTCTTCAGAAATGGTTCCGACAGGGGTAGAGAATGAGTGTCTCCCTGAGACCCTTCCTCCGCCTTCAATACAAGGATTAGGAGGGGAAGGACCCCAGGGAAATCCTCTGGGGAAGAAAACCCTGTGTCGACGGCCACTGGATAGATGTCGTCTGTCTGGAGAGGTCTTTGGTACCCGGACTATCCGCTGGAGGGAAGCCGTCTGGATAAAGACAGAGGAAAGTGGTAAGTTTAAGAAGGGTAAGTAGAAGGCAGAATATGGGTAGAGAAGACGAGGAGTACCTGATTGGAAAGGGGAGACGACTTATCGGGCTATATTGTACGTCTTCCGATGAGATGCGGATAGGAGTAACCTCGAAGACGTCCCAGGAATAGAATGATTCTCAAATCTCAATGCTGCGGATCGGACCACGCATATATCTGCTTCTGAATAGGTGAAATAATATCAGGTGTCAATTCTGGTTCTTCTTCTAACCCCCGATATACTAGGGACTGACTATCGATTCTCACGTACCGCACGCCAGGGAGAAATTCTCACTAGCGACCCGATCAGTGAGGTTCAGCTCGTAACGAGTGTGGCTGAGAGAGTACACTCGAGTCTCCGCTGTCGTGCAAGAGTTGGGAGAAGGAGTCAAGTCTGAGATGGATGAATGAAAGGGTAGAATTACACAGAAGGAATGACAAACAAACTAATATGCAATAGATCCTAGTATCGAACTCACGAAGCGCTGTTGTGGAAGAGTAGCAACACATCCGCGCGTTGTCTGCAGGAACAGATGAACCGGCTCCGGAGCAGGGGGGGCGGTCCTTCCACCGCGCGGCCTTGGTGTACGTCTAGACCCACACCATCCGTAGCGGCGGCCATCTTGGGAGTAAAGATGGCCACAATCCGTCTAAGAGACCATCTATGCCACAGTGACTATGGTCTCCACAGGGGCGTGACAGTATGCCCCCTCCGAAGGGCAGGGGCCCCCGGCTTCCCCAGATGGTTACGGAAGAACCGGCGAATAAGAGCCGGTGCATGCACGGCAGAGGCAGGTTCCCAGGAACGATCAGCAGGAGAATAACCTTGCCAGTCAATCAAAAACTGAAGGCGACCTCGAAAGATACGAGAGTCACAAATATCCGCCACTTCATATTCAGGACCTGACGGGGTAGATACCGGAGGAGGATGAGTATTCCTTAATCTTGAAAACCGATCGTACACATCCTTCTTCAGTTGTGTTCTGATCTTGATGGTTGTGCCGATTATTGAATACCTCCGTCCCCAAGTACCACACAGACAGAATGACCAAATACTGTATGTGCAATTTTTGAGGCCACAGGTGTAGTGAGCCGTCAACTGGAACCAGGAAACGCCGGAAGAACCCCTTTGACCGCTGTTAGGCAATAGACGGTTATCACACTAATGCAATATGGACAGAATAATAAGGAATTGATTGAAGCAAGGCTTACCTAGGTGAACTGTGGGCCTTGTTGTAATGCAATAGGGGCAATCAGCAGAGACAGCGGGTCGGGTTTCAGAGAGGCTAGGCTGGCAATTCCACGCCTGGGCAGGTTGACAACAAGAGTCCAAAAGAGGAGTTCAAAAACATGTAATGGGGTCGAAACCAGTTCAAAGCACAAGATCCAAGCAGGGGATAGTTCGTTTGAGCAATCCGTGAAGAAGGTGCAGGGTCGAATACCTTTAGAACCAAGCAAGAAAAGTTACAGGGCAAAGGCAACAGATGAAGCCAGGAAGAAGTAGAGTATCCAAAAAACAGTCCGTGGTCGTAGAGCCAATGAATCCTTGATGAAAACGCCAAACAGTCCTTACAAGAAGCAGCTGAGAAGCGCTGCCAACATGGTTTCCGGCTCTTTTGAATGTTAGTTGTAGTCACATGACGCAAAAACGCGGCAGCGTGGAAAATCACGTGATGGCAAAGGATAAACGTGATTGACAGCAGTTCATCTCACTTGACGCGTGAATCGCCGTGTTCCTCGGAAGTGCTGTAAGGTATACGAGAATTTCCAGGGAGTTGCCAGGACAATGAAGGTCGGAAAACACCTGGAAAACCAGTCATCTTTTTCCGGTGTTGAACAGAAGGTTGTTTCCTTGTGCCCCGATGTGCAGTGAGAAATGTGCCAGGTAAATGTGGGCGGATCATGGATTGCCTAGTGGGTTGCCTATTGGATTGCCTAGTGGGTTGCCTAGTAATGGGCACACTGGGAGACGTGACAGAGCCCTCCCCCAAAGGCCCACGACCCCGTGGGCAGGAAGGATGATCCCGATGGAAACGAGCTACCAGTCTAGGGGCGTTAACATCCCGGGAAAAAACCCAAGAGCGCTCCTCAGGACCGTAACCCAACCAATCCACAAGGTATTGCAGTCGACCCTGTCTAAGACAAGAGCCCAAAATGGCACTGACCTCAAAGACATCTGGAGAGGAGACCGAAACAGGGGCAGGAGGAGAAATGATACGTGTGGGAGGAAGGCAAGGCTTGAGCAGGGAGACATGGAATACTGGGTGTATAGGCCATATTGATGGAATCAAAAGACATAGGGCCACAGGGTTTAGGACCTTGAGAATCTTGTACGGGCCAACAAATCGAGGCAGCAACTTCCGGCAACCAAGGATGTGCAGGTGGCAGGTCGACAACCAGACAGGGTCACCCACACGGTAATCAGGGGCTGCCGCCCGTTTCCGGTCTGCATTTGCCTTCATAGACACTTGGGCCTCACGTAAATGGAGAAGGGTCTGGTTATGAACCGAAACCAGATCGTGGCCGCAGGCCGTAGCTGCAGGGGCAGTAGAGGAGTCGAAATCAGGGAAAGGAAGGGTTCGGGGATGTTGGCCGTATAAAGCATAGAAAGGAGAAAAGCCCGTGGAGGAATGCTGAGAGTTATTGTATGCGAACTCAGCGAGGTGGAGAAGATTCAACCAGGTATCTTGGAACTGAAGAGTCAGGCAGCGTAAGCATTGTTCTAAGGTCTGGTTCACCCTCTCCGTCTGTCCATCGCTCTCCGGGAGGTAAGCGGAGGAGTAGCAGGCGTCAATACCAAAGAGCTTAGTGAGGGCTTGCCAGAAACGTGAGGTGAACTGTGAGCCACGATCCGAAACCAGGACCTGTGGCAAACCAAAAAGACAAAACACTGATTTGAAGAATAATTGGGCCAATGTAGGGGCAGAGAGTATCCCTGTACAAGGAATAAAACGGGCCATTTTGGTGTATGAGTCAACGACTACCCAGATTGTGTCATAGCCCTGTCTGCGAGGTAGATCTGTGACTAGATCCATAGAAACAGTGTGCCACGGTCTGGGGGGTAAAGGCAAAGGTTGGAGCAGACCTAGTGGTCGACCACGGCGTGTTTTGCACTGAGCACATATGGAGCAGGAGTTCACATAAGCCTCCACATCGCGCCGCATCGATGGCCACCAGCACCAGCGCTTTAGTAGTTCCAGGGTACGTAACTGTCCAGGGTGACCATTGATGGCGGCATCGTGGGACCAAGCCAGCGCCTGATTGCGTACATCACTTGTGGGGAGAAAGAGTTTCCCGTGAATAAATGGTAACCCTTCCTGAAATGCCAAGTCCCAATCTGTCAACTCATTTGGATGTTGTAAAACCCATTGCCTAATGGTGGATAGCATGGGTAGGGATGGTGTGCATAAACAGACTACATGACCCTTCCCTAATAGTGTTTCAGGATACAAAGACAGGGATTCCCCCCCAGGAGAACGAGAAAGCGCATCCGCCTTGCCGTGGGTAGTCCCCGGCCTATGTTTCACTACAAAATCATATGCAGCGAAGAAGAGATGCCAGCGTACCTGTCTGCTATTTAGACATTTAAGGGAAGCCAGGTCTTGGAGGTTTTTGTGATCGGTGTATACTATGGTCTGATGTTTTGCCCCTATAAGGTGATGACGCCATGTTTGCAAAGCGTCTTTAATGGCCAACAATTCTTTTTCAGTAACCGTGTAGTGATATTCGGAGGACGTAAACTTCCTCAAGTGATAGGCTATGGGATGCAGCTGCCCCGTGGCTGAACAAGATTGAGAGAGTACTGCACCTAATACAAACGAGGAAGCGTCGGTCTCCAGGACAAATGGAAGCTCCGGATCCGGGTGTTGAAGCACCGGGGCGGAAGTGAACCTGGACTTCAGGGCCTCAAAGGCCTTTTGATGCTCCGGTGTCCAACACAACGGAGCAAGTGGGCTGGTTAAGGCGGTTAGGGGTGATACAATGAAGGAAAACCCAGCGATAAAGCGCCGATAAAAATTGGCAAAACCAAGAAAAGATTGTAACTGTTTCAGGTTGGTCGGGGCAGGCCAGTCTATGATAGCGCGGACTTTCGAGTTGTTCATGGGTAGGCCACCAGGAGTTATGTGAAAACCTAAAAAATCCACCTCCTTAGTGTGGAATTCACATTTCTCGGGTTTAGCGAATAAGGCATGATTTTTGAGGCGTGTTAATACTTCTTTAACATGGACGATATATTCCTCCAAGGATGAGGAAAACACCAGAATGTCGTCCAAGTAAGCCACTACGTATATATGTCAAGAATATCACTGAACACCTCGTTGACAAATCGTTGAAACGTAGCTGGGGCGTTACATAAACTGAAAGGCATCACAGTGTATTCAAACAAGCCCTGTTTGGAGCAGAATGCTGTTTTCCACTCGTCTCCCTGACGCATACGGACAAGGTTGTAAGCACCTCAGCGATCCAGTTTAGTAAAGATGGTTGCGCGTGTCAGTTTATCTAGTAGTGGGGAGATCAATGGAATGGGGTACCTGTTCTTTATGGTAATAGCGTTCAGTTTTCTGTAGTCCACACAAGGACATAAGTCCCCTTCTTTTTTCGGTACGAAAAGGATGGGACTAGCAGCCGGAGAACAGGAAGGTCGTATGTGGCCTAATCGTAAGGCTTGTTGGATGTACTCCTTTAGGGCCTGTTCCTCTGACTGAGATAGAGAATATATCCTGCCCCTTGGAATCATTGCATCAGGGACTAAATCAATGGGACAATCATAGAGTCTGTGTGGTGGTAACCCTTATGCCGTGGCCTTGTCAAACACAGTCAAGAATTCATGATAAACCGTGGGGATACCAGTCAATACAGCCCCTACAGTATGTGTTGAGGGTACACTTTGCATTGTCTCCTCTAGACGGGAAGAGACCATTGCCCCAAGAATACTGGCAGGGGAGGAGACCATCTGAGATTCTATCAGGCAGAAGTTTTGACAAATGTCAGATTCAAAGGTGACTTGACCTGTACCCCAATTGATTAGTGGGTTGTGTTGTCTCAACCAGGGAATGCCGAGAATGACACCGAATTGCGGGGTGGTGATAAGATCGAATGACATAGTTTCCTTATGGGTGTATTGGATTATCAGTTCCATAGGAGCCGTTTGATGCATGATATGACCGAAGCAAGGGAGGTACCATCAACTACCTGCACAGGTTCTGGGTGTTCCTTCTTAATCAAGGGTAAATTGAGTTTGTGGGCCAATGCTATATCGATGAAGCAGCCAGTGGCCCCAGAATCGATCACTATATGTACCTGATGTGTAAGCTCCCTAGTAGGTTTCAATGAAGCTTGTAGCACGATAGGTCTGATGGGACCGAAAACGGGTTCAGTGGGGGACATGGAGGTGCTCGCCCGTACCCCCGCTCTTAGGGGCGAGCCTTCTGAAAACCCTGATTCTTATTTCTTGGGCGTCGTGGACATTCTTTTACATAATGTCCGTTGATGCCACAGTAAAAACAAGAATTATCCGTTCTTCTGTGTTCCCGTTCAGCCTGAGTAATGGGACTCCTAATCCCACCGACTTGCATGGGTTCAGGGGCCGACAAAGTCGAGGATGTTTGACTTGAAAAACCAACCTCTGCCTCACGCTCAGATCGACGTGCATCAACTTGCAGGGTTAGGTCTATCAACTCGGAAAAAACAGAGGGAAGGTCCGGGATCACTGAGAGGGCGTCTTTCATAGTATTACATAGTCCTTTGTAGTACACGATAGCTTTCTTTTCCTCCGGCCATGAGGTCTCTGCAGCAAGTTGGTTAAAATGTGTTATATATTCAATAACTGTTTGTCTACCTTGTGAGAGCTCTAGTAGTTCCAAGTCTCGGGATTGTGCTTTATACCTGGTATCAAATACCGTAGCCATTTCAGTTACTAGAAGATCAAAATCATATAATGCTGGATGGTTATTTTCCAGTAACGGGTTCGCCCAGGTAGCTGCCACGCCAGATAAATGGGAAAGAAGGAAGGCTGCCTTGGTGACGGAATCTGAAAAAGCTTGGGGTCGACATAAAAAATGTAGTTTACACTGGTTCAAGAATGTGCGATATTTCCTTGGATCACCTTGGAATCGTTCTGGGGCAGCAAGGGGAAAGGAAGTAGAAAGTAGTACAGGAGTGGGAGTTGTGGGCGGAGCGGGTGGAGACTGGGCTTGAGGAGCATTTTCAATCTTGGCATCAGCCGGTAGAGGATGCCGTGTGCTTTGCAAGGTATCGAGACGGTGGTGGATTGCCGTTGTTGCGGTGACCATATCGGTCCTAAGGGCCCCAACTGCCTTCATTAAAGCGGTCACGGGGTCCCCAGCGGAGGGATCCATAATCAGGACGACCAAAAATGGCTTCTCAGTCTGTTCTGATCTTGATGGTCGTGCCGATTATTGAATACCTCCGTCCCCAAGTACCACACAGACAGAATGACCAAATACTGTATGTGCAATCTTTGAGGCCACAGGTGTAGTGAGCCGTCAACTGGAACCAGGAAACGCCGGAAGAACCCCTTTGACCTCTGTAAGGCAATAGACGGTTATCACACTAATGCAATATGGACAGAATAATAAAGAATTGATTGAAGCAAGGCTTACCTAGGTGAACTGTGGGCCTGGCTGTAATGCAATAGGGGCAATCAGCAGAGACAGTGGGTCGGGTTTCAGAGAGGCTAGGCTGGCAATTCCACACCTGGGCAGGTTGACAACAAGAGTCCAAAAGAGGAATTCAAAAACACGTAATGGGGTCGAAACCAGTTCAAAGCACAAGATCCAAGCAGGGGATAGTTCGTCTGAGCAATCCGTGAAGAAGGTGCAGGGTCGAATACCTTTAGAACCAAGCAAGAAAAGTTCCAGGGCAAAGGTAACAGATGAAGCCAGGAAGATGTAGAGTATCCAAAAAACAGTCCGTGGTCGTAGAGCCAATGAATCCTTGATGAAAACAATAACGCCAAACAGTCCTTACAAGAAGCAACTGAGAAGCGCTGCCAACATGGTTTCCGGTGCTTTTGAATGTTAGTTGTAGTCACATGATGCAAAAACGCGGCAGCGTGGAAAATCACGTGATGGCAAAGGATAAACGTGATTGACAGCAGTTCATCTCACTTGACGCGTGAATCGCCGTATTCCTCAGCGGTGCTGTAAGGTGTACGAGAATTTCCACGGGAGTTGCCAGGACAATGAAGGTCGGAAAACACCTGGAAAACCAGTCATCCTTCTCCGGTGTTGAACAGAAGGTCGTTTCCTTGTGCCCCGATGTGCAGTGAGAAATGTGCCAGGTAAATGTGGGCGGATCATGGATTGCCTAGTGGGTTGCCTATTGGATTGCCTAGTGGGTTGCCTAGTAATGGGCACACTGGGAGACGTGACAAGTTGGGACACATGAAACATGGGATGAATCCGGGACCACGAAGGGGGAAGCCTGAGTTTGAAAGCAGAGGAACCCAACTTCCGTAGTATGGGAAAGGGTCCGAAATATTTAGGAGACAGCTTGGACGGGACCAGATGCCGTGGTAAGAAATGAGAGGCCAGCCATACCAAATCACCCGTCTTCAGGGAGGGCGCTGGAGAACGGTGTTTGTCTGCAAACCGTTTGACTCTATCCTAAGCCTCAAGTAGCGAAGATTTGGTCGCAAAATGACCTGTCTGGATAACTTGAAGTAGGTTATCCACATCTGGAAATCGTGATGAAGAGGGAAGGCCAGTAGGAAAACAGGAAGGGTGAAATCCATATGAGCAAAAAAAAGGACTGGAACCAAGAGCGGAATGATGGGAGTTGTTGTAGGCAAACTCCGCCAATGGTAATAGAGAAACCCAGTTGTCCTGTGAAGTGAAGCTGAGATGTAGCAGCGCAAATATCCCTCCAATGTCTGGTTCAGTCGTTCCGTCTGGCCGTTAGTTTGAGGATGGAAGCCAGAACTCAATGCTCGGGAGATATTAAGGCTCTTACATATCTGTTGCCAATAACGTGAAGTATATTGGGAACCCCGATCGGAGATGATAGTTTATGGGAGCCCATGGAGCTTGAAGATCCGTGAAAGGAAAATTTTCGCCATCTGAGCTGCAGTGGGAATGCATGGTAGAGGAATAAAGTGTTCCATCTTCGTAAAGTAGTCGATTGTAACCATGATTACTGTACAACCGTCTGAGATAGGGAGTTCGACTATGAAATCTGTCGAAATTATCTGCCAGGGTCAATCAGGAATCGGCATCACCGATAGGGGACCCACTGGGGCCGACCGAGGGGTCTTAGTTTGTAAACATATGGCACATGCCGAAACATAGTCTCTGATATCTTGGCCCATCTTTGGCCACCAGAAATGACGTTGAATCAATTCCTTGGTATTAGCCATACCGCGATGCCCTGCCATCTGAGAATCATGACAGAGTTGATGTACCACTCTTCTTAATTCTTCGGAGGGAATAAATAACTGTTTGTTTCTATAGAAGCATCCTTGAGATGAGTTAAGCATCCAGAGAGCAGCAAATCGAGGATTGGTCTGTATAAATCGAGAGGTATCAATAGCCACCAGTTGAAGAAAGGTGGTGATTTCCTGCAAAAATCTGGCTTTGGGAAACAAGGGTTCGGAACGGAAAGGAGTGGTAGAGTTGTAATCCTTTCTGGATAATGCATCTGCCTTCAGGTTGACTCTTCCTGGTATGAAGGAAAAGATATCATAGGGTGAAAAAAAATGGGCCCAACGAGCTTGGTGACGATTTCGTGTATGAGAGTATTGTAATGCTCGGAGATTGCTGTGATCGGTCCGTACATCGATGGCATGTTTGGCCCCTAGTAGCAGATGTCGCCACTCCTCAAAGGCTCTCTTAATAGCTAATAATTCCTTTTTGAGGACCGAGTAATTGATCTCCGAAGGTGAGAGTGTCTTAGATAGATAGGCCACAGGACACTCGTCTCCTTGTTCATTTTCTTGAAGTAGAACGGCACCTACCGCATGGTGCGAGGCGTCCGATTCTACAATGAACTTCTTGTTTTGGTCAGGGGTGAGGAGTATAGGTTCCTTGGTGAAATTTTCCTTGAGACTCTCAAAGGCTATTTGAGCCCTGTATGACCAAAAGAACTTTGCATTCTTCTTAAGGAGAGCCGTCATAGGGAGGATCTTCTCCGAATAGTGGGGAATGAAGCACCTATAAAAGTTGGCGAATCGCAAGAATCTCTGCAGATCTTTAACACACAGTAGAACTGGCCATTCCGTTATAGCAGAGATCTTCCTGGGATCCATGGCAACTCCCTCGGCGGATAGTATATAACCCAAATAGACCACTCTATCCTTGTGGAATTCACACTTGTCTAACTTGCAAAAAAGATGATTCTCCTCTAGTCTCTGCAAGACTTCCTTTACATGTCGGATATGATCAGACATGGAAACTGAGAAGACCAGTATGTCGTCTAAATAGACAATGACGGTATGTAGAAGAATATCCGAGAATATGTGATCCATAAAACGTTGGAAAACAGCTGGGGCATTGGAAAGTCCGAATGGCATCACTTTGTATTCGTAGTGGCCCAAGGGAGTACGAAAGGCGGTGTTCCATTCATCCCCCATGCGGATTCGGATAAGATGGTAAGCTCCGCTTAGGTCTAGCTTGGTAAATATCTTGGCACCCTTTACTGCCTCAAGAATATCTGGGATTAAGGGCATCGGGTAGCGATCCGGAGTGGTGATCTTGTTCAAACCCCGATAGTCTACACATGGTCTGAGTTCTGTCAAATCCTTTTTAGGTATAAAGAACAGTGAGGTGCTGGCTGCAGAAATGGATTCCTGAATGAGGCCGTTATGTAAATTCTTCTGGAGATACTCCTTTAGGACTTCCTGTTCGCGCACTGATAGTATAAACATGCGCCCAAAAGGGATTGGAACATCAGGATCAAGTTCTAGGGCGCAATCATCTCTACGATGGGGAGGTAATTCAGCGAATTCTGAATCGGAAAATACTACTTGAAATTCTTGGTAGTCAGGAGGAATCTCCAGGATGTTATGTAATACTGAAGTAGTGCAATTCCTTTCTTGGACGGAGTGTGTGGAACGGAATCCCAACGCTCCACCAGCAAGGCAATGAGTAAGGCAATGTTCCGATCCTAGAAAAATTGTGCCGGCCTTCCAATTGATGTATGGATTACGGGCTCTAAGCCATGGTAACCCCAATATCAAGGGATAATGTGCTGTGCGAATGACATCGAATACGATAGTCTCTTGATGAGATGCAATCTTCATTTGAATAGGTCTTGTCTGTTCCCTGATAGGACCGGAAATCAGTGGACTTCCGTCCACAGATTCTACTGGGACAGCAATGGTCTTAAGGGAGCATGGTATATTCTTGTTGTTCTTCCAATGGTTGTCTACAAAATTTCCTGCAGCCCCAATCAATGCGGGAACCAAAATTGGCTCGGAGGTGCCCCATTCCATTGAAACCTGTACGACAATCATGGGAAGATCGGGTGTGTCTGTGACTTGAGAAGTTAAAGACATGGTTGAGGAACCTGTTATTGGCTCCCTAGCCGCGGTTCCCCATGCGGTTGGGAGGAAGCGTTTCCCTGTCGTTTGGTAGGGGTAATTGGGCAATCCTGTACTGGGTGGTCTTTGGACCCACAATACATGCACAAGCCTTTAGTTCTCCGTCGATTACGTTCTTCCAAGGTGAGTCTACCTCTTGTGATTCCTATCTGCATAGGTTCATCTATTGGGGTCTTCATAGGACTAGGAGGATGCGTAGTCAATGGTCTCATAGAACGATTTTGCCATCATTCTCTGAGCCTTTCCTGTAGACGGTAATCCATCTGCATCACTAATGTAATCATTTCCGCTAGGTTGGGAGGTCGGGACACTCTAGACACCTCGTCTTTAAGTTCCTCATTCAAACCCCTCCGAAATAGTGTTATCAGAGCATCATCAGCCCAAGAGGTTCCAGCAGCAAGCTGTTTAAAAGAGGTGATATAAGACAGTAGATCCTGTGATCCCTGTTTGAGGTCTAATAATTGCTCTTGGGAAGAAACTGTGATCTCTTGTCTACTAAACATGGACCTAAGACTGTTCAGAAAAGCGGGATAGGAGTCTAGCAGAGCATTGTTTGTCACGACCAGTGGCGTAGCCCGTGCCAATGCCAGTGCAGTCAAGTTAGCTATCATATGTCCCACCTTGTCACGATCATTCTGAAAGAAGGGCGTTTTGAATGAAAACTGGACAGTACATGCTTCGATAAACGCTTTAAGTTTGTGGGGATTCCCATCATATAAACCCCCTGGAATGGGACCTGGAGGTAATTTTGAACAACAGGTACCCTTCCAACCTGTTGTCTCAAGAAGGCATTTTCCTGCTTTAATGCCTGGACTTCCGCAGTCAAAGACTGGACTGCAGAAACCAATTGCTGCTGTTGGGCTGCGTCCATGATATCTCCTAGAACTATCGAGTTCTTTAAGGCAACCGTTCAGCACCTGGGAAGCCCCAGTATAGTCTTTCTTCTAATATTTTTTGGGCGTTGCTAACTGTAATAATTAGATAAATTACGAGGAATTTGAATACACCGAAAGGTTACCTTAAAGAAACACCAGTCATTCTCCCTCCTATGCTTCTTTCTTCAGAAATGGTTCCGACAGGGATAGAGAATGAGTGCCTCCCTGAGACCCTTCCTCCGCCTTAAATACAAGGATTAGGAGGGGAAGGACCCCAGGGAAACCCTCTGGGGAAGAAAACCCTGTGTCGACGGCCACTGGATAGATGTCGTCTGTCTGGAGAGGTCTTTGGTACCCGGACTATCCGCTGGAGGGGAGCCGTCTGGATAAAGACAGAGGAAAGTGGTAAGTTTAAGAAGGGTAGGTAGAAGGCAGAATATGGGTAGAGAAGACGAGGAGTACCTGATTGGAAAGGGGAGACGACTTATCGGGCTATATTGTAGGTCTTCCGATGAGACGCGGATAGGAGTAACCTCGAGGACGTCCCAGGAAAAGAATGATTCTCAAATCTCAATGCTGCGGATCGGACCCCGCATATCCCTGATTCTGAATAGGTGAAATAATATCAGGTGTCAATTCTGGTTCTTCTTCTAACCCCCGATATACTAGGGACTGGCTATCGATTCTCACGTACCGCACGCCAGGGAGAAATTCTCACTAGCGACCCGATCAGTGAGGTTCAGCTCGTAACGAGTGTGGCTGAGAGAGTACACTCGAGTCTCCGCTGTCGTGCAAGAGTTGGGAGAAGGAGTCAAGTCTGAAACGGATGAATGAAAGGGTAGAATTACACAGAAGGAATGACAAACAAACTAATATGCAATAGATCCTAGTATCCAACTCACGAAGCGCTGTTGTGGAATAGTAGCAACGCATCCGCGCGTTGTCCGCAGGAACAGATGAACCGGCTCCGGAGCAGGGGGGCGGTCCTTCCACCGCGCGGCCTTGGTGTACGTCTAGACCCACACCATCCGTAGCGGCGGCCATCGTGGGAGTAAAGATCGCCGCAATCCGTCTAAGAGACCATCTATGTCACAGTGACCATGGTCTCCGCAGGGGCGCGACAAGTTGTCAACCACGTCAAGGTTTTGCTTATCAAGTGGCCATTTACACCGTTTGATGTTTTTCTTGCTTTTGTTCTTTCGACATATGACCACCTGTGTTTTTTTTGTATTAATTATTACATTATTTGCTGTACTATAGTTCTCCAAACATTTGAGCAAATTTTGAAGGCCTTTAGGGGTCTGTGATAAAAGTACAAGATCATCGGCGTAAAGAATCCATTTAATCTTTTGTGTTCCCAATTTTGGTGCATCACTTTCTGTGTTATCAAACTCGATTCCCAGATCTAATAGGAAAAGGTTAAAGATTGTTGAGGCTAAAATGCAGCCTTGTTTAACACCTTTTTCTGAGCTAACACTCCTAGATAACTGCCCATCTAGTGTAAGTCTAATCTGGACAGTTGTATTAGAGTGAAGATCTTCAATTATTCTTTGAAGTGAGTAGGGACAACCATACCTAGTTAGTTTTGCAAAAAGCAGATTGCGATCAACGGATTCGAATGCACTACGAAAATCAACAAAAGCCATATATGAGTTTTGATTTCTACCAGTGTATTTGGCTTTTAACATATTCAGAACTATCATATTTGGAATGGTACCAAGGCCAGACACAAACCCTGTTTGAAAAGGGTCACGCATATTAGCTGAATTGAGCCACATATTCAGTTCTTTCAAAACAATCCGGGAGTAGATTTTGCCCGGCGCATCAAATAGCGCGATAGGCCTGTAGCTCTCTGGTTTCTCTCGATTGCCCTTTTTGTAAAGTGGAACAATGATGGAATGTTTCCATGAACAGGGAATTGTCTGAGAATGATTGATTTGTTGAAATATAGAGAATAGGATGTTAGACCATAATTCGGGATTTTGTTTGAATATATGAATCGACAGCCCATCAGGCCCAGGGGCTCTTGATGCACTAATAGTTTGAATGAAGTACAATATGTCTGTTCTATCAATGCTAAGAAAAAAAGGACAATTTTTGGATTTGATGTGAACATCACCCTTCAGCATGGGCGGGGCTAGGATTTTCTGAAAGTATTCTACCCATGTAGCTTCTGTTACTTGTTGAATTTGTTTACAGTGCTGTTGGGTAGAAGTTAGCTCATTTAAGACTTTCAATATGCATGCTGTGTTCTTGTCTTTTATGTAATCAAGCATTTGTTCTCCGTCTGCTTGTGACATTTGTTCTTTATAATGTCGAATCCAATTCCTACAGTTAGTTTTAAAGTCTTTAGTTTTTGATAATGAATACATAATGGAAGAAGTGCCACCTGCCGCTTAGCCTTCCGAAATAGTGCTTTCCGTTCTTTTATTTTAAGATCAAATACATGGTTTCTGGGCTTTTGTTGATTTACCCTATTCATGGGTTGTCTCATTTTGTGTAAAATATCTTGGTACAGAGAACTGGATACTGGGTGCGGTGTAGATCTATTAAATGTTGCTTCAAGCGTTATACCAAATTGTATGATGGGATGTGCGTTCCATCGTAATCTGTTAACGCTATTATTAGCAATAACAGAATGACCCCATTTTGTATTTACAGATGGTAATTGTCATTGTGGAGCAAGCCATTGGAGACAAAGCAGGTTGTGGTCACTCGTTTTTTGTTTTTTCAATTTTAAATTTAGATGAGTACTGAAAAAGCGAGCTACTTACATATACATAATCAATGATTCCACTGGATCCTCTTTGAGACCAAGTATTATGAGGTGGGGAATCCTCGAGGCCTGACCCATCCATCATGATACAGCCTCTAGATTTGATTAAGTGGATCCATAGGGTTCTCCTTTTGTGTTCTGTGGTCATTATCTTAGTTAAACAATGGAGGTTTAAATCACCAGCTATGATAGTATGGGACATTTTGGAAACAGATGTAATATAATCCAACAACGTGGAAACATTGGTAACAAACTCAATTTCATCAGTGCTTGAAGGATTCCAGTAAAGATTAACCAGAGCATAGAGGATGGAGTTAACAGAAATAATAGTCAGTTGGGAGTAATGATTTTGAGAGTATTTATGGATAATGGTAATATTAGCACTAATTTTCGTGGCGGTGAGAAGGCCACTCATCGGCCGGACTCTAGGGCCTTTTAAGGCCAGAGTTGCATGTGTGTCATGATTATCCCATAAAATTAAGTTAGTAATCCACGTCTCCTGTAATATTACAATACCAAATTCTGATAATCCATTGTGCTTATTGCCAAGTAAGTGACTGAAACCACATGTGTTCCAGGAGACAAAGGATATTGCAACTTTGTCATCTCTGTGCTCTAGTTAACTTTTGGTTGCATTACACTGGCATTGGCATTGTTGATTTATATCCATTGCAGATTCTTGGTTACCGTCACTAAGGCACCAGGTAACATTTTTTTTTGGGGCCTTCTTTCATGAGTGAGTTTGACTCAACTTCGTTTTGTGATTCACACATGACAAGAAAACCCATTGAGAATAACACCTCCTTTGCTTGCCTGAAAAGATTCTTGATCACTCTTGACTGGATCCATAGTCTCCCTGTGCTTCGTTGATGCATAGCAATGAATTCAACTTGTTCTATGTCTGAGCTAGTGATGTCATTCAAAGAGTCAATGTCAGAGAATATTTCCAAAATTCTCTGACGGTTATGTGGCTTGGGGCTCCAGCTCAAGAGTAATGATCCCAAATTATGATGATTGGGCTTATTTTGTGTTTTCTCTTGGGATACTGAGACATTTGTCTTTAATAGTATCGAAGATGGTTTACATGTTTCAGTTCTGGTTTGTTGAGTAACAGAGATTTTAGCATATGAGCGATTTCAGCCCCGTGATTATCATTTTGAATAGCCAAGATTGTATGTTTGTTTGTGTTATTAGAAAACGCTTGTTGATGCCTAGAATCACACCTGTTTACTTCTCCAGCATTATCAAGACACATACACGATGTTGGATGCAGAACGGGCTTGCTAATGGATTCAGGAACCTTGAGGTCTTTCTCAGCTGAACATTGAGTCATATAGGCATCAACTACTTTTCTAATTTCCTCGCGCCATAAAGTTAAGTATTCTTTTTCATCGCGAGATAGATTTGTGTTCAATTCTGAGCTGAGCAATTTGGTGGTTGTTTTGGAAGGTAGTTGTTTATGCGTATCTGCACGAGAATTCACTACATTTATTAGATCATCCAGAGGTTCATGAAAAGTCACTTTTTTGTTGGAGAGAGAATTAGCATTCACAAGTTGCTTGCGGGCTTGCGCAAGTAATAGGTATTTTTTTTGCAATGGCTGAAGATGCTAATTATGAATTTGAGTTTGGTACTTTGAGTTGATTTATGAACTGCTTAGAAGCAGCAGACATCGATTGTTTGGTACCTTTGATGTTCTTTGTTTTCTTTGCCACAATATTTGGCAATTTTTTAGAACCTTTTTACGTTGTTACATGATCTTTTTTCGAAAAGATTGTGTAAACCTCATTATCGGTCGTGTTTACAGGAGTGGCTTTTTCCTGTTTTTCCATCGTAGCAGAGTTGGATGGAATTTTGGAAGAGAAGTTAGCGAATTGTCCAACAATGATGTCAGGAAAACATGGGAGCACTGGTGCACACAAATTAGACCCAGAACATAGTTGACCACCCACAGCAATTCCAGGTGACATGGCACAATCAACCACCGTTATGAGTTTTGTTTTTTTAGACTGGGAGGTAGTTGCAGTATCATGAAGCAAAGGAGTAGCATTATAATTCGATTGCCATTTTATAACCGAGTTTAGTAAATCGGTTTGCACATTTATTTTATCATTTAGTGTGTCAAATAGTTTGATCAGAGTGTTCATAGTAGTGTGCATGGCCTCGAAGGACATGACTACCACTTTCGACAAGCCATCCTGCGCTAGCTGGGGATGAGATTCTGATTGCCTACGTGGTGTTGGATTTAAAAAAGAGGATGATGACACCCCTTGATTCCTGTGTGTAATTTCAGAAATGTTGGGTGAGAATGATAATTTCTCTGCCAAAACATGGTTTGAAGTTTCACTCTGAGAGTCAACTAGGTCAATGGTTATTGGAGCAGCATTTTGTTATACAGATGGGGAAGAGGAATAGTTTCCCATCGCAACACTAGTATGTGGCCTGGATTCACCTCGAAGTACTGTACTATCTGATAGTGATCTATCACAAGCTGTAATTTCTATTACGTCTTCTGCATCTTGCAGTGGGGTTGAAACTACTGCGCTTGTTGCACCTGCTGTGCTGTTTTTGACTGGCATGTTGCCCATGGTATCAACGAGAAGTACAGGCAGCCGATTTTCATTGCCAGTAGTGGTAGAAGCTGCAGGAGAGCAAAAGGTGCGAAAATCAGTCGAATTAACGGCAGAGTCTTTATTTCTGCCCCGCTTTCGTCGAGCAGGTGTCATTTTAGGCTTTGAACATGTTAACACAGCATTTTCATCTGTTATGAGACCTGAATTTATTTCAGATTTCTCAGCGTCATCTCTCGTACGTGCAGTCCGCCAGAGATTTGGGAGCAAAGGCATTCCAGTTCTTAAGGCGTATATGTGCCGCATTGTTTATCAGTAAGAGTCAAATACACTAACAAGAGATTTACCACCGTGTAAAAATAAAGTTCCTGAACAGATAAGACCCAGTTGGAAATTCAGTTATCAGAATGGAAAAGAGGCTTACTTTGGAAAAAGAAGAGCCCCTTTTAAATTTAAACACAAATGTTCATAAATACCGCTCGAACGCTGCGCCGCGCACCACGAACAGCATACAGTACTTTCGTGGTACTTCCGCAGTGCGCGCACGAATGCGCAGGAGTGGGTCTATTTGTACCGCTCGGCCTCGGAAATGAGGGGGCGGGATTTACTAAGCCAAGAGCCTAGAAACAAAGAGAGGACAACAATAAATGGTAAGGCTATGACTGCAGAAGTGACTTACAGTCTATAAGAGTCTTTAAGAGTCTTTCAGCGTCTTTATGGGTATGATTGGGCAAACAGTCTTAGCTTACTTTTCTTAAAGCTGTTGCTCCAAATCAGTGTCGCAGTGAATACAGTCCTCCCGTGAGCGAAACGACTCCTGCTCAAGCACGGCAGCAGCCAAATCAACAAAGGTTAATAGAGTCCGCGGACAGGAAGAAGAACAGCAAACAGTACTTTCATGGTACTTCCGCAGTGCTTATTTTACTCTAAATGCTTTTTGGATGTTTTTGTCTACATTGTAAATTTGAGGTGTTTAAGAACAGATGAGCCAGCCCAGCCAGTGACTCACCCCCTGAAGTGTGTCTGAAATAAACCTTTAATGAGTCTATTGTATAGCATTCCAGAATGGCAAACTGTTTGTTATTCCTATTCTTTCTTATTTAGGGTCACTGCTCAAAGTATTACACTTGTGGAACCCCCTGTTTTTTTTTATTTTTCATAGAGGCCTGAACAAGAATGTCAGCCACTCCAGAAACAGATATCCACCTGGCGCTATCCACAGCCCATTAACTTCCATTTAAAAAAATAAATATATATATATTTTATTGCGGTAGCAAGGGAGAACACAAGGGTAGCAAGGGACACCTTCGACCCCAAAATGTCGTCCCTGCAATTTCCCTCGCCGCTTCGGGGAGACCAAGGATGTGTCCTGGCTTTTCTTCTCTTAAACATGTACAAATGATTCTCTAGCAACATTATCGTTAGGGGTTAGCCCCCGATAGGCCTAGCCTGGCTCATCTGCATTTTCCAAGATGTATGCATGTGGACATTGCAGTTAAGGCTGCTAGGAAACCATTATCGAGGTTTACATGCGTTATATGTTGTATGTTGTAACAGGGTACACGGAAAAATCCAATGTGATGCACCTGGACCGTAGGGCAAACATAATTTAAAGGATATTGGCACTGGGGAGATCACTGAGCCAAGAAGAACTCTAGGACCATTTTAGAATCTGGAGGCTCCTTCAGCCAGGCCGGCTAATAGGAGGCTCCGCGATATGTGCCCATTTCCTGACGAGCAGCTAATGTGGGGGTACAATAATCCATATCTACTTGGAAGATGGTGGAAGCTAAGTCTGTCTTGCGCTACTCTAAGACGCTGGCACAGGATGGCGGGAGTGTATTCTGGCCTTTCCGAGGATATAAAACGCATTTCCCCATTTACAGAACCTACACCCTTGCTCCCAGGGAACAGCTTCACATGTAGCAAAAAGGCTCTGATCCTACCTGACCCGGAAGGAGGAAGCTGCCTCTTAGCTGGTCCTCATTCCACTTCCTGGGACCTCCTCCATCTCTGACACCCGTTAGCAGAGGCCTATTCACTGACACAGCCAGACAAGATCTCGCAGAGGCAACTGCACGAGGCCTTTGCTGTGCAAATGTTGGCCACCCGAACAGAACTCCTGTGCACCTCACCCTTTCTGCTGCCAGCATCGCTGCGGCTCGGAGGCGTCTCGGGTCAACAGAGGCTCACGCAGCGGTGTCATTAGGATTAGAGATCTGCGTGTCTACAGTAGCCCCCTAATGCCGACCAAGGCTGACCCTGCTGCCAGAACAGTCTCGAGGACCTGGTTCCAAATGACATAGGAACAGTGGCGGAGCCAGCCTCAACATTTTGGGGGAGCTGGATGGCCATTTTGAAAGCTGGCAGTGAGAGGGGCCATTAAACCTATTGTGCCATTGACCACCCGTCCCCATACCCCCTGACCCAGAAGGCTGAGTAGATATTACGCCTTTCTTTGCCCTAACAGATGCACCTTTCATCCCAAATCACCAGAGGCGTAGCCAGGAGTGTGTAACAAGTGGGGCGTGCAACTAATGTGGTAGGGGTTGTCCTCTGCACTAGGCCGAATGTGCAGGAGTGACCGAGCATAGAGAGGGAGCACAAACCTAGCAAAGGAGTTCAGGCGGATCTCCCCCTGAGAATTCATTAGATATAATGGGTTAGCAAGGTGCATTTTACAGTGCATTTTCTATAATAAATAGGTAATAACCCACACAGTTTTCATTCACTTTTGTAGGGTAATGCATGAAAAAAGTCCATTGGATGCCAAGTCACGAACAATGGACAGGATAATTTTCCAAGGTATGTTTACAATGGCTTTGCCTGATATATTCCAGTACTCTGCCAGTGTAAAAACATTTCATATTGATTGTGCCCACACATGTCCATTCTGCTGCACCTATGTATGCCAGAATTCCCACAGAAGAACATACTCCTGCTGGCTCTGCCCATATATGACAGTATTCCCACAGAAGAACATACTCATGTTTGTTTTCCCCTTAATGGCAATAATGATTCTATAACAAAACCTGTTCATGCCTGCTCTGCCCATATATGCCAGTATCCACACGTAAGAACATACTCCTGCTGACTCTGCCCATATATGCCAGTATCCCCACGTAAGAACATACTCCTGCTGTCTCTGCCCATATATGCCAGTATCCCCACATAAGAACATGCTCCTGCTGGCTCTGCCCATATATGCCAGTAACCCCCGTGAGAACATACTCCTGCTGGCTCTGCCCATATATGCCAGTATGCCCCCATGAGAACATGCTCCTGCTGGCTCTGCCCATATATGCCAGTATGCCCCGTGAGAACATGCTCCTGCTGGCTCTGCCCATATATGCCAGTATACCGCATGAGAACATGCTCCTGCTGGCTCTGCCCATATATGCCAGTATGCCCCGTGCGAACATGCTCCTGCTGGCTCTGCCCATATATGCCAGTATCCCCACGTAAGAACCTGCTCCTGCTGGCTCTGCCCATATATGCCAGTATCCCCGTGTAAGAATATGCTCCTGCTGGCCCTGCCCATATATGCCAGTATCCCCACGTAAGAACATGCTCCTGCTGGCTATGCCCATATATGCCAGTATCCCCACGTAACAACATGCTCCTGCTGGCTCTGCTCATATATGCCAGTATCCCCACTTAAGAACATGCTCCTGCTGGCTCTGCCCATATCTGCCAGTATGCCCCGTGAGAACATACACCTGCTGGCTCTGCCCATATATGCCAGTATGCCCCGTGAGAACATGCTCCTGCTGGCTCTGCCCATATATGCCAGTATCCCCACGTAAGAACCTGCTCCTGCTGGCTCTGCCCATATATGCCAGTATCCCCATGTAAGAATATGCTCCTGCTGGCCCTGCCCATATATGCCAGTATCCCCACGTAAGAACATGCTCCTGCTGGCTATGCCCATATATGCCAGTATCCCCACGTAACAACATGCTCCTGCTGGCTCTGCTCATATATGCCAGTATCCCCACTTAAGAACATGCTCCTGCTGGCTCTGCCCATATCTGCCAGTATGCCCCGTGAGAACATACACCTGCTGGCTCTGCCCATATATGCCAGTATGCCCCTGTGAGAACATGCTCCTGCTGGCTCTGCCCATATATGCCAGTATCCCCATGTAAGAACATGCTCCCGCTGGCTCTGCCCATATATGCCAGTATCCCCACGTAAGAACATGCTCCTGCTGGCTCTGCCCATATATGCCAGTATCCCCACGTAAGAACATGCTCCTGCTGGCTCTGCTCATATATGCCAGTATCCCCACGTAAGAACATGCTCCTGCTGGCTCTGCCCATATATGCCAGTATGCCCCGTGAGAACATACTCCTGCTGGCTCTGCCCATATATGCCAGTATGCCCCGTGAGAACATACACCTGCTGGCTCTGCCCATATATGCCAGTATGCCCCGTGAGAACATATGCCTGCTGGCTATGCCCATATATGTCAGTATGCTCCTGTAAGAACATACTCTTGCTGGCTCTGCCCATATATGCCAGTATGCCCCTGTGAGAACATATTCCTGCTGGCTCTGCACATATATGCCAGTATGCCCCTGTGAGAACATAGACCTGCTGGCTCTGCCCATATATGCCAGTCAGCCCTGTGAGAACATACACCTGCTGGCTCTGCCCATATATGCCAGTATGCCCCTGTGAGAATATACTCCTGCTGGCTCTGCCCATATATGCCAGTATGCCCCTGTGAGAACATACTCCTGCTGGCTCTGCCCATATATGCCAGTATGCCCCCCCTGAGAACATACTCCTGCTGGCTCTGCCCATATATGCCAGTAACCCCCGTGAGAACATACTCCTGTTGGCTCTGCCCATATATGCCATTAACCCCCATGAGAACATACTCCTGCTGGCTCTGCCCATATATGCCATTATGCCCCTGTGAGAACATACTCCTGCTGGCTCTGCCCATTGTATGCCAGTAACCCCCGTGAGAACATACTCCTGTTGGCTTTGCCTTAATGCCTGTAAAACAATAATAATGCATGCCACTGTAAGAAAACATGCCCTGGCTGGCGGGCCACCGGGTGAAATAGCTCAGAAGGTTGAGAGCTCGCTGTTGCAACCTGAGTGTGTTCTGTAGGTCACAGGTTCAAATCCTGGCAAGGTCAACTCAGCCTTTCATCCTGGCGAGGTTGATAAATGAGTACCAACTTCGGTTCAGTGATAATTGCATGTGCGTATGTTCTCTGCTTTCACGAAAGCGCTGTATAAATATCATATCATTATACAAATTCCTCCCCATATAAGAACACTCATCATGTTGTATTTCCCCCTAATCCCAGTAGAAATGTCATGCTCCCCCAGTTATGTTGTCATTTGTCTTTAACATTAACACCAGCAAATAAAATACCATGCCACAGTTCGGAAAAATGCCATGCCCCTTGTAAATACACTTAACATGTTCTTTTGCTCTTAATATGAGTACATTTCCAGCCAGCCCCATTGTTATACTCTCCACCCACTCCAGTCCCTCCTTCACATAATAACACTCAAGTTGCCTTTGCTTTGCCTAAAGAACCGTAGTAAAATATGTCATTGTCCGGTCAAAAAATGTTCCTGCTCCAGTGCCTCTCCACACACACACACACACACACACACGCACACACACACATGCACGCACGCACGCACGCACGCACACACACACACGTATTTACACATTCATACACATTCACCCACCAGTCCTGCACCCACACAGTTTATCTGCCATTAGCACGAACACCCAAAACCTTTACACTGCACTGTCGTTTACACCACACTAGAACCTATGTACACCATTCCCACTTCATTCATTCATATGCGTGCACTTCCAGACATACCCTCCATATAAACATATACAACCTTACACACTCCTTCGCATGAATGCACACATATATGCATACAAAACTTGCATACACACAAACAAAACATGTTTTAGTTCTGGCTATTAGGTGGCAGAAGCATCTATAAGCCAAAACTATTGCATTAGAGTACAGATAGGGTGTAGTGGCATAGGAGATTGGGCACAAAGGTTGAAGGTGTTCGGTTCTTTGCCCACCCATTGACTTGCCATGGCCATGCTAATCCCTATTGCCATTCCCACCCAGTTCCTGCCCTTCCCTCCCAAAAGCAGCTAATCATGGGCACTCTTTGAGCTGGCTTTAATCAAGGCTTATCATCAAAATGTGCACCCAAAGTGCCTGCCAGTGTTTTTTCAAAGCAGCCTTCTGAGAGTTAATGACTTAATTGGAGCTGTAAACACAATTCTGGAGTAATGTAAATGTCTTATCTGGGTCTGCCTTCAGCCACTCGATTTATTAGCACTGACCTGTTAAAAAAAACATTGGTAAATCCAAGTTTTGGCTTGTGTACAAATATTAGGCATTTGCCAGGCACTCTTATTAGATGGCCAGGCACTCACACTATTTTGCACTGGCTACCAGTTAATACCACTACAGCAGTACCTGCCAAGTGCCTTCCCCATGCAAACACAAATGCCAAAACTCTTGGCATTGCCAATGCTTGTTTTCTTACCCGTTTCCCTCCGGACCACTCAGACCCTACTCTATCTATGCCTCTCCATCTCACAGGCTATTTAGTTAATGCTAATTATAAACAGTGCTGCGGAGGGGGTACCCTGCAGCTAAGAAAGTGGGGGCCAGTAATCTGGGGGGCAAAATAGGACAAAAGGCGAGAGGGGTAGATCACAGGCTGTCAGGCGGCAACCTGTGACTCGGGAAGTGCAACACCTCTCCCCAGCCCTTCCCACAGACACACAGTACCAGGGAGGATGAGTGAAACAATTGGCCAATACAGAACAGGAGAAGGTGACAAGCACCACAAGCAGGAGGCAGGAAACCCCCAGGTAAAAAACAAAAGAGCACCCCAAGGTGGGAAGTGCTGGCGCTGCCAGCTGGCCGGGGGCTGGCAGAGACCCCACACAAGCAGACTTAGCCTAGGGCTAGTCATACACAATATAAGGAGCTGCACAAGCAGCAGAAAAGTACATTCCTGTTTGGGACTCCGCGCGTATGCAGAATACTTTAATCTTTGAGACATTGACCTGTTTCACCACCATGAGCTTGTGCTTTGGTGCACCTCCAATTGCTGGAAAAATATTTTTTTTTGCGAAGCATTGTGCCCAGCTAAAACACTGTGAGCTTCACCTTGCTCCGGTGCAACGTGCGGGCAATTTGAAAGAAGCAAAAAAGCCGCTGGAGGAAGATGAGCAGAAAAGCTACAAGATCGAAAGCGGCTCACAAGAGAATTGCAGTGAAGCAAAGTCAAGAGCCAGGATTCAGCATCCTTCAAGATGAGGCTCACTGAACGGTCCAGCGAATCAGGAGACAAGCGGGATCTTCCTACAGCAACAGGAGGGCGCAGGACGAACAAGCAACAGACGCCGGCTAGCAAGAAAGACCCGGCCAGAGTTGCTGGCCAACAGCAAGGTGACTCCGACAGGCTTTCGGAACTAAGGGTTTCATTTATAAACAGAGAGCAGATGCTGACACATTTGGACACAGCGCATACAAGGCGCAGAGGGGCAGGGGAGTTGCTAGGTCTGGAAAAGACCCGGGGCTAAGCTGATGTCAGAACTGTCGGGACTGGGGGTTAGCTAGTCTTTTGGGTGTAGCTCCTGAGATTCATTCCGGGGCTACAACCAAAAGATCAGGGGCTATAGCCCCCTTAGCCCCCCCCTAGCAACGCCCCTGCAGAGGGGCATTGTTGTAACTTAAAGAAACAAGCAAATACAAACAATCTGAAGCCCAATTTTCTAGGAGATTGAAGTCAACTTTTTTACTATCAAATAAACAAAGTGCAACACGCCGGTCTTGGAAACAAGACCATGCAGAACAACAGAGTTCAAATCAATACAAACGAGCCTAGTGCAAAAAGTATTTGGAAATGGCAGCCCAAAAGAGGTAACAACCTCATGCAATGGGCGGATGAAGCGGAGCGCATACATGGTGTGGCATGGGTGAGGAAGCGCCTGGACAGCAGTATAAATGAAGAAGAGGATGATGCCATCATTGTACACGAGGAAGCAGAGGCACCACAGAAGAAAAAAGCCAAAGGGAACAAAACCCAGGACACAGCAAAAAAGCAGATAGCACCAGTAACTGGAGAGAAGAACAACAAGCCAGGGAAAAATACATCTTTTATGACTGAAATGTTGGAGGACTTTGCTGAAACATTTTTGGTGCAACAAGAATCAGTAGTAAATACCAAATGGGAGAAAACGATGACAGATTTGAGGGAGAAACAGCTACAAAACAGAGCGGAGCAAAGGACCAGTGGGGAGTGCCCAAAAAGGGCATGGGTAGGCCCCAATCCCACGCAGATCCAGAATGAGATAACAAGGCCTAGCTCAGCAGGTTCTGGAACTGTGCCTCCAGGGATAGAAGGAGGTGTGCCTGCACCTGTTAACAATAGCACAGGCTGCCCAGCAGCAAGCCCACAAGACAAGAGTGAAATGGTCACACACACACACACACCTAGTGGAGAAAATAAACACACTGCAGAGCGATATTTTGAATCGGTTCAAGAGGTCCTTGCCATGGAACATTGAACAAGTGGTCAAAGGAACTATTTAGAAAAAGTAATATATGGACATATTTTCATTGCTTGAAGCACAGCGGAAAGGATTTGATGCCTTCGGGATACCAACAAAATTGAAGAGAGAATTCTAGAAAGAAAAGCATAGGTGGAGCACAACTGGGATAACTGATTGAAAGCATTTGCCATAATGGCCACAGCAATCATGGAGAAAAAAAAACAAATGAAGAGGGGAAATTAATTGCATATATAGATAAAATCTGAGAAGTCAATGAGGCCTTCGGGGCCGGTGCATGGCTTCCATATGAGAGATTTAGGAGAGCCATATCTGAACGTTCAGAGATAGATGTCACGAGATGACACCCTGAAAAGAGAGGCACAGGACACCCAGGAAGGGTTTTGGGTGGTTGTGCCGAAGTAAGGTGGACAGAATAGTACACACACAGCTGAAAGTAATGAGAACGAAGAGTAGTCAAGTGTAGCAAGGAATAAGGTACAACAGAATGGATTCCCTCTCGGGGTATATGCAGATATAGGAAAAGAGTATTCCACAAACCTTAGGAAAACTCTAGCCTTCTGCACAGTTTGCTACAACAGAGGCCCACGCTGTTTGCTCATGGCTTGGAACAACAGCTATGGGTGTCTGTAACGTAGAAACGAGACAAGGGAAGGGGCAGAGGTTGCCTGAAGGAAACCAACAGACAAGCTCTGTACAAAAGGGTCTACGAACAGTACAAGAGAAGATACTTACAGACAAATCCAGGAAAAGGATGTTGATAGCAAACTAGCAGAAGGAAATTAAGGGAAATTTGTGTAACAGGATTGGATAGCAGAGAACAATAAGGAACAAAGTTGAGCGCTCAGAGGAGCAGGAAAGCAATGAGCAAGCCCACAGGAGCAGGGCTGTAAGGTAGAGAGCCCAGAGGGAAAGGGCTTAGGGCAGCGGAGTAAAGCAGGATGAGCAAGCCCACAGGAGCAGGGCTGTAAGGTAGAGAGCCTATAGGGAAAGGGCTTAGGGCAGTGGAGTAAAGCAGGATGAGCAAGCCCACAGGAGCAGGGCTGTAAGATAGAGAGCCTAGAGGGAAAGGGCTTAGGGCAGTGGAGTAAAGCAGGCTGCACGGCAAGGAACCCAGAAGGGCCGAGCAGCAAGGTGTGAGCCCTGAGGGGCAGGGCCGCTGACCGTAGAAGGTTGCAGAGGACTGTAGAGGACTGCTAGGCCGAGAACCCAGTGGAAAAAGGTAGGTAATAAGCAGCGGAGCGTGATCAGCTGCCAAGTAGGAAGCCCAGAGGACAAGGGCTGTAGGCAGCCGGAGTGAGGCAGGCTGCAGAGCAGGGAGCCCAGAGGACTTGGGCTGAGGCTGGAAAGCAGCAGAGCATGATCAGCTGCAATGTAGGGAACCCGGCAAGGCAAGGGCGGAGGCTGGAAAGCAGCAGAGCGTGATCGGCTGCAAAGTAGAGAGCCCGGCAGGGCAAGGGCGGAGGCTGGAAGACAGCAGAGCGTGATCGGCTGCAATGTAGAGAGCCCGGCAGGGCAAGGGCGGAGGCTGGAAGGCAGCAGAGCGTGATCGGCTGCAATGTAGAGAGCCCGGCAGGGCAAGTGCGGAGGCTGGAAGGCAGCAGAGCGTGATCGGCTGCAATGTAGAGAGCCCGGCAGGGCAAGGGCGGAGGCTGGAAGACAGCAGAGCGTGATCGGCTGCAAAGTAGAGAGCCCGACAGGGCACTGGATCCAAAGCCGGAGTAAGGAGGAACCGCATACAAGATCCGTAGCTCAAAGCAACAAGGTGCCGGAAGGACTCCTAATGCAAGAGACTGAGCTCTTGCAAGCAGCAGCTTTTATACCGCCCAGCCCAGCACAGAGGCAGGCTAATTGGTCGCACCTGGCTAAGCACACCTGTAGACAATCGGCCACCTCCCTCTCTGTTCCTGAGCTGGTGGAAGCAGAGGAGATCCCTAGGGCTTCTGGGGATTGTAGTTCCGAAGATGGCGAATAGGAATGGCCAGGAAAAGATGGTTATAGCCAAGTGCATTGTGGTAAGTGTAGTTTGTTGGAGAAAATAGAAAAGCACCAAAGTCTTTCAAATGTGAAATAAGGTCCATATTGATCGTAAATGTATGCACCCATGGCGCAGGCATGACAATAGAATCGGATGAGGTCCAAAATGATTTGTATGTTCTAAACAGGGAAACACCAGGGTGCGGAAAGAAGAGCCCAGCGGTGTCCGGACATTTCATTGACAACAATTGGTCGACAGGACATTTGGTCGACGTAATTTCGTCGAAAACCAAATGGTCGATTTTTTTTTTAAATTTATATATTTATTTTTAAGGTTATAGTTTAGGGAAAAAAAGGGTTTTTTAGAAAAAAAGGGGGGTTGGGGGGACCCCCCAAAAAAATAAATAAAAAGGGTAAAAATAAAAAAAATAAAAAATTCGACCATTTGGTTTTTGACGAAATTGGTTCGACCATTTGTCCAGTCGACCAATTTTTTTCTATGAAATGTCTGGTAACCGAGCCCAGCACAGGCTAAAACAGTACAAATAAGCAGCAAAACAAGCAGCAAGCAGGAGCAACTTACCCAGACCTGCGGATCGGGCAGAGCATAGAGAAAGGCTTCCAAGAAGGGTTCAGCATCCCATTTGAAGGGAAGGGCTCCCAAAAGATACCAGAAAACCTGAAATCAGTAAGGGAAAACCCAGAGATAATTAGGAAGAACATTTCTAAAGAACTAAAACTAGGCAGAATTGGGGGACCCTGGGATAAAATGCCTTTCAAAGAATACATATGTCCCCCGCTAGGCCTGGTACCTAAGAAAGAACCAGGGCAAATGAGGATGATACGTCATCTATCCTACCCCCAGGGGCAGTCATTACAGGATCCCAGAGACTGACACCGCAGTGACCTACACCCATTTTCAAGAGGCACTCAGAATTATCCAGAAATGTGGGGAGGGGGCTCTAATGGCAAATCTGGACATTGGGTCAGCTTTAAGACTCCGACCAGTGAACCCTAAATCCCAACCCTGGCTGGGTTTCACATTTGAGGGAAAGTTGTATGTGGACAGATGCCTGCCAATGGGGACCTCAATATCTTGCGCCCTCTTCGAGCAATTCAGCTCTTTCTTTCAGTGGGCATTCTTCAAACAAGTACCAGAGGCACAGGTTCTACCTGGCGCGACGATTTCATGATAGCAGGTCACCCAGGAACAGAGGAATGTGAAAAGGCATTGAAAAAAATGGGAGAGATCGCAGCACTGTAGGCCATACCACTGGCAAAGAAAAAAACAACCAACCCAGCAACTAACATAACTTTCCTGGGCATAGAGATAGATTCTAGCACAGGGGAATGCTGGATTCCAAACAAAAAAGTCGAGGAATTACTTGACCAAATCAGACACTTGAGGGTAAAGAACAAAGGCACAGTCAAGGAAATACAGTCTCTAGCAGGGATCCTACATTTTGCAGCCAGTATGATACCGCAGAGCAAAACGTTTGTAAGAAGTTTGGAATTGAGGACACAAGGGTTTCAAAAACCACATTTGCATTTAAGACTGGGTGAAGAGATTAAAAATGACTTACTGGTATGGGAAGAATTCCTTACAAAGTTCAACGGAAAAACAATATGGCGCACAAAATTGAACACTGATGCTGCAGGGAGCAAAGGTTTTGGGGCAATTATGGGCATGGCATGGTTCGCTGGTGAATGGCCAGACACTTGGCATACAGCGGGCTGGACCAAGAATATTACACTACTTGAGATCATACCAATCTGGCTGGCACTGCACATCTGGGGTGACCATCTAGCAAACGCAGATTTAATCGCCTGGTCAGATAACATGGCAGTAGTAGGAATTATTAACAGAAGGACAACAAATTGGCAACTAGTGTTGAAAATTTTAAGAGCAATGACCAAGATCACTCTGAACAGAAACATGGTGATAAGGGCGAAACACATTGCCAGGAAGATGCATTATCTCGTTTTCAGTGGAGTGAATTTTGTCAAATGGCCCCAAATACCCAAAGAAATATGACGGAAGTACCAAAGACGTCTGGGATATCCTGGCAGACAGATAAATGATGCATCAACGGATGCACAAGTGACTCTGGCCCGGGCCGGGATGCACAGCCAACAGCAGCACACACCTCAGACACAGGTGTCAGCAGGACTTCTCTGCCAATGAAAATCACAGACCCTTCAATGGGGTGGCTTCTAGACCTGGCCAAGAAGACTTTGGCAACCAACCCCACCACCCAATATAGGAAGTAGGGTATGGTTGTGTTGAGCTATGATCTAATAATGCGCCGAGGAGTAATAGGATGGACAAGTAATTGTGGTCGAAGTTATAAATTCCTTTTACTTTTGTGTTTGAGAGCCTCAGGCTGTATAACTTCGACCACAATTACTTGTCCATTCTATTACTCCTCGACGCATTATTAGGTCATAGCTCAACACAACCATACCCATTGTCACAAACGGAGTGGAGGGTCTCAATGTCTCCGTAGTAGCTAAACCTAGTGCGACGCAAGTTCCTTAAAATCACTTCAATTCTCAAGGACAAATCCTTCTAACTTAAAAGGGCGTTCAGGTACCAACGACAGGTGTCATTCTAAAAAGTCCCTCACCAGTAATGCAATATAGGAAGTATCTTGAAATGGTACTACATTTTACAGGTATAACACATGTAGAGTTAGTAACAACAACAGATATCAACAAGTTCCTAGAGTGGGCCTACAGGAAGGGGTAAAAAAGGAATGGGCAAAAAGACACCTAACAGCAGTAGCATATTTTGCAAAGATCCAGGGGGGATCAGACCCAACCCGCAGTGCATTAATATCATATGCGTTAAAGGGCTGGGGGAAAGTGAAGGGCCACAGAAAGATTAGAGGCTCCCTTTGGATTTCCAAAAACTAACAACCAGAACACGGCTAATAGATACAATATGCTCCCACCCATATGAGGCACTATTGTTTAAAACTGCTTTTTGTTTAGTACACTTCGGGGCTTTTAGGGTGAGCGAGATCATATCATCAAGCACAAAAGCCAGCAATGGTTTAGGAATATTGGCTCTAAGGGTAAGGGCGGACAGCATCACAATAGAGAGTTAGGCATCCAAGACAGGGTGCAGAAGGGATATACATATTTACTGCATAGAACACGTTACCACTGCCCTGTGTGCATCACCAACCAATACAACAAACAATGTCCACTAGTTAGGGGCCGTTTCCTGATTCATAGGGAAGCATCCACTCTTAGCCAGTGACAATTTAAAGCAGTGCTCATGAAGGCCATAGGTAAGGCCGGGTGGGACACTAAGGAATATGGCACCCACTCATTCAGAATATGTGCAGCAACCTCAGCCTGTCAAGGGAGACTGGGGGCGTGGCAAGTAAAAGCAACAGGGGGATGGAAATCAGAATGTTACAAACGGTACAAAAGACCAGAGCTAATTACATTTTTTTCCACACACAGATCGCAATGCCCCCCTCAAATTGGCATGGATAATAGGATACTCCTTCATGTTCAGAATGGGGAGATGGTCAGAGGAAACGAAAGACAGGACAGCTTTTCAAAACACCATCACCTCATGGTGGGGGTACAGAGGTCTAAAATGGCCAGACATTCATGAAAGGCTAGCTGACCTGGTGGCTTTCAGGGACCCACTGGAATATCTAATTGTACATCTGGGGGGCAATGATTTAGTGTCCTTGGGGAGAAACAAACTATTGGCTGATGTATGTACTTCGCTAGCAGGCATAGCCCACAACTGGAAAGAGAAAGACATTTTTTATTCTGCGATATTGCCCAGGAAAACATGGTTGTGGGCAAACTCGTTTAAAGCTATTGATATAGCGAGAGAGAAGTTAAACAGAGGGATAGATAAATTATGTGCAACCAGAGGGATACTTGTTTATGAAGCACAGTTCAATATCTTTAGCAAACCAGGATCTTTTCCACAAAGATGGGACCCATCTGTCCGAAAAAGGGATGGAACATTTTTACAGGGAAATAATAGACAACCTGGCGGAAAAAGGATGTAGGTGGCAACTTTTGGGGGGAACCTGATAGCCCAAAAACCTTCGCAGGTGTGGCGGCACAGGACAGGGGGCACAACCCTGGACCTTGTGCCCAAAAGTGTACATTGTGCATTATTGTTAAGTAATGTGTAATAAAAACCATAGCCTTTTATTGCCAACACTTACGCAATGTTGTTTAGTGGTTTCTGAGGAAAGCATGGGGGACCGTCACTTACCTTTTGGCTACACAGGTTATAGACAGCGCTGCGGATAGTGTTGTTGGACCACATCAGTATGCAAACAGCAATATCCAAATGAACATGTTTAGTTTTAGGTCATAGTATTAGGTCATAAAGCCCAACCCGAAAAAGGCTTCCCTTTCTGTAAATGCACATTTTCCAGGCACGTTTTTAGCCTTTTGCTTTTTGAATTCAAAATTACAATTTTTCGAGGCAGACAAGTAACCTAACAGGCACTTCTTATTTAACATGCAGTGAAGTTTCATAGCGTAATAACAAAGACCTTTGACCTCAGTTCTCCTTTGACCTTGCATTAGTGCATTTTCGGAACGAACAAATTGGATGCTTTGACAACCTTGAAAACATTGCATAAAGGTAACTTCAAATGAACGTAAACTTTAACTTGCAGGCTTTTAAGAGTCCCTTGTTTTTGAGTTTAGATTTTATGTTCCAGTGTTAAATGCGTCAATACTTTCCCTTCTAGTATTTTCCGTTGTGGTCCTAATTAGAGGAGGCTACTTTGGGATATTTATATATTGGAATAAGGCAGCTGTACCCTACGGTGGGATGCTAAATGATGCACACAAATAATTACAATACAAAAGCTTAGCAAATATTGGTTAAGGGACAGAGTGTCCGTGATAGATGTTTTTCCCAAATTAAATGAAATTGGAGATAACACAACATTCTAAACAACTTTATTTTCGCCTTCCTCTCTCCTCATAGCTTTTTGGTTATAACACACAACTGTATGTCAAATATTGTAATCCGTGGCAGGCGAAATACTTGCACGATTTGCCTAACTGTTGTAAAAAATGACACGGTACAAGTGCATGACGCTAAACAATACTGACAAAAATGTTCACTTGTTCTTATTTGTCAGGAATTATGATGAGTTAAGAGTATTCAATGCTAACGGAGTCTGGCACATGGCCAAAATTAGGCCGTTATTGTCATATGTGTGTGCATATGTTTTGAATTAGAGATATGTTCTACATAACAATTGTCACCAATAAATAGCACTGATCTCAGGCAACCCACAGTGCAACACTTCCTTATTGTATTCATTCTAAGAGGCAGAGTGTGGTGGCGTGGCAGAGGAGAAAAAACATGACTTTCCATTTGTAGAGGGTGGGTAGGGGTAGGCCCCCATTCTACCTCTGCCGCAGCACAACACACATGACAATTCACATGCAGTACTTATCTAATGAGTGATCCCTAGCACACTCTGGACTAGGTACCCCGCCTACAACCCCTTTGTATGGCATTTTACACAATTTTTCTCACAAATTGTGCTGTAACATGCATCACTTCAACCCATTATTCAAAACACTTCTGCGGGAGAACCCACTGAACCCCCCCCTGCATTATTGTGGGCTCCCTCACTGCACTGTCGCGGTTCATCACACAGTCACACCCAAGTCAGGAACTTCCTTCCCCCACAATGAATGTGGCGCCCAATAAAGCGCTTTTGATTTTTTTGAAGGGTTCAGTGTAGTATGGCCTCCAACCCATCTCGCACACAACCCCAAAAATGGGTAAATAATTAAAACAATGCTGAAAAGATACAGGGCCTAGACAATCTCTGGCTTTTGGATAGTTCTACTTACAGGAGTGGTCAGGACTGGGCATCACGGAGCAACAGAACACACCGCTAGGACAGCAAGGGGGTCAGTCAAGGGTCTCCTCTCTTTCCTCCAAGGGGGTCCTAATCAGCTTCTATGTCTCCTGGCTCCTGTCTCCAATGCAAGACTTAGGCCTCTCTGCTGGGATGTTTCTCACCAGATTTCAGCAGAAGGCTGGACCTCGGAATTAGTGGAAGAACCCCAGCTCTCATGTAAACTGGCTTATTTATAGGGCAAATAACATCACAATGTGTCATGGTTCTACCGAAAGGGATTGGTTAATGTTCACTACACCCCTCCCATTTGTGTGTTGATACGACAAGGGGATGGAGGCGTGCTTTGGAATGGCTGTGGAGGAGAGAGCTTCATCATCGGATTTTGACAGCTGGGCTCGGTCTGCTTTAAAGCACAAACATCTCACAACATGGAAAGTAAGTACCCTTAATTTCCAGCTCTTTACATGTATGAACATATTTATAAGAACTACATTTTATAGCAATCAGATGAGACTAATTTGGAGTCTGCACGTCCATTCTATGCAGAGATGCAGTTTTTCTTCATTTCCTCAGGAACCATATCAGTTAAAAATATGCCACTTTACGGGCGTCATATTAATTATTATTGGCATGCTTTATCAACGTTTGCATCTCTGGTAATCATGAGAAGGCCCAAATCACATGTTCATTGATAACTTTAGTTCTGTTTATCCCACCAAAATTGTTTTAGCATGGTTAGAAGGTGTTGGCTGTCACCTTTAATGAAAGGCTGGAATGACTGTTGTGCGATGTACGCTGTCCTTTTTATGCGATCACATGTGTTTCTTCCATTTTAAATCAAGGTGCAGTTTCACTCCTCATTTGCTGGGCCCTCCTTTTTTAAGTTGCACTCCTCTTTCCAGCATGTGACGCAAGCAGAGAGATCTGTGTTTATGTTAGCTTACCCCTTCAAGGCATGTGATGTCCTGATAATAACTCCTAATGGGCACTTTATGGGCTTTGTGACCTCAAGGTCAATCCTGCTGCAAGAACAACGATGGGCCTATCTGGTCTTCACTGCATTTCTGATCTAAGAACTAATTCTTTCTTGTATATTTAAGGAATGGGTCTGATGTATGATGACAACCAGGCCTGAATCTCGAGGGCCACAGAGGGAGGTTCTGGAGTTTATTTTCACATTTGGAAAAATGACCAGCAGAACATAGCCTTTTCACTCACACACAATTGTTTTTAAATGACATGTTATAAAGCACACACTTTAACAATATATGCATGTTGCTTTGAAATTGTCCATGTGGATGAGCTTGTGATAGGCAGAAACCATGTTCAAACTTAGAAAGTCTGGCGAGAATTTTGCTGAGCATAGTGTTAATCTAGATGCGGGAAAAACAAACATAACATTATTTTATTTTATTTACATGTAAAATGCTCCGTTTCACTGCAGCTGCTTGGCATCCCATTGAAGATACTGTGCACTGCTGTTTCATAGGTGTGGGTGAAGCTATCCATGGATTTGTCAAAACATCATTACCGTGTGTCTGTCTTTCCCTTCATGAAATGCATTGCACACATTTTAGCACCTTTGGATTTTTAGGCCCACTTTCTTTCCTTTTGATTTAAGTTCCATTGGCCTTATGTCGAACATCATTTCTGTGCTGGTCTCTGTATTTCCGTGGGCATGCACAAGTGGCTCTGGCCTCTTTATTTCTGGCCATCAAGGACTATATTTCACCCCACAGCACCCAACTACTCATGCTAATTTGTAGAGATATTTACCCTATGCATCAGCTGTGATTTACCTTGAATAGTTTACAAGGCTGTTCATTGTGCAGCAGTGAAAGGCACCAAACTCTGTTCCCATCACTGTGCCACGGACAAAGTATCAATGGAGGGTCTTAATACCTGATTGGCATGTATTATGTAAAAGATTAAACAGTCTTTATTCGGTATGACAGAGCCACAGCGGTGGTTCTCCCTTAGTTTAGGCCAGTCGACTAACCAGCACATCTTCTTCCAATGAACCAGCAGAAGTCGGGGGTCAGGAAGGGTCCACATTATTACGAGGGTTTCATGATGCACGCACCATATTGATGATGATGGGTGGTGGTGAACGTGGCGCAATGTTGCAAATCCATATGTATCGAGTATGTATCGAGTACAGTATTAAGACTGCAATTGCAACATGAACACAATCTAGACAATGGGGTGCTTTGTAAAAAACACATTGTAGTTGGGACTCTTGCAAAATGCCTGTTGGCTTTAAACTGTTTTTGATTTTTTAGATGGCAGAAAAATTAGTAAATCATTATTTTTAATCTCTGTGGTAAAATTGTATCAGAGTAAAAATACACTATTTCAGATTCTTGTAAAAACAAGTAACTGTGAACCAGCCTAGAGGAAGCCATTTGATTGGTGAAACGAAAAGGCATGGGCGCTGATTTGTTATTGTTGGCTGATAAAGGTTTTATTTGACTGCTAAAGGGTGTATTTAAAACTTAGGATTTGACTTAGGTACAGTCAAATCCATGATATGAATGTCACTTTTGAAAATGTATTAATATTCATATAAACAAATACACAAATGCAACAAGTTTTGAAAATGTATTAATATTCATATAAACAAATACACAAATGCAACAAGTTTGGTGAGACACCCAACATTTGATAAGTTTCTTTATGATAAAATAACAGGCATTGAGCACACAATTTTGGGGAGATACTTATGTTTTATAGGATTGCTCATTAGACCCTTCAGGTTTTAGGGCATCACCCCCCTTGTTGCAGACAATGCCACATAATCAATGCAATATATAGTTACAAATAAGGGTTGGCCCAGTGAAATTACTAAATTCCTATGGGCGCAGTGATTGGATGGTCGCCGCAATCCACTTTTTGACAGAAGTTGTAGAAGCAGGGACATCAGTGGAAAGGGGGGCAATGACGTGATTCATGTTCATAGCTGTGGGCTGTCACCTGCGTGTCTATCACTCTGCTTCTCTTATTTCCTTCCTTATTTTGGTTTCCTTGTTTGTCCTGTGTTCTAACATCTTGTAACTCTGTATTTTAAAATGCATTCTATAATGTAATTCTAACATACATTCTGTATTCTGTAATCTTATTTCAACAAATGTCAATGAATTTCTATGTTTTGTTAAAGGTTACTTGTTAACCATATAACAATAAAAATAAAATAACAAAAAGAAACTTGACTAACACTGACACACTTCTAGAATCACAATAATCACAATCTGACAAAGAAGTGTACGGAATTCCGAATGCTAATGCATTTTACCATGTCTGCATACTAGTTTAAGTTAGTCTTATAAAAGCTATCAAAACCTGGCTTGTGTGTGATTTTAGAAATTGACTAACATAGCGTGATACCTTTCTCTGCACAAATGCCCATGTGAAAAGGAGATGAGCTAAATAAAAACCATTGTCAAAATATCATGGAGAAAGCATGACCAAATCACATTTAGCACAACCAAGGATGAGCATGAGTGTAAATGGACATCGGCGGGTGCCTCTCCATGTATGTGCCGGCTACATGAACACAGACCATGGATATGATGAGCACAATTCATGGACAGACCATATGCACACGATTGACCTTATTCTCTGAAGGAACAGGAAGGATCATGTTTATGCATAATCAACTCTTTATATGTTTATTGAATTTACATAGCACTTTAAGCCAAAGCGCTTTACAATATAACAACAGGTACAAAAGTGAGAGAAGCACATTTACAAACATGAACAGGTCATTAGAACAATAAGTAGAACTATTTACAAGGGGGGGAGAAGGTGGGAGGAGGGTAGAGGAGGGTGCAGGTGAAGGGAGCTACAGTGGATGATTTGTGGTAGGGGGAGGGGGAAAGAGGGGCATATGTTAAATCAATGGCACCATTGGGGATCAAGCACTGCTGGCCCCCACCCTCCATCACTACATCGGGGGCCCTAGGTCGTGGTCACCCACACTCATTTCACCACCTGAACAGCTGTGTTCTCAGATGCCAAAATAAACAGCAGCAATGGAGAATTATCCAAAATGTCCAAGTACCCCCTGGCATGGCAGGCACATTTATCTGCCTCAGAGGTGCTGCCTCGGTGGACTATATGAACCTATTGGCATTAAAATAGTTAATATTGTAAAGTATTGAGAGGGTAACACTGTGCTTTGGCAACCCAGCTGACTCAGTGCATGCAGAGTACTGCAGTTAGAAACACCATGTTGTTTGTACTGGCTGGAGGACGTGCTCTGTGGTCACTGCTGGATATTATTTTTTAAAATTATTATTATTATGGTATATACACCAATACAGATACATAACAGAGAGGTTTACAGAGGTGTACAACATTGCAGATGCATAACAGAGCGCTTTACAGAGGTGTACAACATTGCAGATGCATAACAGAGAGCTTTACAGAGGTGTACACCAATACAGATACATAACAGAGCGCTTTACAGAGGTATACACAGAGTGCTTTACAGAGGTGTACACCAATACAGATACATAACAGAGCGCTTTACAGAGGTATACAACATTGCAGATGCATAACAGAGCACTTTACAGAGGTGTACAACATTGCAGATGCACAACAGAGCACTTTACAGAGGTTTACAACATTGCAGATGCATAACAGAGTTCTTTACAGAGCACTTTACAAAGGTATACGCCAATACAGATACATAATGGAGCGCTTTACAGAGGTGTACAACATTGCAGATGCACAACAGAGCACTTTACAGAGGTTTACAACATTGCAGATGCATAACAGAGTTCTTTACAGAGCACTTTACAAAGGTATACACCAATACAGATGCATAACAGAGTCCTTTACAAGGGTGTACAGCATTGCAGATGCATAACAGAGCGCTTTACAAAGGTATACACCAATACAGATGCATAACAGAGTGCTTTACAAGGGTGTACAACATTGCAGATGCATAACAGAGCGCTTTAAAAAGGTATACACCAATACAGATGCATAACATAGTGCTTTACAAGGGTGTACAGCATTGCAGATGCATAACAGAGCGCTTTACAAAGGTATACACCAATACAGATGCATAACAGAGTGTTTTACAAGGGTGTACAACATTGCAGATGCATAACAGAGCGCTTTACAAAGGTATACACCAATACAGATGCATAACAGAGTGCTTTACAGGGGTGTACAACATTGCAGATGCACAACAGAGCACTTTACAGAGGTGTACAACATTGCAGATGCATAACAGAGTTCTTTACAGAGCACTTTACAAAGGTATACACCAATACAGATACATGATGGAGCGCTTTACAGACGTGTACAACATTTCAGATGCACAACAGAGCACTTTACAGAGGTTTACAACATTGCAGATGCATAACAGAGTTCTTTACAGAGCACTGTACAAAGGTATACACCAATACAGATGCATAACAGAGTGCTTTACAAGGGTGTACAACACTGCAGATGCATAACAGAGCGCTTTACAAAGGTATACACCAATACAGATGCATAACAGAGTGCTTTACAAGGGTGTACAACATTGCAGATGCATAACAGAGCGCTTTACAAAGGTATACACCAATACAGATGCATAACAGAGTGCTTTACAGGGGTGTACAACATTGCAGATGCATAACAGAGCGCTTTACAAAGGTATACACCAATACAGATGCATAACAGAGAGCGTTACAGAGGTGTACAACATTACACCTGCAGTTGGGTGCTGTAGTCCAGCTGTGCCAATGGCGGTGTCAATGGTTGTAGGGAGCACAAGGCATGCCCTCTGTCCATTCTCTGTGGGGATTATGGGTAACGCTCTGGGGCATAGTGTGTAAGGAATTCCCCAGTAAAGTGAACACATGACATGAAGAGTCACAGGCCTTGCCTGGCTGCTTTGCCCACACTAGAATAGCACTGCTGGGAGAGCCTCTGTACCTGGAGCACAGCTGCAGCCATTGTGGGCTCTATGGATATTCAAATCATTTGGAACACCAAACGTGCCAGACTTTTCAAAGATGCTTCACAGTTATTTCATAAATTGGAAGCAGTCTAAACAAGAACATGCGTTCAGAGATCAACTAATACCACAAACACTACAAACTCTTCCAAAACTGTCATAAAAACACTCTGAAGTCTCAAATGTGAGATAGTGAGCTTATTTGCCCCACCCCTCTATCACCAGTCAAACAACCCCTACAGAAGAAGCGAGAAGCAGAGAGTAAGCTAGGCCCCGCAAAGGCCTTCACATGTGTTTTAGAAAGGTTCAAGACCTCTGATTGGCTGCTCAAACTCATGATTGGATGTTGGGATTTAAACCCCGCTTTCAGACATGATGTGTGGTTCAACCCATGGTAAAACATAATGGATTCCCATAGGGCGGGTCGGACCAACGCGAACGTTCAGACCTTCCCACTGGTGTGGTTGGAGCGCCCCCAGCATCAGGTATTCTATGATTCCTAGACCCCCTACATTGGCACCGGAGAGACACAGAAGAAGAAGAGTCGTCTCCCATGTGTCTCTGAGCCCGATTGCTTTACTAATTGCTGCTATTTGCACTCTATATTGTGCTCTTAATCATGTTTAAACTGTTTTTTAACAGATTGTGCTGCTAATTCAAATAGTGCATTTAAATTGTTGGGAGGGTCCCATTTTACTTACTTTGTGTAACATAGCAAGTGCGATTTGAAACAGAGCATTTCTTACTCTGCGCGCTCTGCAAGCCTCTCTGAACTACATTACCCAGAAAGGTCTGTAGTTCTCCGACGCATACTTCTTCCCAAACGCGAACAGGACAAAGTTGGTCTTTGCTAGTCGGTGAGCAGACGGGCGGACTGGTGAGTTATCCCATCACTTTTCCATCTTTCATATATGGGTATTGCAGAAGTCCTCAAAGCAATTGCCAAGACTAGAAGACAGTCACTCGCTTGTACATTAGAGCTTGAGAAAACTCTTGTTATGGGCCAAGATTCCGAACACACTGTTAGTAACTCAGTTTGCGCCGACCTCGACATGGGCAAGGGATCAGTTCACAGCACATCCATCATTAATCCAGCTGGGGTGGTGAAAGCTGGATGCATACAGCATGTCGGTTTAGACCACGTGGCGACACCTGATTTACATCCAAATACAAAGAATGTTCATAAAACAGATGCCCCATTTAAGAAGGGGTTGTTCCCAGCAAAACTGACGTTAGTATTATTAAATACCAGGTCTCTTGTGAAACACATGATTGATGTTCACGACTTTATTTTAGAACATAGAGTGGACATCATATATATCACCAAAACTTGCCCACGAACACACATGGCCTGACTATCGAGCAAGAGACCCCTCCAGGTTATGTTTTTTTTGGGAAGCACCGAGAGGGGGGCTTAGGACGAGGTGTGACTGTTATTTTTAAAAATGTACAAAGTCAAAATAGAGTGTGAAGGCTGCGATTTGTTGCACATAACCCGCTTCCTAATTTCAACCACAGTGTTAACCTGGTCTTGCTCTACCGTCCACCAGGTGAACCCTCAAAGTTTAATGAGGACTTTGTAAACATCGTAGCCCCTTTGCTAACAGTCAACTCTGCCCTAGTTATATTGGGAGATATTAGCCTTTGCAAAGGACACATTAGAGACAGTAAAGCTCTGGAGCTTGCGAAAACCTTAAAAAGTCACCAGAGAACAATTCATAATTCCAAACCAAGGCATGTAAAAAAAAACATATCCTTGACTGGGTGGAAAGCGGAAACCGTCTTCTTGACAATGTTATCACCACACCCTGTATTTGGTCGGACCACTTTTCCGTCTCATTCCAGTTGACACTTCCGGCCCCTTCACTAAAAATGCATGAACCTGTACGTAAAGTGCTGAATAGGAATCTGAAGGCCATCACAGCATCCATTCTCTCAAAATACATAGAGACTTTAATGATTAAAACCGACTATTTAGATAGTGCGTAAGTCCTCCTCAGCACCTACAATGAGGAGATTTTAAGCATGTTAGATCAGGTGGCGCCCTTAAAAACTAGAACTGTTAGAGATACTCCTAATCACCACAAATGGTTTAACCCAGCCTTGCTGGAATTTAAAGGCATAAAATGGCAGGCGGAACACACCTGGCTGAGAGATAACACTCCTGAAAACCTGGTAGCTTGGAAGCACACGGCAAAGCACACGGTAAAGGAATATAAGGCTAAAATCTTGGAAGCTAAGTGTAATTTATTACTATAAACAAATCACCCAGGCTGGAAATCAAACTACGGAACTGTGTAGACTCCTCAGGTCTTGGGAAAAAGCTATGCGCACAAATCCCACCATTAAACCAACACATGAAGACCGTAAAAGAGTTCAGAAAGCCTTTTCTGACAAATTGAAAATTGCCCAGAAAAGAATCTTGGAAGAACTAACCAGGAAAACTTTGCATTCTATAGTTACATCGGAAAGTTGTAGCAATGATGGGAAGGGGGAAGGTACCGCTAATTTAAAAGCGGGTTCCCAACTTTCAGAAGATGGAGATCAAAATCAGCAGAAATTACACGCTGCCTTCAGATTTAAGGAGCATACTACGGTAGAAACCCAAAATGTTCTGAGGACCATGCATCCGACCAGTTGTCCGGGTGAACTCCTTTCATCTAAGACAATATTAGAGCATGAGGATATTTTTGCTCCGTTCCTATGTAGGTTCATAAACTCCTCTTTTCGAAATGGCAGTATTCCACTCTATAAAAAATGTCGCAGTCAGGCCACTACTAAAAAAGGGCCGGTTTGGACCCCAATGATGCAGCCAATCTTAGGCCAATCACTAAAACCCTCTTTTTCCTAAAATTAATTGACAAAGTAGCTACGTTACTGCATATCTCTAGAATGGGTATCTTACATAAGAAGCAATCAGGGTCCTTTTAAAAAAAAAAATATTTATAGTGTCTTAGGGCCTCATTACAACTGACTCGGTATGGAAACAACGGTGGCGGTAAACCCGCCGCCACTGTTGTTTCCATGCCGGGTGATCAAAACTCCTGCAGGCGGAGGCCTCAAACCCGCCAGGTCTGACCTGGCGGGTTTAACACCGCCCGCCTGCAGGCGGACGAGGAAACACCGGCACCATCACAAGATGGTGTCGGTGTTTCCATGATCCCCATTCCCATTGAGTCCTATAGGACTCAATGGGAATGGGGATTAACACCATTCCGCCTCCGGAATTTCCAGGTCACCGGAGTTGTGATGCCCCGATAATTCTGGGAATCATGGAGGCGGAATGGTAATACGAGTCCGACGGTAACGACTTTTAACACTTGAAATATGAAAAAAAATCCAAAACTTATTACCAAAACAAAAAGAAACAAAAAAATGTAACATTACCAAAATGAACATTTCATAGAATAAAATTCATACTCAAAATACAGGGCAGTTACATTACAAGATTTCCACCAATCATAAATAAATACATTAAAAAGACCAGCAATTCAGAATCATAGAGAGGGAGTTGAGCTAAACCGTAGCCCCCAAATCGAGGACTTTTAAGAGGACAACAACTACAAAAGTCAGAAAAGTGTTGTTGCCTGAACATAGTCTATCCCAAAAGATGTCCGAATTCAACCACCTTACATCATGAACAAATTTCCCAATCTTACCACTCTCAAGGCCCAGGTTTCTGAGCATTTTGATAGTAGATGATAGAGCGACTGAATTTGTCACAAGTTGCTGTTGGATAGTTCATTTTGTTTCTCGTGGACAGGATTTCCAGCATAGGGAACAGATTTACTGCCTCATCACTAGTTTGGCGGTAACCCTTAAATGCTGCATTTAAGGGTCAGCCAAATCACAGGCTTGGTGGATTTACCTCCAGCTCTGAGCTGGGGGCAAATCTGCTGCGATTTTTCCGATTTTCGGCACTATTACCGCCGGCGGTAATAGCACTGAACATTTTCCATTGGGCCCAATGGGGAATGGGAAATTCCCGAATGGGCCCAATGGGGAATGGGGACTTAACCTTCTGCCAAACCCGTGATCCGGCACTAACAGCGCCGGGGGGGTTGGCGGCAGGGCTAATAGCCCCAGCGGTAATACTGCCGGGGTTAGCGGCCAACTCATGATGAGGCCCAGTCTAAACCTTAGAAAATCTGATCTAACGGCTGGATTGGAGGATTTACTTAAATAACATGGCAACAGGGACCTAGGTTTGTCAGTGCGTGTATGTGAGGCCGACAACTTTTCTTGCCTCATTTGGTCGATTGTCCGAATCCAATCCAGTTGTTTCATGGAATGTTTAACTTTACCTGGATTTTGAACACGGAGTTCCCCCAAATCATTTGAACTAACCAAGATCTCCTGACACTTATGGCTAAGATTATTCAAAAAGATATTAACCTCTTCTTGCATTAATAGTGCCACAACCTCATATAATGATATTTGGCGGATCTAAGATCAGCCTCAGGACAGAAACTCATCTCCACTCCATCATGGCACTAAGAGAGATTAGTCCCAACTCAAATTGTAAACAAACAATGGGTAGCCAATTTGGCAGGTTCAACAATCTTTTCCACAGTTCAATTTTGTCCCAATCAATATCGATAGATAGCGGGTCCGAATCTACACCAAACAGAATGATTGGGACAACTTTGCCTATATAAAACCCTACCAGGGGTTGAATCGAGAACATATAACATTTTTGATGGATTCTTTTAATCTGAGATCCCAGATTGAGGACCTTAAGGTCGATGGCTTCAAGGAGATGGCCCATGGTCAGAAGGTCTTTAATAACCGCCCCCAGATATTTTACCTCTGGGACCATATCTATCGGGCGCTTGTCCAAGACCCAGGGGTATGGTTTTAGGATCTTCTTAAGGTGTTTGAAGATCAACACCTTAGATTTACAGGGATTGATTTTTAGTTCATTACATTTGGCGTAATCTGCCAAACCGTACAATAAGCGCTGTAGCCCGACTTGAGAGTGGTCTAAAACCACTACATTGTTGGCATAAGCCAATCAGTTTGTTGTAAAGTCTTCAATTTTTGGGGTGACTAAGCCTTTGTCTCACAGCCATAGACCTAGATCTGACATGAAGAGAATAAACAAAAAAGGGGCAATCAGACAGCCCTGTTGAACTCCACGTTCAATCTTTATTGGATCCGACAATGCACCCAACCTAGATATCCTGACTATCATCGTTGAATTTTGGTGGGGTTCGATCAGGATAAACAGAAGATAGGGCGGAGCACCCCAGGCATTCAATTTCTTCCAAATAAGATTTATGTTGATAGTGTTGAATACTTGGGACTGATCTATCCAGGCTCCAAAAAGAGGGGAACCACCCTTCACAAGGGAGGGGGTACTGATGCAACTAAGAACCAGCCCATTGAGAGATGTTGAGAGGCCCCTTCTAAATCCTGTTTGTTGTCTGGGAATAAGACCTTTAGATTTGGCCCAACTCTCCATCTGACTCAAAATGAATCCCATAAAGATTTTGCAATCTGCATCTAGCAGGGAAATAGGGTGATAATTTGAAGCTGCTAGTAGGTCCCCCTTTTATGGATGGGGTTTACAACGGACGACCTCCAGGACTCAGGTATTTCCTTAGACAACATTATATTGTCGAAGAGAGCTTTTAACACCCTTGCCCAGAGTACCGGTTCAATTTTGGAATTGTGTTGCTCAAACCATTACGACCAGCCGCTCTAGAAGTGGAAGATTTCATGATTAGATGTTCAATCTCCTCATAGGAAAAAGACAGAGACCACGTGCACTTCATATCTGTTTTAGGGACCAAAGTGTCTGAGGGGCCATTCACCTTAGAGAAATGACTAACTCAAACCTGTTCCTGCAGCATAGCTCCCTGGTAGTCAGTGGATTGGCCATTCAGCGAGCCCACTGAAGCCCCAACATTTCTAGAATTTCTTGAGAGTATGAGTATGGCTTTTAACATCTTTTCACCATCCTGCTGGCACATAAGATGCCTGTGTGAGCGGATCCAATTCCTGTACTTATTATTCAGGTCTCTGAGCTGACGCTCCAGGGTCTTTTTATCAGGCCCCCCTGATTTAATCTTGCCCCTTGCTGACGTTTTAGCTTCTTCTGTTTTTGAATTAGGGCATCATAAGAATGATTATGTACCATGGGTCTCTTTTTGAGTGGATTAATTAGGGGACTTAAATCCCAGAGAAAAGGGGAGAAAGTAGATGGCTCACACCTGTATGAAAGTTGATGATCAGACAATTGTTCGACTAGTTCTTTCAAATTATTGGTCAGGGTCAGACCCCCTCTATCAAATTTCCTTAAGCGGTTACCAGCAGAGTTTGAATACAGATCCCAACCATAAAAGGATGACACATGTACAGCTTCTTGTGCCCATGAGAATATCAACATATCGTGATCATCACTGTTCCACTCAGCGATTACCAATTTAAGGCATCTGTTAAAGATGGTCCTGGATACAAAGAAATAATCCAGGGTTGAGAAGGCCACCCCCCTATGCCAAGTGGGGCCACCTGGGAGGTCCCCCTCTACGTTTCCATTAAGCATACAGAGGTCCCGATCCCTCATGAAATGTTGCCAAACTTTGCCATTATTTGTTCTGAGTTTAGTTTTACCCACGATTTTATCGTTGGTTGATATACATTGGGAATTCAGATCGCCCACTGTTATGATTTCGTCTGAGGGGAAAAGAGATGAGAACTCAGCTAAGCAATCCGACAGATCCTGCAGGTACAGAAGTAAATTGGAGGCCTGAGGATTCCAATACAAATTAACAATTATCCAGCACGAGTCCGCCTGGTCGCCATACTTATGAACTCTAACTATCGGGATACCCTATTTCTCTTTGGATAGTAGTTTGGAGAAGCTGATGACATCATTTTTGGCCACGACCAGTGTTAGGGAGAATTCTCGTTCAATGGCTAATTTCCCTTACCTAGTAGGTCCCTCAGCAGCTTTGCTGGATTTCTGGAGTACATTTCTTTCACTTGGTAAGAGTGTGAGCTTTTCCCCCATTCTTACCCATGTTTTGCCATGTGTATTTCATCTGTTTTTGTGATTGTGGACTCTGGAGTACACCACTTCAGTAGTCCAACTCTCTTGTGTGTTACACAGCACCTTCAGTGCAGTGACACAGGGTTGTCTTTTAGACTTCCCACCGACACCATTTCTATGGCTGACTACAGTCCCCCAGAAAAGGGTAAAGTTGCCATTAACTTTACTTAGTCATTTAACCACAGATCCAGTACACCCCATCTTACATGGAGTAATGGAAAGGGTTAATCCTTAGCCTTATTCATCTGTACCACCTAGAGCATTGTTTTTCTCTTTTAACATTTAGACTTGGCTGGTGGCAGTGGTATCTACCCTAACTTTTCTACCGCGATTATACTATATAAATGTGGTATTGTTGTAGGCTATTATATTAGCCTCGAACTTAAACCCGCTTGACCAAATACTTTTTCTTTTGGTTCAGGTCGGGTTTATTCACCATTTCTTTTTCTTAAGGTCCTCCCTGTATTTTACTTTGCGCGCAAACCAGGTTTGCCTTCTTTGTTCACTGTCTTTTGGCAGGCTTCTGGCAAGAAGCCCTCCTCTAGGCGCCTGGGTGTCTATGTGGGCTGAATGTAAGGGAGGAGTGTAGTCACCCCCTGCACAGGGTATCCTTGGAAACCCAAGTCGCACTTTGCCATGATTGGCTGAGGTGGTTGTCCGGGCTGGACAACCCCCCTGCTGCGTGATTGACAGCCAGGCTGTGTGAATGGGGGATTTTCGCATGAAAGGCAGGACTCTTGGTTTGGAAGTCAGAGTCGCCACTGGAACTACAAGGAACCGAAGAGAAGCGGAGAAGAAGTCAGCTGCTGCAACTATCCCGTCCCGGTGAAGCCCTGCTGCAGTCCTAAGCTATCTACCCTTCGACGACCAGAGAAGATCCAGTCCGGAGTCTTCTTCCCTTGAGCCTGGTGGGGATAACCAGCTCATCTTCCACAGCCAGAGGATCCTCTTTGTGGTTGAAATCGCTGCACACTGCTGTAGTGGTCCAGATAGCCATCTGAAGAGCCTCTCCTGTTTTTAAGGAGCGCACCTTTTATTCACCGTCACTGCTGCCGGCTTCAGCCCTGTGTGGTGCAGACCCCTCCAGATGTCCTCCTTCTTGCCGAAGCTCCAGAAACAGTGGGTCTGCAGGAAACTACCAGGAACAACTGCCGGGGCACCAGCTTCTTCATTGAATAAGGTACTGGGTTCTGCTTGAGGAAATCGGGTGAATCCCTTTTTCTCCTCCTACAAGGCTTGCCCTTATCTTCCCTCCTTCTTATAACTTTTGCTTCCTCCATTGACAATAACTAAGTACTCCTGACTACGTTGAATCTTGAACTGTCCGGCTGTGTGATCCTCGACAACAGGAACCCGGTTCCGCTTGACACTGGTTCCGGCCTATTGACTCTTGAATTTCTGTCCATGAGTGTTCTCTGATTCTGTCTGCCTTGACAAAAGTATTGCCTATGATTTTTGCCCCCAACTCTCTCTGGGTAACTCAGGTGCTAAGTGTGTTTTTGCCCTGGTAACATTTCTTGCCGGAGATACGCGTTTCTTTAGTAAGACAGAACTGTCATTACTGTCAAAAAGTGAACACATATGTATTCCCGGTAACGTCTTTTGTTTCACAACACCGGTCGTTAAAACATAGGGTACTTACCTTGAAGTAATACCGTACAAAGTAAATTGGTTAGTTGTAGTATATTTTACATGTGGTTTTAAATTCATAGAAGTGTTGTGTTTATAACAAACGGTTTAAAAATAAATGTACTTATATTTTTTACCTGAAACCTTGAGTCAGTGTTTGCTTGAGTCACAGTAATTGTGGTCCCTTTGTGTAATCTCTGCTACTGCTCATATACTCTTGAGATAAGCCTGGCTGCTCCGCTACTGCTATCACTTTACCATAGTAGTACAGGCTTTTACCAAAGGTAAAACTTGTATTACCATTTGTAGACTTAATTGTGTGTAGTGGTCCCTATGGGCACTGCACAGGATTCCGCTTAACAACCAGGAGACCACACACAGGTCTTCCCTCACCCGAACCCATTAATTCCCACAAAATAAGTCAGCCACGTTTCCTGAAAGAAAATCAAATCCGAGTTATGGATAGTAGAACATTTCCTGGAATCTAATGTAAAGAAGGAAAATCCCCTAGTGTTCCAAGAAAGTAAACTCAACTGTGAGCCGACTAGAGTCTCTGTTGATGTAGGCCCATTTTGAGTAAGACTTGGGAGATGATATCCGGTACCATTTTCCACATGTTTGTAGAGAGAGGGGCAGCTCTGGCAGTCCCAGACAGTTCAGTACACTAACTAAGCCCTTGAGATTTCGCCGATTGGGTTCCGTAGCTTCTATGGCACTGACAGCGCAATATTGGAATTACAGACACACATGCTCTCAGGATTGGAGTCTATCAAGTCGGGGTTGCTTTTGCTGTTAGATCTATCGACAGCCTTAGACTTGCTAGACCACGGGATCCTGTTGGATCGGATGGCCACATTTGGGGCTCTCTCAGTGGAGGCAAGAAACTGGCTTAAGCCCTTCCTCGAAGGACGCTTTTCGCGAGTTCACTGGGGTGAAAGTGCATCAGATGCTGAAATTACCACCTGCTGAGTCCCCCAGGGGGCCTGGCTCTCTCCCCTGCTCTTTAACGTGTATATCATTCTGCTGTGCATGGATTTGGAGAGTCTGGGCCTTTTTTCTGCAATTATGCAGATGATTTCCAGCTGGCCCTGGAGATCAGTGGGGACTACGAAAAAGACCAACAGAAGCTGGACTTGGTCTATCAGACCATAAAGGGCTGGATGTCCACAAATAGGTTATGCCTCAACGGTTATGCTATACGGCCCTTGGCAAGCCAGAGACAAGTTGCGTCATCCCAATGCCAGTTTCTTGATTGATGGCAGCCAGATCTTATCAGTTTGGATAGTGGTGCGCACGTAGAAGCAATTGTGAAAAGTACCAACTACCATCTTAGATTGCTACGGCAAATTGCCCCACTGGTCTCTGAAGAAAATCGTAAAAAGTTAGTTAGAGCACTGATACTCCTGAAAGTAGATTATTGTAACACACTCTTAGGGGGAGCTAATAAGACAGACATCCAAACACTGCAGAATATCCAGAATGCAGCAGTGCGTATTGTTTATCAGATGAGCCGGACTGAGTCTACATCTACGACCAGGAAGAAACTGCACTGTCTGCCTGTCTCGGCAAGGATTCAGTTCAAGATATTCACTACCTGACACTAATGTGTTTTTGGTGACACCCCGCCTTACCTCAAGAATAGGCTCAGCCTTTACCAACCTAAAAGAAACCTTAGATCTGCAAAGCAAAGTCTTTTACAAGGAGACTGTGTTAAGAGAGCTTGTGGTAATGGTCGTGCCTTTCATGTGCTGGTGGCACGGGCCTGGAATGCTCTACCTGAACCCTACGCAATGAGAAAAAACACCTGGCTTTCAGGAAACACCACTCTGTGTAAAAGACATGGTAGCTGGCTAACTCTATGTTTCAGCTGGAAGTTGAATGTGTGGGGTGCTTCCGGTTGCCAATCCAAAAGTATGAAGCCAAGCTGGCTCTTACGTACTCTCCCAATGCCCGCAGGGAAGCCTCTAGCTTCAGCACGCAACGTATGAGCACATTCGTATTCATGTACTACGAGCAGGCTGCATTTCTTCCGTAAGGTCACCTGTCTTGTTTCAGTTTTAGAAACAGTGGAGCCCCCTGCCCCCACCGGCACGCGTAGGTTCGCATCGATGCGCGCACCCTTCAAACAGTGACAATACCACGTTTCTTCTTATCCTCCTAGAACACGTAGTTATCTCCAACTAAGCCATTTTACTGTAGTCCCCTCGCCCCCCTGTATCACAGCCTAAGCATGTGAGGCAACAATGTTTCAGTAGTTACAAAAAGGCAACATGCAGCCCGCACATGCCAAGGCTACAGGCATGGGAACCAGCTGTGCAACTCTTCTGATCTTCAGGAGACAGTGTGAAGCATTAGTTAGCCAATTGCGGACCTTTCTTCAGATGGAAAGGTCGGGGAAACCCATGCAGTCAGCAGGGATGGCAGGAAGGTGTCCTCTGCCAATGATGTCATGAAAGGGGCGGGGATAAAGGTCATGAAGCGTGTGAGAAATCGGCAATTACCCTGGGGATGCCTGGAGACGGTGTGTTCCTGCAACGTCAGCACCTACGTGTAGGAAACCATGAACGGGGTGGTGGTGTGGGGGGGGGCACAGAGCATCTACCCCTCACTTATGTGTCTATGTGTACATCTCTACCACCAGTTGGCATGGCTTCTTGATCACTCCTCCTGATCTTTCTTGATATTCCTGCACTGGTTTCTCATTCTCTTCTCCTCTCCCAGTCAGCGTGGATTCTTGGTCACTCTTCCTGATCTTTCTCAACAGCTTTACCCTGATTTTTCATTCTCTTCTCTTCCATCAGTTGGCATGGCTTCTTGATCACTCTTCCTGAGCCATCCTTATATTCCTGACCTGCTCTATTATTTTCCTGATACTCCTCCCCTGGTTTCTCCATTCTCTTGTCTGCCACCAGTCGGAATGGCTTCTTCATTGCTCTTCCTGATCGTTCTTGATATTCCTGCCCAGGTCCCTCATTCTCTTCTCTTCCATCAGACGGCATGCCTTCTTGATCACCCTACTTGATCTTTCGTGATACACCTGCCCTGGTCTCTCATTCTCTTCTCTTCCAGCAGTCGCCATAGCTTCTTGAACACTATTGCAGATCTGCATTGATATTGCTGCCCTAATTGTTATGGTAATAGCTCGACTGTGTCATTCATGTGTAGCCATATGGGTTGGCCATTGGGTCGTCCCAGACCTGTTAGAAGCTGTGGAAAAATAGCTTGTATCAATACTTTTGGCAATGTTGTGCATGATTCTTGTCTTACTGATAACATTTTCAGGATGTGGAGAAACTATTTGATTGGTGGGTTCCCTCTGGCCATCACTCTGCGGGTGGTACCCAGAACTGAGGGCTCTATTGATACTCACGTATTTGCAGAGTTGTATCTAAAACAAGAAAACACAACTGAGCACCCCTGTACAACACCATCTTCTCGGATAGGCCATGCAATCGATAAACCTCATGAAAGAATAACTGGGCCATGTGCATGGCCATAGGCACCAAAGGCAGGGGTTTAACATATGCAATGCCCAGGATGTATGACATTCCCTTGGAGCTAGAGAGATCAACAATAAAGTCTGCAGCAGTAGTATGCCACGTGTTCAGCGTTTTCTAAAAGACCAACGGGACCAAATCGACTTGTCTTCACATAGGCACAAACAGGACGCATAGCAACATATACCCTGACCTGCTTGGGTAAAGCAGGCCACAAAAACTGGCAAGCAATGGATTCAAGGGTGGCCTTCCATTCCTGATGTCCAGATATGCAAGAGTCATGACAGCCCTTCAAGACCAATGAATAGACTGCTGATATGGAATTACTAGTCTGTTATGGACACAAAATAGTCCTTCCGGCATATAGGCTGTTGCATTCGTATTCAAGAGCTGCGTGACAACAGGGTCACAAGCAGCGTCCTGGCGTACTTGTTGCAGATAGGGTAGCATAGCATTAAGGAAATACCTTGCAAGTAATCACGGCAAGGAGATCAGCCAGATTGCTCACAACTGGTCTGTGAGCGAGACAAGGAATCCTCTTTGTGATTTTAGGAGCCAGGGGTATAGGTTATAACAAAGTCATCCTGAGAGAAATATAGGACCAGGTAGCCTGACGAGTATTCGGGCACTGCACAGAGTGAAGACTGGAGATTTTGATGATCAGTGCAGACTCCCACCAGAAAGGCTCCTCCCAGAAGACGACGCCTCCTTTCTTCAAACACCTCATTGATGACCAACAACTCCTTCTCATTCAGGGCATAATCTCTTATGCTGGATGATAGTTTCCTGGAATGGTGGTCAATGGGAGGTTCACAATCTGTATCCTGATTCCATTGCACAAGAACTGCTCCAAAGCTTGTATCGGTGGCAATGGTTTCCTAGCAAACAGACATGTTTTCTCTGGGGGCTGGAAAACAGGAGCCTTCATGAAAGCCTTTTTCAAAGACATAAAGGCTGCCTCCGCCAGCTCATCCCAAGTAAAGCGTATCTCAGTGCTCAGGGAACGGGAGATGGAGGCTGAGGTATGGGAGAACCCACAAATGAAACGGCAATAATATTGTGCGATGCCCAATGAGCATTGAGCAGATTTCACATCATTGGGGCTCTTCCGCTCCAAAATTACCTGAATGTTCCTGCGATCCATATAACGACTAGTCCCACTGATGGCACAGCGAAGGAATGTTAGAGATGTTTAGTGGAAGAGAAATTGAGGAGGATGCCAGGAATGGGCATCGGGAGGAGGCCAGCTGGGCATGCAGGAGGATGCCAGAGCTGGACATTCGGGAGGATGCCAGGACTGGGCATGCAGGAGGATGCCAGAGCGGGGCATGCGGGAGGATGCCAGAGCGGGGCATGCGGGAGGATGCCAGAACTGGGCATTCGGGAGGATGCCAGAACTGGGTATGCGGGAGGATGCCAGAGCTGGGCATGCAGGAGGATGCCAGAGCGGGGCATGCGGGAGGATGCAAGAACTGGGCATTCAGGAGGATGCCAGAACTGGGCATGCAGGAGGATGCCAGAGCTGGGCATGCGGGAGGATGCCAGGACTGGGCATGCAGGAGGATGCCAGAGCTGGGCATGCAGGAGGATGCCAGAGCTGGGCATGCAGGAGGATGCCAGAGCTGGGCATGCAGGAGGATGCCAGAGCGGGGCATGCAGGAGGATGCCAGAGCTGGGCATGCAGGAGGATGCCAGGACTGGGCATGCAGGAGGATGCCAGAGCTGGGCATGCAGGAGGAGGCCAGAACTGGGCATGCAGGAGTTTGTCAGATCTGGGCATGCAGGAGGATGCCAGAACTGGGCATGCAGGAGGAGGCCAGAACTGGGCATGCAGGAGTTTGTCAGATCTGTGCATGCAGGAGGATGCCAGAACTGGGCATGCAGGAGGAGGCCAGAACTGGGCATGCAGGAGGATGCAAGTGCTGGGCATGCAGGAGGATGCCAGGAATGGGCATCGGGAGGAGGCCAGCGGGGCATGCAGGAGGATGCCAGGACTGGGCATGCAGGAGGATGCCAGAGCTGGGCATGCAGGAGGATGCCAGAGCTGGGCATGCAGGAGGATGCCAGAGCTGGGCATGCAGGAGGATGCCAGAACTGGGCATGCAGGAGTTTGTCAGATCTGGGCATGCAGGAGGATGCCAGAACTGGGCATGCAGGAGGAGGCCAGAACTGGGCATGCAGGAGTTTGTCAGATCTGGGCATGCAGGAGGATGCCAGAACTGGGCATGCAGGAGGAGGCCAGAACTGGGCATGCAGGAGGATGCAAGTGCTGGGCATTCAGGAGGATGCCAGAACTGGGCATTCGGGAGGATGCCAGGACTGGGCATGCAGGAGTATGCCAGAACTGGGCATGCAGGAGGATGCAAGTACGGGGCATTCAGGAGGATGCCAGAACTGGGTATGCGGGAGGATGCCAGAACTGGGCATTCGGGAGGATGCTAGAACTGGGCATGCAGGAGGATGCCAGGACTGGGTATTCGGGAGGATGCCAGGACTGGGCATTCAAGAGGATGCCAGGAGTGGGCATGCGGGAGGATGCCAGAGCTGGGCATGCGGGAGGATGCCAGAGATGGGCATGCGGGAGGATGACAGAATTGGGCATGCGGGATGATGCCAGATTTGGGCATGCAGGAGGATGCCAGAGCTGGGCATTAGGGAGGATGCCAGGACTGGGCATGCAGGAGGATGCCAGAACTGGACATGCAGGAGGATGCCAGAATGGGGCATGAGGGAGGCTGTCAGAAGTGGGCATGCGGGAGGATGCCAGAACTGGGCATTCGGGAGGAGGCCAGGACTGGGCATTCAGGAGGATGCCAGGACTGGGCATTCGGGAGGAGGCCAGGACTGGGCATTCGGGAGGAGGCCAGGACTGGGCATTCGGGAGATTGCCATAACTGGGTATGCGGGAGGATGCCAGAGCTGGGCATGCGGGAGGATGCCAGAACTGGGCATGCAGGAGGATGCCAGAGATGGACATGCAGGAGGATGTCAGAACTGGGCATGCGGGAGCATGCTAGAAGGGGGCATGCAGGAGATAGCCAGAACTGGGCATGCGGGAGGATGCCAGAGCTGGGCATGCGGGAGGATACCAGAGCTGGACATGCGGGAGGATGCCAGGACTGGGCATTTGGGAGTATGCCAGAAATGGGCATGCTGGAGGATGCCAGCACTGGGCATTCAGGAGGATGCCAGAACTGGGCATGCAGGAGGATGCCAGGATTGGTTATTCGGGGGGATGCCAGGAGTGGGCATGCAGGAGGATGCCAGAGCTGGGCAGGTAGGATGATGCCAGAACTGGGCATGCAGGAGGATGCCAGAGCTGGGTATGCGGGAGGATGCCATAACGGGGCATGCGGGAGGATGCCAGAACGGGGCATGCAGGAGGATGCCAGAACTAAGCATGCAGGATGCTGTCAGAACTGGGCATGCTGCAGGATGCTAGAAGGGGGTATGCGGGAGGATGCCAGAACGGGGCATGCAGGAGGATGCCAAAACTGTGCATGCGGGATGATGCCAGAACTGGGCATTCGAGAAGATGTCAGGATGGGGCATTCAGGAGGATGCCAGGACTGGGCATGCAGGAGAATGCCAGGACTGGGCATGCAGGAGGATGCCAGGACTGGGCATGCAGGAGGATGCCAGAGCTGGGCATGCGGGAGGATGCCAGAACTGGGCATGCGGGAGGATGCCAGAACTGGGCATGCGGGAGGATGCTAGAAATGGGCATGCAGGAGGATGCCAGGACTGGGTATTCGGGAGGATGCCAGAACTGCCAGGATTGGGCATTCAGGAGGATGCCAGGAGTGGGCATGCAGGAGGATGCCAGAGCGGGGCATGCAGGAGGATGCCAGGACTGGGCATGCAGGAGGATGACAGAACAGGGCATGCAGGAGGATGCCAGAACTGGCCATGCGGGAGGATGCCAAGACTGGGTATGCGGGAGGATGCCAGAGCTGGGTATGCAGGAGGATTGCCAGAGCTGGGCATTAGGGAGGATGCCAGGACTGGGCATGCAGGAGGATGCCAGAACTGGGCATGCAGGAGTATGCCAGAGATGGGCATGTAGGAGTATGCCAGATCTGGGCATTCAGGAGGATGCCAGAACTGGGCAAAGCTGGGCATGCAGGAGGATGCCAGAGATGGACATGCAGGAGGATGCCAGAGCTGGGCAGGTAGGATGATCCCAGAACTGGGCATGCAGGAGGATGCCAGAGCTGGGCATGCGGGAGGATGCCATAACGGGGCATGCGGGAGGATGCCAGAACGGGGCATGCAGGAGGATGCCAGAACTAAGCATGCAGGATGCTGTCAGAACTGGGCATGCTGCAGGATGCTAGAAGGGGGTATGCGGGAGGATGCCAGAACGGGGCATGCAGGAGGATGCCAGAACTGTGCATGCGGGATGATGCCAGAACTGGGCATTCGAGAAGATGTCAGGATGGGGCATTCAGGAGGATGCCAGGACTGGGCATGCAGGAGAATGCCAGGACTGGGCATGCAGGAGGATGCCAGGACTGGGCATGCAGGAGGATGCCAGAGCTGGGCATGCGGGAGGATGCCAGAACTGGGCATGCGGGAGGATGCTAGAAATGGGCATGCAGGAGGATGCCAGGACTGGGTATTCGGGAGGATGCCAGAACTGGGCATGCAGGAGGATGCCAGGATTGGTTATTCGGGGGGATGCCAGGAGTGGGCATGCAGGAGGATGCCAGAGCTGGGCAGGTAGGATGATGCCAGAACTGGGCATGCAGGAGGATGCCAGAGCTGGGTATGCGGGAGGATGCCATAACGGGGCATGCGGGAGGATGCCAGAACGGGGCATGCAGGAGGATGCCAGAACTAAGCATGCAGGATGCTGTCAGAACTGGGCATGCTGCAGGATGCTAGAAGGGGGTATGCGGGAGGATGCCAGAACGGGGCATGCAGGAGGATGCCAAAACTGTGCATGCGGGATGATGCCAGAACTGGGCATTCGAGAAGATGTCAGGATGGGGCATTCAGGAGGATGCCAGGACTGGGCATGCAGGAGAATGCCAGGACTGGGCATGCAGGAGGATGCCAGGACTGGGCATGCAGGAGGATGCCAGAGCTGGGCATGCGGGAGGATGCCAGAACTGGGCATGCGGGAGGATGCCAGAACTGGGCATGCGGGAGGATGCTAGAAATGGGCATGCAGGAGGATGCCAGGACTGGGTATTCGGGAGGATGCCAGAACTGCCAGGATTGGGCATTCAGGAGGATGCCAGGAGTGGGCATGCAGGAGGATGCCAGAGCGGGGCATGCAGGAGGATGCCAGGACTGGGCATGCAGGAGGATGACAGAACAGGGCATGCAGGAGGATGCCAGAACTGGCCATGCGGGAGGATGCCAAGACTGGGTATGCGGGAGGATGCCAGAGCTGGGTATGCAGGAGGATTGCCAGAGCTGGGCATTAGGGAGGATGCCAGGACTGGGCATGCAGGAGGATGCCAGAACTGGGCATGCAGGAGTATGCCAGAGATGGGCATGTAGGAGTATGCCAGGTCTGGGCATTCAGGAGGATGCCAGAACTGGGCAAAGCTGGGCATGCAGGAGGATGCCAGAGATGGACATGCAGGAGGATGCCAGAGCTGGGCAGGTAGGATGATGCCAGAACTGGGCATGCAGGAGGATGCCAGAGCTGGGCATGCGGGAGGATGCCATAACGGGGCATGCGGGAGGATGCCAGAACGGGGCATGCAGGAGGATGCCAGAACTAAGCATGCAGGATGCTGTCAGAACTGGGCATGCTGCAGGATGCTAGAAGGGGGTATGCGGGAGGATGCCAGAACGGGGCATGCAGGAGGATGCCAGAACTGTGCATGCGGGATGATGCCAGAACTGGGCATTCGAGAAGATGTCAGGATGGGGCATTCAGGAGGATGCCAGGACTGGGCATGCAGGAGAATGCCAGGACTGGGCATGCAGGAGGATGCCAGGACTGGGCATGCAGGAGGATGCCAGAGCTGGGCATGCGGGAGGATGCCAGAACTGGGCATGCGGGAGGATGCTAGAAATGGGCATGCAGGAGGATGCCAGGACTGGGTATTCGGGAGGATGCCAGAACTGCCAGGATTGGGCATTCAGGAGGATGCCAGGAGTGGGCATGCAGGAGGATGCCAGAGCGGGGCATGCAGGAGGATGCCAGGACTGGGCATGCAGGAGGATGACAGAACAGGGCATGCAGGAGGATGCCAGAACTGGCCATGCGGGAGGATGCCAAGACTGGGTATGCGGGAGGATGCCAGAGCTGGGTATGCAGGAGGATTGCCAGAGCTGGGCATTAGGGTGGATGCCAGGACTGGGCATGCAGGAGGATGCCAGAACTGGGCATGCAGGAGTATGCCAGATCTGGGCATTCAGGAGGATGCCAGAACTGGGCAAAGCTGGGCATGCAGGAGGATGCCAGAGATGGACATGCAGGAGGATGTCAGAACTGGGCATGCGGGAGCATGCTAGAAGGGGGCATGTAGGAGATAGCCAGAACTGGTCATTCGGGAGTATGCCAGAGCTGGGCATGCGGGAGGATGCCAGAACTGGGCATGCAGGAGGATGCCAGAGATGGGCATGCGGGAGGATGACAGAATTGGGCATGCAGGAGGATGCCAGGATGGGGCATGCAGGAGGTTGACAGGACTGGGTATGCGGGAGGATGCCAGAGTTGGGCATGCAGGAGGATGCCAGAGCTGGGCATTAGGGAGGATGCCAGGACTGGGCATGCAGGAGGATGCCAGAATTGGGCATGCAGGAGGATGCCAGAGATGGGCATGTAGGAGTATGCCAGATCTGGGCATGCAGGAGGATGCCAGAGATGGACATGCAGGAGGATGTCAGAACTGGGCATGCGGAAGCATGCTAGAAGGGGGCATGCAGGAGATAGCCAGAACTGGGCATGCGGGAGGATGCCAGAGCTGGGAATGCGGGAGGATGCCATAACAGGGCATGTGGGAGGATGCCAGAACGGGGCATGCAGGAGAATGCCAGAGCTGGGCATTCAAGAGGATGCCAGAGCTGGGCATGCGGGAGGATGCCAGAACTAGACATGCAAGAGGACGCCAGAGCTGGACATGCGGGAGGATGCCAGGACTGGGCATTCGGGAGTATGCCAGAAATGGGCAAGCAGGAGGATGCAAGGACTGTGGATTCGGGCGGATGCCAGAACTGGGCATGTAGGAGGATGCCAGGACTAGGCATTCAGGAGGATGCCAGAACTGGGCATGCAGGAGGATGCCAGGATTGGGTATTCGGGAGGATGCCAGGACTGGGCATTCGGGAGAATGCCAGGACTGGGCATGCGGGAGGATGCCAGAGCTGGGCAGGTAGGATGATGCCAGAACTGGGCATGCAGGAGGATGCCAGGGCTGGGCATACGGGAGGATGCCATAACGGGGCATGCGGGAGGATGCCAGAACGGGGCATGCAGAAGGATGCCAGAACTGTGCATGCTGGATGATGCCAGAACTGGGCATTCGAGAGGATGCCAGGATGGGGCATTAAGGAGGATGCCAGGACTGGGCATGCAGGAGAATGCCAGGACTGGGCATGCAGGAGGATGCCAGGACTGGGCATGCAGGAGGATGCCAGAGCTGGGCATGCAGGAGGATGCCAGAACTGGGCATGCGGGAGGATGCTAGAAATGGGCATGCAGGAGGATGCCAGGACTGGGTATTCGGGAGGATGCCAGAATTGCCAGGACTGGGCATTCAGGAGGATGCCAGGAGTGGGCATGCAGGAGGATACCAGGACTGGGCATGCGGGAGGATGACAGAACAGGGCATGCAGGAGGATGCCAGAACTGGCCATGCGGGAGGATGCCAAGACTGGGTATGCGGGAGGATGCCAGAGCTGGGTATGCAGGAGGATACCAGAGCTGGGCATTAGGGAGGATGCCAGGACTGGGCATGCAGGAGGATGCCAGAGCTGGGCATTCAGGAGGAGACCAGGACTGGGCATTCGGGAGGATGCCAGAACTGGGCATGCTCAAGGATGCCAGAATTGGGCATGCAGGAGGATGCCAGAACTGGGCATGCAGGTGGTGCGTGGCAGGCGAGACAAAGGTTCATGAGCTTAGGGTTTATGGCTTTCCATGGTAAAGAATAAAATCAGAATATCATTGAGATGAACCCACACATAGGATTCCATCAGTCGGAGAAGATGGAGTCAAGAAAAAGTTGGAAGATGTGGGCATTGCATATTTGAAATGCCCCATGGGTGCCTTGAAGGCAGCCTTCCACTCATTCCCTTCTTTGACACACACCAGATGGGAAGCGCCCCATGAATTCAGTTAAAGATGCCCTGAGTGCCTTGTAATATGAAAAGCCGCTTCTAGAACGAGCTTCCAACGTTCCACGCGTGTTTTGCTGGAGCAACACAGAGGTGCCTCATACTGCGCATGCGGAAGCCTGTGGATATTATAGAGCCTCCCACACTGCACCCCGGCTGTCAAGCCTCCAGCCTGCCATGCTGCAGCTGAGGGGACCGCCATCAGGGATAGGTTCGCCAGCCAGGTAAGTGGGAGCGCCACCAGCGGGCGGCATCCTGCCATGCTGCAGCTGAGGGGACCGCCATCAGGGATAGGTTCGCCAGCCAGGTAAGTGGGAGCGCCACCAGCGGGGGGCATCCTGCCATGCCGCAGCTGAGGGGACCGCCATCAGGGATAGGTTCGCCAGCCAGGTAAGTGGGAGCGCCACCAGCGGGCGGCATCCTGCCATGACGCAGCTGAGGGGACCGCCATCAGGGATAGGTTCGCCAGCCAGGTAAGTCGGAGCGCCATCAGAGGGCGGCATCCTGCCATGCCGGAGCTGAGGGGACCGCCATCAGGGATAGGTTCGCCAGCCAGGTAAGTGGGAGCGCCACCAGCGGGGGGCATCCTGCCATGCCGCAGCTGAGGGGACCGCCATCAGGGATAGGTTCGCCAGCCAGGTAAGTGGGAGCTCCACCAGCGGGCGGCATCCTGCCATGACGCAGCTGAGGGGACCGCCATCAGGGATAGGTTCGCCAGCCAGGTAAGTGGGAGCGCCACCAGCGGGGGGCATCCTGCCATGCCGCAGCTGAGGGGACCGCCATCAGGGATAGGTTCGCCAGCCAGGTAAGTGGGAGCGCCACCAGCGGGCGGCATCCTGCCATGACGCAGCTGAGGGGACCGCCATCAGGGATAGGTTCGCCAGCCAGGTAAGTGGGAGCGCCACCAGCGGGCGGCATCCTGCCATGCCGGAGCTGAGGGGACCGCCATCAGGGATAGGTTCGCCAGCCAGGTAAGTGGGAGCGCCATCAGGGATAGGTTCGCCAGCCAGGTAAGTGGAAGCGCCACCAGCTGGCAGACGGTGTGACACATAGCATTCTGACCCCGAGGCATCTTCATTGGCTGCATTTTCTGCAGGAATCGCATTCAGATTGGTCACGTTATTGCATAAATACTTTTACGGAAAAGCCCCTGTTTACTTTGCTAAGAGATTACACTGGTGCACTTCTGCTCCATCACATCAAGACGCTACGCCTAATATACTGACTTGCCTGAGATTTAGGGCCTCATTACACGGAAGGCGGTAAGGGTTAACGGTCACCGGTAATGCTACCGGTGACCATTAACCCTTACCGTCTTACTACAAGGTCCCTTTGCGGGTTGGTACTTTAACGCCTGCTGTTTAGCAGGCGCTAAAAACCAACCCGCAAAGGGACCATGGTGCTAATTACAGTACCGCAATTTGCGGCACCGTAATTAGCGCCTTCCCCATTCCCATTATGCCCCATGGGGCAAAAATGGGAATGGGGAAGGGCAATGGGGGAAGGGGGAATTACCGCCCCGCCAACCTTGGAATAGGGCGGTAATTCCCCTTTCCACCAAGGCGGTGCCAGTATTTTACCGGCATTTTAATAGCACCTTGGTCCTCCGCCTACCGTGTAATGAGGCCCTTAGGCTTAATTCAGCTGATGGGAGAATTCTTTCTGTGCTGAGCTTTAAGGCCCTCATTATGAGTTTGCCCGTTTCTCACTGGTAATTGCGGCAGGATACCGGGAAACTCACCTACTGTATCCACCACCTGATACATCGGTATTACCAGGATATTACAAGCAGCAGAAACACCAGTAAATCCCCATCCCATGTAGTCCATTGGAAATCCTTGGTGGGTAGTGGTGTGGCTAGGTCAGGGGTGTGGCTAGGTCAGGGGTGTGGCTAGGTCTGGTGTGTGGCTAGGTCTGGTGTGTGGCTAGGTCAGGGGTGTGGCTAGGTCTGGTGTGTGGCTAGTTCTGGGGTGTGGCTAGGTCTGGGGTGTGGCTAGGTCAGGGGTGTGGCTAGGTCTGGGGTGTGGCTTGGTCAGGGGTGTGGCTAGGTCTGGTGTGTGGCTAGGTCAGGGGTGTGGCTAGGTCTGGGGTGTGGCTAGGTCTGGTGTGTGTCTAGGCCTGGTGTGTGGCTAGGTCTGGGGTGTGGCTAGGTCTGGGGTGTGGCTAGGTCTGGAAAAGATCTGGAAATATAGCCCCATCAACCCCCCCACCCCAAGCAACGCCACTGATGGAGGGGATTGCCAGTATTTCCTGCACCAGTAATTCCTGTGTAGGAAATTCCCGCATTTATTTGCTGGTGGGGGCCTGATTTACCTCCCTATCTTTGCTGGAGGTATATCAGTGAACCCCCACCAGCAAACTTGTAGTTTGCCAATGTGGTAAAAGTGCCAGTGCCATAATTACCAGCGCTTTTACAAGCCTTTCTCCTGCACTGGAAAACTTGCAATGAGGGCCTAAGACTTGGAGCGAAGATCCTCCCTCCCTTAGATCTGTACCCCACTTTGGTAAATTAAGAAAAGCCCTCAAGGCACATCTATTCCCAATACATCTGTCCTGTTAAACTGGTACTCACGTAGTCTGTTTCGTGTTTTTGGTTCCAGTAGCGCTCTTATGCCCATAGGTTTGAAGGCTCTACAAATTTACCTCAACATAAACATTAGCTGTCCAATCGCACACTCTGATGAAGTAAAGGGTCCCTGACTGTCGACAGCATTGAGGGACTATCACAGGTTCTTGATATCAGGACGTCACTAGCTGTACCCGGCACATCACACACGGAAGTAGCAATCACTGGGCCTCGTTACGAGTTTGGAGGTAGCCATGCCCCTAATAAGGGCATGGCTGCCCCCAAAATCGGGTCCGGGTTCCCTGCATGGGGAAAAACCGGGCCATTCCGACCTTGGAGGGCCCGGTATTTCCCCATTCAGGGAACCCGGACCCAGATCATCCCCATTTGAGCCCCCATAGGGCTCAATGGGAATGGGAAGCATGCTAACAGGCCCCTTAATGATGGGCCCGTTGTTAACATGCTGGGCCACTCGCGGGACCCGCTAAGAACGTCTGGTAAAACGAGGCGTCCAGAGCAGGTCCCACAAACGGACCTCGTAATAGGACGGTAAGGGGTTAATGGCTCCGGCACCTTTACCGGTGCCGTGAACCCCTTACCACCCACCTCGTAGTGAGGCCGACTCCCATCTCCCTCTGACTCTCTTTGGGCCTCATTACGAATTTGGGGGCAGCCTTAATAAGGGCATGGCTGCCCCCAAACTCGGGTCCGGGTTCCCTGAATGGGGAATTACTGGGCCATTCTGACTTTGGAGGGCTCGGTATTTCCCCATTCAGGGAACCCGGACGAGCCCTATTCCCATTTGAGCCCCAGAGCCCCCATAGGGCTCAATGGGAATGGGGAGCATGCTAACAACGGGCCCGTTAATGACGTGCCCGTTGTTAGCATGCTAGTTCCCTCGCGGGACACGCAGAGGATGTCTGGTCAAATCAGGTGTCCTTGCGGGCCCGTTATTAGCTCCAAGGTCCATTATCGTGTCCCGCTAAGAACGGCTGGTCAGATCAGCCGTTCCTGGTGGGACTGGCTAAGGGACCTCAGAATGTGGGATGGGAGGGGATTAACAGCACCAGCATCCTTACTGGTGCCCTTAACCCTCTACCGCCATACTCGGAATGAGGCCCAGAGACACCTTGAAGGAAGGGGTGATGCTGTGTTCAATATAGCGAAAAGTGCAAAGAGACGGAGGCTTCCCCAGCGGAGAGGACTGGCCTCGTATTTGAAGATATAGATTGCTGTAGTGTGCCCTGCCCAAAATATTGTCATCACACTTTGTCCTCATTGCCTATTTGGGGGAAATTGTTGAGGACACAGATCAGCACTGCAGGAAGAGCTAGGGTTATGCCGGAAGTTGTAATGGGCCATAGGTCAGGCTATGGGGTCTGTCACAGTGCATGTTATTGTCTATTTCTGTTGATTAGAGGTTTTTGTGGAAACTGTAATAATTGCCCATGATTGCCAGCACTACCAACCTATCTGTGGCCAGCATGCAAATGTAAATACTGGGGGTCATTCTGAGTTGGGCAGTAGCCATGGTGCTATTAGCACCCAACTCAGAATGACCCCCACTGTCTTGCTGCACACAGCAGAACCAAATATTTGGTTTTAATTTGAGAACAACTGTATACAGATGTAAGGACAGTTTAAGAGACAAATTGTGTTTCTTTTCTGCCAAAGGGCTAATAATAAATACGTTTTTTTTTTTTATTGTACTAACATTGTATACTATCTCTTCTTAAAATGGTACTCTGTTCATTTCGAATGATCACTTCAAATATACATTTCTGTCATAATAAGTTTACATTTGTCTTTACGAGCAAAGCGATATACGTTATTTTATGATAGAAGGTTATCTTTTGAAGATGGACTGTCTAGCACACTACTGTTGTAGTCTTTAGAAATACCCCTTTGAGAAAGAGGAAAGTGGCAAACAGCACTAATAATGGTTCCTGGCTGCCTTGCATAATATGAAATAACATGTTGGGAAGATAAGAATGATCACCGATCTTTGTATTTGACAAACATATTTGTTATAAAATGTAAACAACAGTTTGGGAGCCCTTCTACTGAGAACGAACATGGTTCAAATAACCTGTTCTATGGATTTGTTTCCACTCAGGAGGGTCTACAACCATGTTTTATCTCACTGCACCCTTCCCGGAGGAGAAATATATATTTGCATATCAGTCTAGTCCCACCCACAACGGCAGTCCAGCACCAAAATGCTAGGCCATTCTCCTCTGGACAAGACTACCATCAGCAACTCCAGATGCGTGTTTCGGCTTTGTTGGGCCTCCTCGGTGAGGTGAAGCTGAGCTTCTCTAAGGCACAGTGAACAAGGGGTCCACATCTGGAATACTGAGGGTGAAACTTCAAGTCTTACAAATTAAACAGGAGCATGGGAACCCCACTCCTGAGAAGGAATATGGTTCAAATAACCTGTTCTATGGAATTTGTCCTGCTCGGGAGGGTCTGCAACCACGTTTACCTATCTCTGATAAAAGGGTTGCATTGGTTCTCGGGAGGATAGCTCAGTGGCAACGTGCTCCCCTTGGAAGCAAGACGACACGAGCACCACAGGTTCCATCCCCGGGTCTGCTCTTAGAAACCTCTGGGTAGTAAGCCCTTATAAATAACCTATCATATCCTATCATTCTTTTGATCACTAAGTACATAATGAACACTGAGCCTTGTGTTTATTTGATTTGTCCCAACACTCAATCTTGTTTGTATCCAGGAAACTTATATAGTCATTCAGACAGTTTCCAGAAAGAGATGTGAGCATACAGTGGGCACTGGAGGGCAGAGCCCCCTATTGTGCCACCATTCCGCTTGTGTATAGGCAGTTGTGCAGAATTACATGCGGGATTAATTAGGCAGTGTATTTGCATTGCGACGGCCCTGGATAATTGCATGTATCCTTGGAATGGCAGGCCGCAGTGTTTCATGTCTCTAGACATGCAGTGTACTTATATCCAAGATGCAGGTCTGCAATGCGTGTCTGCAGTGTGCCATCGGGGCAAACAGCCCCCACTGTCACCCAGTCACTTGCTGCTCATTCGCTGGTGAGTTGCACAGCTGAACACATTCCTGCTGACATGAGCACTTTAGGGCACAGGCATCTCAAGGCGTGGTGGGGGGGAGCTGACACCGCAGGACACCCCTCTTTTCTCGTGAAGAATGCCAGCCTGTACCGCCAGCTTTCCTTGGAGGTCGTCTGATGCTGTCACACCCCACAGACGAGCTTGTTCGGTGCCGGGGTCCTTATTCCCGACCGTTTGCTTGATTCCTGTGTACGGAAGAGATAAAGTGAAATCGTGCACAACTAAAATGCACAGCTCCCTAATTGGAGCCATCTGCTCTCTTCCTCCCGTTTAGGAGACATCAATTGGGGGAAGTTTGTGGCGAAGCCGACACGGATGTCAAAGGCGTGATCTTCACCTGGGAGACAAGCCTTGGCGAGCAGGAGTTGCCATCACCTGGCACAGGACACAGTGCAGAAAAGGCGGCACCGCCAACCCAGGATCCAGCCTTGGCGCCGATCCATCTGGGGCATTGAAAGTCTGGAGAGCTCGGCTGACAAGGCAGTAATGGCAGGTCTTACAGGGTAATCCTAAAAAGCCCACAGAAGCATCAACCATCACCCAGAAATAAACATGCATTTGCAGTCCTCGACCGATGTATGACCAGAAGCTTTGGTCACGTGCATGGCTGGGTACCTTATATTGCCTATTTTGGACACCAAGTTATCCTTCACTCGTGCCTCTCTGTTCTTCACATCTCACCAGTGTGAAGAGGATGGCCCTGTCCAGTGCTTGAGTACCACTCTCACCCCGTCCACTCTCAACCGCAACAGAATCAGTGGTATGTGGCCACGCGCTCTAGAATATCGACTTCTCTAAAAGCTGTAAGGACGTACCGTGACACCAGGAAAATGTTGCACTAAATCCAATACCACCATGTTATTGCCACATTTCTAAACCAGTAAATTATGACTACGCAGGTAAAGTGGAGAACTGAGGTTAGGTGGAATAAATGCTCATGAAATTTCCTCCAAATCCCCCATGGACTACTATGAACTCCAAAAATGGGGATAACATTTCCAGTCCCCTCTCGTAATCTGGCGGTAAACTGCTAGACAGAGCGGTGGTAATGATACACGATGTGGGCCGTATTTCCACAAGAAAGATAGCCAAACGCGTAATGAGGCCCATGGAGTGTCTCCTCATTGGTATTTGTATTTTTTATTATTTAAATAACAGCAATGTCAATTTCAATCCGAAATGACTTACAATAACACACATCTACAGATGGCCGCAGCATTCCCACTAATGGTGACTGTACAAACGCACAAAGATGAGAGCAAGTAGTGTGCCACTTCGTGAGAATGTAGAAACATTGTGAGTATCATATACATATTCAAATCACATAATTATAAGCAGCATCACTGGAGGTGACGGCGGGGTCAGGTACGGAGGATGGAGGAGAGGGCAGCAGAACGCCCTCTTTAGAAAGTAAGTGTAGTTTAAGCCAAGCTTTGAAGAGATCCACAGTTTGGGACGGCTTTCATTGCCATGGCAAGTGGGCTACAGTGGAGCGGGGGGGGAGTAGGGAGAAACAGCAGAAGCAAGAGGAGGCGCAGGGAGGGTGAGGGAATGTGAGGTTGAAAAGAGAAGGAATCAGATGGTGGCTAAACTGAGATATAATCAGAAAACTATCGAGGAACAAGACCATCAATAGCTTTGTAGTCTAGGAGAAGGAACTTGAAAAAAGAGTGGTTGTGCATGGAGAGCCAACCAGCATGCTGTTGGTAAGAAGAAGTAGGGGAGGATCTAGGTAGGTTCTATAGAGTGTGGGTAGCAAAGTTGAGGACTTTCCCTAAAGGGAGGAAGAAGTTGAGTGGAAGGCCAAAGAGTAGACTTGAGCATTAGTCAATGTTTCTATGCACAAGGCTGGAGATTAGAGTTCCTAAAGAAACATATACTAAGAAAAGTATACATTTTCCAAGTGTCAGGAGGTTAATACAAGCAGCAGTGGTAGTAATGAATTACTGCAGTCAATGGTCACTATCAAGATTGCCAGCCTTGGGCGAGGGAGAAAGAAGATCGGGTGGCAAGAAAATTAGAGAAGCGATGGTAGGGATGGCATTGGACACTGGGAGAAAGAGGACTTTTGTTTTTGTAGAGTTCAGCACGAGAAAGTGAAGAGCAATGCAGTGACAAATTACAGTGAACCAGTTCGTAATCCGTTCAGAGGTGGCTGAGATGAAGAAGAAAAAGGAGGACAACATTTGAGTGTCATCCGCAAAAAGGTCATTGTGAAAGCCAGTGGGTGAGATAGGTCTTCCTAGGGCAAAGGTATAAAGGGTGAATAGCAGAGGTCCAATGTCGAATCCTTGCTGGACTCCAACATGTTGAGGGGCGGGGTGTGAGGTTTCCAAGTTCCAAGAGATGTTACAGGATTGAACATCCAGGTGGGAGGCAATCCAGCCAAGAGCAGAATTGCAAATGCTAAGATCCTGGAGAATGAGGAAGATTGAAGAGTGGTTGAAAGTGTGACAAGTGGCTGAGAGGCCCAAAGGATGAGCAAAGAAGAATACGAAGAGTGCTGAGCATCAGAGAGAAAGTTGGCGTCATGTATGATATGATATGTTATTTATAACGCGCTTAATACCCAGACGTTTCTAAGCATGGACCTGAGGATCGAACCTGTGTTATTCGGTGTCGTCTTGCTTCCAAGGTGAGCATGTTGCCGCTGAACTATACTCCTGAGACAAGTATGAGTATAGTGTCTCTAGAGTGTTTACTTCAGATGCCAAATAGAAGTGTATCTCCAAGGGTACTATTCTCAAGGTAATCAGTGTCTGGTTGAAGAACTCACCCTCAAAGACCTTTGAATAAAGGTAAGGAGGGGAACAGGGCCATAGCCTTCCTGGATGGGCTCAGTAGAGAGATTCTTCAAAAGAGGTAGGATATTTGCAGATTTGAAGGAAGCAGGAAAGAGTCCAGAGGAGCGAGAGAAGTTACAGAGCCCAGAGAGACAAGGACAGGTGATTCTAAGTATTTGACTATTTGAGGAGCTAACAAGTCGATAGGAGAACAAGGCAGGGTGTTCCTTTGAGGAATGGGTGCTAATTCAATAGAAAAGTTATTAGAGAGTAGGAGATGTAGGAGGGAGTTTGCAGACAGAAGGAGGGTGGTGTGGGTGAGAGAGGAGGGCTGTAAGATTGTCACACATTTTAGAGATTGTAGAGAAAGAGTGGGTGCAAAGCCATTAACAGGAGGGGAGAAGGTGCTGGATATTGGCTTGGGAGATGTAAACAAAACTGGGAGGGTAGATGAGACTTTGCTAGGGTGATTGCTAAAGGGGGGTGTGAGGAACTGCCACCTGGCAAGGATGCAAAGCCCTGGCTGTTTTTTATTAATAAGTAAAATGATGCAGGTGATTTTGTCTCCAAAGTGTAACCTGCTAAACAGATGCCCCTTTGTCGCCAACTCCATGTGAAAAGCCTCTCTGTACTTGTGCCCTGCGGCATCAGTATCCTTACCCACAGCACCTCCTCTGCTTGTGACACAGAGCAGGTCCAAAGGTCACAAGATGCCCACTCGACCGCCGCGGCAACAGCCAAGTCACTACAGGGGTATTTAAGATATGTACCCTGTACCAAACCTAATATGATCTGGAATGCCACGTGCTGGTGGAAGGGTAATCCCTAAGAATAGGCTATGCCTGAGTGTAGGCATAGTGCATGGCAATACCTGTGATCATGGCCACCACATCACAATTCATGTTGCACATGTATAAGCTCCTGTGAGTCAACTCTGCTGTGGAAGGGAATTTGTATTCAGGTCAGACAGGCTGATATTGCCAAAAGGCAAGGCAGAAACCCAGTAAAGCCACCCTCGCTTTGATGCCCTTTGTGAGAGTCGGTAATACCCACTTTGCATTTGCCATTGTCTGGGTCCCTGTAAGGGAGAATTCTCACCCAAGTGTTAAATTCCCTCTACCTTAGAGCCCTTCAGCTCTTTTGCTATATTTTGGGACTTTGTACTTTTCATTTTCAATGTGTTTTACTTTTGTGTTCTTTGGATATGGAGTTTTAAACAACTCCATAGGCATCGTCTTTTTCTTGTGCGTCACACAGCACCTTTACTGCAGTGGCACAGGGGTGTCTTTCAGACTCCCCAAGGTTTAACTACCTTCTCTGGGACGGACTACTGTTTCCCAGAGCATGTGAAGTTAAATTGACTTTACTAGTCCTTTTAAATTCCTAGACCCAGCACACACTATCTTCCTATAGAGTGCTGGAGGGTTTGTTTAGCATCCCCTGTGTCTAAACACTCATGTAACAGTCAAATGTTACCTTTCCTCTTGAAATGGCTGGTGGCAGTGGTTTTAGAACAAACTACCATGATTTTTCCCGACCGCGAACACTGGTAGCAAAAAATTGGGCACGCCATGTTTTTCAAAATGGCAGCCATGACCCCTCTGGAAAAACAGACTCTGGTCATCTTTCTTTTAGGAAAGGTCCTTCTTGTGTTTAACTCTGTTCGCCAAACCAGGTTTGGTCCCTTTCTTCGATGCCCTTTGGTGACTTTCAGTGCTGAAGCCCTCCTCTGGCGCCTGAGTGTCTGGTTTGGACAGGATGTGAGGGAGGTGCCTGAAACTCCCTGTGCTTGGTCTCGTAGGACACCTGAATGCACTCTGGTTAATTGGCTGACTGACTGTCCGGCAAGGACAGCCAACCTGCTGGGTGAGTGACAGCTAGGCTGGAATGAATGGGGAAAACTGTCTCTGGGACTTGGAAGGCAGAGTCGACCACTGGAACGAAAGAAACTAAGACGAGCTGGAGGAAGACAACTGCTGCAACTCCTGGACCGTTGGTTTGCCCGGTGAAGCCCTGCTGCAGGTCCAAAATGCCTGAAACTCCCTCAAAAGAGAAGCTCCTTCAAGGACGACTTCTTCCCTTGAGCTGGTGGGAACAACCAACTCGCAAGCCACCTGGACACTGTCTCCATACTGGTCGAATTTTCATGAGAGTGCTGTTGAAAACCGGATAACCAGTCAGAAGGATACCAGTTTGTAGACTTTAAGGCACTCACACCTTAAAACTGATGCTTAGCCAAGCTTGTGGCCTCTTCCATGGGCAGTGCAGGAACCTCCTGATATCCTTCTTATTGTCCCCACAACTGAAGCTCAGGAACAGCGAGATCTGCAGGAACTGCCAGGAACAACTGCCTCAGCTACAGCTTTTCTTCATCATTAAGGTACTATGCAAATGCGGTGTGGAAATCCTTTCTGCCGGGGTGAAACCTTGTGAAACTATCCCAACTTCAGGGTCTTGTTCATTCCTAAACCGACATATAACTCTTTTTCTGGCAAACTACTTCCTCGAACATTGGCAAAGACTTAATTGTTTACTACCAGAACTGTGCTATCCTATCTAAGACTCTGAACCATTGACTTTGGCCCAGGCCTATTGAATTGAATTGCTGGTTGTAGTGAACTAAAACTATTTGCTCTGCCTATGAAAGTAATTTTGCTTTAAATTCTTTTAACCTTGTCTTTCTACCTCTTTTGAAAGTAACCGAAGTGTCATTTTGCTCCCACTTCAGGGGAGCTTAACTTGTTCAGAAACGTATTGGTTGTGTACTGTAGGCGTATTCGAGTGTGATATTAGGCTGCTTTCTTACTAGTGGAATGTTTTCCAACTGACTGTGTAAATAAATATATATTCCTTTACCAAGAAACCTTGAATAGTGTTTGCTTGAACTATTGTGATTGCAAGTACTTTGCGTAACATCTTGTACTGCTCACATTACTCTTGAGATAAGCCTGGCTGCTCAGTCACTGCTACCACATAACTGTGTAGTATGGGCTTGTACCAAAGGTGAGATTGTGCTTACACCTGTAGTCTTAATTGTGTGTAGTGTTCCCAAAGGGTACTGCATGTAATTCTGCCTAACACTGGTGTACAGTGGTGAGGATCAAGTATAGGTGTTACATTGAGAGAGCTGCTCTTACCTTTGTTCCAATAACCCTCACAAGGCTAAGCACCACTAGAGAAGCAATCGTTTTATCATGTCTGATATGGATAGCTACAGACAGGAGATGATAGTCATGTTAACAGTTGATCAGCTAAGAGAAATGTGTAAAGCTAGGAATGTCACTGTTAAAGGCAAGAAAAATGAACTGATAGAAAAGTTGTTGGAATGTCAAAATCAAAGAAATAGGTCTGCTCTACCTACTTCTGATGAAAATGTGGAAAATGATGATGAGGATGATAATGTTTCAGAGTCTAACTCAAATGTTATTGATGAGTTAGATGAGGCAGAGGAGTCTCCAGATGTAGGCCCTACTGCACCTGTACCTGCTCTTAGGCCTCAATCTACTGCACAGGGGCCCTACCAGGTCCAGTGATGAATCCAGAGTTTGTCTCTCTTGAGAAGATGAGTCTTGAGTTAGAATTCAGAAGAACCCAAGCCCAAACTGAAAGCAAACATCAAGAACTTAAGCTCAGAGAAATGCAGTTGAAATGAAAAAGTTGTCTCTTGAGAATGGTTCTCTCCCAGAATCTTCTAGGTCTTCCAGTCGTAAGATGCCTCGCATGCCCAAAGATGCAGTAAGTATGTATGAGGTTAAGCTTGATATTTTGGATTGGTTGCCAACTTTCAAATATAACGATGGGATTCAGAACATTACAGGGAATCAACTGACGCCTTGGCTCTTTTCTAGGCTACCCCCAGTTGCATCTGATGTTGTACTGGAGATGGGAGAAGTGGACAGAATGGAGTATAAAAGTGTGAAACTTGCTTTGATAGCTAGGTTTGGGAAAACTGCTTCCCAGTACCTTAAGAGGTTTAGGACCCTCAGAAACACTGATGGTAACTTGGGCTACCTGGGTGAGTGAATGTTTGAAGAACTTACATGGTTGGGTAAAGGGTTACAGAGTTACCACTTTTGAAAGAATGAGGAATCTGTTTTTATTGGAAACTAATGGGTAGCCAACAGGGCCACTCATAAGGATTCTGGGGCAACTCACAAAAAGGATGAGGGGAAACCGCACCAAACTGAGAATATAGATACATCTAATTCCAACCCACCAGAAGAGGCCCCCAAACAACAGAAGGGTAGACCCCATGAGAAACCTGGTAGGTCTAGTGAATCCGCTGGTGTCCAACCAGACAGAGGTCAGCAGAAACCCCCATTCCAGAGAGCATTTGGTAAATGCTATGTCTGTGGGTCAACTGACCATGTGAAAGGAGATCCCAGATGGAAGGGTAAACCTGTAGGGGTCAGCACTACCTCCTTAGCCTTCTCCCCAGGGGAAGAATTACAAAAGGCTAGTGCCCACTTTCAACTATTTGCCGAAGGACCCTTGGGTCTTCAAGCTACTGCACCTTATAGTCCATGGGTCTGGTTAAGAAACAGAATATGGGTGTGTAGGACTCCATTCCAGAAAACTCCAAAGGGTATTATATGGACAGTGTTCTTGTTAATGGCCAGGACACCCCTTCCATGAGAGACACAGGGACCAGCAGAACAATTGTGGATGAACGCATTTTCAAACCTGAGGATGTTGCTAAGGCACCCAAAGGTCCCACTTAATTTTCTGGAGGCCCTGTCCAGTTGTTTACAATTCTGCCAGCTCTCCTTCAGTGTAATAATATGACAGTGAGGATTCCTGGCAGTGTCCAGAATGAGGTGCCTAGGAGAGTCATGTTGGAGAATGATTTAAAAACTCTAGGAGTGGTATCCAGTACCCCCAGGCCTCCCAGTGAGAAGAAACAGAACCAAACCAAATTGGATTAGAGAGGCAACCTTAAGAGACCCCTCCGAGCCTGTGTGAACCTCTACTGAGAACCCCACTGTAAGCCCTTGTGTTAGTAAGTTAACCTCTAAACCAGGCAAATCTGAGGCTAGAATAGTAGGGAAATGGGAGCCCTAACCAAGCATCATCATTGCCCATCCAATTGTAAATTCAATCACCCCCCACGCTTCTGAGGAAGAGGTAGATAGACAAATCGGACCCCTCTCTAGGCATGTGAGAACTGTTAATTCTCAAAGCTGGTGGAAAACCAGGAAAAATAGGTCTGGGGCTGAACCACTTAAGACTGTTGGATCTTCTACTGAAGACTCCAATGTGAATCCTAGTGTTAGGAGGGAAACTTCTAAACCAGGTAAACCAGATCTCAGAGGAAGTGGAAGCATGTACCTTGCTTGACCACAACCCCTCCAACCAAGATACCCGAGACCCAGCCTGCTCTTGTGCGAGAGGTGGTGAGGAGCCATGGATGGCCCTCTAGTTCTAAGGGATTCCTTTCTAAGGACCCCTTGAAAAAGCTTATTGTAGGTTCAGAGGTTGCTACAACTTCCGAGGGACTGTTAGATCAGATCCCCTATACCTTAAACAAGAGAGATGTACCACAATAGGTTTGTAGGTCATATAGCTTGCAAATGAAAACACCTGATAAAAAGAGTCATGGCAAACGTTACAAAAGGTTGCTGGTGTACTCAGCAGGCCATTTAACCGACTTGCAACAGGAGATCCATCCTGGTGGGGATTAGATCCTCCTGTCCCTTAGTCTGGGGGGGGGGGGGGCGAGTGTTAGAGAGAATTCTCACCCAAGTGCTAAATTCCCTCTACCTTAGAGCCCTCCAGCTCTTTTGCTTTATTTTGGGATTTTGAACTTTTAATTTTCAAGGTGTTTTACTTTTGTGTTCTCTGGATATTTTAAACAACTCCATAAGCATCATCTTTTTCTTGTGTGTCACACAGCACCATTAGTGCAGTGGCACAGGGTTGTCTTTCAGACTCCCAAGGATTAAATACCTTCTCTGGGGCTGACTACTGTCTCCCAGAGCATGTGAAGTTAAATTGACTTTACTAGTCTCTTTAAATTTACTGACCCAGCACACACTATCTTACTATAGAGTGCTGGAGGGGTTGCTTAGCATCCCCTGTGTCTAAACACTCATGTAACAGTCATATGTTACCCTTTCCTCTTGAAATGGCTGGTGGCAGTTGTTTTAAAACAAACTACAATGATTTTTCCTGACCACAAACACCGGTAGCTAAAAATCGGGTCCGCCATGTTTTTCAATATGCCCCCCATGACCCTTCTGTAAAAACAGATTCTGGTCATCTTTTTCGCCATTGTGTTTAGGAAAGGTCCTTCTTCTGTTTAACACTGCATGTCAAACCAGGTTTGGTCCCTTTTATGCCCTTTGGCGGGCTTCAGTGCTGAAGCCCTCCTCTGGCGCCTGAGTGTCTGGGGTGGACAGGCTGTGAGGGAGGTGCCTGCAACTTCCTGTGCTTGGTCTCGTAGGAGACCTGAATGCACTCTGGTGTGATTGGCTGTCTGACTGTCCGGCAAGGACAGCCACCCTGCTTGGTGAGTGACAGCTAGGCTGGAATGAATGGGAGAAAACTGTTTAAAAGCAGGTCTCTAGGACTTGGAGGGCAGAGTCAACCACTGGAATGAAAGAACCGAAGACGAGCTGAAGGAAGACGACTGCTGCAATTCCTGGACCATTGGTTTTCCTGGCGAAGCGCTGCTGCAGGTCCAAATTGCCTGAAACTCCCTCGACAGAGAAGCTCCTTCAAAGACAATTTCTTCCCTTGAGCTGGTGGGAACAACCAACTCACAAGCCACCTGGACACCGTCTCCATACTGGTCGAATTTTCTGTTGAAAAGTGCTGTTGAAAAACGGATAGCCAGTGAGAAGGATACCAGTTTGTGGACTTTCAGGCACTCACACCTTAAAACAGATGCTTAGCCAAGCTTGTAGACTCTTCCCTGGGCAGTGGAGGAACCTCCCAATGTCCTCCTTCTTGTCCCCATGACTGAAGCTCAGGAACAGCGAGATCAGCAGGAACTGTCTGGAACAACTGCCTCAGCTACAGCTTTTCTTCATCATTAAGGTACTGTGCAAACACGGTGTGGCAATCCTTTCTGCCGCGGTGAAAGTTTGTGAAACTTTCCCAACTTTGGGGTCTTGTTCACTTCTAAACCAACATATCACTCTTTTTCTGGCAAACTACTTCCTCGAACATCCGCAAAGACTTAACTGTTTACTACCAGAAATGTGCTATCCTACCCAAGACTCTGAACCATTGACTTTGGCCCAGGCCTATTGAATTGAATTGCTGGTTGTAGTGAACTGAAACTATTTGCCCTGCCTATGAAAGTAATTTTGCTTTAATTTTTTTTAACCTTGTCTTTCTACCCCTTTTGAATGGACCTAAAGTGCTATTCAGGGGAGCTTAACTTGTTCAGAAACTTATTGGTTGTGTACTGTAGTTTATTAGAGTGTGATATTGGGCTGCGTTCTTACTAGTGGAATGTTTTCCAACTGACTGTGTAAAGAAATGTATATTCCTTTACCAACAAACCTTGAATAGTGTTTGTTTGCACTACTGTGATTGCTAGTCCTTTGTGTGACATTTTGTACTGCTCACATTACTCTTGAGATAAGTCTGGCTGCTCAGCCACTGCTACCACATAACTGTGTATTATGGGCTTGTACCAAAGGTGAGATTGTGCTTACACCTGTAGTCTTAATTGTGTGTAGTATTCCCAAATGGTACTGCATGTAATTCTGCCTAACAATCCCTGGCATAAAGATGGTCATGAAGATTGTGCGAGATGCGTTAGGCAATGAGCTCTTTACACTGCTACTTCTGTAGCTATGAGTGTTTTAGCGGTTCCCATGGCATATGGTATGAAAGTGCAGACATAGCAACATTCCATAGGTGTTCTCTCTCCCACCTTTTTCATGTGCTGACACTTTATGTAATTACCCAAGTGTGCTCTACTATCTAGATAAGTGTTTATCCCATTATTATCTTCCGCTGCACTTCTCCTGCCTCCCACCTTTTTCATGTGCTGGCACCACATGTAATTACCCAAGTGTTCTCTACTATCTAGATAAGTGTTTATCCCATTATCATCTTCGTCTGCACTTCTCCTGTGTCTCTTTAGTAAAATATTTGCAGCCCATGGAAACAACTCTAGCAGCTCTATGCTGGGGAGAAAACACGCGGGACCTCGGCTCATTGGTAATGGGCAAATCTACAAGAGTTCCTGGAGTGGGGTAGAATCAAAGGGACTTCTGCCTTTTTTGGATAAAATGTATAAAAAAGGTGAATCATGAAAAACAAAAAGAAACAAAAAGACACAAAGCATAACTGTGTATATGTATATCAGAAACCAAAATAATAATCCACAGCATTCTGGAACTTCTTGAACTTGCTCATTCTCTGAAATCCTGTTATCTATAACATTTCCCATCTTTACTGCAATATAAGGAAGGAAAACACTTTACTCCGTTAACTGTAATAGATTAGGTATTCACAGTAGTTCCTCTACTATTGCTAGAAGCAGCCTTCTGATTACAGGGCCATTCTTAGGATCCTGTAAAAAAGTATGGATGTCCACGTCTCTTCTAACAAGGGCTGGATAACCTCGAAGAATAAACACAAAAACAATAAGCACAAGGCTATGTACATCACTTTCTGGGAAGACCATAAAATCAGCCAAACAGATATTCAGTAAGAAACAAATTGGGCTACTGTTCACATTTCCAATTCCTAGCCAAATGTTGTTTTCGTTTAGGCATATTCGTGATATAGAAGCATTTCTCTAACATACATTTTCAAAGATCCCTGTAGCTGAAGCAAAAAAGAGTTGCACGACTGCTATAATATCTATAAGGAGTGTTCAAGGGGATCCATAGTCCAATTGCAAATCTGCATTTATTAGTCAGTTTGTAGCCTTATCGCCCTTCTTCTTTTTCATCGATTGAGTTAGGACACGCTGAAATTCTTCTTCTTGTCTTGCTTTCTGGATAGATGGCTGGGGGTGCTGCGGCCTCACCAGTGTATTGCTTGACATCGTACAGGTGGATCCATGCTCGTCGGCCTTGAATCTTTACTGCTGAGGGAGTAATGTTATCTACTACATACGGGCAATCAAACCTTGGCCAGTACCACTCCCTAGTGAAGTTTTTGATCAACACGGTATCACCAGCAAAGAGTCTTGCTGCTGATAAAAGTTTAGAAGATCCAGTTGCTGAATGGATTTCATCTGTTGAGAACGACCCCCCCTGGCTCTAAAATTTATCTGAAATGAGAGAGATACTAGTGGTCATACATTTCAAATAATCACGTAACTAATTTCCTAATATGTTTGCTGAACTCGGGCATCACTTCTACTACTCAATGGAGGAGTCAAAGGCGTTCTCATTTGTCTTCCTGACACTAGTTTGTGGGGTGTTGTGTGGTGATAGTCCAAACCATGTTGATTCCTTCGGGCATATAAAGCTAAGGGTAGGCAATATAGCCATCCCTTTTTAAACATCAACTTGAGCTTGGAAATCCTTTCTTTAAGGAGGCCGTTGAGTCTCTCACATAAACCATTTGCTTGCGGGTGATAAGCAGAAGAAAACTTGTGCTTAATACTCAACTGTAATCCCATCCCATTATCGGATCTCAGCACTTCACACACTCCCCATCTTGGAAAGACTTCATGTGCTAAAAACCTTGCTTCACAAATGACATCATGGTGTGGACCTGCTTCAATCTACCTAGAGAAGGGACACACCACCGCCATCAGATACCTGTATCCACTACATACTTGGAGCATATCAACATAGTCAATATGTAAATCCTGAAAAGGACCATTCGGTGGAGAAATTACTCATCTAATCATTCACAGTGTATGCCCAGCCATAACATTTTAACATACAATGCAGTTAACTACATAAAATGCAACATGTTCTAACACATTTTGTATGAACCATTCTTCTGCAATTTTTGCAGCAAGACTTTCCCTAGTTATATGCACAACATAGTGCAGCTGTTCAAGCGCTACCCTTAACAAGGCTACTGGCATCACCGGCTTTCTACTGTTGTCCTGTCGCCATATTGCTTGAGTGGACGATAAAAAACACCCCATTGCTTCCATAATTCCTGCTCTTCCTGTGGTGCACCTCCTTGAATCTCCATTAATTCCATTCTCTGTAAATGATTAAATCCTTCTTTCACTGCCATAATTTTAACTAATTTCTCCTTAACATCTGAAGTATCAAAACTTGAAATATCTGGTGAATATGCAGCTGTTGTAAATAGCGTCACGAGAACGCTGCGTACCTGTTCGTCCGGTTGGGTTCCTTGGTGATGCGGCCAGGCTGTCAGATGATCCGAGGAGACGTGACTGATGGCACAGGGAACCAGCCCAACACCAGCCCGAATGGAACCGGATTGGAGATGAACCAGCTCCCAACACCACGGGTTGGCTCACCCCTGATTTGAGTGGCGTCAGGACAGTGCAAGCACTGGCACGGGGGGGCCTCTGAGTAGAAGGTTCAAGGTCCACAGGAGGCAGGGTGATCCCGACAGAAGCTGATGAAGATCAGGAGACCAGAAGCAGAACAGTACCTCCAGGAGCGAAGACTAGGCAGCAAGAGGAGCAGGCTGGTAAACGAGATGAGCACGGGAACCAGAAAGAGCAGTGGGAACTCAGAGCCAGATGGAATCAGGAAGGACTGAGCCGGACAGGCAGGAACGTAATGACAGGGACCAGAACCAAGGAGGGCCAGCGGGAACTCAGAATCAGGAAGGAAGCAGGATGGAGGGAGCGAGGCAGAACAGGTAAGGAGACAGGGGAGCCCCAGGCAGTACAAGGGCAGGAGGAAGACAACAGGAAAGGCAACACAAGGGCAGCGAAGACACGATCCGTACAAACCGCGTTGAGACGCGGTTTGAAAAGGATCAGGGCTCCTTAAATAGGCCCACCAGCACCTGGGAGGCTTGCAAAGCAAGCCGTGCCGCCTCCCAGGCATTGGATAACCCACAACGAGGCTTGAGCCGCAGATCTCCCCGCATCTAGCATCCTGTGCACCGCGCATGCGCGGAGAGCGGAGAGCGGACGCCCGCGCATGCGCAAAGCAGTGCGCACAGGAGACCCGGAAGCGCCCGAGACCCAGGACAGCCCCGGACCCCGAAGCCGAAAGCGGGGATACAACCTCCAGGACGGGGAGCGCCGTAGCGGGTAAGGAGACCCCAGGACAGGCGGCGTGACACTATGCCCCCTCCCAGAAAGACCCGGGGCCCCAGGTTTCCAGGGAAAACGGAGAAAGAATTCACAGATAAGCCGGGGAGCGTGCATATTACAGCGCGGCTCCCAAGTGCGATCACAAGCAGGATAACCCTTCCAATCAATTAAGAATTGGAGTACACCCCGACGAATCCGTGAATCACAGATCTCCTGAACCTCAAACTCAGGAACCCCCTGTACCAGAACAGAGGAGGGTCGTGGACCAGAGCGCCTAAAGACATCCTTCACATAGGGCTTCAAAAGGGAGACATGAAATACAGGGTGTATTCTCCAAGTGAGGGGCAGCACTAACCGAAAAGCCACTGAAGACAAACGTTTGGCAATCCTGAAAGGCCCATAGAACCAGGGTGCCAACTTAGTGGGTAAATTGAGAACAGGCAGGTTCTTGGAAGACAACCAAACCAGATCGCCCACCTGGAAATCGGGCTCTGTGGTTCGGCCCTTATCAGCCTGCTCCTTCATGCGCTCTTGTGTCTCCGTAAGGGTACTCCGGGCCAGGTCATGCTGTTTCTGAATATTGAAGACCAATTGATCCGCAGACAGAACAGTGCTGGGCACCACAGGTGAGAAGGGAACCAGCTTGGGATGTTGTCCGGCTGAACAAAAAAAAGGACTGATGCCGGTGGCAGCATGGGCCGCATTATTATAGGAAACTTCCGCCAGATCCAGGTACCTTAGCCAGTTTGACTGAGTGGCATTGGCATAGCAACGTAAGTATTGCTCCAGGGTTTGATTCGTCCTTTCGGTCTGACCATTGGTGTGCGGGTGATAGCCTGAGCTCAAGGCTCTGTGGATACCTAGTTGATTACACAACTGATGCCAGAAAGAAGAAAGAAATTGTGAACCACGATCAGAGATGATCTTCTCTGGGAGTCCATGTAACCGATAAATGTTGTGTAGAAATGGCGGCCAAAGCCAAAGCCATCTGGGAGGAAGTTGGGATCTTCATGAAAGGAATGAAGTGTGCGTATTTAGTGAAACAATCCACGACCACCATGACACAAGTGTGACCCTCAGAGGGCGGAAGCTCAACAATGAAGTCAGTGGCGATGGTATGCCAAGGGTAGGGTGGTGTTTCAGTAGGCTTACGTAGCCCCAAAGGCTTTCTTCTGGGCGTCTTCGTCTGAGCACAGATTGGACAACTTTCCACATACGATTTTACTTCTTTGGCCCATCCAGGCCACCAGAATTGTCTTGAGATCAACTCCTGGGTAGCCTTGATACCACGATGACCAGCTACTTGAGAATCGTGAAAACCATATAGAATGTCCAAGCGAAGGGCCGTCGATGGTATGTATAACCGGTTCAGAAAGAACAAAAAAACGTTGCGTTCACAGATCTGGGGTTTCTTCAGCAGATTGACACGTTCCGGATCCCTCAAGGTTTCTTGAATGATCTTCTGGAGATGCGGAGCTAAGGTCAGTAGAAAGTGTTTGGGAGATATCATAGGCGTGTTCAAACCGACTCCCACTTCTTCCTTTATCAGGGATCGAGATAAGGCATCAGCCTTCTGGTTCTGGGAGTTAGGAATGTATGTGATATTAAAATCATAGTGAGAGAAGAAGAAGGCCCATCGGGCTTGCCGAGCAGTGCGACACTGCAATGATCGTAGGAACTGAAAGTTGCGATGGTCAGTACGAACTTCTACAGGGAAACGACCACCAAGTAAGTGATGCCTCCACTCTTCGAACGCCATCTTCATGGCCAAAAGTTCTTTTTCAATGACTGCATAGTTCAGCTCACTGGAGGTGAGTTTCCGTGAGTAATAGGCCACAGGGTGTTCGTCGCCGGACGTAGGATGCTTTTGCAGGAGGACCGCTCCAACAGCGAAGTTGGAGGCATCTGCTTCGATGACATATGGCATCTCATCGTTAGGATGACGCAAAACAGGAGCTGTACTAAACGCTGTCTTTAAGCACTCAAAAGCTGTTGATGCCTCTTGATCCCAAAGGAAAGGTATCTTAACACTGGTCAGACGTGTCAATGGGGCCGTGACCTGTGAAAATTGTGGGATAAAACGCTGATAAATTTGGCGAACCCCAAAAACCGCTGAAGGGACTTAAAATCATGCGGTTGTTTCCAGTTCTGAATAGCCTTCACTTTGCCCGAATCCATGTGTATACCTGCATTGCTGATTACGTATCCCAGGAACTCCATGCTATTCTGGTGAAACAAACACTTTTCGGCTTTGGCGTACAGGTGATTACGTGACAATCGCAGAAGTACTTCACGGACATGCGAGACATGTTCCTTCAAATTGTCCGAGAAGATCAGGATGTCGTCCAGGTAAACCCAGACCGAGATGCCAACCAAGTCGCCAAAGACGTTGTCCATAAACCGTTGGAAGACGGCTTGGGCATTACACAACCCGAAGGGCATTACCCTGTATTCGTAGTGCCCAAAGGGTGTCTTAAGTGCCGTCTTCCACTTGTCGCCCTCTTTGATTCTAACCAGGTGGTAGGCTCCCCGGAGATCCAACTTAGTGAAGATATTGGCAGAACGTAAGGACTCCATGATGTTCCGAATCAAAGGTAATGGGTACCTGTCCTTGAGTGTTATGTCATTCAATTGGCAGTAATCGATACAAGGCCGCAGGGTCCCCTCTTTTTTTGGACAAAAAACAGCGGGAAACCGGCGGAGGATTTGGAAGGTACGATGTAACCCTTCTTAGAACAATCATCCAGATAATCCCGGAGTACCTGTTTCTCAGACTGAGTTAGAGAGTATAACTTCCCATGAGGAATCACAGCACCAGGAATCAGGTCTATGGGACAGTCAAATGTCCTGTGAGGAGGAAGAGGTATTTCTCCGGGCTCAGAAAACACCGTACAAAGGTCGGCATAAACATTCGGTATCTGGGACAGGGAACATAAAGCAGATGAGTCCCCTCCCGGGACTAGAGGGATCGAGGTAGTAGACTTCAAGGATGTGTTGTGGCAGCAACATTCACGGAGGCAAAAGGCAGAAACAAACTTCAAAGTGCGGGACTCCCAATTGATTGTAGGATTGTGTCGCAAAAGCCAAGGCAGTCCCAAAACCACTGGATACGAAGGTGACTTGATGACGTCGAGGGCTATCCTTTCTTCATGTCCCTTGATCTGTAATAGCATGCCGATTGTATGCAACCGGATGGGACCGGAAGCCAAAGGTGTACCATCGATGACCTCTACCCGTATAGCAGTCTTTCTGGTAAGTAAAGGCATACCAATGTTGATGGCGAATGCCTCATCTATATAGTTTCCGGAGGCCCCGCAATCTAATAGACCATGGACATCAACCGTTTTATCAAGCCACTTCAAAGTGATCTCTAGAATCATCAAGACGGCAGGCTGCATTGGGGGCAGTTGTAACCCAGGGCTGGAAAGGTCTGAAAGCAAGAAAGGACCTGTCGTAGCCTTTCCCTTAAACGACAGGTCTTCTAGTTTCCCCCTTTCTTGATAGGGCGCAGACGGCAGGTTCCCAGAAAATGGCCAGCACCTACGCAGTACAAACACAGTTGCTGGCTTCTCCTGCGCTTCTTCTCCTCTTCCGATAAAGGGCCCCTTACAGCTCCCAGTTGCATTGGTTCCTGTGTAGAATCCGAAGGTGCTGACATCCCAGTAGGTAGAGTCAGTGGTCTGGGGTTTGCCTTCTCAAACCGTTGTCTCTCTCCTTTTCTCTCGGCCAACCTCTGGTCTATCCTCAAAACTTGATCAATAAGTTTCTGTAGATTGTCAGGTTCAGGAATGTGTAACAATTCATCCTTGTATTCCTCTCTTAATCCCCGGCGAAACAAGGTCTTTTGCGTTACCTCTGGCCATAAAGAGTCAGTTGCTAATTGACGGAAACGGCTGATGTAAGAGATGATGTCAGTATTGGCTTGTTGTAGGTCCATCAATTTGTTCTGTGCTGCTGAAGCCAGATTGGGGGATTGAAACACATCCAAGAATGCCTTCTCGAAGGCTACAAAATCATTCAGGATTGGGTTATTGGTAACGACCAAAGGAGTTGCCCAGGCAAGCGCGTTTCCAGACAAGTTGCCCAATATGTATCCGATCTTGGCCTTGTCATTGGTAAAGTGAGTTGAACGGAAGAGAAAGTGTATGCGGCAATGATTACAGAATTCACCCACACGGCGGGGATCTCTATCGAACTTGATGGGAGCAGTGTGAGCCATGGAACCTTCAGGCTGTGGAATGGCACCAACGTTCTGTGTCACCATTTGGCGTAAGGTTACATTCTCCTGACGGAGTGCCGCCATCTCAGCACGAAGCGCTTGAAGCTCATTACGAAGACCCAGATCCTCTTCCATCGCAGAGTCCGAGGTGTCAGAAGACAGGCGTCTCAATCTGTTGTAAATAGCGTCATGAGAACGCTGCGTACCTGTTCGTCCGGTTGGGTTCCTTGGTGATGAGGCCAGGCTGTCAGATGATCCGAGGAGACGTGACTGATGGCGCGGGGAACCAGCCCAACACCAGCCCGAATGGAACCGGATTGGAGATGAACCGGCTCCCAACGCCACGGGTTGGCTCACCCCTGATTTGCGTGGCGTCAGGACAGTGCAAGCACTGGCACGGGGAGCCTCTGAGTAGAAGGTTCAAGGTCCACAGGAGGCAGGGTGATCCCGACAGAAGCTGATGACGATCAGGAGACCAGAAGCAGAACAGTACCTCCAGGAGCGAAGACTAGGCAGCAAGAGGAGCAGGCTGGTAAACGAGATGAGCACGGGAACCAGAAGGAGCAGTGGGAACTCAGAGCCAGATGGAATCAGGAAGGACTGAGCCAGACAGGCAGGAAAGTAATGACAGGGACCAGAACCAAGGAGGGCCAGCGGGAACTCAGAATCAGGGAGGAAGCAGGATGGAGGGAGCGAGGCAGAACAGGTAAGGAGACAGGGGAGCCCCAGGCAGTACAAGGGCAGGAGGAAGACAACAGGAAAGGCAACACAAGGGCAGCGAAGACACGATCCGTACAAACCGCGTTGAGACGCGGTTTGAAAAGGATCAGGGCTCCTTAAATAGGCCCACCAGCACCTGGGAGGCTTGCAACGCAAGCCGTGCCACCTCCCAGGCATTGGATAACCCACAACGAGGCTTGAGCCGCAGATCTCCCCGCATCGAGCATCCTGCGCACCGCGCATGCGCGGAGAGCGGACGCCCGCGCATGTGCAAAGCAGTGCGCACAGGAGACCCGGAAGTGCCCGAGACCCAGGACAGCCCCGGACCCCGAAGCCGAAAGCGGGGATACAACCTCCAGGACGGGGAGCGCCGTAGCGGGTAAGGAGACCCCAGGACAGGCGGCGTGACAGCAGCTCTTCTGGCTTCTGCATCTGCAGCTTTGTCCCTGCAAGAAATAAAATCACTGCACTTAGTATGCGCTGCACATTTAACTATCACTATGGTTACTGGGAGTTGCAGTGCCTTAATAAGCCTGTCCAGTAAAGATGTGTGTTGCACTGGAGTGCCGTCCGATCGGATGTAGCCCCTCCTTTTCCAACGTGCTAACCCTGATTGCACGGTTGATGTCACATATGCAGAGACACTGTACACCGTCACTTCCTGCCCTGCATGATTCTCAAGCATGACAATAATTGCTACCAATTATGCTGCTTGTGCTGAAAATTGAGATGTAGTCTTGCACTTGCTCCAACTTCAAACTCGCTATTTGCTCTGTGCTTCAATACAACTGCAGCAGAATGCCTTTCTGCACTTGTTTGATACATTTTCGAAGAACCATCAATAAAAAGAATTTCCCCTCCTGACAACGCATTTTCCTTTTCGTACATAAACCTCTGCATAATTTGCACAGTCATGCACATGCCCTTTGCCACTGGCTCAGCTACAATGGTGGCAGGGTTAAGTGTTTTACATCTGTCAATAATACTCCGTACAAGGGAAGAGAATTCAACACTCTCTCCCGAACCACAGAAGCCGAATGAAGTCGACCCTCCACCCGTGGTTGGCACAAGCACCTGATAGAATAAACAGGACACCACGTGGCAGCCAATGGGGGGAAGAGAAGTTAGGAAGAGGTTGTGGATAGGGTGGGGAAAATTAGGAACACCGGTAAGAGGATTAGGAAAACCTATGTTGGATAGGACAAGGGAAACAACGGGAAAAAACCCTACCTACTTTCCTCTGAACACTTTACACCTGTATCCAGCATACCATACACAGAATATAGACCTGAGCTTTGAAACACCTTAATACGTGCATCTTACATAGTCTTAGACCTGTCCCTACAACCTCATAAACACAGAGACATAGATGATACTCTGCACATGTCATACTTGGCAGCAAATCCCACAATGAATTCAACAAACACATGGCCCGTGGGCTTACAGAAAACAATGAATATGAACACATCACATGAAACATGGAACGTATTTGCAGCAACATAAATAACAAATAACATATGCCCCTTATGATTTTAGAATGCGATTTGTTGTTATACAATGCAGTAATGGCTGTTCCACCCGCATTGATCAATGAACCTTGCGAGCAAACAAACTTCTAGCACTGGATTTTCAAGGCGGCAGGATACTAGAAACAATGACAAACTACTTTATGTCCGAGCGGTAAGCGCGCCGTTTCCACACACAGCAAATAACACCCATAGGAGCGTGATTCTGCCAGCCGCCACTCGCCCTGTACTTAACTCAAGTCCGGGAGACCCGCAAGCCTTCCCGGACGTAGCAGTCTTCAGCTTCTAAAATGGGTTCCGCAGCTGCCTGTAGTCCGTGTTCCCGTAGAGAGTTTTCACATGCTGCTGCCGGTGTCGTAGCTTCGCCTGCTCCTGCTTCGGTACACAAAATAAGCCACACCTGCCGTGGCTCTGTAACTCCTTATAAACATTTGTTAATCCTTACCAGCTGTGTCAACGGCTGTACGACCGCAACTACAATTCTCCCTAAAGCATGCTGGGAAATGTAGTTAGAGTTGAACTTGTGAATTCCACAGACCTCTATCGCCTTTTGCACACTCCTTTCTTGCACCAGCCCTTTTTCCTGACAACATCTGACAATTTTAATCGCCGGGTTTGAGATTATCACTTCATAAGCAGAAGCACTCTGGGATGTCAATGTACCTTTGGGTTTCTCTAAGATGGCAAACAAAGCATTTTTCACAAAAAGAGTTATAGAGCAGCCCATTACAATGGTTGTGGATTTCTCAATTGCGAACGCGTCAGCTGCCAATGATTGTTCACAAGAAAAGTGTCCCTTCATAACTGGGTCTAGAATCCCACTATACTACGCTAGAGGCTTATACCCCAATGTGGTCCTCTGTGTAAGCACTGCAGTCATAACTGTCCCATTTGTGTGCAAAAAAAGAAAAACTCCTCAGCCGATTTGGGAATTCCTAAAACAGAGAATGTACAAATGTCTTTCTTTCTTTCTTTCTTTCTTTCTTTCTTTCTTTCTTTCTTTCTTTCTTTCTTTCTTTCTTTCTTTCTTTCTTTCTTTCTTTCTTTCTTTCTTTCTTTCTTTCTTTCTTTCAAATTATCGAATGCGTGGGCGGACCCTTGCAGGCGCTTCCCCATCCAAAAGGATGATGTGCACCTACCCTACCAATCTTACACACAGCCCTCACATTCTCATAACTCCTCCCACCGCCCCGTCTGCCAAACAAAATCTAGCAGCACACTGCTCCTCTCCCTGCTTCTCACCCCGACTCCTCCCAGCAAAGTCTACCCACTCAGTTCAGCCACTCCCAGCATAGACAACCAAACCCTCATCAACTCTCTCTCCTCAACATGCCTCTCACACGCAAGCAAAAAATGTCCCACAGTCTCAGGCACACCACACACCGCACAGTCCCTTGACTCAAATTGCTTTATTTTAATTTTATTTTAATTTAATTTTTTACATTTGTATAGCGCACAAGGCAGCTCTTCAAACCCTTCCTCCATTTCCTCAGTCCATTCTATTTTAACCTTATTCACCTGTGCTTTCTTTAGGGTCTCCAAAAGGGGTCTTGTGTACGGTCTATAGTCAAACACCCAGGCTCTTACATAATTACAAAGTCCCAAAAACTGTTGCATCTGCTTTACCGTGTGCGGTTTTGCAGTCTTCATAATCGCCTCAGCTCTTTCAGGTATCACTCTCTCTAACTCATGTGAAATTAACTGAACTATGTATAACACCTCTCGTGACAATATTGTAGCTTCTCCTTGTCTACCTTGTATCCTTTGTCTGTTAAAATAGTCATCAATGGAATCGAGTCTTGTCTGCACTCATCTTCTGTGGTGCTACAGATTAAAATGTCATCTACGTATTGTATCACTGCACTTTTCACCTCAGCATTGCCTATGTCGATCTGGAATACCCTGTTAAAGATTCATGGAGAATCAAAGTACTCCTGGGGCAAACAAGTGTGTTTTAGGGGAGTTTGGTGAAATGTAAATGAAATGAACAGTAGTTTGTTTGTGCCTACACCTCTTTGCGCCAAATTTCTAATCTGAATGAATCAAAGTACGTAGTCAAGTTTCTTCAAGCATATTTTCTTAATTTATTTGATATATATTCTGCCCATATGGATGACACGTGTTTCGGCGTTTCTTTGACGCCTTTTTCAAATCCGGGCCTTATTGAATGTAATACGAATCTCCCCCGATGCTTGAGGCATGAGCAGGTGAATTTTGTAGGTGGGATTTAACCCTGGAACTACCGTGATATACTTCAACTAAAAACTAATTCCCGGAAATAAAGAAAGGGAGATTCGTATTACATTCAATAAGGCCCGGATTTGAAAAAGGTGTCAAAGAAACGCCGAAATACGTGTCATCCATATGGGCAGAATATATATCAAATAAATTAAGAAAATATGCTTGAAGAAACTTGACTACGTACTTTGATTCATTCAGATTAGAAATTTGGCGCAAAGAGGTGTAGGCACAAACAAACTACTGCTTACTTTACAAACGGAGCTGAGGGACTCTATGTCTCCGTGTTGACCTACACCCTTGCGACACAAGAATAAAATAAAACAACCATTGCTAACCTGAATAGCACTGACATACGGGTCGCGAGAGTACACCTTATGAGATACCCACTCAAGAAGTTCCTCACTTAGGTAAATGAAATGAAGTCTTGTGAGTCCTTGTGCAACAAGATTGAGAAAAGCACATTTTTCAAAACGATCATATTGAAATATTGAACTTCTAATGGGATACTGCATAGCATTGTCACCGGGTTAGGCACTAGTGTAAAATCTGCCTCTACAATCTGGTTAATCGGCCTCATGTCTTGTATGAATCTCCACAACCTTCCCTTTGATTTTTTTATAGGATACACTGAGGTATTGCACGACGATGCTGATGGCACCATAATACCTTATTTCATCAGTGCTGAAATGGTCTTGAATATACCCTCGTCAGCCTCTCGAGACATGGGGTACTGTCATCTTCAAAAAATGCTGGACGCTGCTGCATTATTGCCATTCGCTGTGGAATTTCATGCTTCTCTATTCTTTTTCAGTATGTAATGCTCATAATGAACACTACTTTATCATCTGTTGGGTCTTCTCAAAACATATCATCATCAGTAATGTCAGTCAACCTAGACCGTTCTTCGAGAGCTATTACTCTCCTCCATGGTCTACCCTCATCATCTGTTACTTTGGCCATCGCCATTTCTCTTCGTACTATAGCTGCTTCTAACTCTAGAGGGATAGTCTGTCCGCCCTCTTCATCCATAGGTACCTGTGGTGTGAACAAGAATTAGTCTTCCCCACTAAACCAGGTACTCATGTTAGTAGAAACCTCACCCCATAAAGGAAAACCTCTGGCTCTACTGGAACACGTTGCAGAGCCATTTGCCCTGTGAACACCAGTATGAATTTTCCCACATTTAAGTAGTGTATTCCGGGAGTGGAACACACTATTCCTTTGCGAGTAAATGAAATTGCCATGTTAAGTTTTGTTATCAAATCTCTTCCTAAAATGTTAACTGGTGACAGTCTTGAATACAACAATGGAGCAGACATGTCACAGACATGTCACACTCTCCTATAGAGACTGGTAATTCATCAGTAAAAGGAACTCGGCTCCAGAGAACCCTTGAGCATTCATGGCAATTCCCAACATTGGATATTTTCTCTCTGACCGAGTAGCCCCAATGTCTACCAGAAAATAAAAAGATTTGCCTCCTAGAGTCACATCAACCCTTGGTTCCTCTTGGAGGTTTGGTGTCAAAGATAGTACTGAACACATAAAGTCACCCTGTGTAGTTCTATTGTGGATACATGCGTACACCCGTACCTGTGAAAGTAATTCTTCCTACCATAGTGGCTGATTCACTACATTCCCAATCCTTCTCTGCTTGTCAATACCGCCCCAACCATGGCAAATTTTGACCATTTCTCCTGAACCAATTTGTCTTCCTCAATTTTCCTAGCGTCATCTTTCTTCTTGTTTTTCACCTGCAATTGCCGACAGTGATGCACTATCGTCAAATGTACTTCAGCCCATGACTTTGCTTCCATTCCCACTTATTTCTTCATTTGCCTCTGTACTTACTCGGGCAACTCCTGACATAAAATGTGGTAAAATAGTGCAACCTTTTTTTACGATGTCTCATGCGTTTTAAGTTGCAATACTCTTGAATACCAGATACGACCTGCACCCCTGTCCCCCATTGCGAGTTGGTACTCGCCAAGGTATGTGACGTACGAGGAGCAGCTGAACCAACAAAGGGCTGCAATGGGCCCCTGCCCTGTGTACATTAGAAGATCAATACCTGTTGAAATGCCCATAACCAGGCAACCCTGGGCAGCACGGTACCCAATGAGACAACCGTACCTGCCATTGGTACGAAACGATGAGTATTTACAGACTGTCCACGAGGAAACCCCAAAGGCCTTAATGGAAGGCCAATGGAAATAGACTAAAGGCCTGGGCAGCCCTGAGAACAACCAGAAGTGGCTACTGAAAGCTATGCATGCCAGTACCGACATCTGCGAGGATAATTGTAATGGACGAAGGGGAAAGATACTGTGAAAAACGTATTAGAATGGTGCCATGAGACAAGATGGCAGCAACCGCCTTATTGAACGTGTGTAAATAAGCTTCAAATGCAAGATGCTAAGTAATCGAGTCTGCTTGCAATGCTTAGTAGAAGTTAGAGCGGCAAGCGCCGACTGTATACATCTACCTCAATACAGCACAATGTAGATCAAGCAACTCCATTTTGTATAAACAGAAGTACTCCCAGGTGGCCAAGGCCTGACTGGCCAAGTTTCATATCCAGGCCCAAGCTGAGGAAAAGAGCGGGATCGAAACTTAACAAAGGATGGCTCATGCCGGGGAAATCGAGGTCAACCAGAGAAGGGGAGGTGAGCATGAGCTAACGAGGCTCCAACTTCAGAGCATGCCAGCCCACCCGTGAAGGTCAGGATACGAGAGGCCCATGCAGGTGGCCAAGCGCATACAGAATTAAATGCACAAAAGATTGGAAACTGAAGCAGATTCACGGTGGACCAACACGGGACCAGACAGGCGCGAAGATGTACCACTGCCTGATGTCATCCAGAACCAGAGGGTGCCATTACTTTTCCTGATAAGAGACTACAGTTCTGAGGCCATACCCAGCCAACTAATTGACACATAGTCCTAAACCACTGATTGATGGAAGGGAGACAGGGTGAATCTTGGGACACCAGTGTGTCTATTCTGCATGCTGCTAATTAAAGTGGAGATTTATGTTTAGGGGAGTAACTTGCCCAATTACAATGGACCATGTAATCTAGGGTCCTATAGACACTGTAACCAATACGACGTCGTACTTTTAGTGACGTCAATCACGTGTGTTGTAGAGGGATGGGTGTAGACTCCCACCCGATAAGAGTTATCCAATCCGTATGGTTTATTTACATATACAGATATAACACCTATACTTAAATTACCTTTCCCAACCAATTATATTGCATGATGGTTTTTTATAGAGGTATACGTCAATGATGACAGAATTTGCCAATGAAAGAGGCTGTTTGACTGAAGTTCGAGTAGGTCGGTGCGAGACAGGTGTTTGCGATGCTGCTGATATCCATAAACTGATGTATGAATTATTAAACGGACTTCCCTTTGCCAACTTACTCAGTCCCTAGTATTGAGTTGTGCTGGAGTATGTAAGTCCTGCACCCTGTCCTCACACTGTGCAGCTATCTTGTATTACAAGTTTTTGGGGGTTGAGTACTGACCAACGGGCCCGACAGTAATTTCCTCTCCCTGAGAACACTTGGTAGCAGAGGATGGTTTCAGCCATCGATTATTGATAATCGATTAATATAGTTCTAAGACACCTTTAAACCGATGGCACGAAGTAACTCTGGGCCTCCGGTTACATCGCGAGTCCTTTCACTATTCCAGCTGTGTAGGCCGAGAATCTTCCGTGGACATTGATAGTGTATTTACTCCAAAAAAAAAATCTGCAGTGGGTCTGAAGGTACCCGCTTTTCCAAGCATAACCCTTTCATTCCCACGGGAAACCGATCGGGAGAAAACCATAAAGCGAGAAGAGGAAGGGACGGTGATCCCGGAGATCCAGAGAAGAAAAGAGACTATCAGTGAGTGAAACAACAAAACTTGTTACCTTGGCAAATGACTTATAGGCATTAGAGCAAGTGGGGGAAAGGTAATGGAGAGTGGCGGAGAAAGATAAAATAGTTAGAGGTAGAGAAGACGGTATATATATAGCGGGTTAATGACTCGAATATAAAAGGAAGACAGATATAGCGGAATACCAGGGGGTCACCTGAGCCAAAACATAATAAAATTCCAGGGGGGCAGCTGAGCTAAAATGTAATAGAATACCAGGGGGGCACCTGGGAAAGGTAAAAACATAAAAGGAATACCGGGGGGGCACCTGAGATTAAAAACTGTAAGGGATACCGGGGGGGCACCTGAGAGAAAACTGTAAATTCGCCTTGTTCCTGCGCTTTAAAGAGTGGTCAGAAGGAACTTGAACCCAGAGCCCACAGAGAGGGGACGCTAGGCTACAATGACGTTTAAAGACGTCATAAAGGGGTAGTTCAAATCCCATGATGGGGTAATAATTAGAAGGCATGTATACGTTGACCAGCTGGTGTATGTCTAGTCTGTCAAGCGTCTGTCCTACAAGTTCTGTGTATGCTGAATGTGGAATTATTGTGATATTAAATGATGGCAATGCATTTTGTTTTTGCGATTCTGTAAATGAGAGGGAATCGCCACTGAATTGATATGTCTCGAGTAAAACTGTTGGTGTAAAAAGTTTGCGGAAAAGTTGGTTTGGAGCTTGCGTATGTGGTGCTTGCTCATAATAGTGTAAAAAATTGAAACACTGTGTGATTATTGTTGGTGAAAAAATGAAGAATGGAAGAAGTTACCCCACTTGCACACTTGTGCAAGCAATTGCCAAAACATGCAGCAAAGCTGAAGAAATACAGCCAGGAGTGGGTTAAGGGCACCGCAAATAAAATGTTCATGCCTTGGCCCCAGAATGGGTCATTGTCTAAGGCTGTTTTACAGCACATGACCACGTTCCTACATGCCACATATAGCGGGAAGAAACTCGAGAAACGCCTTGCCGTTCTCGAGCTTTGGAAAATGTTTGAACAAGTAAAGGAAGAAGAACCTCCCGCAGATTGGATATTAAATGTATGTACGGAGGGGGGTGAGACGCCACCTGCCCTGCCGGAACCAGTTGTTGAGGGAAGTAAGTCGGAAGGCCTTTACCCACTACGAGAACTTAAGGCAGCCACAGGTTATAGCAACCCTGCATACAGGTCACCTGCGTATATGTCATGATGCCTACCCCCGGGGACCCAGACCGAGTCCAGCAACCCCGGAAGCAGTCATCAAGTTATGCTAAGCAAACCCAACAACCCCTGCTAGGGGCTATTTGGGTGCAGTCCTGGCGTCTATGATGCCAGTGAAGCAACTGGTTATCTACGCGCCCCTGCCCTCAATGCAGGATGGAGAGCTCATCTTTTCAAACCATCAGGTGAGACTATAAGAGGGGACATCAAAGGTTATCAATGGGGAGAACAGCAGCTGTCCAGTTCAGATCGACGCCCCTGTGGGAGCCAGGTGAGCGTAACAGAACGCGAAGCCTACCCACAAATTCCCACCCGGGCGTTATTGATACCTCAGAAACTGACCAATTGGCCCAATTACTAGGGGAACTGAGGGCTGAAGTGCATTCCGCCCGTCAAGAAGCCAATGCTCTTAGGAGAGAACTGATTTTGTCAAAAGAGCGAACTGATGACCTTGCTAGGCAACTACTGCAAAGCCAGGCTGGACAAGCACCCCTACCAGGTTCCGGGGGAAATCCAGCTCTTGTGTCATTGGGTAACCCTGTGCAAATAAACCTACCTGGAAATATTCCATTAGCTCCACCCGAACGCTTTGCCAGAGATCCCAAAAGGTTCGCCGTGTTTATGAACCAATGCCGCTTGCACTTTTTATGCAAACCTGGAGCCTTCCCAAACGATCAAGCCAAGGTAGCCTTCGTATTGTCATATTTCAGCGGCAGTGCAACTAATTGGTCAATTCCACTAGTTACTCAGGATGACCCAATTCTTCGGGATTTTCAGGGCTTTCAAATGAGCATGGAAAGACTATTTGCCCGGGACACTCCCAAGGACATGCCCTGGATCACAAACTTTTGTCCCTACGACGGGGTAACCAGGACCTTCTATCCTAAATCGTGACCTTTAATAGGTTGATAGTGGAAACTGGATGGCCTGAGGTAAAACGAATCACATTATTTCATCGAGGGCTTCGAGGAGAACTCAAGGATGTCTTGGCTCAAGTCGTGAACCCACCTCAAGACTGCGCTGAATATATAACTTAGTGGTCCAGTTAGACACAGACTTCAGAACAGAAAGGCTGATCGAGCCAAGTCTGAGAATCGGGTGTTGGTCAAAACTAACTTTAACCACAAAGGAGCAGATGCTTCAGAACCCATGCAAATCGGAGGGGTTAAAGGACCCTTAACCCAGAAGGAAAGAGAAAGGAGACAACAAATGAAATTGTGTCTATATTGTGGAACTTCTGGGCATTTTCTATGGGATTGCCCTGTAAAACCACCCAAGAAGGTGGTAGGAGCTGCTGATAAAAGCCATATGGAGTCAGACTCGGGAAACGACCACGCCCGACAAGCGTAGAGGTCCGCTTGCCGAGCTTGAAGAAGGATACTCAGACCTCGCATTACCAATGGTCCTCGTAGATCCAAGGCAGCCATCGCGTATGCACGCAGTAAGGGCATAAATTGATAGCGGCGCCATAGGAAACTATGTGGACTACGAATTGGCTTCCAGGATGAATCTACCTCTCTGCCGAAAAACCACCTCAGATGTCATCACCACAGTCGATGGAACTGAAATTGCCTCGGGGCCTGTAACTCATTCCATACACAGAGATGACACTATTGGGTCAGGATGGGCATCGAGAGACTTTTGTGTTTGATCTAATCAAAGCCCACAGTTCCAAATAATACTGGGGATACCTTGGTTGGAAACACATAATCCTTGTATTGATTGGCAAGAGAAGAGAATAACCTTCCCGGATTGTGCACAAACCTGTTACCCTAAGAAAAATCTGAGCGCAGGCCTGGCCACAGTAACCACAGCAGTCGTGTATCTACCTCCAGAATACCAAGAATTCCAGGATGTCTTCCAAAAAGAACAGGCAAACACCTTACCACCTCACAGATCGTACGATTGTCAAATCGATCTCATACCCGGAGCACAACCCCCTTGTGGCAGGATCTACGCCCTTCCGGAACCTGAGAACCTTCACCTATGACAATACTTAGACCAGTACCTTGCTAATGGCTTCATTCACCCATCCAAGTCCCCTGAATCTTCAGCTTTGTTCTTCGTGCCCAAAAAGGAATGTGACCTCAGAACGTGCATGGACTACAGCGCATTGAACCAGATAACTGTTAAGAACCGATACCCATTGCCTCTGATCCCTGAACTACTAGACCAAGTGAAGGACGCTTCCATATACACTAAGTTGGATCTCCGGGGGGCATACCATCTGGTACGTGTAAAAGAGGGCGACGAATGGAAGACTGCTTTTCGCACTAAGTATGGGTGATTCGAATACCAGGTGATGCCTTTCGGGTTGTGCAATGCACCAGCATCCTTCCAATACTTCATGAACATTGTCCTTCGTGAACTTATTGACGTTTGTGTTGTCGTATATATCGATGATATTCTAGAATCCGACCATGTGAAGCACGTCGAGCAGTCCTTGAGAAATTGCGCCAGCACAAACTATATGCAAAACTGGAAAAATGCGTTTTTCATGCCACAGAAGTTGAATTCCTTGGGTTTATCCTGACCCCAAGAGGAGTCTGAATGGACTCACGAAAGGCGGACGCAATCCTAAAGTGGCCATCACCAAGTTCAGTTAAAGGAGTACAAAGCATGCTCGGCTTTGCCAATTTCTACCGCAGATTCATCCCAGATTTTTCACATGTTGTACATCCCATCACAGCACTCTTGCGAAAAAATAAACTCTTTAAGTTGACTGAAGAAGCTGAAAATGCCTTCCAAGAGATGAAAGTGAAATTTACGTCTGCACCTGTATTAAAGCAACCGCGCCCTGAACTTCCATACATAGTGGAAACTGATGCATCCAGTCTAGCCATGGAGCTGTCCTGTCTCAAAAGGACCCTGAAACTGGCCAGCTTCACCCAGTAGCATTTTGGTCCAGAAAGTTCTCGGCACCCGAGTTAAACTATACGGTTACCAACAAGGAGTTATTAGCCATTAAATCCGCCTTCAAGGCTTGGCGGCACTATCTTCTCGGTGCCAGGCATACCATTACTGTGATCACCGATCACCGGAATTTACAGTATTTAAAGACAGCCAAGGCCCAATTGTCACGCCAACTCCGATGGGCATTGTTCTTTGCCGAGTTTGATTTCGTGATAACCTATCGACCAGGTTGTAAGAATGGTAAAGCAGACCCCTTATCCCGAGTAGGGATGGGAGAGGCAGAAGTAAACCCAGAACCAGTACCTATAATTTCCGAAAAAAGGATTCTTGGCATGACTACTCTACAGACACTAGAGGACATTCAGGTAAACATCCAGCAATTCTTTGATCCTACAGCCCTGCAGGACTGGGTAAAGAAAGGCCTGGACTACTCTGTCACCAATGAACTGCCTTATTACCAAGGGCGGCTATTTCTGCCACACAAAGAACTACAAGAGCTAGTAATTTCCCGTTATCATGATACCTTAATGGAAGGGCACCCAGGTATTGCAAAAACTGAAGCTAAAATTAAGAGACAATTCTGGTGGCCCACCTGGCGAAAAGATATTAAATCATTTGTGATGTCTTGTGGCATTTGCGCCCAAAACAAAAGTCAAAAGAAAAAACCAGCTGGACTCTTACAACCTTTAGACATTCCGCCTACACCATGGCACACCTTATCGTTAGACCTTATTACTGATCTACCCCCATGCAATGGATTTAACACCATTCTAGTTATTGTTGATCTTTTTTCCAAGATGGCCCACTTTATTCCTTTAAAGGGATTACCTTCAGCTTCAATCCTGGCCAAGGAGTTCCTCGAAAACATTGTTCGCATACACTGATTTCCGTCCGTATTGGTCTCTGACCGGGGCAGTCAATTCATTTAACATTTTTGGAAAAAATGTTGTCAATTGGCGCAAATCGATGTGAGGTTATCGACCAGTCACCACCCCCAAACCGATGGTCAAATGGAGAGGACCAACCAGACTCTCGAACAAAACCTGCGTTGTATGTTACATCAGGCTGAGAGTAATTGGAAAGACATTCTTTGGATCGCCGAATATGCATACAATAATTCAGTAATTCTGGAACTGGATAAAGCCCCTTTTATACCTTATATGGGCACCATCCTCGAACCTCAGACCTTGACTCACCCCAACACTTAGAAATGCCCGCAGTGGACCATCTGCACGCTACGATTACACAAGCCTTTAAGGAAGCAACTGCACATTTAAAACAGGCAAAAGAAAAATACAAGAAAGATGCTGATCGGCAAAGAAGTGATACTCCACAGTACCAGATAGGGGACCAAGTATGGTTAGCCACAAAACATATACCTCTAAAGGGAACACGGACCTTTAACCCCAGATATTTGGGACCTTACTCTATTAAGGCCATTATCAACCCAGCGGCTGTCAAGTTGGACTTACCTGTTAATATGCAAATTCACCCCGTCTTTCATGTGTCACTTTTGAAGCCAGTGCAACCAAGGACAAGACTAACCAAGCCACCAGACCCCATCCTTGTAGACGGGGAACCCACATTTGAAGTTAAGAACATCCTGGACTCCAAGCTGATAAAGACTAAACTTTTTCATTTAATCGACTGGAAATGTTACAGACCACAGGAAAGGTCATGGGAACCTAGTGACCACGTTCATGCACCCCGATTGGTGAAAAAAATCCACCGAAATTTCCCAGACAAACCGAAACCACAGGGAAGAACGACTTTAGGAGGGGCCTTGGGTGGGGGGGGGTTGCTGTCATGATGCCTACCCCCGGGGACCCAGACTGAGTCCAGCAACCCCGGAAGCAGGCATCAAGTTATTCCAAGCAAGCCCAACAACCCCTGCTAGGGGGTATTTGGGTGCAGTCCTGGCGTCTATGGCGCCAGGCTCATATGGAGAGTCAGTCCTGGCACCATAGGCGCCAGGCTCATAGATTAAAACTTACCTGATGCAGACCATGCTGCAAACTTACCTGATGAAGACCATGCTGCAAGAGCTCCAAGCCAAAAGAGGCTTGGAAGGGACTACTTTACCTAGGGACTATTTTTACTCAGATGGGGCTGGGGAGGAATACTTACCTGGGACTACTTTGGAGGCTATTTAAACCACGCCCGAAGAGCAGCACAAGCTTCGCGTTGTTCTGTATCCAGCAACGTAACGCTCATCGTGCCTGCAATTCTGCATCCAGTCTTTTGCCACGCCCGCCTTGAGTCTGGAGCTCCTAGAAAAAGGGAGAAAGAAGGAGAAAAGGTTATAATAAGAGCAATACCTTTGACCCTTACCTGAATTCCCGATCCATCGCGCCATCGAGCTGGAAGAAAGAAGTTATTTTATGCGCGTCGCCTTGCCTGCTGCAGCGCCGCGCTGAACTCACCGGCCTTCACAGCATCTTCACATTCCACCGCATCCTTCTGCATGTTCCCGCCACACTCCGGCACCTAAGGGGAAGACAAGAACAGCAAGGTGAGCCAAGGGAATACACAGAGGCAATATTAGTTACCCCCATGGACTTACCTGATTTTACCACCGGGGGTACTATACCTCTTCACGGGTCGGCGCAGCTTCCACTGCATCCTCGCCGAACCCCGGCCCTAAGGGGAAACAAAAGGACAGCAAGGTGAAACAAAGGGACAAACAAGGGGAATCCTCCGCACCACAATAGACTTACCTGATTTTACCACCAGAGGCATTATTCCCCGAGACTTCATATTTTCTCTCAGCGCCTGAACAAGGGAGAAAGCAACAGGTTAAATATTGACATTATTTTATCGAACTGTGTTGGATAATACAAATCCTTACCCGAATATTACCGGTTGCCACGAGGAACTCTTCGCTAGGGTCAGGCTGCAACCTGCAAGGAATCGGACAGAGTTAAAGTCAGACATTTGAACTCTTACGAACTACATACTTACGGCGTCTTGCCGGGAATCTCAGAGTCATTATTGTTCTGGAACTCACCAATTCCTTCGAGCCATTGAAGCAACTAGTTATCTACATGCCCCTGCCCTCAATTCAGGATGGAGAGCTCATCTTTTCAAACCATCAGGTGAGACTATAAGAGGGGACATCAAAGGTGATCAGTGGGGAGAACAGTGGGAGTGGGGGAGGGTTAACGCTCAACTCCACGGGTGGTTAATTCCCTTTCTCCATTTGCAGAAGAATATTTCGACTGGCCAAGCAAACGAAGCTAGGTGGGCCAGTCCAGTCCGTCATCTCGGCACTACGCGTCACATTGTTGGAGACCGCAGCTTTCTAGTTCAGATCGACGCCCCTGTGGGAGCCAGGTGAGCATAACAGTGTAGTAGTGACGAGATGAATGAGAAGGAACAGGAAATTGACTCGGCCTCCACGATCCCGTGGGACAAAGAGAGGCGAGATGAGGAAAGGAAGGACAAACGAGTGCACCTCTCGATAGAGAGAGAGAGGGAAAGAAGCGGAAAGGAACCAATGAGGTAACATTTGCAAAGGACGAATGAATGGGAGGGCAGATACTATTGAAATTAGATGGAAAAGGAAGTGATGACGCAAGGCCGAGTGAATGGTCTGTTGAGGCGCAAAGTAAGGAAAAGAAGAAAGAAATGGCTATGAGAGACGAGAGGGCAAGAAAAAAGGATAGGTTGAGGCGAGACAAACTATATCGCAAAGAGCAGAGTATAACGTACAGTCGCACGCAATATGCAGCCTATGAAAAGTGCAGGCAGAACATGCTAAAGTTGGAGGAAGAAAGGAGGGTGCATGAAAGGAAAGTGAAGAAGAGAGAAGATGAGGAAAGTAGAATGGCAAAAGAACGTAGAAATGAACAGATGAGGGAAGTAGATAAGGCTAGAGAGGAGGCGAAGAAGTGAAGAGAAACGGATGAGGAAGCAGAGCGTAAGCGCAGGCAAAGGGGGCGAGATTTAGAATATTTGCAGCGGGAAGTGAAAAAAAACCAATCCTGTTGTAGACTGGGAAGACATAGAAGAGTTCTTTCCAGCAAGTGATGCAGTACCAGGTACAAGCGGGACAATTATTGATGATGACTTCAACACCAGAAGCATCAGGGAATCGATTGATAAAATATATGATGAAATGGGACTGGAACGAATCTCCCAAGAGGGAAGGGAAGATGAGCACTTAGAGAGCACTCAGTTATATGACACTGAGGATGTCACCCAAAGTAGTGGGAGTTGGGGACGTTCCCTAGATAGACTTGAAGTCGAGCAGAACGAAGATGATACATGAAACTGTGTGAACTGGGAGTATTCAGGATCTGACTCCGAAGGGGAAACGGAAGAAACTGTGTATGACAAAGGGAGACGGTGCAAAAAGAAGCACTTAGCGAACCAAGAGGTACGATGGTCAGATGCTAGAGGGTCTCCAAGTAGGACACCGAAGTCCGCTGGACAGTCCAGCCAACACAAAGAGACACCCCACGGTCAGAGGGGGGCATCAGCCCCTGCCTATGCGGACATGCTAAGAGCATTACCAGGCAGGCAGCAAGGCGGAAATGCCACTCTGGCAAAAGACCAGAAAGATAGAGAAGACTGTGCATTCCAATTCCCACTGCTAGAGAAAGGTGGAGTAAGACCACAATATATTCCATGGCCACACATGGACCGAGAGAATCTCAAAAATAAGCTCCCAATGTTGACATCGGGAGCCGAGAAGTGAATACATGAGTTAGGGAAAATGACAGGGGGTGTCACCTTAGGCATAGGGGACATCAAGGGTCTCCTAATTGCTATACTCGGAGAAAGAGCAGACGATGTGTGGAAAAGGGCAGGCTACCCAAGGGTAACCATTACCAACTCAACCCATGATGGTGCCCCGTTTAATAATTGTGGAGCCGCAGTGTGGAAAGCGCTGCAAACGCTATATCGTGACATATCAGACATGGGAGCCATTATGACTCGGAAAATGAAGGAGTCGGAGGATCCATTGCTTTATATCCAGAATTTTCAAGACGTGTGGGTGCTTGAAACGCATGAGTCTTGGACGAAATCTATCCCTGTATTCTATCATATATTGTGCCAAGGGTTACCAGAACCGGTGCAAAAACAACTCAAAAAATTGGTAGGAATAGAAGCTAAACCATGGGCCGAAATCCAGTTGACAATTGCCCATTATTGTAGGCTGTTGCAAGAAAAGAATTGAAAGAAAGAGGCAACGCGTAAGGGAGAAGAGGCGAAGCTAGTGCAAAGGAAGCTCTCGAAGTATGCACTTGTGGGAGCCATGCTAACAAGCCCAGCCGATTCGAGTGCGCAATGTGCCACTAACCCGCCACAGAATCAGGGTAACGCGGGATATTATCCGCGAGGAAGGGGATTTGGAGGAAGAGGATGGCAGGGTAATCATGGAGGCTTTAGAGGTAACCAAGGAGGTTTTCAAAATGTTCAAGGTGGTATCCAGAGCGCACCAATGGGCAGTGTCCAGCTTTGCCAGATGGATAGATGGCCCGACCACCACCAGTGTGTTGGCTGTGTGGAGTGACAGGACATGTGGCACGCATGTGCAGAAGCCAAGGCGTGTGGCTGAACAATCAAGGGATGGGGGCAGGCACGGTGAATCAACCGGCTACCCCACAACAGGGCAATGCACAAACCTATACCGTGCAGCAGCAGGCAGCTGGCTTGCAGCAAGGTGCATAGCAAGTGGTCCAACCACTGAACATGGGGAATGTACCACAGGGACAACCCCAGCAGGCACTGCCACAAGTGGCTCAGGGCACTAATTCCGGTAGGGGAAACCCACAGGCATACAGTGGACTGAACCTATATATGAAATAGGACGGCTCACAGGGATCTCTGATGTGCTCTATCCTATCAGTGACACCAGACCCTAATAGGGAACTGAGGGTAAATGTCACCATAGGGGGAAAAGAGTATTCCTTCTTAGTTAACACAGGCACGACACGTTCGTGCATAAGAGAAGGCAAGTTTTCCTTGTCTGGTGAGGCAATAGACACGCAGAGTTTCACTGGAGCTCATAGTAGAGTTCCCTTTACAGACACTCTCCCGGTCTCAATGGGAGAGCATTAAATGAATGTGCCTTTACTGTACTCCCGTCAGTCCCCAGTAAACATCAAGGGTCGAGATCTAATGACAAAGCTGAATATGCCAATCTCATTTACTGAGGATGGCATAGTGTGCTCCACGTCAAATGATCAGAGCATACTCGGGACGTGCAGCTATGAGAGCTTTACCGCTGGAGCCAGAGGTCTTCGAATATGGCGTGCAAGTGTTTATGGCAGGATTGCCAGGCCTCGCAGGCAAAACTATGAGGACCCCTGGTGAGTTTCTTTTTAGACCAAGGATACCCATGCATGAAGAAGAGGGACAAATATTTCCTTTGGAGATACAGTTTGCCGCAGTAAAGGGGAAGGTGGTTTTAGTAGAAGGATACGATGATGAAGGAAGGCAATGGTGCGCTGTTATCACCATTGAAGAAGGGTATCGAGTGACTGACGTCACAGATGATGATCTGTTCGAATCGCACCCTGACTTAGAGGAGACACGGGTGGAAGTAAGTCTCATATTCTGGGTCAAAATGGTCAAACGAGAAGTGCCACAGCGAACGATGCTAATGATGGCACAACCAGAATACTTTGAGGAGGACATGGCCCAGGTGCCAGTCACAGTATGGACAAAAGGGCCGTATGACATAGGACTCCTGAAGGGGGCAGGAGAGGTGAAGATTAAACTCAAGCCTGGAGCGATCCTACCAAAAGCACAACAATACACCATGTCCAGAGAAGCGGATGAGGGGATTGCAAAGACAATCTCTGCCATGATGGAACAGGGCATTCTGGTAACGTCAGAATCGCCTTGTAACACAGTGATCTATCCTGTCAAGAAATCGAAGGGAGGATCTTGGCGTTTAATCCAGGATTTACGAGCATTGAACGGCATAGTCGAAGCCGAGTTCCCTCTACTCCCTAATCCATCCACCATTTTGTGCAACATACCCACAGAGGCAAAATATTTCACGGTAATCGATTTGAAGAATGCATTTTTCTCGATTCCATTGCACCGTGACTCACAAGACCTGACGTCATTTACTTTCAGACAAATGCGCCTGAAAAGTACAAGGCTGCCTCAGGTGTATTGTGAATCTCCGTCCATTTTTAACAGAGTCCTGCAAATGGACCTAAGCAACATTGCGGTAGACAGTGTTGTATTGCAGTATGTAGATGACATTCTGATCTGCAGCACCACTGAAGAGCAATGCCGACACGACTCTGTTCAGCTATTGGCCATATTAGCTGAGATGGGATACAAGGTGGACAAGGAAAAGTTGCAATACTGCCAACAGGAGGTGTTATACATAGGGCAACTAATCTCACATGAAGGGAAAAAGGTAACACCAGAAAGGGCTGAAGCTATCATGAACACGGGTAAGCCGCTCACGGTAAAACAAATGCAGAGCTTCTTAGGCCTATGCAATTATGTCAGAGCATGGGTCTTCGATTCCAGCTCGTACACCAAGCCCTTGCTCTAGGCCTTAAAGAAAGCCCAGGCAACAGAGGGAAAAATTGAATGGACTGAAGAAAGGAAAAGGGGTTTGCAGAGCTAAAGGGGGCAATTTGTAAGGCCCCAGTTCTTGGGACCCCCAATTATGCAGAGGAATTCTATCTCTTCTCTCATACGGATGGCAATTTTATGACGGCAGTGCTCGCCCAGCGAACATCGCTGGGGTGCAAGCCCCTAGCGTACTACCGTGGGAGCTTGGACCCGGACATGAGGGGCCACTTCCCATGCGAGCAAAATGTAGCAGCCGCCACGTTTGCCATCGAGAAAGCATCATCCGTTGTGATGGGATGCTCCATGATATTATATGTTGAGCACTCATTATTTGCCATATTGGAGAAGCCAAAAGGCACCTTGACTTCACAGAGAGCATCCGCATATGAGGTGATTATCTCAAATACATTGATCAAAATTGTGCAATGCAAAACTGTGAACCCTGCTATGTTTATTGCTGAGCCAGTCACAGAGGGAGAACCTGTGCATGACTGCGCCAACTATGAAGAGTTTTATGATGAAATCCCCAGAGTAAGAGAGAAAGCTCTGCCCGGCGGAGAAGTCGTCTTCATTGACGGCTCATAGAGAATTGACCAAGAAGACGGGCAATGGTATACAGGCGTGGCCGTGATCAAACACATGGCAAATTGAGAGTTCCAAGTACTTGTCAGTGCACGAATACCATCCCACTATTCGGCACAGGCTGCAGAACTAGTGGCATTGATGCTTACCATTGAGAATCACGCAGACCAGGAAGTAACAGTGTACAGTGACTCCGCCTATGTGACGTCCACCGTGCACACAGGCCTGGCACGATGGAAAAGGAGGGGCTACCTCCAAGCGGATGGCACGCCAGTGCAAAATGCAGCCTTGTTGGACAGGCTGATAAAAGCACTACAGCTCCCAGTGTGCATAGTGGTCGTTAAGTGCGCCGCTCACACCAAGGGAACAGATTTTGTGTCACATGGAAACCATGAAGCGGACATGGAAGCCAAGCGCATGGCATCCAAGGGTGAGACAATCATGGACGTGGAGGTGGCACGTACCCATGAACGAATGATGTTAGCCCGAGCCACTCCAGAAGCCTATAGCAATATGGGGCAGACACAGTTAATGGAACTCCAGGGGGAGGCACCTCAGGATGAGAAGAATTTATGGAAGCATCAAGGGTGTTATTTAAACCCTCCGATGGGTTATGGAGGCAGGACAGCACTGGTAAACCAGTAATGCCTGTCACCCTTCTAAAGGTAGCGTTAGAACAGCTCCACTACCCTTTCCATATGTCAAAAGAAAATCTTACGGCAACGCTCTCAGAAGACTGGTTCACGCCGAATCTAGCGGAGCATGTTGCATTCTTTATGGTCAATTGCATAATTTGCCAGCAATTCACCTCTGGGCACACATTGAAGGTGATGAGAGGAATCATTCCCAGACCTAAAGGGCCTTTCCAGCACCTGCATATCGACTATGTCGATATGATTAAGGTTTGTAATGGGTACAGGTATTTAATTGTCGTAGTGTGTCCCTTCTCTAGATGGATAGAAGCGGAGCCCTTACACACCCTGACGCTGCCTGTGCTGAAAAGTTCCTGGTGAGGGAGGTTTTCCCTAGGTGGGGGGTGTGTGAGGTTATGAGGTCAGACAATGGGCCCCATTTTGTAAACTCAGTATTTGAGCAGATTAGCTTGTTGCTTGGTATAAAGCACAAGTTCACCCAGAAGGAAATGGCATATGTGAACGGCTCAACAGCCTGTTGAAAGAAAGGATAGCCAAATTGAAGCTCACATTAAAGAAGGGATGGCTGCACTGCCTACCACTGGCATTATATGCGCCAGGGAACCAGCCAGGCTCCGACCATCACCTCACGCCGCACAAAATTATCATTGGTAGAAGAATGAGAACCCCTCTTACCCCCCTAGATAGGGCTAGATGTGATGCCCAGCCTGCTAGGGAGGTTCTGGGAGAAGAAATGAAGAATTACCTTGACTGCCTTACCTCTAGTACATCTGTCATTTCAGGCCTGCTGCAGCGGCGGCGTAAAGGGAACAGCACATCGCAAACCAAAACAGACAGTGCTGAGACAGGCGCAGCACATAGCCTTTGTGCGCCACTCATCTTCCCTGGTGACAGCGTTTTGGTGAGGAACTTTACGAGGAAGAAATGGGACGAACCACGATTTAATGGCCCTTTCATTGTAGAGGACTGCACCCCGTCCGCTGTCAAGCTCCAAGGAAGAAGAGCCTGGATCTTCCTGAATGACGTCAAGCCCTTTATAGGAGAAGGCACTCCTACTACATCTACTGCCGAGGAATCCACAGACAACGGAGAAGAAACTCAGCACGTGCAGACAAGATCTATGGCAAGGAAGAAGGACGCATGAGCAGACAAGTTACAAGAGCGAGAAAAAAAAATATTAAAGTGAGACTTTCAAAACAAGACAGTTCTTCAAACCAAGTGAAAGGTGATGAAGGGACAATTAAATGAACATTCAATGTAGCCAGCAAAGAACGTTTGTGAAAATCTTGTCCACACTGAACCTTTTCTATAGGCATAAAAAAGACAATAAGCAAGCAAACACTCTGTGCAGCCAAAGGTGCAGGGTAAATGAAGAAAAACATGTATTCATATCAGCAAAAGCGTTAAGCTCATGAACATTTAAAAGCCACACAAAGCATTGAAGAACCTAAAACTCTGGTAAGCAACAGAACTGACATTCCTGAGAACTGAAACTGTTATTCTGAAGGATGCAGCATAAAGACTTTGATCGCGATCATATGGTTCATCCCAGCAGAAGCCTCACGTGGGATGTGCTAACCTACTTCCAACTGGTAGTACTGTCATACCCGTCACTCATAGGGAGAGAAACAAGTGTCACTAATACATTCAAGACCCAGAAAATGAGAAGGTAATCAGGCAACTACTGACTGTCATCGCAGAGGTCTTCGCCGAGTTGCCTGAGCACAGTGACTCAAAGACCAATGCTCCCGCCCCAATCAGTCATTGACGAAGTGACCTAGACGTTATTCCTTCGAATCATTGAGGAGTGCCCAGAACTTGTCGGGAGGACCACAGATACACTGACGTACATCAGAGATCCCGAAACAATCATTTTCTAAACCAGATATGGAGTAAGCTAAATAACGTGGTAGCCATCCATGTAGCAGGCAAGTGCAAAGACTGCACAAAGCAAAAGCAAGGCGTGTGATTGAGACTCTGCAAAATGAATACATTTCCCTGTCCCCTGAGGACAACCTACTAGCCCACAATGTCCTCTTCGGCTTAGTAAATGACTTTCCGGAAATGGTAGGGAGACCTGCCGAGGTTGACGCCCTCACCTTCCTCAGAGACCCTGCCAACGCGAGAAAGATAGGAACACTCTTCTATAGCATACAGCTACAAATGGAACTGTCCAGCTTTCAGAGGGAGTTTCTGAGAGAATTCCATTGAAACTATCCGGCGAGGGACAGATCGAGGAGGTAAAAAACAGATTGCACTGCATGGAAGACCTGTGACCTAGGAGCCAAAGAGACAGAGCGAATATCGTTAACACCCGAAGACAGCAGAATTGCCTTCACAGTCTTCTTTCACCTCATCGAGAACGTTCCAGAACTAGTGGGTAGACCCATCACTGTCAAAGTGCCCACTTTTCTTAATGATCCAGCAAAGAATGCCCAACTTAACAGGCTCCTAAGAGCAATTGCATCACAATTAAGAAGCAATTATGGACATCCGCTGCTGAGGCGAGCCTTAGAAAGGAGAGATCCAAGATAAAACCCTTTAGAAGCCCCAGCTGGGGGCAGAGCAAGGAAACAAAGACACAGTTCTTCATGCTTCCAACGTAGAACAAATCGAAAGCGGATAACTACATCTTGAACTTCTTTTCCTATTTTTCTTATTTTCCTCTGTTTTTCATCATCATCCCTCAGTGGAGTAAATGGGGGAGAGAGAGACTTTGCAGCAACGTGACCTCGAAGAACCAAGCGAAAGGAGCAGAGCCACGAACTTAACTGCCGTGTTTCTTTTTTCAACCTTTTTCTTATTTTTTCCTACCTTCTCATATGTTCACTTTCATTTTTATTTTTGTTTTTATTTTTTCAATGGTTTATCTATGCGTGATGTGCAGCGAAGCCACCCTTTTATGGTGTCACTGCGAACAAATTCCTGCATGTCCTCAGGGCCAAGACGAATTGGGAAGGTGCCCTGGGAATGCATTGTACACACAAATGCAAGAAGAATGTAATGTGCTAAAAACGGTAGTCTAACCTTTTTCCATAGTCTAGCAAAGGATCGGTACTCCATAACTAGAGCCTTCCGTCATCACCCACAAGAGGGGGGACATTAAGCTGCACCCACCACTTTAGTGTTTGCTGAACTTTTAAGTAACGAAATCAAGATAAGAAAAGAAATTAACTATTGACAATGGACTTGTTCGAGATGGGGGCCCAAAACAGTAATTTAGTTGTGCCACCAGTGGATGGGCGCCCCCGCGTTCCTGGAAGGAGGTGCTGCAAACTGTCCTTCAAGGCAATCATATATATATGTATAGTGATTATTGTATTTTTGTCGTTAACCCAGACCTTATGTTGTCTTCACTGTTCCAAGAAAAACTGATGATAAAGCAAATGATTTACAGTTAAATGTAATTAGCAGTAATACGTAAACACTTGAAGTAATGAATGGTGAGAAAAGCTGGAGACAGGCTAAGCACGGAATGAATGACAACATAGCACTGTCCACAGCACGCATCCACACACTGAGTGCACACGAGCAAGGGCAAGTGTCAATGGCTGTGAGACACCAGCCCGATCCGACAGAAAACAAAAAGATACCTGTGAAACGAACAGCTCCAGAGAACAGAGAACCAAGCGAGCAACAAGACAGAGATGGCATGACAAAATCCCTCAAGAGAACAGAGGAAGCCAAAAATAACTCATGCGGAAGACACATGCGGTAGTCAAGTATGTGTTTCCACTCATACTAAGAGCAAAGAAGCTACACGAAGAGCTGAGCAAGAAAACTGCAGCAACTGTGATAACGAGCACACCTGCTCCAACACCAGAAGTAACTACCGAACCCACGACACTGCCACGTGTTGGAAGGATGACTAGCCAATGGTGGTGGGAGGAGGTCTACAAGAGAATGCATGAGGGAAGGAAAAGAAACGCAAGACCTCCCCCTATTACTGCAGGGCAGGAAATGGAACCTGCATCACCGAGGATAATACCTGAGAAGCTACCTGAGCGGAAAAGCAGCACAGAAGCATTCAAAGACATAGTGATAGCTAATTACAGGAAAACATTGAGAATCAAGAGAAGCCCATATGAAGCCGACAATTAATTTAATGACTATTTGTACAGCACAGCCCATCTTGGAAACAATATCTGGTACCAACACATGAAAGAAGTTGGAAGAAGGCAATAAGAAGGAGAATGTTTCGTCTGTGCACTCCTGCCATACAGCATGGAAAAGTCCAAGATCTTCATGGCTGTAGAAGAAGATGTCCCCACAGCACACTGTATGTCACACGTAGCTATGTGCAACATCAGAGGACAATTCATGGGAAGAGATGCCTCATTGATGTGGGCCAACGAAAAGGACTACCCTGATGAAGATGGGTTTGTCCAGGACATCAAAACAAGAAACAGGACGCACACCAGGAATCACGTTATTAGATATGAAAACCCTGAGGTCAAAGGATCAGGAATAAGGTGGGAAATAAACTCAAGACTGAACGTCCAAGGGAAAACGGCAGAAGAAGCTCAAATTTGGAAAAACCGAGGACAAATGCAGATCTGGGGATCAGTAGTTTCCCCTAACGGATGGGAGGAAGGAGTCGTAATCTGCCGAGCTTGGATGGTCCTTGGAGCCTGCAAGGAAGCAGTAGAAAACTCACAGAGATTATGTAAACCTCTATGGCCAAAATTGGCAAAGCTGTTAACATGGGTCGAAGTCAGAGGAGGACCCCTGAAAATAGTACCGTTGGAGAACCCGAAACTGTGCTTCAGAAATAATGGCACAAGGAAAATGGAGGAAAATCAAAACTGTGGATGAATATATGAGGCACCAGGAATGGCACAAGGAACTGCAGTCCTGATGGACCGCTATTGGGCGAATGTGTATCCAAAGCATATATAAGACTGCCAAGAAATTGGGGGGGCATATGCACACTGGTCACTGTCCATGTTCCCGCACTGGTGATTCCAAAAGACTATCTGAATCTGGACAGCTTCCCGAAAGCAGATGCTCATCTGAGAAGGAGGAGATCCAGAATGAAGAGAGAAAACAACTTTTCTTCCAAATCAGAGGAAGCATTCTATGCGATTCCATACGAACACAGGGTGTTCAGCCTCACTTCAACAGTATTCACCACAATGCTCCTGCCACACATCCAAATTGGAGTGAATGCTAAAGGGTTGCAGATAACCAGATGGGAGTTACTGCAGACCATCAACACCACAATAAAAGGATTCAATGCGATCAAAGAAGAGCTGAGAGCAATCAGACTGATGACCCTCCAGAACAGATATATGCTTGACATGATCGCAGCAATGGATGGAGGTGTTTGTCCAAAAATCGGGAATCATGTTGCACATTTATACCATCACATGATGAGGAAAATTGAACCCTCACAGAGGCCATAAACATGTTGACTACTTTAAAAAACCAGATGACTGATGCAACGGACGAAGTGGATGATGACAGTTAGTTTGGGAACCTATTCTCATGGGTCCCGCAATGGATGGCCGATATACTCAAGTTTCTGGGAGCCTTGCTAGCAATGGTGCTGCTAGGATTCTGTGTTATCCAGATAATCATCACACAGTGCTAGAAAACTGCAAAGAAGGCCATTGGGATGAAAATGATGGTCGATGTCGAACCAGGCTGGAAGCCCAGAGACCTGACTGATGAGGAGATAAAGGACTTCGTGAAGGCCAGTGAATTTGCACCAGAGGGAAAAAAATTCGCTTATCCCAAGAAATGAAGAAAGTATGAAGGCAAATGGATTTACTGCAGTCCAAATGGACAATGCCAAGTGATGACCTGGAACAAGGATGACCATGTGAAAACAGCAGGAAGCTTGAAAGGGGTGGTAAAGATAAGGACACCAAAATTGCACACTTTCACACCACCTTGTGTAAACCCAGGAGACGATGAGCAAGAAGCTGAGGAATCAAAGAAACTGAATATAAAGGAGGAAGTAGGAGTGGTCGATGAACCGACAAGAGGGGGGAGTGTAGAGGTGGTCCCAGACACGACCTGCACCCCTGCCCCCCATTGCGAGTTGCCAGTTAGGTACTCGCCGTGGTACGTGACGTACGAGGAGCAGCTGAACCAACAAAAGGCTGCAATGGGCCCCTGCCCTGTGTACATTAGAAGATCAATACCTGTTGAAATGCCCATAACCAGGAAACCCTGGGCAGCACAGTACCCAATCAGACAACCGTACCTGCCATTGGTACGAAACGACAAGTATTTACAGATTGTCCATGAGGAAACCCCGAAGGCCTTAATGGAAGGCCAATGGAAATAGACTAAGGGCCTGGGCAGCCCCGAGAACAACCAGAAGTGGCTACTGAAAGCTATGCATGACAGTACCGACAACTGTGAGGATTATTGTAATGGACGAAGGGGAAAGACACTGTGAAAAACGTATGAGAATGGTGCCATGAGACAAGATGGAAGCAACCGCCTTATTGAACGTGTGTAAATAAGCTTGAAATACAACATGCTAAGTAATCGAGTCTGCTTGCAATGCTTAGTAGAAGTTAAAGCAGCAAGCGCTGACTGCATACATCTACCTCAATACAGCACAATGTACACGTGCAACTCCATTTTGTATGAACAGAAGTACTCCCAGGCGGCCAAGGCCTGACTGGCCAAGTTTCATGTCCAGGTCCAAGCTGAGGAAAAGAGCGGGATCGAAACTTAACAAAGGATGGCTCATGCCGGGGAAATCGAGGTCAACCAAAGAAGGGGAGGTGAGCATGAGCTCACGAGGTTCCAACTTCAGAGCATGCCAGCCCGCCTGTGAAGGTCAAGATACAAGAGGCCCATGCAGGTGGCCAAGCGCATACAGAATTAAATGCACAAAAGGTTGGAAACTGAAGCAGATTCACGGTGGACCAACACGTGACCAGACAGGCGCAAAGATGTACCACCGCCTGATGTCATCCAGAACCAGAGGGTGCCATAGCTTTTCCTGATAAGAGACTACAGATCCGAGGCCATACCCAGCCAACTAATTGACACATAGCCCTAAACCACTGATTGATGGAAGGGAGGCAGGGTGAATCTTGGGACACCAGGGTGTCTATTCTGCATGCTGCTAATTAAAGTGGAGATTTATGTTTAGGGGTGTAACTTGCCCAATCACAAGGGACCATGTAATCTAGGGTCCTATAGACACTGTAACCAATGAGACGTCGTACTTTTAGTGACGTCAATCACGTGTGTTGTAGAGAGATGGGCGTAGACGCCCACCCAATAAGAGTTATCCAATTCATATGCTTTATTTTGATATACAGATATAACACCTATATTTAAGTTACCTTTCCCAACCAATTATATTGCATGATGTTTTTTTATAGTAGGGTACATAAATGATGACGGAATTTGCCAATAAAAGAGGCTGTTTCACTGAAGTTTGAGGACGTCGGGCGAGACAGGTGTTCGCGATGCTGCTGATATCCATAATCTGATGTATGTATTATTAAACTGACTTCCCTTTGCCAACTTACTGAGTCCCTAGTATTGATTTGTGCTGGAGTATGTAAGTCCTGCACCCTGCCCTCACATGGTGCAGCTATCTTGTATTACAAGTTTTTGGGGGTTGAGTACTGACCAATGGACCCGTCAGTAATTTCCTCTCCCCGAGAACAGTCTTCATTCTTCTCTCCTCACATCTGCTCTCCTTTCTTCCTCTTCTCTTCGTCTCTGTATCCTTTTGTCCCATAATTTCTGTGCTTCCTCCTCCTCTCTCTTCCTTTCTTTTCTATCCCTATCTTCTATTGCTCTCCGCCTATTGTCGTACTTTCTTTGCTCCTCTGCCCGCTCCTGTTTTTTTCTCTTGCTCCTCCTCATACATCTGTTCTCGTCGCTCCTTGCTCTTTCTTTTATGCTCATCTTCCTTCAACCTCTTTTCTCCCTTTCGGTCTTTTCTATCCTGTTCGTCCTTATCTTCTCTTTGCCTTACTTCCTCAATACCTTTCACACCTAGCTTGAGTAATATCTGACCTCCCATCGAATCATTCTGCACACGTGTTACCTTGTCAGCTTTGTCGTTTTTCCCTTTCCATCTCTTAGTCTCAATTTCTATTTCTGTGGATATATTCGACTGCTCACTCTTCTCTTCTTTATTTTGTATGATCTTAAAGATATCCTCTTTTCCCTTATTATGCTCTGGACTATAACCCCTGCTATAAGCATGGGGTTCGAATATCAGATTATTATTCCCCGTTGCCGCTTTCAGTTCCTTAAGAGGGTAGAACCCTACTTCTTCCATACTAGCACCTTTTACTTCAGGTGATTTGAGGAGAGCTGAGGGCTCAACACCTTCAACCTTACACTGATTAACCATCCACTCCTCAAGTGGCAGATCTTCCCTTTCTTCCTAGTACATTTTCCAGACCACTAGAATCGCTAATCTTTTCTCCAATTTCTTCCCTGCTTACACAGCGTGCAAGTATGTGGTCATGTTTTGCGATACGGCTTTTGACAGTGATCCCCCTTGTGGCCACGGTATGAACATCTTATTTGCCGTGCCTTTCACCCATTCCGCACTATACTGTTTGAGCTTGGGCATGTGCTTTGGCAATGTCTTACATAAATGCATCAGTGGAGTGTCTCCCAATATGATGATTCTCAATTGACTGTCAATATTTACCAGGGTTTATAAAATACTTTGGCCACTATTCAATATTCTCAAAACAACAAATATGAGCGCGCGCTCACAATCGACGCTCAAGCCTCTACCTTTCCAATTATCTCTATCTCTGGATTGGTAACAACCTCTTTCCTAGATAGAATCTTTAGCTCCTTAAATTTGTTTCAATTCCTTCACAACTTTATCATTTCTTCAACACATAAAACAGACAGACTAGTCGACTTCACACATTTACTAAAAATACACAGTGATCACGGTTTTTCTTCTTCTCACCCCTAACCAAATATCCTGTCACAGGATTTAACTTGTCTCCTTAATTGAACCTGTTCACACATAGCCTAGGCACTCAAACTGGAGTGTGAGATGACTTCACCTAGACCCCCTTGGATCAGATTTCTGGGCTATTCTATCTCTATCTTCAAACAATATTTCCCATTACTTTTAAATTATCATAATCCCGTAACCTTAGTTTGCCATTCCCCTCAGTCTACTCACCATTCAGTCGTTTGACTGAAGGCCTTCGGTATCGTCTCCTCCTCCAAGCGACCACTTTTGCCTTCCGTCCGCAAAGCCCCTGGTGAAACCAGGTAGGGATTTCATCTGAGGGACTTTGCTGACCAACTCGGTTTTCTTGCACGTTTTCTATTTGGCCGTTCTCCACACGAAACCATGCGATCTTCTGGCTAGATGGCGGATGATATCTGATCGTCCAAAAATCTGGAGCTTATAGGTCAATGGGACTGAACCATCTTTCCACTGCTACCACGTGAGCTTAGGCCCTTTAGTTAGGTTGCGTGTAATGCAGGTAGATGGGAAACAGAATAACTCTGTACACCAATAATCAGACCACCTCAGGAAGATGGCAAAGTCTTTTTACTGTTTTAATATCAATCATCTAAAAGAGGGAATTACAACGCACATCAATGGACATCGCACAGCATTCTCTCGCATTTCATAAAATGCAACACTTTTATATCAAAAACTCATCATACGTGACGTCACACTACGTGGCAAATAAGGAAAACCTATGGTGGATTGTGGTTGGCTCAAGGGGAGCATCTAAATATACTTTTTATAAGGGGTTGGGTTGTGATAGGTCTCTACAGTCAGGTGGACAACTCACACCCACCCTTAGTGCAAGTAATCTTAAACAATTATTAGATGCACAGTACCCTATTTGCTCTCAAACTATAAAGCCCTTTGTTAGATGGCCTCTACAATTGGTTGGCACGCTCATGTCACAACCCTTGCCCCTGGCCCTTACTGGCAAGTCAGCCTTCCAGTTAGGGCCAGGTCAAAGGCCTTAAAACCTCATCAAAGACTCTCTTGGAGTCAGTCCTGGCGCCTTTGGTGCCAGGTTCATAACCATCATGAAGACCAACATTAGAATGGGACTATTTACTTGGGACTATTTAACTTGGGAGGGGGTTTAGCCAACATGGAGGCACACACATATCTCAGTTACAAGGAACTGAGCTATGCGGTCTAGTCTTTTGGGTGTGGCAGGCCTGGAACTACTTTACCTGGACTACTTTGGGTGTGGCAGGCCTGGGACTATTTTACCTAGACTACTTTACCTGAGACTATTTAAACCGCACCCAAACAGCAGAACATGCTTTGTGTTATTCTGCTGTGGGCAGCGTAACGCTCACTGTGTCCAGTTCTTTGATGCCAGTTTACCTGAAACCAAGGACCTGCAGAGAGAGAAAGAACACTACGAAACTTACCTGGAACAGCATCCTGTCTTCAATCCATCGCTGACTTCAGTTCCACTCACCTGAAGGTACCAACTCCATCATCCGGCACCACATGCATCCTGGAATACCATAACCTGGAAAGAGGAGGAAGAAAGACAGCATTAGTAAGCGTTTACTCACATTTCCTCCCGAATGAAGAAAGCCACACAATTCTTACCTGGGTAGTCATCTCCTGGCCAGTATCATTGCTGGAATATTACGGCGCTCGGCGAGGAACATCGCAACCTGCAAGGAGAGAAAAGACACAGGTTAGCAATATAAAAGGCGAAACAACGCCGCACATCGCGCATTACTCACCGGACAGCATTGCGCACACCAGGCTTTCACCTACCGGCCCATGCTCATCTTCAAACCAAAATACCTTTCCATACCTAAAAGGAAAGAAGCAAGACATTATTATTCGAACTAAGAGGAACATAAGAACTGCATATAAAGACTGTAAAGCAGCAAACCAACGGAGTCGCAGCAGGCCTGGATTTTCACAGAGGGGATTGCACCAGTGAAGTAACTTGGTCGCTGCTCGCCCCACACATCTATGCGCCCCTGTCACAAGGAGCAGGATGGAGAATCCACCTTTTACAATAATAATGGGAGGAGAAGGGCCAAGTGGGAGGAAGGACTTGAGGCCAAGGGAGGTGGGAAAACATAAAGACAATCTGGTATTGAATCCACCTCTCCTATATTGCTGACCCATCTTTAACCAGAGGCCTTACCAAGGGACTGGGAGAGGGTTCGAGAGTGCAAATCATCCAGCCAGGACTGGGTGGCGTCCCCGTGGATACCAGGTGAGCGTAACAGCTCATGCCATGTCTGGAACATTTGGTTCACTAGCAGCATGTAAGCTCATACCCCAGGATGAATTTAACTCACCACCCAATTAGCCCAGCATCTCTCATCACCCATGCCTTCTGCCATGCAGACTGTCTTTGAACTTGGCCTTGCAATGTATTCTTGTCTCTGGGAATATAAGGGAGTATGAGCACACACTTATCATAGGTCTAGAACTGTGTGCCCAACTCTTTTTTCATCCTGGGCTCACATGAGAGGAGACCGCAATTCAGGTCATTTTACTGCATTTATTTGTCTTGAATTAATAAGACTTGGCAAACATGGTGTTCTTTCTTCGCACCTTGACAAGGTATGAATTAGCTTCTCACGTTTTCTTCCTTCAAGAATCGATAACTATTTTTTGGCGGCCTTCAGTATTGACACCAGTCCATACAGCCCTTCTCGATTCTTCCATGCTCCCAGCGAATTCTCTGCTGCGACACAGCTTTCAGCCCTTCTCTTCATGGGTTTGAACTTACTAAAATGGAGACACTGATGTCCAGCTTCTATATAATGGCGACTTCACCTGCACTCTATTCACTATGTATAGCCAGCTTCTATGATTACTTAGTTTTACCTGCATTGCTGCATCTGAAGTTATCGAACGATTTGCATTTTCTGCTGTGCTTTTCACACGTTCAATCTTCATTCCGCACATGAAGGATTACTCGATTCTTTACTTCATCATCAGTTTCTATAAGGACCATACATCCTCTTCTTCAGCCAATCTTCTCAGTGCGTCACACTTGTTTCTTGTGACATCAGCAACTCCTCTTTCTCCTTTTTCATATTCCTTCGGGGACCTCCTCCAAGAGATCATCATCTCTCCGGGGATGCATCTGATATGGTTTCCTAAGTGGATACCTTTTCTCGAAGATTTAACACGGAATAGTCACAAGTGGTGGTGTCAAGCGTGGCACATTTGCAGGCTGCCAGCATATATAGGTGGAAGGGGCGGGACTTCCTGCAGAGGCATGCAGCTGGCTGCTCGTCTGCAGGCTTTTGATCCCTGTATGTACCCTGTGAGCCTATCTCAGGCAATTTCATAGGGAGAAGAATACCATTATTCTCTTAAGCACACAGAAGACTTATCCAGCCAAACCAGAAGGCGAATTGCTGCTCTACACTTAGATAAACATCCATACACATGCAGACGCCTCTGACAGGTGTGGAAAAGGCAGCCCAAAGCAGTATTTCTGTTTTTGTTCCATAGGACAAAGGGTAAACAAAAAAAGCAAAATAAAATATAAACCACAAGGCCAATACAAACACATATTGACAGCGGTGATATACAAACACGCTCTCATGACTGCCCCTCATTGGGAGCCCCATGTTTTCACTGCTTAACCATCTGATTGAATCTATAGAATCTTAGGCACGTGATAACACATCTTCCCACATGTTATCATGCACTCGGCTGGGGAAGCCTTGTGCACGGGCATCAAGGTGTGCATATGGCACCATAGATAGAGAGTGGAGCAGGGCCACATGTTTCTCTTTTGGTGTATCTGTGATAAAAAAAAAGAACAACATCAACCAAATGTCTTATGCTGAGACAGCGGATTTTGTGGCATGCATCACGCGTGGGACGATATTTCCAATGTCAGTGACAAGCACAATATATGTGTTCGTTTTGTTGGTTGGAATGGATTGCATGAGCCGAGGTCTCACAGTCAGCCATCTTGGAATTAGACAGCTCTACCATGGCAACTGTGCTCCACGGTAGGGCTCCCCGGAACCCGGCCTCTGTGCGCTACCTCAGTCATATGGTTGGCAAGTCCCCTGATGTTTCACTGGTCAACATGTAAGGGAGCCAGTGGACTCTCCTCTCCCCCAGACACTCTGGGTCCCGCTCTTTCTGTGCCAGTCACGTGACTTTGTCATAATCTGACTTTCCACAAAGTGCAAAATATCTATAGATCCTAGGAGGGGTCAATACAACATAGGGTAATGCCTTTCCCAATGAATTATGTAATTTATGCATTGGGCCAGGCATTATCTCACGATAAAGACCCCACTCGAGGTCCATAGAGCTTAATTTCCGAAGAGATGCGCTGGCCTGATGGGAGCTCTCATGCTTTCACTGGTTGGTGAAATGTTATATTTTTTACAAGGTTCCAGCAAAAACAAACACTCTTTTACAGGGGGATTTCAAACTAAGCCGTTTTTAGATGGATGACTAAGTTTAGACACGTTTATTGGGAGCTCCGCCTCATGGCAAGCAGGACGCAGTCTCGCGCGGACCCGCTCTAAGCCCTGCATCTGCTTGCTACTTCTCATCACACGCTTTGCATTAATCAGAGCGCATGTGTAGGGATAGGTCTCGAGCTGTTGGAGGCCTTTCTTCCTCGCCTGGATACCTGGCTGGACGCCTTCCATTCTGCGGATCTGAGAGCAGTGGCTGGGAATTCAAAGGACAGCAGCAGTGTGTGATGATGAATAGCTCGCTATGCAAACGGCTCATTATGCAGCTATTGTTTATATGCATACAATAAAGGGACAATACAGCTGCTAAGATTCCGAAGAGAGGTGGGATGGCTGCCTACACTAGGGCACTTTGCGCTCAACATTTCACCATTAGCATTCGTGTGCACTTCTTATTGGGTTCCTCCTACATGACCGTGACCTTAGAACAGGTGTTCTGCACTGGTAGACACATGTGGAAAAGGCATTAGCACCGAACACTGAAGGGCCAGAGAGCGTGGAGATACTGCACTCTCCCCTCCAGTTTCCAGCACCACCATTCTCAGGTGATTGGAGATGCTAGACTGTCCGCTCCAGTTTCCAGCACCACCATTCTCAGGTGATTGTAGATGCTGCATTCTCCGCTCCAGTCTCCAGCACCACCATTCTCAGGTGATTGGAGATACTGCACTGTCCGCTCCAGTTTCCAGCACCACCATTCTGAGGTGGGTGGAGATACTGCACTCTCCCCTCCAGTTTCCAGCACCACAATTCTCAGGTGATTGGAGATACTGCACTCTCCCCTCCAGTTTCCAGCACCACCATTCTGAGGTGGGTGGAGATACTGCCTTCTCCGCTCCAGTTTCCAGCACCACCATTCTGAGGTGATTGGAGATACTGCCTTCTCCGCTCCAGTTTCCAGCACCACCATTCTGAGGTGGGTGGAGATACTGCACTCTCCGCTCCAGTCTCCAGCACCACCATTCTCAGGTGATTGGAGATACTGCACTGTCCGCTCCAGTTTCCAGCACCACCATTCTGAGGTGGGTGGAGATACTGCACTCTCCCCTCCAGTTTCCAGCACCACCATTCTCAGGTGATTGGAGATACTGCACTCTCCCCTCCAGTTTCCAGCACCACCATTCTGAGGTGGGTGGAGATACTGCCTTCTCCGCTCCAGTTTCCAGCACCACCATTCTGAGGTGATTGGAGATACTGCCTTCTCCGCTCCAGTTTCCAGCACCACCATTCTGAGGTGGGTGGAGATACTGCATTCTCCGCTCCAGTTTCCAGCACCACCATTCTGAGGTGGGTGGAGATACTGCACTCTCCGCTCCAGTCTCCAGCACCACCATTCTCAGGTGATTGGAGATACTGCACTCTCCGCTCCAGTTTCCAGCACCACCATTCTCAGGTGATTGGAGATACTGCACTGTCCGCTCCAGTTTCCAGCACCACCATTCTGAGGTGGGTGGAGATACTGCACTGTCCGCTCCAGTCTCCAGCACCACCATTCTGAGGTGATTGGAGATACTGCACTCTCCGCTCCAGTCTCCAGCACCACCATTCTCAGGTGATTGGAGTTACTGCACTCTCCCCTCCAGTTTCCAGCGCCACCATTCTGAGGTGGGTGGAGATACTGCACTCTCCCCTCCAGTTTCCAGCACCACCATTCTGAGGTGGGTGGAGATACTGCACTCTCCCCTCCAGTTTCCAGCACCACCATTCTGAGGTGGGTGGAGATACTGCCTTCTCCCCTCCAGTTTCCAGCACCACCATTCTCAGGTGATTGGAGATACTGCACTCTCCCCTCCAGTTTCCAGCACCACCATTCTGAGGTGGGTGGAGATACTGCACTCTCCCCTCCAGTTTCCAGCACCACCATTCTGAGGTGGGTGGAGATACTGCCTTCTCCGCTCCAGTTTCCAGCACCACCATTCTGAGGTGGGTGGAGATACTGCATTCTCCGCTCCAGTTTCCAGCACCACCATTCTGAGGTGGGTGGAGATACTGCATTCTCCGCTCCAGTTTCCAGCACCCCCATTCTGAGGTGGGTGGAGATACTGCATTCTCCGCTCCAGTTTCCAGCACCACCATTCTGAGGTGGGTGGAGATACTGCACTCTCCGCTCCAGTTTCCAGCACCACCATTCTGAGGTTGGTGGAGATACTGCACTCTCCGCTCCAGTTTCCAGCACCACCATTCTGAGGTGGGTGGAGATACTGCACTCTCCGCTCCAGTTTCCAGCACCACCATTCTCAGGTGATTGGAGATACTGCATTCTCCGCTCCAGTTTCCAGCACCACCATTCTGAGGTGGGTGGAGATACTGCACTCTCCGCTCCAGTTTCCAGCACCACCATTCTGAGGTGATTGGAGATACTGCATTCTCCGCTCCAGTTTCCAGCACCACCATTCTGAGGTGATTGGAGATACTGCATTCTCCGCTCCAGTTTCCAGCACCACCATTCTGAGGTGGGTGGAGATACTGCACTCTCCGCTCCAGTTTCCAGCACCACCATTCTGAGGTGGGTGGAGATACTGCCTTCTCCGTCCAGTTTCCAGCACCACCATTCTGAGGTGGGTGGAGATACTGCCTTCTCCGCTCCAGTTTCCAGCACCACCATTCTGAGGTGGGTGGAGATACTGCATTCTCCCCTCCAGTTTCCAGCACCACCATTCTGAGGTGGGTGGAGATACTGCACTCTCCGCTCCAGTTTCCAGCACCACCATTCTGAGGTTGGTGGAGATACTGCACTCTCCGCTCCAGTTTCCAGCACCACCATTCTGAGGTGGGTGGAGATACTGCACTCTCCGCTCCAGTTTCCAGCACCACCATTCTCAGGTGATTGGAGATACTGCATTCTCTGCTCCAGTTTCCAGCACCACCATTCTGAGGTGGGTGGAGATACTGCACTCTCCGCTCCAGTTTCCAGCACCACCATTCTGAGGTGGGTGGAGATACTGCATTCTCCGCTCCAGATCCAGCACCACCATTCTGAGGTGGGTGGAGATACTGCATTCTCCACTCCAGTTTCCAGCACCACCATTCTGAGGTTGGTGAAGATACTGCATTCGCCCCTCCAGTTCCCAGCACCACCATTCTCAGGTGATTGGAGATGCTGCATTCTCCGCTCCAGTTTCCAGCGCCACCATTCTGAAGTGGCCGGAAATATTTAATACTCCGCTCCAGTTTCCAGCACCACCATTCTGAGGTTGGTGGAGATACTGCACTCTCCGCTCCAGTTTCCAGCACCACCATTCTGAGGTTGGTGGAGATACTGCACTCTCCGCTCCAGTTTCCAGCACCACCATTCTGAGGTGGGTGGAGATACTGCATTCTCCGCTCCAGTTTCCAGCACCACCATTCTGAGGTGGGTGGAGATACTGCATTCTCCCCTCCAGTTTCCAGCACCACCATTCTGAGGTGGGTGGAGATACTGCACTCTCCGCTCCAGTTTCCAGCACCACCATTCTGAGGTGGGTGGAGATACTGCACTCTCCGCTCCAGTTTCCAGCACCACCATTCTGAGGTGGGTGGAGATACTGCACTCTCCGCTCCAGTTTCCAGCACCACCATTCTGAGGTGGGTGGAGATACTGCACTCTCCGCTCCAGTTTCCAGCACCACCATTCTGAGGTGGGTGGAGATACTGCACTCTCCGCTCCAGTTTCCAGCACCACCATTCTCAGGTGGGTGGAGATACTGCAATGTCCGCTCCAGTTTCCAGCACCACCATTCTCAGGTGATTGGAGATACTGCATTCTCCCCTCCAGTTTCCAGCACCACCATTCTGAGGTGGGTGGAGATACTGCACTCTCCCCTCCAGTTTCCAGCACCACCATTCTCAGGTGATTGGAGATACTGCATTCTCCGCTCCAGTTTCCAGCACCACCATTCTGAGGTGGGTGGAGATACTGCATTCTCCACTCCAGTTTTCAACACCACCATTCTGAGGTGGGTGGAGATACTGCATTCTCCGCTCCAGTTTCCAGCACCACCATTCTGAGGTGGGTGGAGATACTGCACTCTCCGCTCCAGTTTCCAGCACCACCATTCTGAGGTGGGTGGAGATACTGCACTCTCCGCTCCAGTTTCCAGCACCACCATTCTGAGGTGGGTGGAGATACTGCAATGTCCGCTCCAGTTTCCAGCACCACCATTCTCAGGTGATTGGAGATACTGCATTCTCCGCTCCAGTTTCCAGCACCACCATTCTGAGGTGGTTGGAGATACTGCACCCTCCGCTCCAGTTTCCAGCACCACCATTCTGAGGTGGGTGGAGATACTGCACTCTCCCCTCCAGTTTCCAGCACCACCATTCTGAGGTGATTGGAGATACTGCATTCTCCGCTCCAGTTTCCAGCACCACCATTCTGAGGTGGGTGGAGATACTGCATTCTCCGCTCCAGTCTCCAGCACCACCATTCTCAGGTGATTGGAGATACTGCATTCTCCGCTCCAGATCCAGCACCACCATTCTGAGGTGGGTGGAGATACTGTATTCTCCGCTCCAGATCCAGCACCACCATTCTGAGGTGGGTGGAGATACTGCATTCTCCACTCCAGTTTCCAGCGCCACCATTCTGAAGTGGCCGGAAATAATGAATTCTCCGCTCCAGTTTCCAGCGCCACCATTCTGAAGTGGCCGGAAATATTAAATTCTCCGCTCCAGTTTCCAGCGCCACCATTCTGAAGTGGCTGGAAGTATTAAAGGGCAGATGCCCTGCTTTCCAGCAGCAAAAGCTGCTAAAATCACTCTTTGTGGGGGAAACATTTGCTCCAGTGGCAATGTGTGCATTTTGTTTAAAGACCACCACTTTTCACATTTAAGAAGCCTTTCTAAAACTAAAACTTTCATTAAACTAGAAGAGTGATGCTGCCGTGTAAGAATTGCTATATTCATAAAAGGAAAAAGTGTGACGTATTTAGACTCCTTTTTATTACTTGCTAACCCAGTGCTGCCGGAAGGAGGATAGTCTCCATGTGGCTGGCCTGCATTCCTGATGGTTGCTAGGGCTGGCCTGCAGTATTCCTGATGGTTGCTGGGGCTGGCCTGCAGTATTCCTGATGGTTGCTGGGGCTGCCCTTGCATTCCTGATGGTTGCTAGGGCTTCCCTGCATTCCTGATGGTTGCTGGGGCTGCCCTGCATTCCTGATTGTTGCTAGGGCTGCCCTGCATTCCTGATGGTTGCTAGGGCTGCCCTGCATTGCTGATGGTTGCTAGGGCTGCCCTGCATTGCTGATGGTTCCTAGGGCTGCCCTGCATTCCTGATGGTTGCTAGGGCTTCCCTGCATTCCCGATGGTTGCTGGGGCTGCCCTGCATTCATGATGGTCGTTGGGGCTGCCCTGCATTCCTGATGGTTGCTAGGGCTTCCCTGCATTCCTGATGGTTGCTGGGGCTGCCCAGCATTCCTGATGGGTGCTTGGGCTGCCCTGCATTCCTGATGGTGACTAGGGCTGCCCTGCATTCCTGATGGTGACTAGGGCTGCCCTGCATTCCTGATGGTTGCTGGGGCTGCCCTGCATTCCTGATGGTCGCTGGGGCTGTCCTGCATTCCTGATGGTGACTAGGGCTGCAAGGGCTGGCCTGCAGTATTCCTGATGGTTGATGGGGCTGCCCTGCAGTCCTAATGGTTGCTAGGGCTGCCCAGCATTCCTGATGGGTGCTTGGGCTGCCCTGCATTCCTGATGGTGACTAGGGCTGCCCTGCATTCCTGATGGTTGCTGGGGCTGCCCTGCATTCCTGATGGTTGCTAGAACTGCCCTGCATTCCTTATGGTTGCTAGGGCTGCCCTGTATTCCTCGTAGTTGCTAGGGCTGTTGTCAAGCCATAAATCAGGCATATGCAAAAGCTGAGGCTTTCATGTCCCTCCACCACATTATTTCCTGATCAGAATATGATGTTTGTAAGTAAAGTTTTCTTACTACATGTAAGAGCACTTTCTTACGTTTGCATGCACCTCAGAATCGGTCCCTGAGTGATCTCTCTCTGCTCATTGTAACACTGGGGAAAGGCAACCAAGGAGGACCAGAGGAGAAGCACAAGTGGCGGAGAGCATATGACTGTAGCCTTAGGCAGCAATATAAATCCTGTGCTGCAACTTACTCGGTAGCGATTATATCAGTTAAGAAAGCTTTCTATTTCCAGAAGATTGAGACCTCACTCTGCCAACCTAAGGCTCTCTTTTCTGTGGTTAGATCCCTTTCTTCTGCTGCCAGACTGACCCTGTTGATTAGTCCCACACAAGATCTCTGTGATTCACTTGCACAATTCTTTGAAACAATACGTGCCAATATCGCACCGACTATGAGTATACCTCTCTCTGTGATGCTAACTCCAGCTCCTTTGAGCTTAGCAGTCTCTGATGGTTGGTCTTCTTTTCCGTCTTTTCTGAGACTGACATATCTTCTGCGGTCCAGAGAATTAAATCTGGTGTCCCCTCTGATGTTATCCCTCTGACAGTGATGAAAGAAATTTCCTCTGAGCTGCTGCAGGAGATAACACAGTCAGTTAATGCATCCTGCCAGTCTGGCATTATTCGATCTGAGGTTAAGTCGGCCACCGTGATTCCCCATCTTTAGAAACACTTGCTCGATCCTTTACAACCTTCTAACTATCATGCGATTTCACGCTTACCATTTCTAATGAAACTACTTGAATCACTGGTTTCCCCTTTACTCTCTTCATTTATGGAATCTACAGGCCTCTCATTCCGGCTTTACATCACATCGGGGTGAGAGCATCCTGGTCTCCGTTCAGGACAACATGGCCTGTCTGGTGGGTGCAGGTGGGGTAGGGGCCTTGATCCTATTAGATCTCTTGGCAGCTTTAGACACCATTGACCACCCCATCCTGCTAGCCCGCCTGGCCCACGTGGGTATATCGGGTCAGGTTCTTGCCTGGCTCTCCTCATTCCTGACTGATAGAACCCAGATCCTCTCACTCCCTCCGTTTCTTTATGGTCTGTTTTTTTTTCTGCTGTAGTGTCCCTCAGGGTTCCGCCTTGTCTCTCATTCTCTTCAATATTTATATCTGGCCTCTTGTGTGTCTCATCCGCTCCTTCGGTATCAGCTGCTACTCATATGCTGATGACACCCAGATCCTGATCCGGTTGGATCGTGATCAGACTTAGGTGTCGTTGTGGCTACATCGGTGCCTGACTGCTGGGGGAGCATGGATAAACCACAATTGGCTGAAGTTGAATGGCGACAAGATGGAGGTGCTGGTGGTGGGTTTTCCTCCCGACCCTTCACTCTGGGTGTCCTCTTTCTGGCCCTCTTCCCTTGGTTCTCTTCCAGTTCTAACAGTGTAGGTGAAGAATGTGGGAGTGGTTACCTCTGCATCCCTATCTAGGGAGGCACACGTGGCTGCAGTTTGCAAGGCTGGCCATTTCCACCTACCTAAAAATCATTCTTAAGACAGTGCTTCCTTTAATTTGCCCTCACCTTCGCCCTCCAGTAGTTGCAGCTCTGGTAATCAGCCACCTAGATTACTGCAACTCATTACACTTGGCCCAGCCTCGAGCCCTAGTTCAGCGACTTCAGGGCTTGCAGATTATGGGAGCCAGAGTGGGTACTGGCTCCCCCATATGGGGCCCATATTTAACTGGTGCTGCGGTCCTTACATTGGCTGCCGGTCCCAGAACGCATTGTCTTTAAGTCCCTGTGCTTGATACATCGTGCCCTGTATGATCAAGAGGCCGAATACCTTCAAAGCAAGTTCACTCGCTATTTGCCTGCAAGACAGTTATGATCAGCCACCGCGGGTCTACTTGTTGTTCCCCCTTTCCTGCCATCACACATTGGAGGTGGAGCTTTTTTCAGTTGCCTCTGCTCAGCTTTGGAACAATCTTCCGCTGTTCCTGAAGAGTTTGTCAAACCATCTGGCATTTAGGAAATTGCTGAAACCTTACCTGTTTCAGTCACCTCCCTATATTTGGCTCTCCTCCCTCCTCTCCTACAGCGCCATGATGCCTTTGGGTGACCGAGCGCTTAATAAGTGTTAATAACATAACATAACATCCCACGGGAGACAATGCAGGCATTTGAGTTCCTTCTGACTGGTTGCCCTTTCTTTAAGCCCAGTATGGGCCTGTAGCATTCTGGCCTTCTTTTGTCCTTTTGATGTGAAAAGCGAGGAGTCCTGTGTAGAGTGTACAGCAGTAGAGCTGACCCTACTTTCTTAGCAAGCACAGAGACCAGCATGGCAAATTGCCCAGTGTTACTTGAGACTGAGAGAGATTTCTTTGCAGGAATCACTTCCGGGTCAAGCACTTCGTATAGCCAGGGTAAGGATGGAGCATGACCCAGTAAGGAGGCAGCTTGAGGTGCCGGGGGGGCGGCTAATAGGGCACCAGCAGGAGGAGTGTAGGGGGAACTGGGCACCAGATGTGAGCCAGTGGGACCGGCTGCCTCCCACCCTGGCCCTTCCCCTGGCTCCGCCACTGGCAAGGCGTAGCCACGTCGCTATTATAAGAAATAACATTTTCCATGGTGGCACAAAAAACACTGCCTTTTCTGTATGCGGCCTTCAACAGCGGGCAACAGACATAGAACTGTTCCCTAGTTCCTCATCTCCTTCACCCTCTTGCACCGTGACCCCATGCACCACATTTTGCCAAGGCTCTTCTCGAGAAGGAAAATGGAATGTAGGAAGTCAATGAGGCCCACTTCCTGTCACCCTCACAGTTGATTCCCTAAAATATCGGAAGTACCTTGAACAAAAGGCCAGTCAAGTGCCACTGGTTTGCTGCCAAAGCAATGCTTCCTAATTCCTTGGTTGACCAGGGTGCCATGCTGTAGTCATGTATGACAATGTATTGGCGGACCCAGGGATTGAACCTGTGTAGTACATTTGATAGGGTTTTCTCAGTGGATACCTTTTCTCAAATATTTGGAATGGTCACAACTGCTGGTGTCAAGCATGGCACAAATTAAGGCTTCCAGCATACAGGCGGTAGGGGGGGGCTGGACTTCCTACAGAGGCATGTAACTGCTCCTCTACAATCCCAATACCACACCGAAAATATGAGAAACATTTCACGCTCAGACAACCGTATCGAATGTCCCCTCAAACTGATGCAGTAGACGTGACCCTGAAGACACCACTGAACATAGAAGAACTATAAGTAAAGTCTGACAGGTGTAAGTTGACGTCATGAAGAGAAGACACAAGGATGCACTGAAACGGTAAGTGAATACTCAAAGAATGAAGATGCGTTTCCTTCCAAGGCGAGCACGTTGCCCCTGAGCTATCCTCCCGAGACTGGGGGAAACCTCTGAATGCATAGCACTGCATGCCTGCATTGTGTGATGGGAGATGTGTCATGGAAGGGTATGACGGAGGTTCCACTGCTGATGCCCGTGGTCCACACCTGCCTCGTGCAGGGCACTCTCCAGCTCTCTGGTGGGCTTTTCATGCAGCTCTGGAGCGTCGGTCCATGGGCCATAATGACCCCTTTGTGCCACGCAAACCATCCGTTCTCAGAAGCCATGGTCCTCCGCATGAAAGAGCAGGGGAGTCACGGCAAGCATGTTTGCTGTTAGTGCTGCTTGCCGTCGTAAGGTGCTTCTTTCCCAAAGCCTTAGTTAGTCTCGGCAGGCACGTTCTGCCCGCACGCCCATTCGTTCTATTTCTTGCTGCACCCTGCATTGCTGGCTTCTACACGTGCAGCTCACCACTGCTAGCTCCTCTTGCCTGCTGCATACCCACTTGTGCTCTTTTTTCGTGTGGCTTTCTGGTCTGATGTACCCAGAAGTGACCCAAACGTGCTCCTAGTTACGTCCTTCTTGCATAAGGAGCACGCCACAATGTAGCTCTTTGTTTGCTTACAGAAAGGTAGCCCCACGCTGCTGGTATTGTGTGCAATTGGTTGCTGCATTCAGTCGGTGAGTGTGTGGTTGGTGACGTGGTGGTGGGTACAGTCAGTGCTGTAAGTGGGGTAAGAAATTGAGGAGGGCCCTCGTTTGGGGGTGTGGCTTTCGTCGTGGGCATGGCCTAAAAGTGCACAAATCATAGTAAGGTGCGCAAACAAATATATACATGTATGTGAGCATTTATATGTGTGTATGCGGACTACTATGGTGTGTGTACTTTTCAAGCCACCTTTTATAAACATAGACATTTGTAACATATTTCTACATTTATAAAAGATGGCTTGACACGTACACAATTCAAGGCATCTTTTATAAAGCTTTGCTGATGGAGAAAGGCACCTTGGGCTCTGTGATCTCTGCTCAGAGCACATAGATCACAGAGCCCGAGGCGCCTTTCACCCTCTGCAAACCCGCCGGCTCCGTGATCTAAGATGCATATTAGATCACGGAGCCCATGAGGGTCAGTGACCTGGGGAGGGAAAACAAAGGGACAGTAACTTCCTCTGATGACCCTGATGAGGGGTCATCAGAGGAAGTTACACTGACTGACAGAAGTGGCAGCCAGCCTCAGCGTCGCTGTGACTGGCTGGCACTTCTGTCAGCTTGCCCGACATAATAGCACCCGTATCTCTCATCGCGGTTGCGGCCGCAGCAGGATAATGCAGCCTGCCAATGTTGTGTGGGACCGGCAGGGCCCCGGCTCAGCCCCACTTTCTGAAGAATGTCGGGGCCCAGCCCCGGCAGTCCCTAGCCCACTTAAAGCACTGTGTACAGTCCTACAGGTGCGGCTCTGGTTAGGGCATGTTAGTGGTTGCTCTAGGACTCTCAGCAGGGGGCAGTGTGCTGATGCCAGGCTCTGATTGAAGGACCTCCTCGTCTTCCTCAGTCCCAGTTCCAAGTTCTCCTCCTGATTAGGAACGATGCCACGCACAATGATATCTGGGGCTGTTTTTGCAACATGCTCCCTCGGCCACATCTGTTTCCTGGGAGTCTTCTTTTCAGGTGTCATAGCAAAGACCATTCACCAGCTCCACAGGCAGGCAGTCAGCACCAGCCCCATCTGTGTTGATTATAGTTGCAAACGCCCAAACAGCTGACACACGGTGCCAGCTGCTGGCCATTGTACTGGCTCACGCTCAGTGAAAGAAAAAAGAAAAATAACAAAAATAAAAATACAAAAAACACTATTTGCAACCCGAGAGATTTAGCCATTGACACATGAGGCAATGCAATACAAGGTGGCTGCATTCCCCCAACAAATCACACCTGTTCAAGGTAATTTCCAGGTAACACCTGTGCAAGAACTCAGGTGCTCCAGTTGAGCCCCCACCTTATTTTGTGGCACAATAATTCAATCTGTCCTCTGCCTTATATTGTCTTACAAAGGGTGAAGGTGAGGAGACTTGTGCACATTGCACACACCACGGCAGTCATGCGCAGTGAATGTGCACACATCAGATAGTAAAGTTCATGCTGGTCCAGTCCCGCTACCCCATAGCCTTATTAATTGGGGGTACGATAATTCAATCCTTCAAAGCCAATAATGATAGTGCCCACCGCACCACGGGCCCTAACGCATCTTCATTCTTTGAGTATTCACTTACCGTTTCAGTGCATCCTTGTGTCTTCTCTTCATGACGTCAACTTACACCTGTCAGACTTTACTTATAGTTCTTCTATGTTCAGTGGTGTCTTCAGGGTCACGTCTACTGCATCAGTTTGAGGGGACATTCGATACGGTTGTCTGGGCGTGAAATGTTTCTCATATGTTCGGTGTGGTATTGGGATTGTAGAGGAGCAGTTACATGCCTCGGCAGGAAGTCCCACCCCCCCTACCGCCTGTATGCTGGAAGCCTTAATGTGTGCCATGCTTGACACCAGCAGTTGTGACCATTCCAAATATTTGAGAAAAGGTATCCACTGAGAAAACCCTATCAAATGTACTCCGGAATAGATGACAATCGAATGGAGGAGCACCCCGAAGGAATATGAAACGAAGGAAAGAGAAGCTGGTGACGTCAAAAAAAGGCAAGTGTGACACACAGAGAAGACTGGCTGAAGAAGAGAATGTATGGCCCTTATAGAAACTGATGACAAAGTAAAGAATCAAGTAAACTTTCATATGCGAAAAGAAGATTGCATGTGTGAGAATCACTGCAGAAAATGAAAGCTGTTCAATAATTGTACAGATGCTGTAATGCAAGTAGATCAAGAAATCTGAGATGTTGGCTAAAAGTAGTGAATAGACTGCAGGCGGAGCCACCATTACATAGTATCTGGAAATCAGTGTCACACATTTAGTAAGCCCAGACACATGGAGAGAAAAGCCAAGGGCTGTGTCGAAGCAAGAATTAGCATAATTCGTGAAAGCGTCTGGAAGGACTGTCTGGCCTGGGGTCAAGGCTGAAGCAGCCAAGAATGGTTATCTATTCTTGAAGGCAGTGAACATGAGATGCAGAATCATCTCTTCTTAAGGTGCAAAGAAAGAACACCATGAGTGTCAAGTTTTATTCATTTAAGACAATTAAATGCCACTAAATGGACTAAACCATGCTCTCCTGTCACGTGAGCCAATGATGGAAATAGAGTTGGGTGAGGAGTTCTAGAATGACGACAGAGTGTGCTTGCACTCCCTTATATTCCCAGAGTTGAGGATACTTTGCAAGGACAAGTTCAAAGACAATCTTCATGGCAGAAGGCATGGGTGATGAGAGACGTTGGGCTAATTGGGTGGGGAGGTAAAGTCATGTCCACTTCCTGGTACCTGGGTATGAGCTTACGTGCTGCTAAATGAACCGAATGTTCCAGACATGGCCCGAGCATGCCAACAAATAGTAGAGGGCCATCTAAAGGAGGGTCTCACAGTTTGAGAGTTAATGATATGCCGTGTACTTAATAGTGTTGAAGATGACTTGCACTAGATGTGGGCACAAGTTGTCCACCTGACAGTAGAGATCCAATCATAACCCAACCCAGCATAGAAAGTATACGTAGATGTTCCCCTTAAGCATATCACAACCCCTCCTAGGCTTTTCTCATTTGCCACATAGTATGACGTCACGTATGATGAATGTTTAGTATATAAATGTGTTTGTATGTGAAATGTACTGAGAGCTCGAGCAAACGTCCATTGATGTCTGTTGCAACTTCCTGTTTTAGACAATAGTTAGTAAAACAGAAAACTTTGCCATCTTCCTGAGTAGGTTCATTTATTTGGTGCCAGAGTTATTCTGCATCCCATCCATTGCATGTGTGTTACCAAAAGGGCTCCAAGCTCACAATGATACCCTGTGTCGGGCATATTGTCTTCCTACTATTCTTCCAGTATGACAGAGGTGAGGGAGTAGGGTCTAATGACATGTATATCAGCCTCTTTACACAGTCATATAAGCAGCAGCACTAGTAGTAATAGAAGAAGTAGCATAGGAAGTAATAGCAGCAGTATTTGGATTATTATTAGTAAAAGTACGAGCAGAAGTGATGGTGGCAGTAGTAGTACAATAAGTAGTTGTAGTAGCACTAGTACTAATAGTAGTAGCAGCAGTACAGGTAGTAGCAGCAGCAGTAATGCTGGCATTAGTAGTACCAGTTGTAGAAGTCAAGGTTGCAGTAGTAGAAGTAGTAGTGTTGGAAGCAGCAGTAGCAATAGCAGCAGCAGCACAGGTAATAGTAATGGCTTAAATCACAATAGTAGCATCATCAGTAGTAGTAATAGTAGTAGCAGCATTGGAAGTAATAGCAGGAGTATTTGTATTGTTATGAGTATTAGTAGTACCAGCAGATGAAGTAGCAGCAACAGTACTTTTATTATTATTAGTAATCAGAGTGGTAGAAACAGCAGTAATGGTGGCAGTAGTAGTAGATGAAGTAGTTGTAGTAGCCGCAATACTAATTAATAGTAGTAGCAGCAGCCCAGGTAGTAGCAGCGGTAATGGTGGCAGTAGTAGTAGCATTTGTAGCAGTTAAGGTTGCAGCAGTAGAAGTAGTAGTGTTAGAAACAGCAGTAGTAATAGCAGCAGCAGCAGCACAGGTAATAGTAATAGTAGTAGCAGCAGAGTAAGTAGCAGCATCAGTATTTGTATTATTATTAGTAATAGTAGTGGTAGTAGGAGCCATAATGGTGGCAGTAGTAGTAGTAGAAGAAGTAATTGTAGTAGCCACAATACTAATAGTAGTAGCAGCAGCACAGGTAGTAGCAGCAGTAATGGTCACAGCAGTAGTAGCAGTTGTAGCATTAGAAGCAGCAGTAGTAACAGTAGCGGCAGCACAGTTAGTAGTTTGTTTGTTTGTTTTGTTTTGTTTGTTTATTTATTTCTATGGCGCACCTTACCCAAGGGCAACAGGGCGCAGGCAAAAAGATAATTCGAAGCTTACAATGTTACAGAAATATACAGTTGAAGTAAAAAAATATTCAAGGATTACAGGAATAGGAAATATACAAATCTACATACATAAAAAATCAATATCTATACAGGAGAGAAATATACAGATGTGTACAGGACTGTTAGAGGCGAGGGCAAGGCCGCAAACAAGGGTATCAATATCTATACATAGGTATAGAAAGTGCAACTAAGTACAGGGTTATTGGAGTTCAGGTGACTGATGAGGTGCCTTCTAAAGTGCAAATATGGTTGATCAGCTCTTAGGTTGTGTGGCAAAGAGTTCCAGAATGTGGCAGCTTTCACCGGGAAACTGTTGCCACCAATGGTGGAGAGTTTGAATCTGGGAATTATCAGACAGTTTGAATTAATAGATCTTGTTTGTCTGATGGAAGACTTTCTCTTTACCTTGTCCATCAGATAACTAGGGGTGGCATTGTTGAGGGCTTTATGAGTTAGGGAGGCCAACTTTAGTTTGATTTTGTTGTCTGTGGAGAGCCATTTGTGTTGGCGCCTGGTGGTGGAGATATGATCTCTCTTATTAATGCAGAGGGCAGCTCTCAAAGCATTATTTTGTAGGATTTGTAGCCTGTGGATAATGGCTTTGTTAGCACCGCTATAAAGGGCATTACAATAATCGAGCCTAGATAGTATGAGTGCTCTTGCCAGGATCATACAGCTGTCATTGGATAGGAATGGTCTGCCTGCTCTTATTAATTTGCACGTGTACGCAGTGGTAGATGCTAGTGAGTTGACCTGTTTAGTGAATGACATAGTGGCATCCAAATAAAAGCCGAGGGTTTTTACTTCCCTGGATACTTTGATAGAATTACCATCTATGTTAAATTCGGCATATTCAAGGCCTAGTTTGTTGATATTAGCAGGGGTACCCAAAATGATGAGCTCTGTCTTGTCATCATTCAGGCATAGACCATGAGATGCCATCCATGCCTGAATGATGAGATATACCCTACTCACCAACTCTCTGTCCTTACTGTGATCCCCTGAAAGTGGGAGGAGAATCTGAGTGTCATCTGCATAGTTAGTGTAGGTGACACCCAGATGGTCCAGATCGTCGAACAGGGGTTTGGTGAAGATGTTGTATAGTGTGGGGGAGACGCATGAATAGGAGAGGGGTCTGCTGCTGCTGAAGGGGAGAAAACTCTCATTGTTCTCTCACTCAGAAAGGATTCAATCCATCTGATAGCTTCTGGGGAGAAATGAGCAGCTGAATCAAGGTGTCTGCAGAGGACCTTGTGGTCGACGAGGTCGAATGCCGCGGAGAGGTCGAGTAGGAGGAGGAGTGCTGTCTTACCCTTGTCCCTCAGATCATCAATTTGGGTTTTCAGATTAATGAGGGCTGTTTCCGTGCCGTGTAATGGGCGGAAACCTGATTGTCTTCTAGAGCCTAGTAATTTGTGTAGTTCTAGGTATTTTTGAATCTGGACATAGGCCACTTTGTCCAAGATTTTCAGTAGGAAGGGTACCGTGGTGATGGGTCGGTAGTTGGTGGGGATGAGAGGATCAAGCGTCTGCTTTTTGAGGAGGGGGAGCACCCAGGATTGTTTTAAGTTGGAAGGGATACTGCCTGAGGAAAAAGAGGCGTTTATGAGTTTGGAGATAAAGGGTGACAGGTCTCTGGCTGCGTCCTTGATTATGTGTGCAGGGCAGATGTCGCCTTTACAGTTTGAGGGTTTAAGAGAAAGAATGATTTTCTCAACCTCCAGGGTGGTGGTTTTGGAGAAGGTGAATGAGTTAGTGTGTGTACTTGGTAAGGCGTTGGGCGGAGATGTGGGAGAGTTAGTGAGGTTTAAGGAGTCTTTTTTTAGTTGAATTTTGTTTTGTAGGGTGTTTATTTTATTTGCTAGTGCCTGTTGGATGTCTGTGCACCAAGTCTGGTCCTTGGTGCAGGTGTCGTGTGTGGCAATGGGTGACTCAAGTTCCTTCAGTATGGAGAAGAGCTCCTTCATACTTGAGTTGGAGTTGGCAATGCGGTTGTTATAGGAATTCCGTTTAGCTAAGCAGATTTCAGCTTTGTAATGACGAGAAATCGTGTCAAGGATGGCTTTCTTTTCACTGGAGGGGCATAGTTTCCAATCAGCTTCACATTTTCGCTTTTTTAGGCAGAGGGCTTTGAGTTCAGGTGTGTACCATTTATTTAAATGGGTTTTTGGCTTGCTGGTGCGAAGTTTGAGTGGGGCAATTTTGTCCATGGTAGTTAACATGATTTTATTATATTCGTGAACTAGTGTGTTGGGATCTAGATTGTCTGGCAATGCGTTTAGGGTTGGAAGGATGGCTGGGATGATTTTTTCTACTGAAATATTTTTCTTGTTTCTTGTGAGGCAGGGTGGTGCCAGTGGCACGGTTGTGGTAGGTGGTCTAGAGGTCAGTAGATTAAATGAGACCAGCGAGTGGTCAGTCCAAGGTAGTGGTGTGGTGGAGGAGATGACCGCTGAGCAGTTAGCGTCAGCAACCCAGTCTAGGGTTCTTCCCTTCAGGTGGGTGGGTAGGTTAACTTTTTGTGAGAGTCCGAGTGATGAGATCGTATTGGCTATGGTAGAGGCATGTATGTCTGCTGGGTCGTTAAACCCTAGGTTAAGGTCACCTAGTAGCAGTAGTTGTGAAGTGGTTTTCGCATTGTTGGAAATTAGGTTATGCAAATCTTCCTCGAAGGTCCCGAGTGGACCTGGTGGTCTGTAGATCAGGTGGATAGTGAGAGATTGGGTGTTGTTTATAGGGAGTTTGGCAGTGAGGGATTCGCACGATTGCAGAGTTTGGGTCGGGGCTAGTCTGAGAGCTAAACTTTCTTTGGATATGATGGCGATGCCACCGCCCCGGTTGCCCACCCGGTCCTGCCTGGATATGGTATAGCCATCTGGGATGGCCAACATTAGAGACGGCCTGCTGCATTGTGGAGCCAGGTTTCGGTTAGAGCAATAAAATCTAATTTATCTTTAATAATTAGGTCTGCTATATCAAGGGCATGTGCGACTAATGATCTAGTATTGAGGAGAGCTCCTTTGTAGGAGTGTACATCCGTTTTTATCGAGATGTTTGTATGAGCGATAGGTTTGGACTTGGTTGTGGGGATAGCAGGGCCTTTGGTGGAGCTTTTGGCTTTGCATTTGGAGTCAGACAGGAGTCTTCTTGGGCGGCTCATATAGTTTAGAGAGTCTAGCGTGAAGTTTGTTGTTTCTTTCGGTGGTAGGGCAGGGGTGGGAGGCAGGGGTTATAGGTCCTGACTTGCGATGATACCTTGGGCAGGAAGGGTCAGAATAGTAACTAGTTATGTAGGAATCGTTGGTGAGACTGGTGCCTGGCTGGGAGTGGGGGCTCCTGAGTCGGTATCCTGAATGGGAATATCTGGGGATGCAGGCGTGGCCATCGCACAGAAGATGAGTAATATAGATAGCATTTTCTGCAGTACTGCGCTGGCGTTGTGTGAGCAGAGTGGGAGTGGCAATGTGGGTGCTATCTAGGAGATGGGGTATAGGCAGGAAAGATAGGGTAGGGTGGCAGTCTGAAGGTCGGGCTACAGGTCAGTGGAATTCAGGGTAATAGCTAAGTTCAGTGTGCCGTAGCGTGTCGCAGTATAGTAATAGAGCAGGGGGATAATGCGATTCGGTGGTATGGCAGTTAGGACACAGGGATACTGCAGTACAGTGGGGAGGCAATTCAGACCAGGGGAAAATGCGATATAGTGATATGGCGATTCAATGCCGTGGCTGTACAAAGCAGGACGAGAAGCAATACAAACACGTACAATTCAATTCAGGGCAGGGCAGTACAGATGCAGTATGCAGATAGGGCAGTGGTACCTAGATTCCACATTGGGCATATGGCACAAATACTAGATTCAACATTGGGCATATGGCACAAATACTAGATCCAACATTGTGCATAAGGCACAAATACAGTATGCGGGTCACTAGCAGTAAGGAGCAGCTCTAGTGCTCGCAGGTTGGTGGGTAGGTGAGTAAGTTCAACGATGCAGAGTCACGTGAGCAATAAGGGTGCCGTGGGAGTGCTGGAGAATTGCTTACCAGGTAGTGGCCTCGAGCGAGGTCGCGTTGCGCTTTCACCGTGTGGCTTGCCTGCCTGTGAGGGCCAGGGGGACTGGCAGACGGCAGCTCCGGCAAGCAACAGGCAAGAAACAGGAAATGGCCTTGCAGTCGTGGGCCTTGGATGGAGTGGGCCGGCTCCGCCTGCCGGCTACCAATCTGGGGGTTAAGGATATTGCCGGCCAATCAGCTGCAGCATGTGGCTGATGTGGGCCTGGTTAGGCTCTCTAGTGAGCAACAAAGGGACGGGCGGCCATCTTTGAATGTGGTGGGCCGTGATGTACCTGGGTGGGGGACAGGTGCAAAAATAGCGATTCCCGCTATTTCAGGCACGGCAGCCTGTTTCCATCTCTGAGCATCGGTGCAGCTTCATTTATGGAGGCTCCGGCGCTCGTGGGATGGATTCGCCGTGTGTGGGCGCTCAGGCCAGAGCGCTGCTGTGGAAATTCGGCGCAGGTCGAGCGGCCTGCAGGAAAGGTGCCCCCTGCTCCTGCAGTGGCTGGGCCTGGACAGGGAGCTCCTGCTCCTCGGTTGAAGGGGTGACAATGTAGTAGTGAACTTGTGTACCTACACACGCCATTTAAGATGCAGTAACAATACTTTGAGATAGATGGGGATGCAGAATATACTCAAACATCAATATTCAAACTGACTCAGGAAGTTTTAATATCAAATATCTAAAACAGGGAGTATACTGAACATCAACGTACTCGCTTGATCTTCTCACTCAATGCATTTCATAAAAAACATAGCTGGTATACTAAAAATTAATCATCAGTGATGTCAATCTACGTTGCAAACTACAAAAACTACTTGGGGGTGTGATAGGATTAAAGGGAACCTGTAGGTATACGTTCCATAGTTGATTGGGAAGGTGATTGGGTCGCTATCATTAGGAGGGGCAACTAAGTTCAGGTCACTAGGAACGTCATCAAATACACAATGTCCCATTGGTTATACAAACTATAGGGCTCTCTACTGCGTGTCTCTCTATTATTGGTTGGCAGCCTTGTACACCTCTGTAATATTCCACCTGTGCAAGCAGCACACAGGCTAACAGCCAGGTGCTGGTGGGCTGGTCATAACCATAGCTTCCCACCAATTAGCCTGTCGTCACTCATCACTCTTGCCGTCTGCCAGTCAATTAAGGCTTTGAACTTGGCCTTGGAAATGCTCTCTGTGCCTGAGAATAAGAGGCAGTATAGGCACTCTGTCTCTTGGTTTCGATACAGCTCAACTCAGTTTCTATTTTCATCCGGACCATGTTTCAGAGTCTTTCTGCATTTAAAATATTATTAAATGATGAACCTCTGGTGTCTACAATGTTCTCACTCCTCATCCAAGACAGGAGTTTGTTCCTTTCACACGTTCTGTAACTACTGCATCAACATTCAGGTTCACAGTGGCCTTGACTTCCTGTTGCTGGGCCAGCCAAGCATTTCTTCGATTCACCTATGAATGTCGATTGCTTTTCCAACTGTGACCCACTGAAAGCCTTTCTTTTCACTGGATCTAGCTCTGCTAAAATGCGTTGTGGAATCATCCATAGTCCATACATTCCTATGCATATACGTTGGCGCATCGCCGCATTCTATTCACTGCATAGCCAGCCTTTAAGAATACTTTGTCTACTTGCGTTACTGCTTCTGTACACTTGTAAAATAACTTGATATCGTCTTCATTATTTCTATAGCATGAGCATCTTCATCTCGAGCCTGAAATGTTGCTAATCTTTAACACCTCCTCCTTTGTTTCTATAGAATGTCTATATTCTTCAGTCTCTTCTTGAGTGCGTCAGCTCTGCTCTGTATGACGTCACCAGGCTTCTCTTTTGCTCAGTTTTAACACTTCTCCCGGGATTTCATTCAAATTGCCATCATATCGTCGTGAATGCTTGTATGGCTTCCTCAATGGGAATCTTACTTCCAAGATCCTTTTCGGTATCAGTATTTTCACTGATACTGCGCATGCTCCACAATCTGGTTCCATAACATATAGGCAGCATGGGGAGGAGCTTTGGTTGGGGGTACTTGGCTCCACCTCTACACTTCCCCCTCTGAACGATTCATCAACCACTCTCTCATCAATCTTCACATCTAGACATCCTTGTCTGAAGAAATGCTTCTTTGGGACGCATATCTTTATAACTCCTGTCAGGCCTCCTGCTGCTTTCACGTGCTCATCTTTATTCCAAGACATAAGCATGCATTGTCCACTTGGACTTCAGTAGATCCATTTCCCCACATACTTCTTGTGGTTCTTTGGGTACAGGAACTTCGTTCCATCAGGTGCATGAATGCTGGCCTTCACATAGTCTCTGATTTCTTCATCTGTCAGTTCCTTAGTTTTCCATCCTGATTCAACTTAAATCATGATCTGCATTCTTCCATCCTTCTTTGCAGTTTCATCATTGCAGTTTCATTCATTCCATCCTTCTTTGCAGTCTTCTTGCATTGTGTGATCATTATCCTGATCACACCAAATCCAAGAAACACCATCACCATTAGGGCTTCAAGAAACTTAAACATGTCTGCCATCCATTGTGGAACCCATGAGAAGATTCATTCAAACTACTGCCATCAGCAATGTCTTCCACTTCCTCTATCATCTTGACATGTAACTTTGTCAGCATCGTTATGGCCTCTGTCAAGGTTCCATTCTCGTCATCATGTGAAGGTATGAATGTGCAACATGATTCTCCAATTTTGACACAAACAACTTCATCCATAGCTGTGATCATGTCCAGGACATATCTATTCTGAAGAGTCATCAGTTGTATGGCTCTCAGCTCTTCCTTGATAGCATTGAATCCCTTTATAGTAGTGTTAATTGTCTGCAACAATTCCCATCTGGTTATTTGTAACCACTTTGTATTTGCATCCATCTGGATCCTGGGCATGAAGATTATCGTGAATATCGACAGAGTCTTGCATAACAATCTGTGCTCATATGGGATAGAGTCAAAAGCTTCAATTGACTTGGCTGAGAAATAATTCTCTCTCTTCATTCGATTAAGTAGTTCATTTGATCTCTTCTTCCTAAATTGACCATATGCTTTTGGAAACTCGCCAATCTTCAGGTCACTTTTAGGAATTACCAATGCTGGAACATGGACATTTACCATAGAACATAGTCCTCCCCAATCTCTGGACAGCTTCATGTAAGATTTGGATTCACAAGCCGAGTAGTGATCCATTATCACTGCTGTTCCACTGCTCATTCCTGGCACTTCGAAGATTGGACCACAATTCTGATTCTCTCCAAATTTCTCGTACCATTGTTTCTGAAACACAGTTTTTCAATCTCCAGAGGCACTATCTGCCTTTGTCTTTGACCCATGTCAGTAGTTTAGAAAATCTAGGCAATACGGGTTTGCATCCGGTTTCCACAGTGCCAATGGTTGATTTGTAGTGGCCAATTACTACCCATGCTCTGCAGATAGCCACTCCTTCTTCCCATCCGTCTGGAGAAAGTACTGATCCACAAATCTGCATTTGCCTCTATTTTTTCAAATTTGTTCTGTAGATTTTCTTGGACTCTCAAGTCTTCTGTTCTCTTCCCATCTGATTCCAGCCCCTTTCACTTCAGGCTGTCTGTATCTTATCGCATGATTTCTAGTGTGGGCTCTTGCTCTTGTCTTCGTGTCTTGAACATAATCAGCTTCATCTGGATCTGTCCATTCAGTTGCCCATACTAAAGAAGCCGTTCGGCCCAAGAATTGACCTCTTGTTCGGCAGAGTGCAATGTGTGATAGACAGCGTGCTGTCAGCACATCTATTTCAATGGTTCGTTTGCCCACTTCTTTCATATGCTAATACCACATATCATTATCCAAGTGTGCTCTACTATCTAGGTAGTCATTTATATCATTATAATCCTCCTTTGCACTTATCTTAGGTCTCTTCCTTGCCTCATGAGCGCTTATAATCATCTCATGAAGTAGGGCAGCATACTTCCTTCTTACTTGGGGTATCATAGGGACTTTTGTCAGTGGAATCAGTGATGTTACAATCTCCATAGCTGTACCTTCCTGCTGCATAGGCTGCTGCTCTGTTTGGATCGATATAGTACACAGTACGTATCGTGAGGGAGAGAAGAATAACAATGAACATGACACATCTATATATTATGTACCAATATGTACATTTTATACAGAAATAGCTTTTTGCACATCGTGGTGCTCTCTCGTTATTTGCAACATTGTTGTTACTATAAGAGTTACCCATTAGGCCAACCTTCACCTCTTTGATAGATGTTTCCCGCGCCTCATCAATTTCCTTTCTTATCCTGCTGTCCCCTCTCCCCCCTCCACGGCCTCCTCGCCTCCCCCGCTGCCTCCTCCTCGACTACCTTGCCCTCTCATTCTCTCTCTGCCCCCCTTCGGGCTCCTTCCACATCTCCTCAGGGCGTACCTCCGATCTGTACCCGTCCCCGGAAGTCCTTTAGGTTGGCAGCCTCCTCCACATTGCCACTCTTAACTCTCGCTCAGCTGTCAAATACTCCTCTGACACCTGCCGCCTTCTGGAAGAACTTGACCTTGATGTCCTCAGTTTCATCGAGACATGGTTCATGGCCAGCTCTGTCACAAGATTTGATACGCTCCTCCCTGATGGCTACAAGATCCTCTCTGCGCCCAGGTCCAACCGCTCTGGAGGGGGTGTAGCCCTAATCTTCCCCGAGTGGATTCCTGCCTCTATCATCCATATGCAGGCCTACTCCTCTTTTGAATGCCTAGTCTGCTGGCTCTCTCTCTCCCCTAGCAATTCCCTTACTGAGGCTACTATCTATCAGCCACCTGTCCGATTTCCTCCTTCCTCTTTCAGTGGGAGGATCTCTCCACCTCCCTCCTGGCCTCAACCACTCAATTCCTCTTTCTTGGAGATTTCAACATCTACCTTGATGCCTCTTGTCCTCCCTCTGGATGCTTTCGTGACCTCTGCAACTCTCTCTCACTCACTATTCTCTAGAGACATACGTCTCTATGGCAGCAATTCGCTGCGCCCTGTTCAATACCCGCTCGCTGCCGGCTCATGGACTGGAATGCCATGATCTTATTTCTAACAACCAATTGATCTATTGCTATTAACTGAAACATGGCTCACGGAGTCTTCTGGCCCTGCTATTGTTCAGGTCCTTCCTTCTGAATATGATATTATACATGTTGACCGTCCCTCAGCTCAGTCTGGTGGTGGAATAGCCCTTATTTTTAAAACTAAATTCAGAGCCTCCGATTCTATTCCCAATCACAATCTTAAAATGGAATGCTGTTTATGCCGCATTCTGGTCTCACCTGCGTGCACTTTGTTTATTCTGCTGGTCTATCGCCCACCCGGGTACGATGCCCAATTCTGCGAACAATTTCCTAATCTTGTGCTTGAGTTTCAAGTCAAACATCCTGGTCTCCTTATTGCTGGATATTTCAATCTCCCCTTTAACACTGCCTCTATGTGTCCGGTTACCAACTTCTTATCCTCTATGCAGTACATGAGTCTTTCCGAGTTGATCTCTGAACCTACCCATATCCGTGGGAACACCCTTGATTTAGTTTTTGCTCCTACAGATTTTCTTTCTTTTATTTCTGTCAGCCCTATGCTTTGGTCCGACCACTTTTTTTATAGCATTTTCCTATCTCCTTCAGGCTCCCCCCCCGCCCTGTTAAACCTTCTGTTTGTAAACGCAGCTGGCTGAGAGTATCCAGCCTTGACTTGACCTCTGCTCTGCTTGCTAATTCTGGCCATGCTGTGGCCTGTTCTTTACTTAAGCTTGAAGCCGCCTTCTTAGCCTCAACTGACTTGCTAGCCCCTATTAAACTTTTTAAACCTGTACCCCTGAACCTTGGTTTACTGCTGATCTTTCAGCACTAAAATTGCACTGTCGCCAGGCAGAGAGAAAATGGCGCCTAGATTACTCCCCCTCCGCTAAGAATCTATTTCGCTGCACTCTCTCGGCCTATCATAAGGCTCTGATTACTGCTAAGAAGCTCTGTTGTAGCCAGAAAGTGCAATCATCCCTAAATAAAGCTAAGGCCCTCTTTGATCTTGTCCAATCTCTCTCTTCCCCTATGAAGAGAGAGATTGTAAGGCCTAGGTCTCTCCTTCGCAAGGTCTGTGCGACTCTCTTTGGGATTTCTTTCTTGAACAAATCTCTACCATTCGTGACCATATAGAGGCTGGTTTGCCGTCGCTCTCAGCCCCTATAATCGTCACTCCCTCTGCCTCTCCAACTGCCTCCTAGTCTTCGTTTCCGCAGTTTTCTAACTCTGACGTATTGTCTGCCATTTCTAGACTAAAGTCTGCATCTCCTAACGATGCTATACCTCTTACTCTTTTAAAGAAGGTATCCGCTGACCTCATTGAGCATATCACCACTGCTGGTAATACTTCCTTCTCCACAGGGCTTATTCCCCCTTTCCTTAAGCACACCCTGGTTGTCCCTCTTCTTAAGAAGCCGTCTCTTGATCCTGATGTTCTGTCCAATTATCGTCCAATTTCTCTTCTTCCTTTTCTCATGAAACTGATGGAGACCTTTGTGTCCCCTCTTCTCTCTAATTTTCTTGAGACCCCCATTTCTTCGATCCTTTTCAGACTGGTTTCCGCCCCGGGAGGGGTACTGAATCTGTCCTGAACTCGGTACTTGATGACCTGGTATGTTTGGTGGACAAGGGTGGTGTCGGAGCAGTCCTACTTTTAGATCTGTCGGCTGTTTTCGACACCGTCGATCATTCCATCTTGCTCTCTCGTCTCTCCAACGCTGGTCTTTCTGGCCGGGTCCTTGATTGTTTCACATCGTTTCTGTCTGATCGCTCTGAGTCTATTTCTCTTCCCGCATTCCGATCTAAGTTGGCTACACTTCTTTGTGGCGTTCCTCAGGGCTCAGCACTCTCTCCTATTATTTTTAATACTTATATTAGATCTCTCTTGCTTCTTATCCACTCACATGGTTTCCGTCACTACTCTTATGCCGCTACACACAGATTCTTGTCCGCCTTGATCTCACTCAAGCTGAGACCGCTGCACGTCTCAGGAACTGCTTAGAGGATCTAGGGCACTGGATGATGACTAATCGGCTAAAATTAAATGGTAAGACCGAGGTCCTGGTTGTGGGTACTTCATCCCCCCTTCTCTTTTGGACCTCGCAATTCTGGCCATCGAGCCCTAATACTCTTCGTCTTCCGGTTCAATCGGTCCGTAATCTTGGTATCAAAATCTCTTCCTCTCTGTCTCTTGACAACCAGGTGGCTTGTGTATGTAGTGCTGGGCACTTCAAACTCTGCATTCTGCGGAAAGTCTTGCCCTTTATTCCTGCGGAATGCCAGGCTCCAGTAGTGGCAGCCTTGGTTCTCAGCACTCTTGACTACTGCAATTCTCTCTATTTGGCCAAGCCTTGTATCTGTTCCAAAGGCTTCAGCTGCTGCAGGATGATGCCGTTCGCTCTGTACTCCGTCCTCCCGTTGGATCCCATATTTCCCCTCTGCTCAAGAAACTACACTGGCTTCCTGTGGCCAGCCGGATCCTGTTCAAATCATTGTGTCTGGTGCATCGTGCCTTTTATGGCTTGGGCGCTGAGTATCTCCAAGCAAAGTTTGTCCATTACACTCCTTCCCACCTGCTGCACTCTCAGTCTACGTGTCTTCTCATTGCCCCCCACTATCGTCTGTCACGTATGGGAGGGCGTGCTTTTTCGGTGCCGGCTGCTATAGCTTGGAACAAGTTGCCTATTGCTCTCCGTGCCACTGAAGACCACCTTACCTTCCGCGTGTTGCTGAAAACCACTCTGTTTTAGGCCGTCTCCCTCTTTTGGTGTTGTCAGCCGTTTATGGGCCTTGATTCCTTTTCAGTAGCTAGCGCCAAGATGCCTTTGGGTGTACGTGCGCTTTACCAAGTTATTATAACATAACATAACATTCTCCCCTCTAGCCCGACTCATTCTGCAGGGCACACTCTGGATTTTCTGATCTCCTCAGATCTTCCCCTTTTTGTCCCTCTCACCACTCCTCTCTCCTGGAGTGATCACTTTCTCCTTTCTTCCCATCTCACCCTCTCTACCTAATAAAACAGGCCAAGCCACCTCCATCACTGCCACCCACCTTCTCAGTCCTCCGACCCATGAAGCGTGTATCAGTTGAGGCTTTCGCCACCACTTTCTCACCCCCCTCTCCCCCTTTGGCTGATTCTCACCCTGACACAGCCCTCTCCTCACTCCACTCTGCTATATCTGATACACTGTCATGAGGATCCGCCTGAAGCCCAAAGCCAAGTGCAACTCCTGGTATGACTCAGACCTTGTCACCCTTAAACACAAGTGCAGGGTGGCTGAGAGGAAATGGCGTGCTTCATGTACATCCTCTGACAAACTGGCCTGCTGCCTGCTCCAAAGGCAATACCGGCTCTCTGTCCTAACCAAGAAGAGAGCTCATAACCAAGCCCGCATCTCGGCGGCATCTAATAACTCAGCTGAACTCTTTAAAATCTGCAAGGAACTGGCCAGTACTGCTGTAGTCTCTACCTCTCCTGTCCCTTTACAGGCCCTCTGCATGGCACTGGCTTCTCACTTCATCTCTAAACCTCAGGACAACCTGTCCTCACTCTCCTCCTCTCCCCTTCCTCCCTATACTCTCTGTTCTTCCTCTGGCCCTTCTGCAGCCACCCCTCCTCCCTCTTTCTCTGCCTTTCCCCTGTTCTCTTCAGACAAGGTTTCTAGACTAGTCCGATCTATGAAAGTCTCGTCAAAACAGGTTCACCCCTGTTCTTCCAAAACCATCAAGGACCACATTGACACCCTGGCTCCTACTCTGGCTGACTTCTGCAACCACTCCTTCGCCACTGGAGTCTTCCCATCCCACCTGAAGCACTCCCTTGTGCACCCTCTTCTTAAGAAACCTTCTGCCGATCCTTCCTGCCCGGCCAACTATCACCCAATCTCCATCACTCCCTTCCTGGGCAAGCTCCCGGAGAAACTGGCCATCTCCCAGCTTAATCTCCACACTGAATCTGTTGGTTGTCTCCATGACCATCAGTCTGGCTTCAGAGCTGCCAGAAGCATGGAAACTGCTCTCCTGAACATCTGTGAAGACCTGCTCTCCAACCTTGACTCTAACAACCCTGTGTCCTCATCTTGCTTGATCTCTCTTCTGCCTTTGACACTGTCAACCATACCATCCTGCTAATGTGTCTCCGTGATAACCTAGGTATCACCAGTCAGGGCCTGGCGTGGCTAACTTACTTCCTCTCTGACCGACCCTCCCAGGTCCAACTTGGGTCCTTCCTCTCTGCTATCTTTTTCTCTACCTGTGGTGTCCCCAGGGGTCTAATCTCTCTCCCTGGCTGTTCAACCAATACCTTGCACTCCTTGTCCACCGCTTCACCACTCTGTGCCCCAGCTTTCAGTGCTATGCTCATAACACTCATCTCATTTTCAGACTACTTTGTGCCACCTCTTCCCCGTCCCTCATCTCTGACTGTCTATCTGCTATCCAGGAGTGGTGGGCCTCCAATGACCTCTGCCTTAACACCAGTAAGACTGAGATTCTACTCATCAGCACACCCACTCCCTTCTTTCCTGTAGTTCTCTGGCTGGCCGTTCTTGGCCCTCTTCCTGCTCCCACCTGCACGGCAATAAACCTGGGGGTCAGCTTTGACTCCACACTCTCCTTCTCTCCTCACATCTCCGACGTCACTAAGAAGTCACACTACCAGCTGCACCTCCTCAGAGGTATTCTTCCTTTCCTCTCCCTCCCCCAGAAGCTCACTGTCTCTAGAGCCCTGGTTCTCTCCAGGCTGGACTATTGCAACAGGCTCTTTCTAAAAATCTGCCTGCTTCTACTCTACGCCCTCTGCAACTCTTCCAGAACAGGACTGAGAGACTTGTCCTTGGCCTCAAGCCCAGGGATCATATCTCTCCAGGACTAAAATCTCTGCACTGGCTCCCAGTGGCTGCAAGGATCAAGTTCAAGACCCTTTGCATCGTCCACAAGGCCTTCTGGGACCTGGGGCCTCAATACCTTCAACTCTCTCTTCCTAAATATCTTCCCTCTCCAGCTCTTTGCTCATCCGCCTTTAACTCCCTCAGGGTCAGTTACTTCTCCAAGCAACGAGTTGGTGGCAGATCTCTCTCTTCGGCTGGGGCCTCCCTCTGGAACAGCCTCCCCGCCTCCCTGAAACTTGAGAAGAACCTTCGGTTCTAGCCGGAAGCACCTAAAAACCTTCCTCTTTGCTTCTGCTTTCTCGCCTCCTCCCCCTGCTGAAGTCCTGTCTGATAATGAGACTGCATGGGTTACCTGGCCACCCATCTGATCTTGGGCCCAAGTTCTGCCAGTTGCACGCTTGCACTGCCCCCCTGAGGCAACCCCTGCACCCAGGGACTGTTTTCTTTATCCCTAGAGTCCCCAAATCAGCACTTATGTCTGCACTTACCACCAGCTGGCCGTTCTTATTTATTTTATGTTATTATTTATTATCCCATGTACTGCACTTTCCTCCCCCCACACTTTTCTTTTCCCCCCTTCCCTTGCACTTAAGCGATCTGATTGAAACCTGGCTTAGTAAGATCGTTGTCTGTCTTCCCTCTGCTCCCCTTCCCTTGCCTCATCGAGCCTTGAAACACTTGTGTATAGGCGCGTTATAAATGTTATATCATATCAAATCATATCATATAGCCTACAACTACTTTTAAGGAAGGAAAAAACTATTTTTAATCAGACAATCTCATATAATTGCCTGACAAGCTCCACATGCAGCTGGCTAATTGCAGGTTGATTGACAGGATTCCAAATGAATACAAAAGTGTTGTCTTTGCAGCAAATAAGATGAGGATGAGTTTCAAGCAAATATTAAACGATCAAAGATGTTGTGAATGTTATCAGTCGACAGCACCATCCTTACCTCCAACAAGATGTTCAGGCAGCAATCAAACCTGCTTACGAATTTCACTTATCAACCAATTCATCACAGGTCCATTTCTGGGTTTCTTCAGGAATACACAAGTATTGGTTTGTCTTCCAATAAGATAAGGATGCTCTTCAATTAAGAAATAAAACACCATTCCAATTAGTTTGTGCACTTCCTCATCAGATATGACCATCTGTACTTTCTGTACTATACTCAGGTAACTAGAGGATTTGCTCAATTATAGCTGTGAGCAGCCTCCTCACGTATGGACCATTTTTATGATCTTGCAAGAACACGTGAATGTCAACAGTTCTCCCAACCAGAGCAGGATATGCATGAAGAATGCAGAGGAAAACAGCAAAAATGATCCGATGAATGTTGCCATTAGGCACTACCATGGGTGCCTCCAAAGAGAAACACTGTAAGAAAGGAATGAGGGAACTGCTCCCTCATCCAGTCATCAAAGATGAACTCAAAATCTGGCATTTATCTTCTTCTGGATCTCAATGCTTCACAGTACAATGTTTACCAAACTCCTGCGACTCAAGAACAATAGCTTTTTTCACTCCTTCCTCAGTAGCTACAAAGAGTGTCTCAAAAGAACCACAGTCCAATGTGCTCTTTATCTGTCTACTGGACAGCCTCTGCGTCCTTCTTCCTCATCATTGATCTAGTCTGCACATGCAGAACTTCTTCTCTGTGGGTTGCTTTTGAATGGGGTGGGAGAGTGGGGGTTGATCCAGCATAGACTTTCACGTCTCCCAGGTGCACCAAGTGCGTCTCCCTAGGACCTTCACTGCCGATGGAGTTACGTCCTCTACTATGAAAAGACTGTTAAATCTGGGTTGGTGCCATTTGCCGGTAAAGTAACTGATCAAAACTTGATCACCAGGAAACAATTTTGGCAATAATAGTTCTTTAGTTCTGGTTGCTGTATGGTCTTCATCTGTGTTCTTAGCCCGACACCCTGTTCGCTTGACTTGGTCTGTGATGACAGATATACTTGTAGTCATACATGTTATGTAGGCATGTAACTCATCTCCTAACAATTCTGCTGTTGTCTGGGCATCACTTCTAGTCCTCGATGGAGGAGTGAAAGGCATTATCATTTGCCTCCCCATTACCAGTTCATGGGGTATGAGGTGATGGTCAGAGCCTGGTTGATTCCTCGGTGCCTATAATGCAAGAGGCAGGCAATGCATCCATCCTTTTTTCAATGTTAACTTTAGCTTAGCTATCCTTCCTTGAGCGGACTTGCAGCATGTCAACATAATCAATCTGTAAATGCTGAAAAGGACCATTCACTCCTCTGACTGTTCGATGCGTGTGCCCAGCAGTAAACCTTTGACATACGATGCAATTTACTTCATAAAAGGCAATGTGTTCTAACAAGTCCGGTACAAACCAATCCTCCAAAATAGTTGCTGAAAGGCTTTCCCTAGTTACATGCGCAGGGTAGTCTAGCTATTCCAACGCCACCCTTAATAAGGCTACAGGCATCAAGGATCTACCAGTGCTTTCCTGTCACCACAGTGCATCAGAAGGAGATAAAAAACACCCCCTCCGTGCCCACAGGACTTTCTCATCCTGTGGGGCTCCACCTTGAACTTCCATCAATTGTGTCTTTCATAAATTATTAAAGCTTTCAGCTACCATCTTCATCACCACCATTCTTTCATTCACATCAGGCATATCAAAACTCATTGTGTCCTGTGAATATGCAACTCTTTTTGCTTCTTCGTCTGTGACTTGGTTTTCGCATGAAATAAAGTCTGCTCTCATAGTGTGCACTGCGCACTTGACTACCACAATGGCTACTGGGAGTTGTAGTGCCTTAATAAGTCTGTCCAATAAAGCAGTTTATTGCACCGGAGTGCCGTCCGCTCAGAGGTAGCCCCTCCTTTTCCAACATGCTAATCCTGCGTGCACTGTTGACGTAACATAGGCAGAATCACTATACACGATTACCTCCTGGTCTGTGTGTTTCTCGAGCGTGCCAATCAGCAACACTAATTCTGCAGCCTATGCTGAAAAGTGAGACGGTAGTCATGCACTTGTCATTACTTTTAATTCCCCATTAGCCTTGTCCCTTACCACAGTGACACCTGAATATCTTTGCCCATCAGTTTAATTGATCCTTGAAGAACCATCAGTAAAGATAATCTCCCCAGCTGCCAAATCATTCTCTTTTACTCTTAGGATCTCATCAAAGACTTCCTCGTATTTCGAACAATCATGTACATGCTCGTCTTCTGCCAGTGGTTCAGCTACAAACATGGCAGGACTTACTGTTTTACATCTTACTATTTTAATCACTGGATGCAATATAACTACCTCATAAGCAGGAGCTCTTTGAGACTGTAGAGGGGGAGTCAAGTGCCCCTACTCCAACCGCCCCGCCCATATTACTTGTCTATTGGAAACCAAAGAACAGAGTATGGACTCTGTGCACTACCAGTGAAAGTACCAAAACCTAAGAAGATCTGGGAGGCAAGGTACCCATTGAGAAAACCGTACCTGCATACAAGAAAATATGATGGCCATTTGAATGAGATTCCTGAAAAAGCAAAGCAAATAAATGGCAAAGATGAATGGTGACATCACACAGAATCGAGCTGACGTCTGTAGAAGAGATGCAGAGACCAAATAATGCAGATATTCTATAAGGCATCAAGAAAATATCAAGGATACGTGACATCTTGGGGTCAAGGTAAAAAAGCTTATGCCATAGAATCAAATGAAGATATTAAAGCTAGTTTATACGTGTACAGATGCACAAGAAATGCAAGCAGATGAAGTAATCTTGAGGCTATCTTTATGGTAAATAGATTGCTGCAAGAGCAAATATATATGTATATATATTTATATATGCATAGGGACGAGTAAAGGATGGATGTTTCCACTACACATTATAAGAAGTGCTGGACATTAGCAAGAAGGCCTCATTTCAGTGTGTCACAGTTAAAAAGCAAATTGAATTACAAAATGAATCTGAGCAGAAGGAGTTGGATGAGCCAAAGAAGCCAAGGTCTTATCAAACTGGAGTGAACTAACGTTGGATAGAATTTGTGTGAAAGAACAGAAACTTCTGTTCAGAAGGCTGGATCAAAACAAAAGACGTCAGAGGACCATTAGAAAATAGAATTTTAATACACTAAAAGGCTTGATTCCATGGTCTCCAGTCACGTGGAAGACTAAAGTTGGAAGAACAAGGTAGTCACACCTATGCACGAAGGCAGAGTGTGCCCACCCTCCTTAAAATTTCACAGAGCACAGTACAAAATCAATGCCAGGCTTCAAAGCCCTAATTGACACTGTACCATTAAAGTGATGATAGATTGATGTGCTAATTGGTGGGAAGTTAGTGTTAAGACAAGCTCACCAGCACCTGGATGTTCAGTCTGCAAGCTGCTAGACGTAGGTGGAAAAGTACTGACGGGGGTTAGAAGCCAACCAATTGTAGAGGACCACGTAATTAAGGGTCCTTTAGTTTGTGTAGCCAATGGGACATTGTGCATTTAGTGACGTTCATAGTGGCCACTTTAAGGGGAGGGCTTAGTTGCCCCACCTGATGTTAAGTACCCAATCACTTTCCTTCCCTTTTCTATACTGATATGGAACATATACTTAGATATTCACTTAGAGCCTATAACTTCCTTCAATAGGTTTTTTTAGTTTGCCACAGAGGATGAGGTTGGTAATGACACAGTTCAAAACACCACTGATGACGGTTTTGCTTAATATATCCTCAGTTTTTTGTAATATTTGTTGAGTAAGAGGATCGAGTGAGTGCTGATGTTCGTTGGACTCCCTGTTTTAGATAATTGACATTAAAACAGATTTCCTTTCGAGTCATTTCGATTATTGATGTATCAATAAAATCTGCATCCCCATCCATCTCAAGGGTAATTGCTACTCATCAAAGGGGCTGGGATATCCAGTTCAAGATGTCAGTGTACGTTAAGTTTTTTTTAAAAAAACAAACACTGCATGCTCAACAAACAACGTCATGGACCACCCAATTAGTATGCTAGCAGACTTCTCAATAGTGAATGCAGCGGCTGCCAAAGATTGTTCACAAGAGAAGTGACCTCTAATTACTGGGTCCAGAATCCCACCGTAATATGCTAAGGGCTCATACCCCAACGTAGTTCTCTAGTTGAGAACCGCCATCATAACTGTTCCATTCGTGTGTGAGAATAAAATGAATTCCTCAGAATAATTGGGAATCCCTAAGACTGGAGCTGTCCAAATTGCCCTTTTTAACTCATCAAAACCTCTGTTGTGCCTTTTTCAGGACCTGCAACACTGGCCTTGTGTATGAACTATAATCAAATACCCATGATCTTACATAATTGCACAGTCCCATAAATTGCTGCATGTGCTATATCATGTGTGGTTTTGCCATTTTCAAAATTGCCTCAGCCCTTTCAGGTGTGAATTTCCATTCTTCATTCAAAATTAACTGGCCTATATATAACACCTCTTCTTGGCAAGACTGCAATTTTTCTTTGTCCACTTTGTATCCTTTTTCTGCTAAAATAATCATTAGCTAGACTGAATCACGTCTACACTCTTCCTCTGACATGCTGCAGACCAAAATATCATCTACATATTGCAAAACAACGCTCAGAAAATAAATATTGCTTAAGTCCATCTGCAGGACTCTATTGAAAATCGATGGAGACTCACAATACCCTTGAGGTAATCTTGGGCTTTTAAACTTAGTCTGCAAAATATAAATGATGTCAGACCCTGAGAAACTTTATGCAGTGGTATTGAGAAAATAGACTTTTTCAAGCCAATTGCAGTAAAATATCGTGCTTCTGGGGAAATAGTGCATAATATTGTTGTCGGATTAGTAACTAGAGGGAACTCTGCCTCTACAATCTGATTAATTAGGGCATGTCTTGCACTAAACGCCACAACCCTCCCTTAGATTTTTTGACCAAATACACTGCGGTATTGCATGATGTCTCTGATGTCTTTTTCTAACAACAGAAACTGTGAGATCCCAAAATCGCACTTGTCTCCCATTGTCTGCCTATCTGTAGCAGGGACAATGGTTCCACACTGTCTTCTTCCCGGTAGTGACCTTAGCCTGCTCACATAAGGTGGCGTGTTCCCCCTCACACTATGGGATTGCCCTTTAGGTCAATCTGCCTGTGCCAGGGGCTCTGGCGTCCTCAGTTTAGGTAGGTCCAGATCTGACCATCACACTTCCCTGTCTGTTGGAGAACACCCTTCAGGACCACATGCACTTGCTTCCTCCTCCCCAAGGAACGTTTCTCTGTCTTCGTCTGACATATCTTGTCCCCAACTAGTGTGGCTTCCCTCTTTCTCATCTCTGTTTAACGTTCGTTTTTCCAAAGACAAGGGTCTGTGCTCAATGCTAAACAAATGTCCCTCTTTTCCTCCTGTCGGAGCACCTTCAAATTGATAATTTTCCATTATTTTTTTATTCACTTTTGGTGCTCATTTCATGATAAACCTTATTGGTTTTTTTCAAATGCTTCTTATAGAAAAATTATCCTCTAGATCTGCTCTAGATGGTCCTGACATTGGTTCATGTGTCGCGAAGAATTATTCTGACTCCTCCCATGCTACTACTGGATTCGGTTGCATTAACCATTTCTCAGTGCGATCAATGTCGTATGCCCTTTGCTTTCTCTTTCTATCCATCTCCTCGTCAAACTCTCTTCCTCTCTTTGCTTCCTCCCTGACCCTTTCTTCGTCTTCTCTTTTCACCTCTCTTCTCTCATTTGCACTATGCACTACTTCATCTCTGCATCTTTGCATTATTTTATCTTTTAATATCTGTTCCTCCCCTTCTTCTCTTTTCTTTTCTAGCGTATCTCCTTCATCGATTGCTCTTTGCCTGTTATCATATTTTCTTTGCTCTTCTGCTCTTTCCTCTTTTCTTAACTGTTCTTCTTGATACAGTTGTTCCCGACATTTTTCTACTCTTTCTTTTGGCCTCATCTTCTTTCAATTGTTTCTCTCTCTCTTTATCTTTTTTATCTTGTTTGTTCTGTTCTTTCTTTTTTCTTACTACCTCAATGCTCTTCCCATCAAGTTTGAGCAATATCTGGTATGAGTGCTACCTTGACAGCTTTGTCTTTCTCTCCTTTCCATCTCTTTATTTCTCTCTCTATAGCTAGAGACATACCTGGTCGATCACTTCTTTCCTTGTCCCGTGAGACTTTAGGGATCACATCTCTTGATGGAGTCTTTTCTGGACCCTCATCACAGCTACATGCAGGTGACTTATATGTCTGATTGCTATACCCTGTTGCTGCAATAAGCTCTCTTAAAGGATATAATCCTTCATCCATTGGACTATCGCCATTTTCTTCAGGCGTGGTATGGGGAGCAGAAGGCTCAACACCCCCTCTTTACACTGGTTAAGCTTCCAGTCTTCAGGAGGCGGGTCTTCCCGTTCCTCCTGGTACATCTTCCAAAGCTCTAAGCTAGCTAACCTTTTTTCTAACTTTTTTCCGTGTATGCTGCATGCAAGTATGTCGTCATGTGTTGCAAACCTGCTTTAGATAGTGATCGCCCTTGTGGCAATGGCATGAACATTTTATCTGTGGTGCCCTTAACCCATTCTGCACTGTAATGCTTGAGCTTGGGTGCAAGTTTTGGCAACTGTCTGCACAAGTGCATAAGCAGAGTAATATCCTCCAACATGACTTAGTCACAATCGACTGTCACTACTTACCATTATTTTACACAAATAATTGCTTTCCAGAAAAATAATACAATATGAGCGTGCACCAATCATCGCCGCTCTAAGCTTCCATTTCATGTATCACTTCAGTCTACCTATCCAATGATCAACATTGGTCAACTAATAAATGAATAATAACATTTCAACTCTCAATATTCTCTACCTTAGTCTATTTCTTGCTTGTTTCTCAATATTTCATTTCTTCACCACATACATCATATACAATATATAAACACACAGACAAAATGTAGACTGGACGGCCCACATAAATCTCTGTCATCGCACCTCATGACGTTTGTTCCTGCTCCTAATAATGACTCTGATCGGAGTATCAACTGTCCTCTTTAACGAACCTTGATCGTTCGTAGAATAGGTATGTCAACTTAGACTCTAGAACAAGTTCCTTCCAAACATCCTTCACTTAGGATTCTGGGCTTATCATATAGATTGCTCCTCGACTATATGCCTTAAACTATGACGCTCTTTGTCTTAACCATGACGCACTTGGCCTTAAACCAAAAATGAAATACCCCAACCAACCCTCCGTTACTCTTTCCCCGTTATCACTCTTCCACACTCAGTGCTCATTCAGTTTGCCACCTCACTCAGACTACTCACCATTTGCTTTTTTGACTTCCAACCATCGGGATCGTCTCCTCCTCGAGCAGCCTTTTCAGTCTTCCCTCAGCTTCCTGTAGAAGTCGGGAGGGGATTCCGCTTGGAAACGAGGGATTCGTCCCACCTATACTTGCAAAATATTTTAACTAATGGCCACTATCTACAGGGAGCTTCACGTTCCTCTAGCTAAATGGCAGAGTATATCCGATATTTCTGGGACCTCAAAGCTTACTACGTCAATTGATTTTTAACCATCATCTCTCTGCTACCACGTGAACTTATGTGCCTACACAAGCCCTTTAAGATGATGTAACAATACTTTGAGAAAGATGGGGATGCAGAATATACTCAAACATGAATAATCAAACTGACTCAGAAAGTTGGCAAAGTGTGTCTGCTTTAATATCATTTATCTAAAACAGGGAGTATACTGAACATCTACAGACTTGCTCCATCTTCTCACTCCATGCATTTCATAAAAACATAGCTTATATCCTAAACATTTGTCATCATTGGCATCAATCTATATTGCAAACTACAAAAACCTACTTGGGGGTGTGATAGGATTACAGGGAACATCTAGGTATACGTTCCATACATGTTGTGAAGGTGATTGGGTCTCTATCATCAGGTGGGGCAACTAAACCCACCTCTAGTGCAGGTCACCATGAACGTCATCAAATAAACAACGTCCCAGTAGTTACACAAACTATAGGGCTCTCTACTATGTGCGCCTCTATTATTGGTTGGCACCCCTGCACCCCTCTGTAATATTCCACTTACGCAAGCAACACCCAGGCTAGCATCCAGGTGGTGGTGGGCTGGTCATAACCATAGCTTCCCACCAATTAGCCAGTCGTGAATCATCACTCTTGCAGTCTGCCAGTCAATTAAGGCTTTGAACCTGGACTTGGAAATGTTCTCTGTGCCTGAGAATAAGAAGGAGTATAGGCATACTCTGTCTCTTGGTTTCAATACAGCTCAACTCAGTATCTATTTCCATCCATCCACATGACTGCAGACCATGTTTCAGAGTCTTTCTGCATTTAAAATACTATTAAATGATGAAACTTTGACGTCTTCAATGTTCTCACTCCTCATCCAAGACAGGAGTTTGTTCTTTTGACACGTTTTGTAACTACTGCATGAACATTCAGGTTCATGGTGGCCTTGGCTTCCTGTTGCTGGGCCAGCCAAGCCTACCTTCAATTCACCTCTGAATGTCGATTGCTTTTCCAATTGCGACACACTGAAAGTCTTTCTTTTCACGGAATTCAGCTCTGCTAAAATGCGTTGTGGAATCATCCATAGTCCATACATTCCCATGCATATACGTTTGCGCATCTCCTCAATCTATTCATTGCATAGCCAGCCTTTAAGAATACTTTGTCTACTTGCGTTACTGCACCTGTACACTTGTAACATTACTTGATATTGAAGTTGAAAGGGGAGTTAGGCAGGGGTGTTTGGGGGCCCCCCCTGTTCTTCAATCGTTTCTTGACAGACATGGGTATTGCCTTGGAACCGTCTGCATTGGCCAGCGCTATGCTAAATGGCAGAAACATCTTTTGGCTGGTCTATGCAGAGGACATTGGGCCTCATTACGACCCGGGCGGTAAGTATAAAACGATGCTGGTAAAGAATTACCGGCATCGCTTAGCTCTCTGCACGATTAGGACACGCCAACCCGCTATTAGCGGCACCGTAATTAACGGTGATGCTAATAGCGACATGAGCGCGGGCACGTGACCCATCATGGCTGTAATACCGGCATGGCGCAAAGAGGGGAACATCACAAGTCAGGCGGACATGCAAATAACGCCCTATTGAAGGCTGAAAAGTACCCTACCATCATGGTGCAAATACCGCCCGGCATCGCGGACCACCTGTAAACGGCCATGTGCAGTGTTCCCAACTGCTGCAGGTGCACACAATCAGCACATGTGGAGGCAATACAGACTGGGCCAGCACAAAAGGAGCACACCCCACCCAGTCACACACAAAAATGGATCCAATACCACTAGAAATGCTGGGGCTGGAGGACATGATTGCACTGGAACTGCTGCAACAACAACAACTACAGGCAGCACAGAGGAGACGCAGGAGGAGAAGGAGGGTGAGGCAGGCCCAGCATGCCCCAGCTGTGCAGCCTGTGGTACCACGCAGGCAGCCCTCAATCCCTAGCATTAGAGCCAGTCCATTCAACCTAACCACTGAGCAGATCCACACCCTGTACCGTCTGGACCAAGACACCATCACCACCATTGTCGACATGATACATGACGACATTGTCAGCCTGATTGAAACACGCACTGCCATCCCACCCATACTAAAGGTAGTGTCTGTGCTCCACTTCCTGGCCACAGGCACCTACCAGCACACAGTGGTGCACATGCATGGCATATCTCAACCATTATTCTCACGTACGCTGAACCAAGTGCTTGATGCCCTCCTGAAGCACACAGGTGACCACATTTACTTACCACATACTGCCCAAGAGATTCCAAACACCAAAGTTGGTTTCCATTCACTGGCCAGCATTCCTGGTTGCATTGGTGCCATCGTCAGGACCCATGTTGAATTGGTGGTCCGACATGCCACAGAGGTAGCGTACCGCAACCGTAAACTATACCACTCAATCAACGTGCAAATGGTATGTGACTCAAACAAGATCATCACACATTGTTGTGCCAGATACCCCGGATCAACCCATGATTCAATGGTCCTGCAGAACTCCACAATACCACGCTACATGGAGCAACATACAGGGCATAGATCCTGGCTTGTTGGTGAGTTTCCTGTAAGGCTTATGGAAATGCGATATGGGTAGGTGATTTGGGGAGAGATGCATACTTCACCTGGCTGAGTTGGGGGAGGGAAGAGATGCATACTTCACCTGGCTGAGTTGGGGGGGATGCATACTTCACCTGGCTGAGTTGGGGGGGGGATGCATACTTCACCTGGCTGAGTTGGGGGAGGGAAGAGATGCATACTTCACCTGGCTGAGATGGGGGGGAGAGATGCATACTTCACCTGGCTGAGATGGGGGGGGGAGATGCATACTTCACCTGGCTGAGATGGGGGGAGAGATGCATACTTCACCTGGCTGAGATGAGGGGGAGATGCATACTTCACCTGGCTGGGATGGGGGGAGAGATGCATACTTCACCTGGCTGAGATGGGGGAGAGATGCATACTTCACCTGGCTGAGATGGGGGGGATGCATACTTCACCTGGCTGAGATGGGGGGAGAGATGCATACTTCACCTGGCTGAGATGGGGGGGCGGTAGAGATGCATACTTCACCTGGCTGAGATGGGGGTAGAGATGCATACTTCACCTGGCTGAGATGGGGGGATGCATACTTCACCTGGCTGAGATGGGGGTGGGGGAGATGCATACTTCACCTGGCTGAGATGGGGGGAGAGATGCATACTTCACCTGGCTGAGATGGGGGGGATGCATACTTCACCTGGCTGAGATGGGGGGGGTAGAGATGCATACTTCACCTGGCTGAGTTGGGGGAGGGAAGAGATGCATACTTCACCTGGCTGAGATGGGGGGGAGAGATGCATACTTCACCTGGCTGAGATGGGGGGGGGGGAGATGCATACTTCACCTGGCTGAGATGGGGGGAGAGATGCATACTTCACCTGGCTGAGATGGGGGGGGATACATACTTCACCTGGCTGAGATGGGGGGTGGGGGGAGATGCATACTTCACCTGGCTGAGTTGGGGGAGGGAAGAGATGCATACTTCACCTGGCTGAGATGGGGGGGAGAGATGCATACTTCACCTGGCTGAGATGGGGGGGGGAGATGCATACTTCACCTGGCTGAGATGGGGGGAGAGATGCATACTTCACCTGGCTGAGATGGGGGAGAGATGCATACTTCACCTGGCTGAGATGGGGGGGATGCATACTTCACCTGGCTGAGATGGGGGGAGAGATGCATACTTCACCTGGCTGAGATGGGGGGGCGGTAGAGATGCATACTTCACCTGGCTGAGATGGGGGTAGAGATGCATACTTCACCTGGCTGAGATGGGGGGATGCATACTTCACCTGGCTGAGATGGGGGTGGGGGAGATGCATACTTCACCTGGCTGAGATGGGGGGAGAGATGCATACTTCACCTGGCTGAGATGGGGGGATGCATACTTCACCTGGCTGAGATGGAGGGGGTAGAGATGCATACTTCACCTGGCTGAGATGGGGGGGAGATGCATACTTCACCTGGCTGAGTTGGGGGGGATGCATACTTCACCTGGCTGAGATGGGGGGTGGGAAGATGCATACTTCACCTGGCTGAGATGGGGGGAGAGATGCATACTTCACCTGGCTGAGATGGGGGGGAGATGCATACTTCACCTAGCTGAGATGGGGGGAGAGATGCATACTTCACCTGGCTGAGATGGGGGGGGGGGTAGAGATGCATACTTCACCTGGCTGAGATGGGGGGGGAGAGATGCATACTTCACGTGGCTGAGATGGGGGAGAGAGATGCATGCTTCACCTGGCTGAGATGGGGGGGGGATGCATACTTCACCTGGCTGAGATGGGGGGGAGAGATGCATACTTCATCTGGCTGAAATGGGGGGGAGAGATGCATACTTCACCTGCCTGAGATGGGGTGGAGAGATGCATACTTCACCTGGCTGAGATGGGGGTGGGGGAGAGATGCATACTTCACCTGGCTGAGTTGGGGGGATGCATACTTCACCTGGCTGAGATGGGGGGGGAGATGCATACTTCACCTGGCTGAGATGGGGGGGAGATGCATACTTCACCTCGCTGAGATGGGGGGAGAGATGCATACTTCACCTGGCTGAGATGGGGGGTGGTAGAGATGCATACTTCACCTGGCTGAGATGGGGGGGGAGATGCATACTTCACCTGGCTGAGTTGGGGGGGATGCATACTTCACCTGGCTGAGATGGAGGGTGGGGGGAGATGCATACTTCACCTGGCTGAGATGGGGGGAGAGATGCATACTTCACCTGGCTGAGATGGGGGGAGAGATGCATACTTCACCTGGCTGAGTTGGGAGAGTGAAGAGATGCATACTTCACCTGGCTGAGATGGGGGGGAGATGCATACTTCACCTGGCTGATATGGGGGGAGAGATGCATACTTCACCTGGCTGAGATGGGGGGGAGAGATGCATACTTCACCTGGCTGAGATGGGGGGTGGGGGGAAGATGCATACTTCACCTGGCTGAGATGGGGGGAGAGATGCATACTTCACCTGGCTGAGATGGGGGGGAGAGATGCATACTACACCTGGCTGAGATGGGGGGGAGAGATGCATACTTCACCTGGCTGAGATGGGGGGGTGATGCATACTTCACCTGGCTGAGATGGGGGGGGGGGTGCATACTTCACCTGGCTGAGATTAGGGGGAGAGATGCATACTTCACCTGGCTGAGATGGGGGGGAGGGATGCATACTTCACCTGGCTGAGATGGGGGGGGAGATGCATACTTCACCTGGCTGAGATGGGGGGGAGAGATGCATACCTCACCTGGCTGAGATGGGGGGGAGAGATGCATACTTCACCTGGCTGAGATGGGGGGGGGAGATGCATACTTCACCTGGCTGAGTTGGGGGGGGGTGCATACTTCACCTGGCTGAGTTAGGGGGAGGAGGGGCATACTTCACATGGCTGAGATGGGGGGGAGAGATGCATACTTCACCTGGCTGAGTTGGGAGAGTGAAGAGATGCATACTTCACCTGGCTGAGATGGGGGGGAGATGCATACTTCACCTGGCTGATATGGGGGGAGAGATGCATACTTCACCTGGCTGAGATGGGGGGTGGAGATGCATACTTCACCTGGCTGAGATGGGGGGTGGGGGGAAGATGCATACTTCACCTGGCTGAGATGGGGGAGAGATGCATACTTCACCTGGCTGAGATGGGGGGGAGAGATGCATACTACACCTGGCTGAGATGGGGGGGAGAGATGCAAACTTCACCTGGCTGAGATGGGGGGGAGAGATGCATACTTCACCTGGCTGAGATGGGGGGGAGATACATACTTCACCTGGCTGAGATGGGGGGAGAGATGTATACTTCACCTGGCTGAGATGGTGGAGAGATGCATACTTCACCTGGCTGAGATGGGGGGAGAGATGCATACTTCACCTGGCTGAGATGGGGGGGGGAGAGATGCATACTTCACCTGGCTGAGATGGGGGGGAGAGATGCATACTTCACCTGGCTGAGATGGGGGGGAGATACATACTTCACCTGGCTGAGATGGGGGGAGAGATGAATACTTCACCTGGCTGAGATGGGGGGAGAGATGCATACTACACCTGGCTGAGATGGGGGGGAGAGATGCATAATTCATCTGGCTGAGATGGGGGGGAGATGCATACTACATCTGGCTGAGATGGGGGGGGGGATGCATACTTCACCTGGCTGAGATGGGGGGGGAGATGCATACTACACCTGGCTGAGATGGGGGGAGAGATGCATACCTCACCTGGCTGAGATGGGGGGGAGATGCATACTTCACCTGGCTGAGATGGGGGGGAGATGCATACTTCACCTGGCTGAGTTGGGGGGGATGCATACTTCACCTGGCTGAGTTGGGGGGGGGGAGATGCATACTTCACCTGGCTGAGATGGGGGGGTGGAGGGAAGATGCATACTTCACCTGGCTGAGATGGGGTCAGAGATGCATACTTCACCTGGCTGAGATGGGGGGAGAGATGCATACTACACCTGGCTGAGATGGGGGGGGAGAGATGCATACTTCACTTGGCTGAGATGGGGGGGAGAGATGCATACTTCACCTGGCTGACATGGGGGGGAGATACATACTTCACCTGGCTGAGATGGGGGGAGAGATGCATACTTCACCTGGCTGAGATGGTGGGGAGATGCATACTTCACTTGGCTGAGATGGGGAGAGAGATGCATACTTCACCTGGCTGAGATGGGGGGGGGGGGAGAGATGCATACTTCACCTGGCTGAGATGGGGGGGAGAGATGCATACTTCACCTGGCTGAGATGGGGGGGAGAGATGCATACTACACCTGGCTGAGATGGGGGGGAGAGATGCATACTTCACCTGGCTGAGATGGGGGGGGAGATACATACTTCACCTGGCTGAGATGGGGGGGAGAGATGCTAACTTCACCTGGCTGAGATGGGGGGGAGAGATGCATACTTCACCTGGCTGAGATGGGGGGGGAGATGCATACTACACCTGGCTGAGATGGCGGGGGGAGAGATGCATACTTCACCTGGCTGAGATGGGGGGGGGGGGAGATGCATACTTCACCTGTCTGAGATGGGGGGGGAGATGCATACCTCACCTGGCTGAGATGGGGGGAGAGATGCATACTTCACCTGGCTGAGATGGGGGGGAGATGCATACTTCACCTGGCTGAGTTGGGGGGATGCATACTTCAGCTGGCTGAGTTGGGGGGGGGAGATGCATACTTCACATGGCTGAGATGGGGGGGAGAGTTGCATACTTCACCTGGCTGAGTTGGGAGAATGAAGAGATGCATACTTCACCTGGCTGAGATGGGGGGGAGATGCATACTTCACCTGGCTGATATGGGGGGAGAGATGCATACTTCACCTGGCTGAGAATTGGGGAGATGCATACTTTACCTGGCTGAGATGGGGGGTGGGGGGAAGATGCATACTTCACCTGGCTGAGATGGGGGGAGAGATGCATACTTCACCTGGCTGAGATGGGGGAGAGATGCATACTACACATGGCTGAGATGGGCGGGAGAGATGCATACTTCACCTGGCTGAGATGGGGGGGAGAGATGCATACTTCACCTGGCTGAGATGAGGGGGAGGGAGATGCATACTTCACCTGGCTGAGATGGGGGGAGAGATGCATACTTCACCTGGCTGAGATGGGGGGAGATACATACTTCACCTGGCTGAGATGGGGGATAGAGGCATACTTCACCTGGCTGAGATGGGGGGGAGAGATGCATACTACACCTGGCTGAGATGGGGGGGGGAGATGCATACTTCACCTGGCTGAGATGGGGGGGAGATGCATACTACACCTGGCTGAGATGGGGGGGGAGATGCATACCTCACCTGGCTGAGATGGGGGGGAGAGATGCATACTTCACCTGGCTGAGATGGGAGGGGAGATGCATACTTCACCTGGCTGAGATGGGGGGGGGGATGCATACTACACCTGGCTGAGATGGCGGGGGGAGAGATGCATACTTCACCTGGCTGAGATGGGGGGGGAGATGCATACTACACCTGGCTGAGATGGGGGGGGAGAGATGCATACTTCACCTGGCTGAGATGGGGGGAGAGATGCATACTTCACCTAGCTGAGATGGGGGGATATACATACTTCATCTGGCTGAGATGGGGGGAGAGATGCAGACTTCACCTGGCTGAGATGGGGGGGGGAGATGCATACTTCACCTGGTTCAGATGGGGGGAGAGATGCATACTTCACCTGGCTGAGATGGGGGGGGGAGAGATGCATACTTCACCTGGCTGAGATGGGGGGAGAGATGCATACTTCACCTGGCTGAGATGGGGGGGGGAGATGCATACTTCACCTTGCTGAGATGGGGGGGGGAGATGCATACTTCACCTGGCTGAGATGGGGGGGAGAGATGCATACTTCACCTGGCTGAGATGGGGGGGTAGATGCATACTCCACCTGGCTGAGTTGGGGGGGATGCATACTTCACCTGGCTGAGTTGGGGGGGGGGTGGGATGCATACTTCACCTGGCTGAGATGGGGGGGGAGAGATGCATACTTCACCTGGCTGAGTTGGGGGGGATGCATACTTCACCTGGCTGAGATGGGGGGGAGATGCATACTTCACCTGGCTGAGATGGGGGGGGAGAGATGCATACTTCACCTGGCTGAGTTGGGGGGGGAGATGCATACTTCACCTGGCTGAGATGGGGGGGAGAGATGCATACTTCACCTGGCTGAGTTGGGGGAGGGAAGAGATGCATACTTCACCTGGCTGATATGGTGGGAGAGATGCATACTTCACCTGTCTGAGATGGGGGGATGCATACTTCATCTGGCTGAGATGGGGGGTGGGAGGGAGATACATACTTCACCTGGCTGAGATGGGGGGAGAGATGCATACTTCACCTGGCTGAGATGGGGGGGGAGAGATGCATACTACACCTGGCTGAGATGGGGGGGATGCATACTTCACCTGGCTGAGAGGGGGGGAGAGATGCATACTTCACCTGGCTGAGATGGGGGGAGAGATGCATACTTCACCTGGCTGAGATGGGGGGGGGATACATACTTCACCTGGCTGAGATGGGGGGAGAGATGCATACTGCACCTGGCTGAGATGGGGGGGAGATGCATACTTCACCTGGCTGAGATGGGGGGGAGAGATGCATACTTCACCTGGCTGAGATGGGGGGGAGATACATACTTCACCTGGCTGAGATGGGGGTGAAATGCATACTTCACCAGGCTGAGATGGGGGGGAGATGCATACATCACCTGGCTGAGATGGGGGGAGAGATGCATACTTCACCTGGCTGAGATGGGGGGGAGATGCATACTTCACCTGGCTGAGATGGGGGGGAGAGATGCATACTTCACCTGACTGAGATGGGGGGGAGATACATACTTCACCTGGCTGAGATTGGGGGAGAGATGCATACTTCACCTGGGTGAGATGGGGGGAGAGATGCATACTACACCTGGCTGAGATGGGGGGGAGAGATGCATACTTCACCTGGCTGAGATGGTAGGGGAGATGCATACTACACCTTGCTGAGATGGGGGGGGAGAGATGCATACTTCACCTGGCTGAGATGTGGGCGAGAGATGCATACTCCACCTGGCTGAGATTGGGGGGAGAGATGCATACTACACCTGGCTGAGATGGTGGGGGGAGAGATGCATACTTCACCTGGGTGAGATGGGGGGAGATGCATACTACACCTGGCTGAGATGGGGGGGAGAGATGCATACTTCACCTGGCTGAGATGGGGGGGAGAGATGCAAACTTCAGCTGGCTGAGATGGGGGGAGATACATACTTCACCTGGCTGAGATGGGGGAGAGATGCATACTTCACCTGGCTGAGATGGGGGGGAGATGCATACTTCACCTGGCTGAGATGGAGGGAGAGATGCATACTTCACCTGGCTGAGATGGGGGGGAGATGCATACTTCACCTGGCTGAGATGGGGGGGGAGAGATGCATACTTCACCTTGCTGAGATGGGGGGGAGATGCATACTTCACCTGGCTGAGATGGGGGGGAGATGCATACTTCACCTGGCTGAGATGGGGGGGAGAGATGCATACTTCACCTGGCTGAGATGGGGGGGAGATGCATACTTCACCTGGCTGAGTTGGGGGGAGATGCATACTTCACCTGGCTGAGTTGAGGGGGGGAGATGCATACTTCACCTGGCTGAGATGGGGGGGGAGAGATGCATACTTCACCTGGCTGAGTTGGGGGGGAGATGCATACTTCACCTGGCTGAGATGGGGGTGAGATGCATACTTCACCTGGCTGAGATGGGGGGTGAGATGCATACTTCACCTGGCTGAGATGGGGGGGAAATGCATACTTCAACTGGCTGAGATGGGGGAGAGATGCACACTTCACCTGGCTGAGATGGGGGGAGATGCATACTTCACCTGGCTGAGTTGGGGGGGGGAGATGCATACTTCACCTGGCTGAGTTGGGGGAGGGAAGAGATGCATACTTCACCTGGCTGAGTTGGGGGGGGAGATGCATACTTCACCTGGCTGAGATGGGGGGGAGAGATGCATACTTCACCTGGCTGAGTTGGGGGGGGGGGGGAGATGCATACTTCACCTGGCTGAGATGGGGGGGGATGCATACTTTACCTGGCTGAGATGGGGGGGTGAGATGCATACTTCACCTGGCTTAGATGGGGGGTTGAGATGCATATTTCACCTGGCTGAGATGGGGGGAAATACATACTTCAACTGGCTGAGATGGGGGAGAGATGCACACTTCACCTGGCTGAGATGGGGGAGATGCATACTTCACCTGGCTGAGTTGGGGGGGGTAGAGATGCATACTTCACCTGGCTGAGATGGGGGGGGGAGATGCATACTTCACCTGGCTGAGATGGGGGAGAGAGATGCATACTTCACCTGGCTGAGATGGGGGGGGAGATGCATACTTCACCTGGCTGAGTTGGGGGAGGGAAGAGATGCATACTTCACCTGGCTGAGATGGGGGGGAGATGCATACTTCACCTGGCTGAGATGGGGGAGAGATGCACACTTCACCTGGCTGAGATGGGGGGAGATGCATACTTCACCTGGCTGAGTTGGGGGGGGGGGAGATGCATACTTTACCTGGCTGAGATGAGGGGGAGATGCATACTTCACCTGGCTGAGATGGGGGGAGATGCATACTTCACCTGGCTGAGTTGGAGGGGGGAGATGCATGCTTCACCTGGCTGAGATGGGGGGAGAGATGCATACTTCACCTGGCTGAGATGGGGGCGGGGGGGAGATGCATACTTCACCTGGCTGAGATGGGGGGGAGATGCATACTTCACCTGGCTGAGATGGGGCGGGGGGAGATGCATACTTCACCTGGCTGAGATGGGGGGGAGAGATGCATACTTCACCTGGCTGAGTTGGGGGGGGAGATGCATACTTCACCTGGCTGAGATGGGGGAGAGATGCATACTTCACCTGGCTGAGATGGGGGGGATGCATACTTCACCTGGCTGAGATGGGGGAGAGATGCATACTTCACCTGGCTGAGATGGGGGCGGGGGGAGATGCATACTTCACCTGGCTGAGATGGGGGGGGATGCATACTTCACCTGGTTGAGATGGGGGGGAGATGCATACTTCACCTGGCTGGGATGGGGGGGGGAGATGCATACTTCACCCTGCTGAGATGGGGGGGAGATGCATACTTCACCTGGCTGAGTTGGGGGGGAGATGCATACTTCACCTGGCTGAGTTGGGGGGGGAGATGCATACTTCACCTGGCTGAGATGGGGGGAGAGATGCATACTTCACCTGGCTGAGATGGGGGGGAGAGATGCATATTTCACCTGGCTGAGATGGGGGGGGAGAGATGCATACTTCACCTGGCTGAGATGAGGGGGAGAGATGCATACTTCACCTGGCTGAGATGGGGGGGGGAGATGCATACTTTACCTGGCTGAGATGGGGGAGAGGTGCACACTTCACCTGGCTGAGATGGGGAAGATGGATACTTCACCTGGCTGAGATGGGGGGAGAGATGCATACTTCACCTGGCTGAGATGGGGGGGAGATGCATACTTCACCTGGCTGAGATGGGGGGGAGGTGCATACTTCACCTGGCTGAGATGGGGGGGAGATGCATACTTCACCTGGCTCAGATGGGGGGGGGGAGATGCATACTTCACCTGGGTGAGATGGGGGGGAGATGCATACTTCACCTGGCTGAGATGGGGGGGAGAGATGCATACTTCACCTGGCTGAGATGGGGGGTTGAGAGATGCATACTTCACCTGGCTGAGATGGGGGGAAATGCATACTTCACCTGGCTGAGATGGGGGTAGAAATGCATACTTCACCTGACTGAAATGGGGGGGGGAGGGTGCATACTTCACCTGGCTGAGATGGGGGGGGGAGATGCATTCTTCACCTGGCTGAGATGGGGGGGAGAGATGCATACTTCACCTGGCTGAGATGGGGGGAGAAATGCATACTTCACCTGGCTGAGATGGGGGAGGGGGGGAGATGCATACTTCACCTGGCTGCGATGGGGGGGAGATGCATACTTCACCTGGCTGAGATGGGGGGGGGGAGATGCATACTTCACCTGGCTGAGTTGGGGGGGACATGCATACTTCACCTGGCTGAGATGGGGGGGATGCATACTTCACCTGGCTGAGATGGGGGGGATGCATACTTCACCTGGCTGAGATGGGGGGGAGATGCATACTTCACCTGGCTGAGATGGGGTAGAGATACATACTTCACCTGGCTGAGTTAGGGGGGGGGGGATGCATACTTCACCTGGCTGAGATGGGGGGGAGAGATGCATACTTCACTCGGCTGAGATGGGGGGGACAGATGCATACTTCACCTGGCTGAGATGGGGGGGATATGCATACTTCACCTGGCTCAGTTGGGGGGGGGAGATGCATACTTCACCTGGCTGAGATGCGGGGCAGAGATGCATACTTCACCTGGCTGAGATGGGGGGGAGGGATGCATACTTCACCTGGCTGAGATGGGGGGGAGATGCATACTTCACCTGGCTGAGATGGGGGGAGAGATGCATACCTCACCTGGCTGAGATGGGGGGGAGAGATGCATACTTCACCTGGCTGAGATGGGGGGGGAGATGCATACTTCACCTGGCTGAGTTGGGGGGGGGATGCATACTTCACCTGGCTGAGTTGGGGGGGGGAGATGCATACTTCACATGGCTGAGATGGGGGGAGAGATGCATACTTCACCTGGCTGAGTTGGGAGAGTGAAGAGATGCATACTTCACCTGGCTGAGATGGGGGGGGGGGGATGCATACTTCACCTGGCTGATATGGGGGGAGAGATGCATACTTCACCTGGCTGAGATGGGGGGTGGAGATGCATACTTCACCTGGCTGAGATGGGGGGTGGGGGGAAGATGCATACTTCACCTGGCTGAGATGGGGGAGAGATGCATACTTCACCTGGCTGAGATGGGGGGGAGAGATGCATACTACACCTGGCTGAGATGGGGGGGGGAGAGATGCATACTTCACCTGGCTGAGAAGGGGGGGAGAGATGCATACTTCACCTGGCTGAGATGGGGGGGGAGATACATACTTCACCTGGCTGAGATGGGGGGAGATATGCATACTTCACCTGGCTGAGATGGTGGGGAGATGCATACTTCACCTGGCTGAGATGGGGGGAGAGATGCATACTTCACCTGGCTGAGATGGGGGGGAGAGATGCATACTACACCTGGCTGAGATGGGGGGGGGAGATGCATACTTCACCTGGCTGAGATGGGGGGGAGATGCATACTACACCTGGCTGAGATGGGGGGGGAGATGCATACCTCACCTGGCTGAGATGGGGGGGAGAGATGCATACTTCACCTGGCTGAGATGGGAGGGGAGATGCATACTTCACCTGGCTGAGATGGGGGGGGGGATGCATACTACACCTGGCTGAGATGGCGGGGGGAGAGATGCATACTTCACCTGGCTGAGATGGGGGGGGAGATGCATACTACACCTGGCTGAGATGGGGGGGGAGAGATGCATACTTCACCTGGCTGAGATGGGGGGAGAGATGCATACTTCACCTAGCTGAGATGGGGGGATATACATACTTCATCTGGCTGAGATGGGGGGAGAGATGCAGACTTCACCTGGCTGAGATGGGGGGGGGAGATGCATACTTCACCTGGTTCAGATGGGGGGAGAGATGCATACTTCACCTGGCTGAGATGGGGGGGGGAGAGATGCATACTTCACCTGGCTGAGATGGGGGGAGAGATGCATACTTCACCTGGCTGAGATGGGGGGGGGAGATGCATACTTCACCTTGCTGAGATGGGGGGGGGAGATGCATACTTCACCTGGCTGAGATGGGGGGGAGAGATGCATACTTCACCTGGCTGAGATGGGGGGGTAGATGCATACTCCACCTGGCTGAGTTGGGGGGGATGCATACTTCACCTGGCTGAGTTGGGGGGGGGGTGGGATGCATACTTCACCTGGCTGAGATGGGGGGGGAGAGATGCATACTTCACCTGGCTGAGTTGGGGGGGATGCATACTTCACCTGGCTGAGATGGGGGGGAGATGCATACTTCACCTGGCTGAGATGGGGGGGGAGAGATGCATACTTCACCTGGCTGAGTTGGGGGGGGAGATGCATACTTCACCTGGCTGAGATGGGGGGGAGAGATGCATACTTCACCTGGCTGAGTTGGGGGAGGGAAGAGATGCATACTTCACCTGGCTGATATGGTGGGAGAGATGCATACTTCACCTGTCTGAGATGGGGGGATGCATACTTCATCTGGCTGAGATGGGGGGTGGGAGGGAGATACATACTTCACCTGGCTGAGATGGGGGGAGAGATGCATACTTCACCTGGCTGAGATGGGGGGGGAGAGATGCATACTACACCTGGCTGAGATGGGGGGGATGCATACTTCACCTGGCTGAGAGGGGGGGAGAGATGCATACTTCACCTGGCTGAGATGGGGGGAGAGATGCATACTTCACCTGGCTGAGATGGGGGGGGGATACATACTTCACCTGGCTGAGATGGGGGGAGAGATGCATACTGCACCTGGCTGAGATGGGGGGGAGATGCATACTTCACCTGGCTGAGATGGGGGGGAGAGATGCATACTTCACCTGGCTGAGATGGGGGGGAGATACATACTTCACCTGGCTGAGATGGGGGTGAAATGCATACTTCACCAGGCTGAGATGGGGGGGAGATGCATACATCACCTGGCTGAGATGGGGGGAGAGATGCATACTTCACCTGGCTGAGATGGGGGGGAGATGCATACTTCACCTGGCTGAGATGGGGGGGAGAGATGCATACTTCACCTGACTGAGATGGGGGGGAGATACATACTTCACCTGGCTGAGATTGGGGGAGAGATGCATACTTCACCTGGGTGAGATGGGGGGAGAGATGCATACTACACCTGGCTGAGATGGGGGGGAGAGATGCATACTTCACCTGGCTGAGATGGTAGGGGAGATGCATACTACACCTTGCTGAGATGGGGGGGGAGAGATGCATACTTCACCTGGCTGAGATGTGGGCGAGAGATGCATACTCCACCTGGCTGAGATTGGGGGGAGAGATGCATACTACACCTGGCTGAGATGGTGGGGGGAGAGATGCATACTTCACCTGGGTGAGATGGGGGGAGATGCATACTACACCTGGCTGAGATGGGGGGGAGAGATGCATACTTCACCTGGCTGAGATGGGGGGGAGAGATGCAAACTTCAGCTGGCTGAGATGGGGGGAGATACATACTTCACCTGGCTGAGATGGGGGAGAGATGCATACTTCACCTGGCTGAGATGGGGGGGAGATGCATACTTCACCTGGCTGAGATGGAGGGAGAGATGCATACTTCACCTGGCTGAGATGGGGGGGAGATGCATACTTCACCTGGCTGAGATGGGGGGGGAGAGATGCATACTTCACCTTGCTGAGATGGGGGGGAGATGCATACTTCACCTGGCTGAGATGGGGGGGAGATGCATACTTCACCTGGCTGAGATGGGGGGGAGAGATGCATACTTCACCTGGCTGAGATGGGGGGGAGATGCATACTTCACCTGGCTGAGTTGGGGGGAGATGCATACTTCACCTGGCTGAGTTGAGGGGGGGAGATGCATACTTCACCTGGCTGAGATGGGGGGGGAGAGATGCATACTTCACCTGGCTGAGTTGGGGGGGAGATGCATACTTCACCTGGCTGAGATGGGGGTGAGATGCATACTTCACCTGGCTGAGATGGGGGGTGAGATGCATACTTCACCTGGCTGAGATGGGGGGGAAATGCATACTTCAACTGGCTGAGATGGGGGAGAGATGCACACTTCACCTGGCTGAGATGGGGGGAGATGCATACTTCACCTGGCTGAGTTGGGGGGGGGAGATGCATACTTCACCTGGCTGAGTTGGGGGAGGGAAGAGATGCATACTTCACCTGGCTGAGTTGGGGGGGGAGATGCATACTTCACCTGGCTGAGATGGGGGGGAGAGATGCATACTTCACCTGGCTGAGTTGGGGGGGGGGGGGGAGATGCATACTTCACCTGGCTGAGATGGGGGGGGATGCATACTTTACCTGGCTGAGATGGGGGGGTGAGATGCATACTTCACCTGGCTTAGATGGGGGGTTGAGATGCATATTTCACCTGGCTGAGATGGGGGGAAATACATACTTCAACTGGCTGAGATGGGGGAGAGATGCACACTTCACCTGGCTGAGATGGGGGAGATGCATACTTCACCTGGCTGAGTTGGGGGGGGTAGAGATGCATACTTCACCTGGCTGAGATGGGGGGGGGAGATGCATACTTCACCTGGCTGAGATGGGGGAGAGAGATGCATACTTCACCTGGCTGAGATGGGGGGGGAGATGCATACTTCACCTGGCTGAGTTGGGGGAGGGAAGAGATGCATACTTCACCTGGCTGAGATGGGGGGGAGATGCATACTTCACCTGGCTGAGATGGGGGAGAGATGCACACTTCACCTGGCTGAGATGGGGGGAGATGCATACTTCACCTGGCTGAGTTGGGGGGGGGGGGAGATGCATACTTTACCTGGCTGAGATGAGGGGGAGATGCATACTTCACCTGGCTGAGATGGGGGGAGATGCATACTTCACCTGGCTGAGTTGGAGGGGGGAGATGCATGCTTCACCTGGCTGAGATGGGGGGAGAGATGCATACTTCACCTGGCTGAGATGGGGGCGGGGGGGAGATGCATACTTCACCTGGCTGAGATGGGGGGGAGATGCATACTTCACCTGGCTGAGATGGGGCGGGGGGAGATGCATACTTCACCTGGCTGAGATGGGGGGGAGAGATGCATACTTCACCTGGCTGAGTTGGGGGGGGAGATGCATACTTCACCTGGCTGAGATGGGGGAGAGATGCATACTTCACCTGGCTGAGATGGGGGGGATGCATACTTCACCTGGCTGAGATGGGGGAGAGATGCATACTTCACCTGGCTGAGATGGGGGCGGGGGGAGATGCATACTTCACCTGGCTGAGATGGGGGGGGATGCATACTTCACCTGGTTGAGATGGGGGGGAGATGCATACTTCACCTGGCTGGGATGGGGGGGGGAGATGCATACTTCACCCTGCTGAGATGGGGGGGAGATGCATACTTCACCTGGCTGAGTTGGGGGGGAGATGCATACTTCACCTGGCTGAGTTGGGGGGGGAGATGCATACTTCACCTGGCTGAGATGGGGGGAGAGATGCATACTTCACCTGGCTGAGATGGGGGGGAGAGATGCATATTTCACCTGGCTGAGATGGGGGGGGAGAGATGCATACTTCACCTGGCTGAGATGAGGGGGAGAGATGCATACTTCACCTGGCTGAGATGGGGGGGGGAGATGCATACTTTACCTGGCTGAGATGGGGGAGAGGTGCACACTTCACCTGGCTGAGATGGGGAAGATGGATACTTCACCTGGCTGAGATGGGGGGAGAGATGCATACTTCACCTGGCTGAGATGGGGGGGAGATGCATACTTCACCTGGCTGAGATGGGGGGGAGGTGCATACTTCACCTGGCTGAGATGGGGGGGAGATGCATACTTCACCTGGCTCAGATGGGGGGGGGGAGATGCATACTTCACCTGGGTGAGATGGGGGGGAGATGCATACTTCACCTGGCTGAGATGGGGGGGAGAGATGCATACTTCACCTGGCTGAGATGGGGGGTTGAGAGATGCATACTTCACCTGGCTGAGATGGGGGGAAATGCATACTTCACCTGGCTGAGATGGGGGTAGAAATGCATACTTCACCTGACTGAAATGGGGGGGGGAGGGTGCATACTTCACCTGGCTGAGATGGGGGGGGGAGATGCATTCTTCACCTGGCTGAGATGGGGGGGAGAGATGCATACTTCACCTGGCTGAGATGGGGGGAGAAATGCATACTTCACCTGGCTGAGATGGGGGAGGGGGGGAGATGCATACTTCACCTGGCTGCGATGGGGGGGAGATGCATACTTCACCTGGCTGAGATGGGGGGGGGGAGATGCATACTTCACCTGGCTGAGTTGGGGGGGACATGCATACTTCACCTGGCTGAGATGGGGGGGATGCATACTTCACCTGGCTGAGATGGGGGGGATGCATACTTCACCTGGCTGAGATGGGGGGGAGATGCATACTTCACCTGGCTGAGATGGGGTAGAGATACATACTTCACCTGGCTGAGTTAGGGGGGGGGGGATGCATACTTCACCTGGCTGAGATGGGGGGGAGAGATGCATACTTCACTCGGCTGAGATGGGGGGGACAGATGCATACTTCACCTGGCTGAGATGGGGGGGATATGCATACTTCACCTGGCTCAGTTGGGGGGGGGAGATGCATACTTCACCTGGCTGAGATGCGGGGCAGAGATGCATACTTCACCTGGCTGAGATGGGGGGGAGGGATGCATACTTCACCTGGCTGAGATGGGGGGGAGATGCATACTTCACCTGGCTGAGATGGGGGGAGAGATGCATACCTCACCTGGCTGAGATGGGGGGGAGAGATGCATACTTCACCTGGCTGAGATGGGGGGGGAGATGCATACTTCACCTGGCTGAGTTGGGGGGGGGATGCATACTTCACCTGGCTGAGTTGGGGGGGGGGGAGATGCATACTTCACATGGCTGAGATGGGGGGAGAGATGCATACTTCACCTGGCTGAGTTGGGAGAGTGAAGAGATGCATACTTCACCTGGCTGAGATGGGGGGGGGGGGATGCATACTTCACCTGGCTGATATGGGGGGAGAGATGCATACTTCACCTGGCTGAGATGGGGGGTGGAGATGCATACTTCACCTGGCTGAGATGGGGGGTGGGGGGAAGATGCATACTTCACCTGGCTGAGATGGGGGAGAGATGCATACTTCACCTGGCTGAGATGGGGGGGAGAGATGCATACTACACCTGGCTGAGATGGGGGGGGGAGAGATGCATACTTCACCTGGCTGAGAAGGGGGGGAGAGATGCATACTTCACCTGGCTGAGATGGGGGGGGAGATACATACTTCACCTGGCTGAGATGGGGGGAGATATGCATACTTCACCTGGCTGAGATGGTGGGGAGATGCATACTTCACCTGGCTGAGATGGGGGGAGAGATGCATACTTCACCTGGCTGAGATGGGGGGGGAGATGCATACTTCACCTGGCTGAGATGGGGGGGAGAGATGCATACTTCACCTGGCTGAGATGGGGGGGAGATACATACTTCACCTGGCTGAGATGGGGGGAGAGATGAATACTTCACCTGGCTGAGATGGGGGGGAGAGATGCATAATTCACCTGGCTGAGATGGGGGGGAGATGCATACTACATCTGGCTGAGATGGGGGGGGGGAGATGCATACTTCACCTGGCTGAGATGGGGGGGGAGATGCATAGTACACCTGGCTGAGATGGGGGGAGAGATGCATACCTCACCTGGCTGAGATGGGGAGGGGTAGATGCATACTTCACCTGGCTGAGATGGTGGGGGGAGATGCATACTTCACCTGGCTGAGTTGGGGGGGATGCATACTTCACCTGGCTGAGTGGGGGGGGGGAGATGCATACTTCACCTGGCTGAGATGGGGGGTGGAGGGAAGATGCATACTTCACCTGGCTGAGATGGGGTCAGAGATGCATACTTCACCTGGCTGAGATGGGGGGAGAGATGCATACTACACCTGCCTGAGATGGCGGGGGGAGAGATGCATACTTCACCTGGCTGAGATGGGGGGGGAGATGCATACTTCACCTGTCTGAGATGGGGGGGGAGATGCATACCTCACCTGGCTGAGATGGGGGGAGAGATGCATACTTCACCTGGCTGAGATTGGGGGGAGATGCATACTTCACCTGGCTGAGTTGGGGGGGATGCATACTTCACCTGGCTGAGTTGGGGGGGGGAGATGCATAATTCACATGGCTGAGATGGGGGGGAGAGATGCATACTTCACCTGGCTGAGTTGGGAGAGTGAAGAGATGCATACTTCACCTAGCTGAGATGGGGGGGGAGATGCATACTTCACCTGGCTGATGTGGGGGTAGAGATGCATACTTCACCTGGCTTAGATGGGGGGGAGATGCATACTTCACCTGGCTGAGATGGGGGGTGGGGGGAAGATGCATACTTCACCTGGCTGAGATGGAGGAGAGATGCATACTTCACCTGGCTGAGATGGGGGGAGAGATGCATACTACACATGGCTGAGATGGGCGGGAGAGATGCATACTTCACCTGGCTGAGATGGGGGGAGAGATGCATACTTCACCTGGCTGAGATGTGGGGGGAGAGATGCATACTTCACCTGGCTGAGATGGGGGGGAGAGATGCATACTACACCTGGCTGAGATGGGGGGGAGAGATGCATACTTCACCTGGCTGAGATGGCGGGGAGATGCATACTACACCTGGCTGAGATGGGGGGGAGATGCATACCTCACCTGGCTGAGATGGGGGGGAGAGATGCATACTTCACCTGGCTGAGATCGGGGGGAGATGCATACTTCACCTGGCTGAGATGGGGGGGGAGATGCATACTACACCTGGCTGAGATGGCGGGGGGAGAGATGTATACTTCACCTGGCTGAGATGGGGGGGGGAGATGCATACTACACCTGGCTGAGATGGGGGGGGAGAGATGCATACTTCACCTGGCTGAGATGGGGGGGAGAGATGCATACTTCACCTAGCTGAGATGGGGGGATATACATACTTCATCTGGCTGAGATGGGGGGAGAGATGCAAACTTCACCTGGCTGAGATGGGGGGGAGATGCATACTTCACCTGGCTCAGATGAGGGGAGAGATGCATACTTCACCTGGCTGAGATGGGGGGGGGGAGAGATGCATACTTCACCTGGCTGAGATGGGGGGGAGAGATGCATACTTCACCTGGCTGAGATGGGGGGGAGATGCATACTTCACCTGGCTGAGATGGGGGGGAGATGCATACTTCACCTGGCTGAGATGGGGGGGAGATGCATACTTCACCTGGCTGAGAGGGGGGGAGAGATGCATACTTCACCTGGCTGAGATGGGGGGGGTAGATGCATACTCCACCTGGCTGAGTTGGGGGGGATGCATACTTTACCTGGCTGAGATGGGGGGAGAAATGCATACTTCACCTGGCTGAGTTGGGGGGAGATGCATACTTCACCTGGCTGAGATGGGGGGGGAGAGATGCATACTTCACCTGGCTGAGTTGGGGGGGGGATGCATACTTCACCTGGCTGAGATGGGGGGGAGAGATGCATACTTCACCTGGCTGAGTTGGGGGAGGGAAGAGATGCATACTTCACCTGGCTGATATGGTGGGAGAGATGCATACTTCACCTGGCTGAGATGGGGGGGATGCATACTTCACCTGGCTGAGATGGGGGGGTGGGAGGGAGATACATACTTCACCTGGCTGAGATGGGGGGAGAGGTGCATACTTCACCTGGCTGAGATGGGGGGGAGAGATGCATACTACACCTGGCTGAGATGGGGGGGGGATGCATACTTCACCAGGCTGAGATGGGGAGAGAGATGCATACTTCACCTGGCTGAGATGGGGGGGAGAGATGCATACTTCACCTGGCTGAGATGGGGGGGGAGATACATACTTCACCTGGCTGAGAAGGGGGGAGAGATGCATACTTCACCTGGCTGAGATGGGGGGGAGATGCATACTTCACCTGGCTGAGATGGGGGGAGAGATGCATACTTCACCTGGCTGAGATGGGGGGGGAGATACATACTTCACCTGGCTGAGATGGGGGTGAAATGCATACTTCACCAGGCTGAGATGGGGGGAGATGCATACATCACCTGGCTGAGAAGGGGGGAAAGATGCATACTTCACCTGGCTGAGATGGGGGGGAGATGCATACTTCACCTGGCTGAGATGGGGGGGAGAGATGCATACTTCACCTGACTGAGATGGGGGGGAGATACATACTTCACCTGGCTGAGATGGGGGGAGAGATGCATACTTCACCTGGCTGAGATGGGGGGGAGAGATGCATACTTCACCTGGCTGAGATGGGAGGGGAGATGCATACTACACCTTGCTGAGATGGGGGGGTGAGATGCATACTTCACCTGGCTGAGATGTGGGGGAGAGATGCATACTCCACCTGGCTGAGATTGGGGGGAGAGATGCATACTACACCTGGCTGAGATGGGGGGGGGGAGATGCATACTTCACCTGGGTGAGATGGGGGGAGATGCATACTACACCTGGCTGATGGGGGGGAGAGATGCATACTTCACCTGGCTGAGATGGGGGGGAGAGATGCAAACTTCACCTGGCTGAGATGGGGGGAGATACATACTTCACCTGGCTGAGATGGGGGAGAGATGCATACTTCACCTGGCTGAGATGGGGGGGAGATGCATACTTCACCTGGCTGAGATGGGGGGAGAGATGCATACTTCACCTGGCTGAGTTGGGGGGGGAGATGCATACTTCACCTGGCTGAGTTGGGGAAGGGAATAGATGCATACTTCACCTGGCTGATTTGGGCGGGGGGATGCATACTTCACCTGGCTGAGTTGGGGGGAGATGCATACTTCACCTGGCTGAGTTGGGGGAGGGAAGAGATGCATACTTCACCTGGCTGAGATGGGGGGGAGATGCATACTTCACCTGGCTGAGATGGGGGAGAGATGCACACTTCACCTGGCTGAGATGGGGGGAGATGCATACTTCACCTGGCTGAGTTGGGGGGGGGAGATGCATACTTCACCTGGCTGAGATGGGGGGGGAGATGCATACTTCACCTGGCTGAGATGGGGGGAGATGCATACTTCACCTGGCTGAGTTGGAGGGGGGAGATGCATGCTTCACCTGGCTGAGATGGGGGGAGAGATGCATACTCCGCCTGGCTGAGATGGGGGCGGGGGGGAGATGCATACTTCACCTGGCTGAGATGGGGGGGAGATGCATACTTCACCTGGCTGAGATGGGGGCGGGGGGAGATGCATACTTCACCTGGCTGAGATGGGGGGGAGAGATGCATACTTCACCTGGCTGAGTTTGGGGGGGAGATGCATACTTCACCTGGCTGAGATGGGGGAGAGATGCATACTTCACCTGGCTGAGATGGGGGGGATGCATACTTCACCTGGCTGAGATGGGGGAGAGATGCATACTTCACCTGGCTGAGATGGGGGCGGGGGGAGATGCATACTTCACCTGGCTGAGATGGGGGGGGGGATGCATACTTCACCTGGTTGAGATGGGGGGAGATGCATACTTCACCTGGCTGGGATGGGGGGGGGAGATGCATACTTCACCCTGCTGAGATGGGGGGGGGAGATGCATACTTCACCTGGCTGAGTTGGGGGGGAGATGCATACTTCACCTGGCTGAGTTGGGGGGGGAGATGCATACTTCACCTGGCTGAGATGGGGGGAGAGATGCATACTTCACCTGGCTGAGATGGGGGGAGAGATGCATACTTCACCTGGCTGAGATGGGGGGGAGATACATACTTCACCTGGCTGAGATGGGGGGGAGAGATGCATACCTCACCTGGCTGAGATGGGGGGGAGAGATGCATACTTCACCTGGCTGAGATGGGGGGAGATGCATACTTCACCTGGCTGAGTTGGGGGGGGGATGCATACTTCACCTGGCTGAGTTGGGGGGGGAGATGCATACTTCACATGGCTGAGATGGGGGGAGAGATGCATACTTCACCTGGCTGATTTGGGAGAGTGAAGAGATGCATACTTCACCTGGCTGAGATGGTGGGGGGAGATGCATACTTCACCTGGTTGAGATGGGGGGGAGATGCATACTTCACCTGGCTGGGATGGGGGGGGAGATGCATACTTCACCTGGCTGAGTTGGGGGGGAGATGCATACTTCACCTGGCTGAGTTGGGGGGGGAGATGCATACTTCACCTGGCTGAGATGGCGGGGAGAGATGCATACTTCACCTGGCTGAGATGGGGGGGAGATACATACTTCACCTGGCTGAGATGGGGGGGAGAGATGCATACCTCACCTGGCTGAGATGGGGGGAGAGATGCATACTTCACCTGGCTGAGTTGGGGTGGGGGATGCATACTTCACCTGGCTGAGTTGGGGGGGGAGATGCATACTTCACATGGCTGAGATGGGGGGAGAGATGCATACTTCACCTGGCTGATTTGGGGGGGGGATGCATACTTCACCTGGCTGAGTTGGGGGGGAGATGCATACTTCACCTGGCTGAGTTGGGGGAGGGAAGAGATGCATACTTCACCTGGCTGAGATGGGGGGGGAGATGCATACTTCACCTGGCTGAGATGGGGGAGAGATGCACACTTCACCTGGCTGAGATGGGGGGAGATGCATACTTCACCTGGCTGAGTTGGGGGGGGGAGATGCATACTTTACCTGGCTGAGATGGGGGGGGAGATGCATACTTCACCTGGCTGAGATGGGGGGAGATGCATACTTCACCTAGCTGAGTTGGAGGGGGGAGATGCATGCTTCACCTGGCTGAGATGGGGGGAGAGATGCATGCTTCACCTGGCTGAGATGGGGGCGGGGGGGAGATGCATATTTCACCTGGCTGAGATGGGGGGGAGATGCATACTTCACCTGGCTGAGATGGGGGCGGGGGGAGATGCATACTTCACCTGGCTGAGATGGGGGAGAGATGCATACTTCACCTGGCTGAGATGGGGGGGATGCATACTTCACCTGGCTGAGATGGGGGAGAGATGCATACTTCACCTGGCTGAGATGGGGGCGGGGGGAGATGCATACTTCACCTGGCTGAGATGGGGGGGGAGATGCATACTTCACCTGGTTGAGATGGGGGGGAGATGCATACTTCACCTGGCTGGGATGGGGGGGGGGATGCATACTTCACCCTGCTGAGATGGGGGGGGGAGATGCATACTTCACCTGGCTGAGTTGGGGGGGAGATGCATACTTCACCTGGCTGAGTTGGGGGGGGAGATGCATACTTCACCTGGCTGAGATGGGGGGAGAGATGCATACTTCACCTGGCTGAGATGGGGGGGGAGATACATACTTCACCTGGCTGAGATGGGGGGGAGAGATGCATACCTCACCTGGCTGAGATGGGGGGAGAGATGCATACTTCACCTGGCTGAGATGGGGGGGAGATGCATACTTCACCTGGCTGAGTTGGGGGGGGGATGCATACTTCACCTGGCTGAGTTGGGGGGGGAGATGCATACTTCACATGGCTGAGATGGGGGGAGAGATGCATACTTCACCTGGCTGATTTGGGGGGGGATGCATACTTCACCTGGCTGAGTTGGGGGGGAGATGCATACTTCACCTGGCTGAGTTGGGGGAGGGAAGAGATGCATACTTCACCTGGCTGAGATGGGGGGGAGATGCATACTTCACCTGGCTGAGATGGGGGAGAGATGCACACTTCACCTGGCTGAGATGGGGGGAGATGCATACTTAACGTGGCTGAGTTGGGGGGGGGAGATGCATACTTTACCTGGCTGAGATGGGGGGGAGATGCATACTTCACCTGGCTGAGATTGGGGGAGATGCATACTTCACCTGGCTGAGTTGGAGGGGGGAGATGCATGCTTCACCTGGCTGAGATGGGGGGAGAGATGCATGCTTCACCTGGCTGAGATGGGGGCGGGGGGAGATGCATACTTCACCTGGCTGAGTTGGGGGGGGAGATGCATACTTCACCTGGCTGAGATGGGGGGAGAGATGCATACTTCACCTGGCTGAGATGGGGGGAGAGATGCATACTTCACCTGGCTGAGATGGGGGGGGAGATACATACTTCACCTGGCTGAGATGGGGGGGAGAGATGCATACCTCACCTGGCTGAGATGGGGGGGAGAGATGCATACTTCACCTGGCTGAGATGGGGGGAGATGCATACTTCACCTGGCTGAGTTGGGGGGGGGGATGCATACTTCACCTGGCTGAGTTGGGGGGGGAGATGCATACTTCACATGGCTGAGATGGGGGGAGAGATGCATACTTCACCTGGCTGATTTGGGAGAGTGAAGAGATGCATACTTCACCTGGCTGAGATGGGGGGGGGGAGATGCATACTTCACCTGGTTGAGATGGGGGGGAGATGCATACTTCACCTGGCTGGGATGGGGGGGAGATGCATACTTCACCTGGCTGAGTTGGGGGGGAGATGCATACTTCACCTGGCTGAGTTGGGGGGGGAGATGCATACTTCACCTGGCTGAGATGGGGGGAGAGATGCATACTTCACCTGGCTGAGATGGCGGGGAGAGATGCATACTTCACCTGGCTGAGATGGGGGGGGAGATACATACTTCACCTGGCTGAGATGGGGGGGGAGAGATGCATACCTCACCTGGCTGAGATGGGGGGAGAGATGCATACTTCACCTGGCTGAGTTGGGGGGGAGATGCATACTTCACCTGGCTGAGTTGGGGGGGGGGATGCATACTTCACCTGGCTGAGTTGGGGGGGGAGATGCATACTTCACATGGCTGAGATGGGGGGAGAGATGCATACTTCACCTGGCTGATTTGGGGGGGGGGATGCATACTTCACCTGGCTGAGTTGGGGGGGAGATGCATACTTCACCTGGCTGAGTTGGGGGAGGGAAGAGATGCATACTTCACCTGGCTGAGATGGGGGGGGAGATGCATACTTCACCTGGCTGAGATGTGGGAGAGATGCACACTTCACCTGGCTGAGATGGGGGGAGATGCATACTTCACCTGGCTGAGTTGGGGGGGGGAGATGCATACTTTACCTGGCTGAGATGGGGGGGGAGATGCATACTTCACCTGGCTGAGATGGGGGGAGATGCATACTTCACCTAGCTGAGTTGGAGGGGGGAGATGCATGCTTCACCTGGCTGAGATGGGGGGAGAGATGCATGCTTCACCTGGCTGAGATGGGGGCGGGGGGGAGATGCATATTTCACCTGGCTGAGATGGGGGGAGATGCATACTTCACCTGGCTGAGATGGGGGCGGGGGGAGATGCATACTTCACCTGGCTGAGATGGGGGGGAGAGATGCATACTTCACCTGGCTGAGTTTGGGGGGGGGATGCATACTTCACCTGGCTGAGATGGGGGAGAGATGCATACTTCACCTGGCTGAGATGGGGGCGGGGGGAGATGCATACTTCACCTGGCTGAGATGGGGGGGGAGATGCATACTTCACCTGGTTGAGATGGGGGGGAGATGCATACTTCACCTGGCTGGGATGGGGGGGGGAGATGCATACTTCACCCTGGTGATTTGGGGGTGGAGATGCATACTTCACCTGGCTGAGTTGGGGGGGAGATGCATACTTCACCTGGCTGAGTTGGGGGGGGGGATGCATACTTCACCTGGCTGAGATGGGGGGAGAGATGCATACTTCACCTGGCTGAGATGTGGGGGGGGAGATACATACTTCACCTGGCTGAGATGGGGGGGAGAGATGCATACCTCACCTGGCTGAGATGGGGGGAGAGATGCATACTTCACCTGGCTGAGATGGGGGGAGATGCATACTTCACCTGGCTGAGTTGGGGGGGGATGCATACTTCACCTGGCTGAGTTGGGGGGGAGATGCATACTTCACATGGCTGAGATGGGGGGAGAGATGCATACTTCACCTGGCTGATTTGGGGGGGGGATGCATACTTCACCTGGCTGAGTTGGGGGGGAGATGCATACTTCACCTGGCTGAGTTGGGGGAGGGAAGAGATGCATACGTCACCTGGCTGAGATGGGGGGGGGAGATGCATACTTCACCTGGCTGAGATGGGGGAGAGATGCACACTTCACCTGGCTGAGATGGGGGGAGATGAATACTTCACCTGGCTGAGTTGGGGGGGGGGAGATGCATACTTTACCTGGCTGAGATGGGGGGGGAGATGCATACTTCACCTGGCTGAGATGGGGGGAGATGCATACTTCACCTGGCTGAGTTGGAGGGGGGAGATGCATGCTTCACCTGGCTGAGATGGGGGGAGAGATGCATGCTTCACCTGGCTGAGATGGGGGCGGGGGGAGATGCATACTTCACCTGGCTGAGATGGGGGGGAGATGCATACTTCACCTGGCTGAGATGGGGGCGGGGGGAGATGCATACTTCACCTGGCTGAGATGGGGGGGAGAGATGCATACTTCACCTGGCTGAGTTTGGGGGGGAGATGCATACTTCACCTGGCTGAGATGGGGGAGAGATGCATACTTCACCTGGCTGAGATGGGGGCGGGGGGAGATGCATACTTCACCTGGCTGACATGGGGGGGGAGATGCATACTTCACCTGGTTGAGATGGGGGGGAGATGCATACTTCACCTGGCTGGGATGGGGGGGGGGAGATGCATACTTCACCCTGCTGAGATGGGGGGGAGATGCATACTTCACCTGGCTGAGTTGGGGGGGAGATGCATACTTCACCTGGCTGAGATGGGGGGGAGATACATACTTCACCTGGCTGAGATGGGGGGGAGAGATGCATACCTCACCTGGCTGAGATGGGGGGAGAGATGCATACTTCACCTGGCTGAGATGGGGGGAGATGCATACTTCACCTGGCTGAGTTGGGGGGGGATGCATACTTCACCTGGCTGAGTTGGGGGGGAGATGCATACTTCACATGGCTGAGATGGGGGGAGAGATGCATACTTCACCTGGCTGATTTGGGGGGGGGATGCATACTTCACCTGGCTGAGTTGGGGGGGAGATGCATACTTCACCTGGCTGAGTTGGGGGAGGGAAGAGATGCATACTTCACCTGGCTGAGATGGGGGGGAGATGCATACTTCACCTGGCTGAGATGGGGGAGAGATGCACACTTCACCTGGCTGAGATGGGGGGAGATGCATACTTCACCTGGCTGAGTTGGGGGGGGGGGAGATGCATACTTTACCTGGCTGAGATGGGGGGGAGATGCATACTTCACCTGGCTGAGATGGGGGGAGATGCATACTTCACCTGGCTGAGTTGGAGGGGGGAGATGCATGCTTCACCTGGCTGAGATGGGGGGAGAGATGCATGCTTCACCTGGCTGAGATGGGGGCGGGGGGAGATGCATACTTCACCTGGCTGAGATGGGGGGGAGATGCATACTTCACCTGGCTGAGATGGGGGCGGGGGGAGATGCATACTTCACCTGGCTGAGATGGGGGGGAGAGATGCATACTTCACCTGGCTGAGTTTGGGGGGGAGATGCATACTTCACCTGGCTGAGATGGGGGAGAGATGCATACTTCACCTGGCTGAGATGGGGGCGGGGGGAGATGCATACTTCACCTGGCTGACATGGGGGGGGAGATGCATACTTCACCTGGTTGAGATGGGGGGGAGATGCATACTTCACCTGGCTGGGATGGGGGGGGGGGGGAGATGCATACTTCGCCCTGCTGAGATGGGGGGGGGGAGATGCATACTTCACCTGGCTGAGTTGGGGGGGAGATGCATACTTCACCTGGCTGAGTTGGGGGAGGAGATGCATACTTCACCTGGCTGAGATGGGGGGAGAGATGCATACTTCACCTGGCTGAGATGGGGGGGAGAGATGCATACTTCACCTGGCTGAGATGGGGGGGGAGATACATACTTCACCTGGCTGAGATGGGGGGAGAGATGCATACATCACCTGGCTGAGATGGGGGGGGGAGATGCATACTTCACCTGGCTGAGTTGGGAGAGTGAAGAGATGCATACTTCACCTGGCTGAGATGGGGGGGGGGATGCATACTTCACCTGGCTGATATGGGGGAGAGATGCATACTTCACCTGGCTGAGATGGGGGGTGGAGATGCATACTTCACCTGGCTGAGATGGGGGGTGGGGGGAAGATGCATACTTCACCTGGCTGAGATGGGGGAGAGATGCATACTTCACCTGGCTGAGATGGGGGGGAGAGATGCATACTACACCTGTCTGAGATGGGGGGGGAGAGATGCATACTTCACCTGGCTGATATGGGGGGGAGAGATGCATACTTCACCTGGCTGAGATGGGGGGGAGAGATGCATACTTCACCTGGCTGAGTTTGGGGGGGAGATGCATACTTCACCTGGCTGAGATGGGGGAGAGATGCATACTTCACCTGGCTGAGATGGGGGCGGGGGGAGATGCATACTTCACCTGGATGACATGGGGGGGGAGATGCATACTTCACCTGGTTGAGATGGGGGGAGATGCATACTTCACCTGGCTGGGATGGGGGGGGGAGATGCATACTTCACCCTGCTGAGATGGCGGGGGGGAGATGCATACTTCACCTGGCTGAGTTGGAGCGGGGAGATGCATGCTTCACCTGGCTGAGATGGGGGGAGAGATGCATGCTTCACCTGGCTGAGATGGGGGCGGGGGGAGATGCATACTTCACCTGGCTGAGATGGGGGGGAGATGCATACTTCACCTGGCTGAGATGGGGGCGGGGGGAGATGCATACTTCACCTGGCTGAGATGGGGGGGAGAGATGCATACTTCACCTGGCTGAGTTTGGGGGGGAGATGCATAATTCACCTGGCTGAGATGGGGGAGAGATGCATACTTCACCTGGCTGAGATGGGGGCGGGGGGAGATGCATACTTCACCTGGCTGACATGGGGGGGGAGATGCATACTTCACCTGGTTGAGATGGGGGGGAGATGCATACTTCACCTGGCTGGGATGGGGGGGGGGGGGAGATGCATACTTCACCCTGCTGAGATGGTGGGGGGGAGGTGCATACTTCACCTGGCTGAGTTGGGGGGGGAGATGCATACTTCACCTGGCTGAGTTGGGGGGGGAGATGCATACTTCACCTGGCTGAGATGGGGGGAGAGATGCATACTTCACCTGGCTGAGATGGGGGGGAGAGATGCATACTTCACCTGGCTGAGATGGGGGGGGAGATACATACTTCACCTGGCTGAGATGGGGGGAGAGATGCATACCTCACCTGGCTGAGATGGGGGGAGAGATGCATACATCACCTGGCTGAGATGGGGGGGAGATGCATACTTCACCTGGCTGAGTTGGGAGAGTGAAGAGATGCATACTTCACCTGGCTGAGATGGGGGGGGATGCATACTTCACCTGGCTGATATGGGGGGAGAGATGCATACTTCACCTGGCTGAGATGGGGGGTGGAGATGCATACTTCACCTGGCTGAGATGGGGGGTGGGGGGAAGATGCATACATCACCTGGCTGAGATGGGGGAGAGATGCATACTTCACCTGGCTGAGATGGGGGGGAGAGATGCATACTACACCTGGCTGAGATGGGGGGGAGAGATGCATACTTCACCTGGCTGAGATGGGGGGGAGAGATGCATACTTCACCTGGCTGAGATGGGGGGGGAGATACATACTTCACCTGGCTGAGATGGGGGGAGAGATGCATACCTCACCTGGCTGAGATGGGGGGAGAGATGCATACATCACCTGGCTGAGATGGGGGGGAGATGCATACTTCACCTGGCTGAGTTGGGAGAGTGAAGAGATGCATACTTCACCTGGCTGAGATGGGGGGGGATGCATACTTCACCTGGCTGATATGGGGGGAGAGATGCATACTTCACCTGGCTGAGATGGGGGGTGGAGATGCATACTTCACCTGGCTGAGATGGGGGGTGGGGGGAAGATGCATACTTCACCTGGCTGAGATGGGGGAGAGATGCATACTTCACCTGGCTGAGATGGGGGGAGAGATGCATACTACACCTGGCTGAGATGGGGGGGGAGAGATGCATACTTCACCTGGCTGAGATGGGGGGGAGAGATGCATACTTCACCTGGCTGAGATGGGGGGGAGAGATGCATACTTCACCTGGCTGAGTTTGGGGGGGAGATGCATACTTCACCTGGCTGAGATGGGGGAGAGATGCATACTTCACCTGGCTGAGATGGGGGCGGGGGGAGATGCATACTTCACCTGGCTGACATGGGGGGGGAGATGCATACTTCACCTGGTTGAGATGGGGGGAGATGCATACTTCACCTGGCTGGGATGGGGGGGGGGAGATGCATACTTCACCCTGCTTAGATGGGGGGGGGGAGATGCATACTTCACCTGGCTGAGTTGGGGGGGAGATGCATACTTCACCTGGCTGAGTTGGGGGGGGAGATGCATACTTCACCTGGCTGAGATGGGGGGAGAGATGCATACTTCACCTGGCTGAGATGGGGGGGAGAGATGCATACTTCACCTGGCTGAGATGGGGGGGGAGATACATACTTCACCTGGCTGAGATGGGGGGAGAGATGCATACCTCACCTGGCTGAGATGGGGGGGAGAGATGCATACATCACCTGGCTGAGATGGGGGGGAGATGCATACTTCACCTCGCTGAGTTGGGAGAGTGAAGAGATGCATACTTCACCTGGCTGAGATGGGGGGGGGATGCATACTTCACCTGGCTGATTTGGGGGGAGAGATGCATACTTCACCTGGCTGAGATGGGGGGTGGAGATGCATACTTCACCTGGCTGAGATGGGGGTGGGGGGAAGATGCATACTTCACCTGGCTGAGATGGGGGAGAGATGCATACTTCACCTGGCTGAGATGGGGGGGAGAGATGCATACTACACCTGGCTGAGATGGGGGGGAGAGATGCATACTTCACCTGGCTGAGATGGGGGGGAGAGATGCATACTTCACCTGGCTGAGATGGGGGGAGATACATACTTCTCCTGGCTGAGATGGGGGGAGAGATGCATACTTCACCTGGCTGAGATGGTGGGGAGATGCATACTTCACCTGGCTGAGATGGGGGGAGAGATGCATACTTCACCTGGCTGAGATGGGGGGGGAGATGCATACTTCACCTGGCTGAGATGGGGGGGAGAGATGCATACTTCACCTGGCTGAGATGGGGGGGAGATACATACTTCACCTGGCTGAGATGGGGGGAGAGATGAATACTTCACCTGGCTGAGATGGGGGGAGAGATCACCTGGCTGAGATGGGGGGGGAGATGCATACTACATCTGGCTGAGATGGGGGGGGGAGATGCATACTTCATCTGGCTGAGATGGGGGGGAGATACATACTTCACCTGGCTGAGATGGGGGGGAGAGATGAATACTACACCTGGCTGAGATGGGGGGGAGAGATGCATAATTCACCTGGCTGAGATGGGGGGGAGATGCATAGTACATCTGGCTGAGATGGGGGGGAGAGATGCATACTTCACCTGGATGAGATGGGGGGGAGATGCATACTTCACCTGGCTGGGATGGGGGGGGGAGATGCATACTTCACCCTGCTTAGATGGGGGGGAGATGCATACTTCACATGGCTGAGTTGGGGGGGAGATGCATACTTCACCTGGCTGAGTTGGGGGGGGAGATGCATACTTCACCTGGCTGAGATGGGGGGAGAGATGCATACTTCACCTGGCTGAGATGGGGGGGAGAGATGCATACTTCACCTGGCTGAGATGGGGGGGGAGATGCATACTTCACCTGGCTGAGATGGGGGGAGAGATGCATACTTCACCTGGCTGAGATGGGGGGGAGAGATGCATACTTCACCCTGCTTAGATGGGGGGGGGGAGATGCATACTTCACATGGCTGAGTTGGGGGGGAGATGCATACTTCACCTGGCTGAGTTGGGGGGGGAGATGCATACTTCACCTGGCTGAGATGGGGGGAGAGATGCATACTTCACCTGGCTGAGATGGGGGGGAGAGATGCATACTTCACCTGGCTGAGTTGGGGGGGGGAGATGCATACTTCACCTGGCTGAGATGGGGGGAGAGATGCATACTTCACCTGGCTGAGATGGGGGGGAGAGATGCATACTTCACCTGGCTGAGATGGGGGGGGAGATACATACTTCACCTGGCTGAGATGGGGGGAGAGATGCATACCTCACCTGGCTGAGATGGGGGGGAGAGATGCATACATCACCTGGCTGAGATGGGGGGGAGATGCATACTTCACCTCGCTGAGTTGGGAGAGTGAAGAGATGCATACTTCACCTGGCTGAGATGGGGGGGGGATGCATACTTCACCTGGCTGATTTGGGGGGAGAGATGCATACTTCACCTGGCTGAGATGGGGGGTGGAGATGCATACTTCACCTGGCTGAGATGGGGGTGGGGGGAAGATGCATACTTCACCTGGCTGAGATGGGGGAGAGATGCATACTTCACCTGGCTGAGATGGGGGGGAGAGATGCATACTACACCTGGCTGAGATGGGGGGGAGAGATGCATACTTCACCTGGCTGAGATGGGGGGGAGAGATGCATACTTCACCTGGCTGAGATGGGGGGAGATACATACTTCTCCTGGCTGAGATGGGGGGAGAGATGCATACTTCACCTGGCTGAGATGGTGGGGAGATGCATATTTCACCTGGCTGAGATGGGGGGAGAGATGCATACTTCACCTGGCTGAGATGGGGGGGGAGATGCATACTTCACCTGGCTGAGATGGGGGGGAGAGATGCATACTTCACCTGGCTGAGATGGGGGGAGATACATACTTCACCTGGCTGAGATGGGGGGAGAGATGAATACTTCACCTGGCTGAGATGGGGGGAGAGATCACCTGGCTGAGATGGGGGGGGGAGATGCATACTACATCTGGCTGAGATGGGGGGGGGGAGATGCATACTTCATCTGGCTGAGATGGGGGGGAGATACATACTTCACCTGGCTGAGATGGGGGGGAGAGATGAATACTACACCTGGCTGAGATGGGGGGGAGAGATGCATAATTCACCTGGCTGAGATGGGGGGGAGATGCATAGTACATCTGGCTGAGATGGGGGGGAGAGATGCATACTTCACCTGGATGAGATGGGGGGGAGATGCATACTTCACCTGGCTGGGATGGGGGGGGGAGATGCATACTTCACCCTGCTTAGATGGGGGGGGAGATGCATACTTCACATGGCTGAGTTGGGGGGGAGATGCATACTTCACCTGGCTGAGTTGGGGGGGGAGATGCATACTTCACCTGGCTGAGATGGGGGGAGAGATGCATACTTCACCTGGCTGAGATGGGGGGGAGAGATGCATACTTCACCTGGCTGAGATGGGGGGGAGATACATACTTCACCTGGCTGAGATGGGGGGAGAGATGCATACCTCACCTGGCTGAGATGGGGGGGAGAGATGCATACATCACCTGGCTGAGATGGGGGGGAAATGCATACTTCACCTGGCTGAGTTGGGAGAGTGAAGAGATGCATACTTCACCTGGCTGAGATGGGGGGGATGCATACTTCACCTGGCTGATATGGGGGGAGAGATGCATACTTCACCTGGCTGAGATGGGGGGTGGAGATGCATACTTCACCTGGCTGAGATGGGGGTGGGGGGAAGATGCATACTTCACCTGGCTGAGATGGGGGAGAGATGCATACTTCACCTGGCTGAGATGGGGGGGAGAGATGCATACTACACCTGGCTGAGATGGGGGGGAGAGATTCATACTTCACCTGGCTGAGATGGGGGGGAGAGATGCATATTTCACCTGGCTGAGATGGGGGGAGATACATACTTCTCCTGGCTGAGATGGGGGGAGAGATGCATACTTCACCTGGCTGAGATGGTGGGGAGATGCATACTTCACCTGGCTGAGATGGGGGGAGAGATGCATACTTCACCTGGCTGAGATGGGGGGGGGAGATGCATACTTCACCTGGCTGAGATGGGGGGGAGAGATGCATACTTCACCTGGCTGAGATGGGGGGGAGATACATACTTCACCTGGCTGAGATGGGGGGAGAGATGAATACTTCAACTGGCTGAGATGGGGGGAGAGATCACCTGGCTGAGATGGGGGGGAGATGCATACTACATCTGGCTGAGATGGGGGGGAGATGCATACTTCATCTGGCTGAGATGGGGGGGAGATACATACTTCACCTGGCTGAGATGGGGGGGAGAGATGAATACTACACCTGGCTGAGATGGGGGGGAGAGATGCATAATTCACCTGGCTGAGATGGGGGGGAGATGCATACTACATCTGGCTGAGATGAGGGGGGGGGAGATGCATACTTCACCTGGCTGAGATGGGGGGGGAGATGCATACTACACCTGGCTGAGATGGGGGGGAGAGATGCATACCTCACCTGGCTGAGATGGGGGGGGAGATGCATACTTCACCTGGCTGAGTTGGGAGAGTGAAGAGATGCATACTTCACCTAGCTGAGATGGGGAGGAGATGCATACTTCACCTGGCTGATATGGGGGGAGAGATGCATACTTCACCTGGCTGAGATGGGGGGGAGATGCATACTTCACCTGGCTGAGATGGGGGGTGGGGGGAAGATGCATACTTCACCTGGCTGAGATGGGGGAGAGATGTATACTTCACCTGGCTGAGATGGGGGGAGAGATGCATACTACACATGGCTGAGATGGGCGGGAGAGATGCATACTTCACCTGGCTGAGATGGGGGGAGAGATGCATACTTCACCTGGCTGAGATGGGGGAGGAGAGATGCATACTTCACCTGGCTGAGATGGGGGGGAGAGATGCATACTTCACCTGGCTGAGATGGGGGGGAGATACATACTTCACCTGGCTGAGATGGGGGGGGAGAGGCATACTTCACCTGGCTGAGATGGGGGGGGAGAGATGCATACTACACCTGGCTGAGATGGGGGGGGGATGCATACTTCACCTGGCTGAGATGGGGGGGAAATGCATACTACACCTGGCTGAGATGGGGGGGGAGATGCATACCTCACCTGGCTGAGATGGGGGGGAGAGATGCATACTTCACCTGGCTGAGATGGGGGGGAGATGCATACTTCACCTGGCTGAGATGGGGATGGGATGCATACTACACCTGGCTGAGATGGCGGGGGGAGAAATGCATACTTCACCTGGCTGAGATGGGGGGGGGATGCATACTACACCTGGCTGAGATGGGGGGAGAGATGCATACTTCACCTGGCTGAGATGGGGGGGGAGAGATGCATACTTCACCTAGCTGAGATGGGGGATATACATACTTCATCTGGCTGAGATGGGGGGAGAGATGCATACTTCACCTGGCTGAGATGGGGGGGAGATGCATACTTCACCTGGCTCAGATGGGGGGAGAGATGCATACTTCACCTGGCTGAGATGGGGGGGGGAGATGCATACTTCACCTGGCTGAGATGGGGGGAGAGATGCATACTTCACCTGGCTGAGAAGGGGGGGGAGATGCATACTTCATCTGGCTGAGATGGGGGGGAGATGCATACTTCACCTGGCTGAGTTGGGGGGGATGCATACTTCACCTGGCTGAGATGGGGGGGGAGAGATGCATACTTCACCTGGCTGAGTTGGGGGGGGATGCATACTTCACCTGGCTGAGATGGGGGGGGAGATGCATACTTCAACTGGCTGAGATGGGGGGGGAGAGATGCATACTTCACCTGGCTGAGTTGGGGGGGGGAGATGCATACTTCACCTGGCTGAGATGGGGGGGAGAGATGCATACTTCACCTGGCTGAGTTGGGGGAGGGAAGAGATGCATACTTCACCTGGCTGATATGGTGGGAGAGATGCATACTTCACCTGGCTGAGATGGGGGGGATGCATACTTCACCTGGCTGAGATGGGGGGTGGGAGGGAGATACATACTTCACCTGGCTGAGATGGGGGGAGAGATGCATACTTCACCTGGCTGAGATGGGGGGGGAGAGATGCATACTACACCTGGCTGAGATGGGGGGATGCATTCTTCACCTGGCTGAGATGGGGGGAGAGATGCATACTTTACCTGGCTGAGATGGGGGGGAGAGATGCATACTTCACCTGGCTGAGATGGGGGGGGAGATACATACTTCACCTGGCTGAGATGGGGGGAGAGATGCATACTTCACCTGGCTGAGATGGGGGGGAGATGCATACTTCACCTGGCTGAGATGGTGGGGAGAGATGCATACTTCACCTGGCTGAGATGGGGGGGGGAGATACATACTTCACCTGGCTGAGATGGGGGTGAAATGCATACTTCACCAGGCTGAGATGGGGGGGAGATGCATACATCACCTGGCTGAGATGGGGGAGAGATGCATACTTCACCTGGCTGAGATGGGGGGGAGATGCATACTTCACCTGGCTGAGATGGGGGGGAGAGATGCATACTTCACCTGACTGAGATGGGGGGGAGCTACATACTTCACCTGGCTGAGATGGGGGGAGAGATGCATACTTCACCTGGCTGAGATGGGGGGGAGATACATACTTCACCTGGCTGAGATGGGGGGAGAGATGCATACCTCACCTGGCTGAGATGGGGGGAGAGATGCATACATCACCTGGCTGAGATGGGGGGGAGATGCATACTTCACCTGGCTGAGTTGGGAGAGTGAAGAGATGCATACTTCACCTGGCTGAGATGGGGGGGGATGCATACTTCACCTGGCTGATATGGGGGGAGAGATGCATACTTCACCTGGCTGAGATGGGGGGTGGAGATGCATACTTCACCTGGCTGAGATGGGGGGTGGGGGGAAGATGCATACTTCACCTGGCTGAGATGGGGGAGAGATGCATACTTCACCTGGCTGAGATGGGGGGGAGAGATGCATACTACACCTGGCTGAGATGGGGGGGGAGAGATGCATACTTCACCTGGCTGAGATGGGGGGAGAGATGCATACTTCACCTGGCTGAGATGGGGGGGAGAGATGCATACTTCACCTGGCTGAGTTTGGGGGGGAGATGCATACTTCACCTGGCTGAGATGGGGGAGAGATGCATACTTCACCTGGCTGAGATGGGGGCGGGGGGAGATGCATACTTCACCTGGCTGACATGGGGGGGAGATGCATACTTCACCTGGTTGAGATGGGGGGAGATGCATACTTCACCTGGCTGGGATGGGGGGGGGGAGATGCATACTTCACCCTGCTTAGATGGGGGGGGGGGAGATGCATACTTCACCTGGCTGAGTTGGGGGGGAGATGCATACTTCACCTGGCTGAGTTGGGGGGGGAGATGCATACTTCACCTGGCTGAGATGGGGGGAGAGATGCATACTTCACCTGGCTGAGATGGGGGGGAGAGATGCATAATTCACCTGGCTGAGATGGGGGGGGAGATACATACTTCACCTGGCTGAGATGGGGGGGAGATGCATACTTCACCTGGCTGAGATGGGGGGTGGGGGGAAGATGCATACTTCACCTGGCTGAGATGGGGGAGAGATGTATACTTCACCTGGCTGAGATGGGGGGAGAGATGCATACTACACATGGCTGAGATGGGCGGGAGAGATGCATACTTCACCTGGCTGAGATGGGGGGAGAGATGCATACTTCACCTGGCTGAGATGGGGGAGGAGAGATGCATACTTCACCTGGCTGAGATGGGGGGGAGAGATGCATACTTCACCTGGCTGAGATGGGGGGGAGATACATACTTCACCTGGCTGAGATGGGGGGGGAGAGGCATACTTCACCTGGCTGAGATGGGGGGGGAGAGATGCATACTACACCTGGCTGAGATGGGGGGGGGATGCATACTTCACCTGGCTGAGATGGGGGGGAAATGCATACTACACCTGGCTGAGATGGGGGGGGAGATGCATACCTCACCTGGCTGAGATGGGGGGGAGAGATGCATACTTCACCTGGCTGAGATGGGGGGGAGATGCATACTTCACCTGGCTGAGATGGGGATGGGATGCATACTACACCTGGCTGAGATGGCGGGGGGAGAAATGCATACTTCACCTGGCTGAGATGGGGGGGGGATGCATACTACACCTGGCTGAGATGGGGGGAGAGATGCATACTTCACCTGGCTGAGATGGGGGGGGAGAGATGCATACTTCACCTAGCTGAGATGGGGGATATACATACTTCATCTGGCTGAGATGGGGGGAGAGATGCATACTTCACCTGGCTGAGATGGGGGGGAGATGCATACTTCACCTGGCTCAGATGGGGGGAGAGATGCATACTTCACCTGGCTGAGATGGGGGGGGGGAGATGCATACTTCACCTGGCTGAGATGGGGGGAGAGATGCATACTTCACCTGGCTGAGAAGGGGGGGGAGATGCATACTTCACCTGGCTGAGATGGGGGGGAGATGTATACTTCACCTGGCTGAGTTGGGGGGGATGCATACTTCACCTGGCTGAGATGGGGGGGGAGAGATGCATACTTCACCTGGCTGAGTTGGGGGGGGATGCATACTTCACCTGGCTGAGATGGGGGGGGAGATGCATACTTCAACTGGCTGAGATGGGGGGGGAGAGATGCATACTTCACCTGGCTGAGTTGGGGGGGGGAGATGCATACTTCACCTGGCTGAGATGGGGGGGAGAGATGCATACTTCACCTGGCTGAGTTGGGGGAGGGAAGAGATGCATACTTCACCTGGCTGATATGGTGGGAGAGATGCATACTTCACCTGGCTGAGATGGGGGGGATGCATACTTCACCTGGCTGAGATGGGGGGTGGGAGGGAGATACATACTTCACCTGGCTGAGATGGGGGGAGAGATGCATACTTCACCTGGCTGAGATGGGGGGGGAGAGATGCATACTACACCTGGCTGAGATGGGGGGATGCATTCTTCACCTGGCTGAGATGGGGGGAGAGATGCATACTTTACCTGGCTGAGATGGGGGGGAGAGATGCATACTTCACCTGGCTGAGATGGGGGGGGAGATACATACTTCACCTGGCTGAGATGGGGGGAGAGATGCATACTTCACCTGGCTGAGATGGGGGGGAGATGCATACTTCACCTGGCTGAGATGGTGGGGAGAGATGCATACTTCACCTGGCTGAGATGGGGGGGGAGATACATACTTCACCTGGCTGAGATGGGGGTGAAATGCATACTTCACCAGGCTGAGATGGGGGGGAGATGCATACATCACCTGGCTGAGATGGGGGAGAGATGCATACTTCACCTGGCTGAGATGGGGGGGAGATGCATACTTCACCTGGCTGAGATGGGGGGGAGAGATGCATACTTCACCTGACTGAGATGGGGGGGAGCTACATACTTCACCTGGCTGAGATGGGGGGAGAGATGCATACTTCACCTGGCTGAGATGGGGGGGAGATACATACTTCACCTGGCTGAGATGGGGGGAGAGATGCATACCTCACCTGGCTGAGATGGGGGGAGAGATGCATACATCACCTGGCTGAGATGGGGGGGAGATGCATACTTCACCTGGCTGAGTTGGGAGAGTGAAGAGATGCATACTTCACCTGGCTGAGATGGGGGGGGATGCATACTTCACCTGGCTGATATGGGGGGAGAGATGCATACTTCACCTGGCTGAGATGGGGGGTGGAGATGCATACTTCACCTGGCTGAGATGGGGGGTGGGGGGAAGATGCATACTTCACCTGGCTGAGATGGGGGAGAGATGCATACTTCACCTGGCTGAGATGGGGGGGAGAGATGCATACTACACCTGGCTGAGATGGGGGGGGAGAGATGCATACTTCACCTGGCTGAGATGGGGGGAGAGATGCATACTTCACCTGGCTGAGATGGGGGGGAGAGATGCATACTTCACCTGGCTGAGTTTGGGGGGGAGATGCATACTTCACCTGGCTGAGATGGGGGAGAGATGCATACTTCACCTGGCTGAGATGGGGGCGGGGGGAGATGCATACTTCACCTGGCTGACATGGGGGGGAGATGCATACTTCACCTGGTTGAGATGGGGGGAGATGCATACTTCACCTGGCTGGGATGGGGGGGGGAGATGCATACTTCACCCTGCTTAGATGGGGGGGGGGGGAGATGCATACTTCACCTGGCTGAGTTGGGGGGGAGATGCATACTTCACCTGGCTGAGTTGGGGGGGGAGATGCATACTTCACCTGGCTGAGATGGGGGGAGAGATGCATACTTCACCTGGCTGAGATGGGGGGGAGAGATGCATAATTCACCTGGCTGAGATGGGGGGGGAGATACATACTTCACCTGGCTGAGATGGGGGGAGAGATGCATACCTCACCTGGCTGAGATGGGGGGGAGAGATGCATACATCACCTGGCTGAGATGGGGGGGAGATGCATACTTCACCTGGCTGAGTTGGGAGAGTGAAGAGATGCATACTTCACCTGGCTGAGATGGGGGGGGATGCATACTTCACCTGGCTGATTTGGGGGGAGAGATGCATACTTCACCTGGCTGAGATGGGGGGTGGAGATGCATACTTCACCTGGCTGAGATGGGGGTGGGGGGAAGATGCATACTTCACCTGGCTGAGATGGGGGAGAGATGCATACTTCACCTGGCTGAGATGGGGGGAGAGATGCATACTACACCTGGCTGAGATGGGGGGGAGAGATGCATACTTCACCTGGCTGAGATGGGGGGGAGAGATGCATACTTCACCTGGCTGAGATGGGGGGAGATACATACTTCTCCTGGCTGAGATGGGGGGAGAGATGCATACTTCACCTGGCTGAGATGGTGGGGAGATGCATACTTCACCTGGCTGAGATGGGGGGAGAGATGCATACTTCACCTGGCTGAGATGGGGGGGAGATGCATACTTCACCTGGCTGAGATGGGGGGGAGAGATGCATACTTCACCTGGCTGAGATGGGGGGGAGATACATACTTCACCTGGCTGAGATGGGGGGAGAGATGAATACTTCACCTGGCTGAGATGGGGGGAGAGATCACCTGGCTGAGATGGGGGGAGAGATGCATACTTCACCTGGCTGAGATGGGGGGAGATGCATACTTCACCTGGCTGAGTTGGGGGGGGATGCATACTTCACCTGGCTGAGTTGGGGGGGAGATGCATACTTCACATGGCTGAGATGGGGGGAGAGATGCATACTTCACCTGGCTGATTTGGGGGGGGGATGCATACTTCACCTGGCTGAGTTGGGGGGGAGATGCATACTTCACCTGGCTGAGTTGGGGGAGGGAAGAGATGCATACGTCACCTGGCTGAGATGGGGGGGGGAGATGCATACTTCACCTGGCTGAGATGGGGGAGAGATGCACACTTCACCTGGCTGAGATGGGGGGAGATGCATACTTCACCTGGCTGAGTTGGGGGGGGGGAGATGCATACTTTACCTGGCTGAGATGGGGGGGAGATGCATACTTCACCTGGCTGAGATGGGGGGAGATGCATACTTCACCTGGCTGAGTTGGAGGGGGGAGATGCATGCTTCACCTGGCTGAGATGGGGGGAGAGATGCATGCTTCACCTGGCTGAGATGGGGGCGGGGGGAGATGCATACTTCACCTGGCTGAGATGGGGGGGAGATGCATACTTCACCTGGCTGAGATGGGGGCGGGGGGAGATGCATACTTCACCTGGCTGAGATGGGGGGGAGAGATGCATACTTCACCTGGCTGAGTTTGGGGGGGAGATGCATACTTCACCTGGCTGAGATGGGGGAGAGATGCATACTTCACCTGGCTGAGATGGGGGCGGGGGGAGATGCATACTTCACCTGGCTGACATGGGGGGGGAGATGCATACTTCACCTGGTTGAGATGGGGGGGAGATGCATACTTCACCTGGCTGGGATGGGGGGGGGAGATGCATACTTCACCCTGCTGAGATGGGGGGGAGATGCATACTTCACCTGGCTGAGTTGGGGGGGAGATGCATACTTCACCTGGCTGAGTTGTGGGGGGGAGATGCATACTTCACCTGGCTGAGATGGGGGGAGAGATGCATACTTCACCTGGCTGAGATGGGGGGGAGATACATACTTCACCTGGCTGAGATGGGGGGGAGAGATGCATACCTCACCTGGCTGAGATGGGGGGAGAGATGCATACTTCACCTGGCTGAGATGGGGGGAGATGCATACTTCACCTGGCTGAGTTGGGGGGGGATGCATACTTCACCTGGCTGAGTTGGGGGGGAGATGCATACTTCACATGGCTGAGATGGGGGGAGAGATGCATACTTCACCTGGCTGATTTGGGGGGGGGATGCATACTTCACCTGGCTGAGTTGGGGGGGAGATGCATACTTCACCTGGCTGAGTTGGGGGAGGGAAGAGATGCATACTTCACCTGGCTGAGATGGGGGGGAGATGCATACTTCACCTGGCTGAGATGGGGGAGAGATGCACACTTCACCTGGCTGAGATGGGGGGAGATGCATACTTCACCTGGCTGAGTTGGGGGGGGGGAGATGCATACTTTACCTGGCTGAGATGGGGGGGGAGATGCATACTTCACCTGGCTGAGATGGGGGGAGATGCATACTTCACCTGGCTGAGTTGGAGGGGGGAGATGCATGCTTCACCTGGCTGAGATGGGGGGAGAGATGCATGCTTCACCTGGCTGAGATGGGGGCGGGGGGAGATGCATACTTCACCTGGCTGAGATGGGGGGGAGATGCATACTTCACCTGGCTGAGATGGGGGCGGGGGGAGATGCATACTTCACCTGGCTGAGATGGGGGGGAGAGATGCATACTTCACCTGGCTGAGTTTGGGGGGGAGATGCATACTTCACCTGGCTGAGATGGGGGAGAGATGCATACTTCACCTGGCTGAGATGGGGGCGGGGGGAGATGCATACTTCACCTGGCTGACATGGGGGGGGAGATGCATACTTCACCTGGTTGAGATGGGGGGGAGATGCATACTTCACCTGGCTGGGATGGGGGGGGGGAGATGCATACTTCGCCCTGCTGAGATGGGGGGGGGGAGATGCATACTTCACCTGGCTGAGTTGGGGGGGAGATGCATACTTCACCTGGCTGAGTTGGGGGAGGAGATGCATACTTCACCTGGCTGAGATGGGGGGAGAGATGCATACTTCACCTGGCTGAGATGGGGGGGAGAGATGCATACTTCACCTGGCTGAGATGGGGGGGGAGATACATACTTCACCTGGCTGAGATGGGGGGAGAGATGCATACATCACCTGGCTGAGATGGGGGGGGGAGATGCATACTTCACCTGGCTGAGTTGGGAGAGTGAAGAGATGCATACTTCACCTGGCTGAGATGGGGGGGGGATGCATACTTCACCTGGCTGATATGGGGGAGAGATGCATACTTCACCTGGCTGAGATGGGGGGTGGAGATGCATACTTCACCTGGCTGAGATGGGGGGTGGGGGGAAGATGCATACTTCACCTGGCTGAGATGGGGGAGAGATGCATACTTCACCTGGCTGAGATGGGGGGGAGAGATGCATACTACACCTGTCTGAGATGGGGGGGGAGAGATGCATACTTCACCTGGCTGATATGGGGGGGAGAGATGCATACTTCACCTGGCTGAGATGGGGGGGAGAGATGCATACTTCACCTGGCTGAGTTTGGGGGGGAGATGCATACTTCACCTGGCTGAGATGGGGGAGAGATGCATACTTCACCTGGCTGAGATGGGGGCGGGGGGAGATGCATACTTCACCTGGATGACATGGGGGGGGAGATGCATACTTCACCTGGTTGAGATGGGGGGAGATGCATACTTCACCTGGCTGGGATGGGGGGGGGAGATGCATACTTCACCCTGCTGAGATGGCGGGGGGGAGATGCATACTTCACCTGGCTGAGTTGGAGGGGGGAGATGCATGCTTCACCTGGCTGAGATGGGGGGAGAGATGCATGCTTCACCTGGCTGAGATGGGGGCGGGGGGAGATGCATACTTCACCTGGCTGAGATGGGGGGGAGATGCATACTTCACCTGGCTGAGATGGGGGCGGGGGGAGATGCATACTTCACCTGGCTGAGATGGGGGGGAGAGATGCATACTTCACCTGGCTGAGTTTGGGGGGGAGATGCATAATTCACCTGGCTGAGATGGGGGAGAGATGCATACTTCACCTGGCTGAGATGGGGGCGGGGGGAGATGCATACTTCACCTGGCTGACATGGGGGGGGAGATGCATACTTCACCTGGTTGAGATGGGGGGGAGATGCATACTTCACCTGGCTGGGATGGGGGGTGGGGGAGATGCATACTTCACCCTGCTGAGATGGTGGGGGGGAGGTGCATACTTCACCTGGCTGAGTTGGGGGGGGAGATGCATACTTCACCTGGCTGAGTTGGGGGGGGAGATGCATACTTCACCTGGCTGAGATGGGGGGAGAGATGCATACTTCACCTGGCTGAGATGGGGGGGAGAGATGCATACTTCACCTGGCTGAGATGGGGGGGGGAGATACATACTTCACCTGGCTGAGATGGGGGGAGAGATGCATACCTCACCTGGCTGAGATGGGGGGAGAGATGCATACATCACCTGGCTGAGATGGGGGGGAGATGCATACTTCACCTGGCTGAGTTGGGAGAGTGAAGAGATGCATACTTCACCTGGCTGAGATGGGGGGGGATGCATACTTCACCTGGCTGATATGGGGGGAGAGATGCATACTTCACCTGGCTGAGATGGGGGGTGGAGATGCATACTTCACCTGGCTGAGATGGGGGGTGGGGGGAAGATGCATACATCACCTGGCTGAGATGGGGGAGAGATGCATACTTCACCTGGCTGAGATGGGGGGGAGAGATGCATACTACACCTGGCTGAGATGGGGGGGAGAGATGCATACTTCACCTGGCTGAGATGGGGGGAGAGATGCATACTTCACCTGGCTGAGATGGGGGGGGAGATACATACTTCACCTGGCTGAGATGGGGGGAGAGATGCATACCTCACCTGGCTGAGATGGGGGGAGAGATGCATACATCACCTGGCTGAGATGGGGGGGAGATGCATACTTCACCTGGCTGAGTTGGGAGAGTGAAGAGATGCATACTTCACCTGGCTGAGATGGGGGGGGATGCATACTTCACCTGGCTGATATGGGGGGAGAGATGCATACTTCACCTGGCTGAGATGGGGGGTGGAGATGCATACTTCACCTGGCTGAGATGGGGGGTGGGGGGAAGATGCATACTTCACCTGGCTGAGATGGGGGAGAGATGCATACTTCACCTGGCTGAGATGGGGGGAGAGATGCATACTACACCTGGCTGAGATGGGGGGGGAGAGATGCATACTTCACCTGGCTGAGATGGGGGGAGAGATGCATACTTCACCTGGCTGAGATGGGGGGGAGAGATGCATACTTCACCTGGCTGAGTTTGGGGGGGAGATGCATACTTCACCTGGCTGAGATGGGGGAGAGATGCATACTTCACCTGGCTGAGATGGGGGCGGGGGGAGATGCATACTTCACCTGGCTGACATGGGGGGGGAGATGCATACTTCACCTGGTTGAGATGGGGGGAGATGCATACTTCACCTGGCTGGGATGGGGGGGGGGAGATGCATACTTCACCCTGCTTAGATGGGGGGGGGGAGATGCATACTTCACCTGGCTGAGTTGGGGGGGAGATGCATACTTCACCTGGCTGAGTTGGGGGGGGGAGATGCATACTTCACCTGGCTGAGATGGGGGGAGAGATGCATACTTCACCTGGCTGAGATGGGGGGGAGAGATGCATACTTCACCTGGCTGAGATGGGGGGGGGAGATACATACTTCACCTGGCTGAGATGGGGGGAGAGATGCATACCTCACCTGGCTGAGATGGGGGAGAGAGATGCATACATCACCTGGCTGAGATGGGGGGGAGATGCATACTTCACCTGGCTGAGTTGGGAGAGTGAAGAGATGCATACTTCACCTGGCTGAGATGGGGGGGGGATGCATACTTCACCTGGCTGATTTGGGGGGAGAGATGCATACTTCACCTGGCTGAGATGGGGGGTGGAGATGCATACTTCACCTGGCTGAGATGGGGGTGGGGGGAAGATGCATACTTCACCTGGCTGAGATGGGGGAGAGATGCATACTTCACCTGGCTGAGATGGGGGGGAGAGATGCATACTACACCTGGCTGAGATGGGGGGGAGAGATGCATACTTCACCTGGCTGAGATGGGGGGGAGAGATGCATACTTCACCTGGCTGAGATGGGGGGAGATACATACTTCTCCTGGCTGAGATGGGGGGAGAGATGCATACTTCACCTGGCTGAGATGGTGGGGAGATGCATACTTCACCTGGCTGAGATGGGGGGAGAGATGCATACTTCACCTGGCTGAGATGGGGGGGGAGATGCATACTTCACCTGGCTGAGATGGGGGGGAGAGATGCATACTTCACCTGGCTGAGATGGGGGGGAGATACATACTTCACCTGGCTGAGATGGGGGGAGAGATGAATACTTCACCTGGCTGAGATGGGGGGAGAGATCACCTGGCTGAGATGGGGGGGGAGATGCATATTACATCTGGCTGAGATGGGGGGGGGAGATGCATACTTCATCTGGCTGAGATGGGGGGGAGATACATACTTCACCTGGCTGAGATGGGGGGGAGAGATGAATACTACACCTGGCTGAGATGGGGGGGAGAGATGCATAATTCACCTGGCTGAGATGGGGGGGAGATGCATAGTACATCTGGCTGAGATGGGGGGGAGAGATGCATACTTCACCTGGATGAGATGGGGGGGAGATGCATACTTCACCTGGCTGGGATGGGGGGGGGAGATGCATACTTCACCCTGCTTAGATGGGGGGGGAGATGCATACTTCACCTGGCTGAGTTGGGGGGGAGATGCATACTTCACCTGGCTGAGTTGGGGGGGGAGATGCATACTTCACCTGGCTGAGATGGGGGGAGAGATGCATACTTCACCTGGCTGAGATGGGGGGGAGAGATGCATACTTCACCTGGCTGAGATGGGGGGGAGATACATACTTCACCTGGCTGAGATGGGGGGAGAGATGCATACCTCACCTGGCTGAGATGGGGGGGAGAGATGCATACATCACCTGGCTGAGATGGGGGGGAAATGCATACTTCACCTGGCTGAGTTGGGAGAGTGAAGAGATGCATACTTCACCTGGCTGAGATGGGGGGGATGCATACTTCACCTGGCTGATATGGGGGGAGAGATGCATACTTCACCTGGCTGAGATGGGGGGTGGAGATGCATACTTCACCTGGCTGAGATGGGGGTGGGGGGAAGATGCATACTTCACCTGGCTGAGATGGGGGAGAGATGCATACTTCACCTGGCTGAGATGGGGGGGAGAGATGCATACTACACCTGGCTGAGATGGGGGGGAGAGATTCATACTTCACCTGGCTGAGATGGGGGGGAGAGATGCATATTTCACCTGGCTGAGATGGGGGGAGATACATACTTCTCCTGGCTGAGATGGGGGGAGAGATGCATACTTCACCTGGCTGAGATGGTGGGGAGATGCATACTTCACCTGGCTGAGATGGGGGGAGAGATGCATACTTCACCTGGCTGAGATGGGGGGGGGAGATGCATACTTCACCTGGCTGAGATGGGGGGGAGAGATGCATACTTCACCTGGCTGAGATGGGGGGGAGATACATACTTCACCTGGCTGAGATGGGGGGAGAGATGAATACTTCAACTGGCTGAGATGGGGGGAGAGATCACCTGGCTGAGATGGGGGGGAGATGCATACTACATCTGGCTGAGATGGGGGGGAGATGCATACTTCATCTGGCTGAGATGGGGGGGAGATACATACTTCACCTGGCTGAGATGGGGGGGAGAGATGAATACTACACCTGGCTGAGATGGGGGGGAGAGATGCATAATTCACCTGGCTGAGATGGGGGGGAGATGCATACTACATCTGGCTGAGATGAGGGGGGGGGAGATGCATACTTCACCTGGCTGAGATGGGGGGGGAGATGCATACTACACCTGGCTGAGATGGGGGGGAGAGATGCATACCTCACCTGGCTGAGATGGGGGGGGAGATGCATACTTCACCTGGCTGAGTTGGGAGAGTGAAGAGATGCATACTTCACCTAGCTGAGATGGGGAGGAGATGCATACTTCACCTGGCTGATATGGGGGGAGAGATGCATACTTCACCTGGCTGAGATGGGGGGGAGATGCATACTTCACCTGGCTGAGATGGGGGGTGGGGGGAAGATGCATACTTCACCTGGCTGAGATGGGGGAGAGATGTATACTTCACCTGGCTGAGATGGGGGGAGAGATGCATACTACACATGGCTGAGATGGGCGGGAGAGATGCATACTTCACCTGGCTGAGATGGGGGGAGAGATGCATACTTCACCTGGCTGAGATGGGGGAGGAGAGATGCATACTTCACCTGGCTGAGATGGGGGGGAGAGATGCATACTTCACCTGGCTGAGATGGGGGGGAGATACATACTTCACCTGGCTGAGATGGGGGGGGAGAGGCATACTTCACCTGGCTGAGATGGGGGGGGAGAGATGCATACTACACCTGGCTGAGATGGGGGGGGGATGCATACTTCACCTGGCTGAGATGGGGGGGAAATGCATACTACACCTGGCTGAGATGGGGGGGGAGATGCATACCTCACCTGGCTGAGATGGGGGGGAGAGATGCATACTTCACCTGGCTGAGATGGGGGGGAGATGCATACTTCACCTGGCTGAGATGGGGATGGGATGCATACTACACCTGGCTGAGATGGCGGGGGGAGAAATGCATACTTCACCTGGCTGAGATGGGGGGGGGATGCATACTACACCTGGCTGAGATGGGGGGAGAGATGCATACTTCACCTGGCTGAGATGGGGGGGGGAGAGATGCATACTTCACCTAGCTGAGATGGGGGATATACATACTTCATCTGGCTGAGATGGGGGGAGAGATGCATACTTCACCTGGCTGAGATGGTGGGGAGATGCATACTTCACCTGGCTCAGATGGGGGGAGAGATGCATACTTCACCTGGCTGAGATGGGGGGGGGGGGGAGATGCATACTTCACCTGGCTGAGATGGGGGGAGAGATGCATACTTCACCTGGCTGAGAAGGGGGGGGAGATGCATACTTCACCTGGCTGAGATGGGGGGGAGATGCATACTTCACCTGGCTGAGTTGGGGGGGATGCATACTTCACCTGGCTGAGATGGGGGGGAGAGATGCATACTTCACCTGGCTGAGTTGGGGGGGGATGCATACTTCACCTGGCTGAGATGGGGGGGGAGATGCATACTTCAACTGGCTGAGATGGGGGGGGAGAGATGCATACTTCACCTGGCTGAGTTGGGGGGGGGAGATGCATACTTCACCTGGCTGAGATGGGGGGGAGAGATGCATACTTCACCTGGCTGAGTTGGGGGAGGGAAGAGATGCATACTTCACCTGGCTGATATGGTGGGAGAGATGCATACTTCACCTGGCTGAGATGGGGGGGATGCATACTTCACCTGGCTGAGATGGGGGGTGGGAGGGAGATACATACTTCACCTGGCTGAGATGGGGGGAGAGATGCATACTTCACCTGGCTGAGATGGGGGGGGAGAGATGCATACTACACCTGGCTGAGATGGGGGGATGCATTCTTCACCTGGCTGAGATGGGGGGAGAGATGCATACTTTACCTGGCTGAGATGGGGGGGAGAGATGCATACTTCACCTGGCTGAGATGGGGGGGGAGATACATACTTCACCTGGCTGAGATGGGGGGAGAGATGCATACTTCACCTGGCTGAGATGGGGGGGAGATGCATACTTCACCTGGCTGAGATGGTGGGGAGAGATGCATACTTCACCTGGCTGAGATGGGGGGGGAGATACATACTTCACCTGGCTGAGATGGGGGTGAAATGCATACTTCACCAGGCTGAGATGGGGGGGAGATGCATACATCACCTGGCTGAGATGGGGGAGAGATGCATACTTCACCTGGCTGAGATGGGGGGGAGATGCATACTTCACCTGGCTGAGATGGGGGGGAGAGATGCATACTTCACCTGACTGAGATGGGGGGGAGCTACATACTTCACCTGGCTGAGATGGGGGGAGAGATGCATACTTCACCTGGCTGAGATGGGGGGGAGATACATACTTCACCTGGCTGAGATGGGGGGAGAGATGCATACCTCACCTGGCTGAGATGGGGGGAGAGATGCATACATCACCTGGCTGAGATGGGGGGGAGATGCATACTTCACCTGGCTGAGTTGGGAGAGTGAAGAGATGCATACTTCACCTGGCTGAGATGGGGGGGATGCATACTTCACCTGGCTGATATGGGGGGAGAGATGCATACTTCACCTGGCTGAGATGGGGGGTGGAGATGCATACTTCACCTGGCTGAGATGGGGGGTGGGGGGAAGATGCATACTTCACCTGGCTGAGATGGGGGAGAGATGCATACTTCACCTGGCTGAGATGGGGGGGAGAGATGCATACTACACCTGGCTGAGATGGGGGGGGAGAGATGCATACTTCACCTGGCTGAGATGGGGGGAGAGATGCATACTTCACCTGGCTGAGATGGGGGGGAGAGATGCATACTTCACCTGGCTGAGTTTGGGGGGGAGATGCATACTTCACCTGGCTGAGATGGGGGAGAGATGCATACTTCACCTGGCTGAGATGGGGGCGGGGGGAGATGCATACTTCACCTGGCTGACATGGGGGGGAGATGCATACTTCACCTGGTTGAGATGGGGGGAGATGCATACTTCACCTGGCTGGGATGGGGGGGGGGAGATGCATACTTCACCCTGCTTAGATGGGGGGGGGGAGATGCATACTTCACCTGGCTGAGTTGGGGGGGAGATGCATACTTCACCTGGCTGAGTTGGGGGGGGAGATGCATACTTCACCTGGCTGAGATGGGGGGAGAGATGCATACTTCACCTGGCTGAGATGGGGGGGAGAGATGCATAATTCACCTGGCTGAGATGGGGGGGGGAGATACATACTTCACCTGGCTGAGATGGGGGGAGAGATGCATACCTCACCTGGCTGAGATGGGGGGGAGAGATGCATACATCACCTGGCTGAGATGGGGGGGAGATGCATACTTCACCTGGCTGAGTTGGGAGAGTGAAGAGATGCATACTTCACCTGGCTGAGATGGGGGGGGGGATGCATACTTCACCTGGCTGATTTGGGGGGAGAGATGCATACTTCACCTGGCTGAGATGGGGGGTGGAGATGCATACTTCACCTGGCTGAGATGGGGGTGGGGGGAAGATGCATACTTCACCTGGCTGAGATGGGGGAGAGATGCATACTTCACCTGGCTGAGATGGGGGGAGAGATGCATACTACACCTGGCTGAGATGGGGGGGAGAGATGCATACTTCACCTGGCTGAGATGGGGGGGAGAGATGCATACTTCACCTGGCTGAGATGGGGGGAGATACATACTTCTCCTGGCTGAGATGGGGGGAGAGATGCATACTTCACCTGGCTGAGATGGTGGGGAGATGCATACTTCACCTGGCTGAGATGGGGGGAGAGATGCATACTTCACCTGGCTGAGATGGGGGGGAGATGCATACTTCACCTGGCTGAGATGGGGGGGAGAGATGCATACTTCACCTGGCTGAGATGGGGGGGAGATACATACTTCACCTGGCTGAGATGGGGGGAGAGATGAATACTTCACCTGGCTGAGATGGGGGGAGAGATCACCTGGCTGAGATGGGGGGGGAGATGCATACTACATCTGGCTGAGATGGGGGGGGGGAGATGCATACTTCATCTGGCTGAGATGGGGGGGAGATACATACTTCACCTGGCTGAGATGGGGGGGAGAGATGAATACTACACCTGGCTGAGATGGGGGGAGAGATGCATAATTCACCTGGCTGAGATGGGGGGGAGATGCATACTACATCTGGCTGAGATGGGGGGGAGAGATGCATACTTCACCTGGATGAGATGGGGGGGAGATGCATACTTCACCTGGCTGGGATGGGGGGGGAGATGCATACTTCACCCTGCTTAGATGGGGGGGGGGAGATGCATACTTCACCTGGCTGAGTTGGGGGGGAGATGCATACTTCACCTGGCTGAGTTGGGGGGGGAGATGCATACTTCACCTGGCTGAGATGGGGGGAGAGATGCATACTTCACCTGGCTGAGATGGGGGGGAGAGATGCATACTTCACCTGGCTGAGATGGGGGGGAGATACATACTTCACCTGGCTGAGATGGGGGGAGAGATGCATACCTCACCTGGCTGAGATGGGGGGGAGAGATGCATACATCACCTGGCTGAGATGGGGGGGAGATGCATACTTCACCTGGCTGAGTTGGGAGAGTGAAGAGATGCATACTTCACCTGGCTGAGATGGGGGGGGATGCATACCTCACCTGGCTGATATGGGGGGAGAGATGCATACTTCACCTGGCTGAGATGGGGGGTGGAGATGCATACTTCACCTGGCTGAGATGGGGGTGGGGGGAAGATGCATACTTCACCTGGCTGAGATGGGGGAGAGATGCATACTTCACCTGGCTGAGATGGGGGGGAGAGATGCATACTACACCTGGCTGAGATGGGGGGGGAGAGATGCATACTTCACCTGGCTGAGATGGGGGGGAGAGATGCATATTTCACCTGGCTGAGATGGGGGGAGATACATACTTCTCCTGGCTGAGATGGGGGGAGAGATGCATACTTCACCTGGCTGAGATGGTGGGGAGATGCATACTTCACCTGGCTGAGATGGGGGGAGAGATGCATACTTCACCTGGCTGAGATGGGGGGGGGAGATGCATACTTCACCTGGCTGAGATGGGGGGGAGAGATGCATACTTCACCTGGCTGAGATGGGGGGGAGATACATACTTCACCTGGCTGAGATGGGGGGAGAGATGAATACTTCAACTGGCTGAGATGGGGGGAGAGATCACCTGGCTGAGATGGGGGGGAGATGCATACTACATCTGGCTGAGATGGGGGGGAGATGCATACTTCATCTGGCTGAGATGGGGGGGAGATACATACTTCACCTGGCTGAGATGGGGGGGAGAGATGAATACTACACCTGGCTGAGATGGGGGGGAGAGATGCATAATTCACCTGGCTGAGATGGGGGGGAGATGCATACTACATCTGGCTGAGATGAGGGGGGGGGAGATGCATACTTCACCTGGCTGAGATGGGGGGGGAGATGCATACTACACCTGGCTGAGATGGGGGGGAGAGATGCATACCTCACCTGGCTGAGATGGGGGGGGAGATGCATACTTCACCTGGCTGAGTTGGGAGAGTGAAGAGATGCATACTTCACCTAGCTGAGATGGGGAGGAGATGCATACTTCACCTGGCTGATATGGGGGGAGAGATGCATACTTCACCTGGCTGAGATGGGGGGGAGATGCATACTTCACCTGGCTGAGATGGGGGGTGGGGGGAAGATGCATACTTCACCTGGCTGAGATGGGGGAGAGATGTATACTTCACCTGGCTGAGATGGGGGGAGAGATGCATACTACACATGGCTGAGATGGGCGGGAGAGATGCATACTTCACCTGGCTGAGATGGGGGGAGAGATGCATACTTCACCTGGCTGAGATGGGGGAGGAGAGATGCATACTTCACCTGGCTGAGATGGGGGGGAGAGATGCATACTTCACCTGGCTGAGATGGGGGGGAGATACATACTTCACCTGGCTGAGATGGGGGGGGAGAGGCATACTTCACCTGGCTGAGATGGGGGGGGAGAGATGCATACTACACCTGGCTGAGATGGGGGGGGGGATGCATACTTCACCTGGCTGAGATGGGGGGGAAATGCATACTACACCTGGCTGAGATGGGGGGGGAGATGCATACCTCACCTGGCTGAGATGGGGGGGAGAGATGCATACTTCACCTGGCTGAGATGGGGGGGAGATGCATACTTCACCTGGCTGAGATGGGGATGGGATGCATACTACACCTGGCTGAGATGGCGGGGGGAGAAATGCATACTTCACCTGGCTGAGATGGGGGGGGGGGATGCATACTACACCTGGCTGAGATGGGGGGAGAGATGCATACTTCACCTGGCTGAGATGGAGGGGGGGAGAGATGCATACTTCACCTAGCTGAGATGGGGGATATACATACTTCATCTGGCTGAGATGGGGGGAGAGATGCATACTTCACCTGGCTGAGATGGGGGGGAGATGCATACTTCACCTGGCTCAGATGGGGGGAGAGATGCATACTTCACCTGGCTGAGATGGGGGGGGGAGATGCATACTTCACCTGGCTGAGATGGGGGGGAGAGATGCATACTTCACCTGGCTGAGAAGGGGGGGGAGATGCATACTTCACCTGGCTGAGATGGGGGGGGAGAGATGCATACTTCACCTGGCTGAGTTGGGGGGGGATGCATACTTCACCTGGCTGAGATGGGGGAGGAGATGCATACTTCAACTGGCTGAGATGGGGGGGGAGAGATGCATACTTCACCTGGCTGAGTTGGGGGGGGGAGATGCATACTTCACCTGGCTGAGATGGGGGGGAGAGATGCATACTTCACCTGGCTGAGTTGGGGGAGGGAAGAGATGCATACTTCACCTGGCTGATATGGTGGGAGAGATGCATACTTCACCTGGCTGAGATGGGGGGTGGGAGGGAGATACATACTTCACCTGGCTGAGATGGGGGGAGAGATGCATACTTCACCTGGCTGAGATGGGGGGGGAGAGATGCATACTACACCTGGCTGAGATGGGGGGATGCATTCTTCACCTGGCTGAGATGGGGGGAGAGATGCATACTTTACCTGGCTGAGATGGGGGGGAGAGATGCATACTTCACCTGGCTGAGATGGGGGGGGAGATACATACTTCACCTGGCTGAGATGGGGGGAGAGATGCATACTTCACCTGGCTGAGATGGGGGGGAGATGCATACTTCACCTGGCTGAGATGGTGGGGAGAGATGCATACTTCACCTGGCTGAGATGGGGGGGGAGATACATACTTCACCTGGCTGAGATGGGGGTGAAATGCATACTTCACCAGGCTGAGATGGGGGGGAGATGCATACATCACCTGGCTGAGATGGGGGAGAGATGCATACTTCACCTGGCTGAGATGGGGGGGAGATGCATACTTCACCTGGCTGAGATGGGGGGGAGAGATGCATACTTCACCTGACTGAGATGGGGGGGAGCTACATACTTCACCTGGCTGAGATGGGGGGAGAGATGCATACTTCACCTGGCTGAGATGGGGGGGAGAGATGCATACTACACCTGGCTGAGATGGGGGGGAGAGATGCATACTTCACCTGGCTGAGATGGGAGGGGAGATGCATACTACACCTTGCTGAGATGGGGGGGGAGATGCATACTTCACGTGGCTGAGATGTGGGGGAGAGATGCATACTCCACCTGGATGAGATTGGGGGGAGAGATGCATACTTCACCTGGCTGAGATGGGGGGGAGATGCATACTTCACCTGGGTGAGATGGGGGGAGATGCATACTTCACCTGGCTGAGATGGGGGGGAGATGCATACTTCACCTGGGTGAGATGGGGGGAGATGCATACTTCACCTGACTGAGATGGGGGGGGGAGATGCATACTTCACCTGGCTGAGATGGGGGGGGAGAGATGCATACTTCACCTGGCTGAGATGGGGGGTTGAGAGATGCATACTTCACCTGGCTGAGATGGGGGGGGGAGAGATTCATTTTTCACCTGGTTGAGATGGGGAGGAGAGATGCATACTTCACCTGGCTGAGATGGGGGGGAGAGATGCATACTTCACCTGGCTAAGATGGGGGGAGAGATGCATACTTCACCTGGCTGAGATGGGGGGGAAATGCATACTTCACCTGGCTGAGATGGGGGGGGGGGAGATGCATACTTCACCTGGCTGAGATGGGGGGGATGCATAATTCACCTGGCTGAGATGGGGGGGATGTATACTTCACCTGGCTGAGATGGGGGGGATGCATACTTCACCTGGCTGAGATGGGGGGGAGAGATGCATACTTCACCTGGCTGAGATGAGGGGAGAGATGCATACTTCACCTGGCTGAGATGGGGGGAGAGATGCATACTTCACCTGGCTGAGATGGGGGGAGAGATGCATACTTCACCTGGCTGAGATGGGGGATATGCATACTTCACCTGGCTGAGATGGGGGAGATGCATACTTCACCTGGCTGAGATGGGGGGGGGATGCATACCTAACTTGGCTGAGATGGGGGAGAGATGCACACTTCACCTAGGTGAGATAGGGGGGAGATGCATACTTCACCTGGCTGAGATGGGGGGGAGATGCATACTTCACCTGGCTGAGATGGGGGGGAGAGATGCATACTTCACCTGGCTGAGATGGGGGGAGAGATGCATACTTCACCTGGCTGAGATGGGGGGGCGAGATGCATACTTCACCTGGCTGAGATGGGGGGGATGCATACTTCACCTGGGTGAGATGGCGGGGATGCATACTTCACCTGGCTGAGTTGGGGGAGGGAAGAGATGCATACTTCACCTGGCTGAGATGGGGGAGAGATGCACACTTCACCTGGCTGAGATGGGGGGAGATGCATACTTCACCTGGCTGAGATGGGGGGAGATGCATACCTCACTTGGCTGATCTGGGGGGAGAGATGCATACTTCACCTGGCTGAGATGGGGGGGAGAGATGCATACTTCACCTGGCTGAGATGGGGGGGAGAGATGCATACTTCACCTGGCTGAGATGGGGGAGAGATGCATACTTCACCTGGCTGAGATGGGGGGGAGAGATGCATACTTCACCTGGCTGAGATGGGGGGAGAGATGCATACTTCACCTGGCTGAGATGGGGGGGATAGATGCATACTTCACCTGGCTGAGATGGGGGGGAGATGCATACTTCACCTGGCTGAGATGGGGGGGAGAGATGCATACTTCACCTGGCTGAGATGGGGGGGGTGCATACTTCACCTGGCTGAGATGGGATGGAGATGCATACTTCACCTGGCTGAGATGGGGGGGAGAGATGCATACTTCACCTGGCTGAGATGGGGGGGATGCATACTTAACCTGGCTGAGATGCGGGGAGATGCATACTTCACCTGGCTGAGATGGGGGGGAGATGCATACCTCACTTGGCTGAGATGGGGGGAGAGATGCATAATTCACCTGGCTGAGATGGGGGGAGATGCATACTTCACCTGGCTCAGATGGGGGGGGGAGATGCATACTTCACCTGGCTGAGATGGGGGGGAGAGATGCATATTTCACCTGGCTGAGATGGGGGAGAGATGCATACTTCACCTGGCTGAGATGGGGGGGAGAGATGCATACTTCACCTGGCTGAGATGGGGGGGAGATGCATACTTTACCTGGCTGAGATGGGGGAGAGATGCACACTTCACCTGGCTGAGATGGGGGAAGATGCATACTTCACCTGGCTGAGATGGGGGGAGATGCATACTTCACCTGGCTGAGATGGGGGGGGGGAGATGCATACTTCACCTGGATGAGATGGGGGAAGATGCATACTTCACCTGGCTGAGATGGGGGAGGGAGATGCATACTTCACTTGGCTGAGATGGGGGGTGGGGGAGAGATGCATACTTCACCTGGATGAGATGGGGGGAGACATGCATACTTCACCTGGCTGAGATGGGGGGGATGCATACTTCACCTGGCTGAGATGGGGGGGGAGATGCATGCTTCACCTGGGTGAGATGGGGGGGAGATGCATACTTCACCTGGCTGAGATGGGGGGGAGATGCATACTTCAGCTGGGTGAGATGGGGGGAGATGCATACTTCACCTGGCTGAGATGGGGGGAGATGCATACTTCACCTGGGTGAGATGGGGGGGAGATGCATACTTCACCTGGCTGAGATGGGGGGGGAGATACATACTTCACCTGGCTGAGATGGGGGGGAGATGCATACTTCACCTGGGTGAGATGGGGGGAGATGCATACTTCACCTGGCTGAGATGGGGGGGGCGAGATGCATACTTCACCTGGATGAGATGGGGGGAGATGCATACTTCACCTGGCTGAGATGGGGGAGGGAGATGCATACTTCACTTGGCTGAGATGGGGGGTGGGGGAGAGATGCATACTTCACCTGGCTGAGTTGGGTTGGAGATGCCTACTTCACCTGGCTGAGTTGGGGGGGGGAGATGCATACTTCACCTGGCTGAGTTGGGGGAGGGAAGAGATGCATACTTCACCTGACTGAGATGGGGGGGGGGAGATGCATACTTCACCTGGCTGAGATGGGGGGGGGAGAGATGCATACTTCACCTGGCTGAGATGGGGGGTTGAGAGATGCATACTTCACCTGGCTGAGATGGGGGGGGGGGAGAGATTCATTTTTCACCTGGTTGAGATGGGGAGGAGAGATGCATACTTCACCTGGCTGAGATGGGGGGGAGAGATGCATACTTCACCTGGCTAAGATGGGGGGAGAGATGCATACTTCACCTGGCTGAGATGGGGGGGAAATGCATACTTCACCTGGCTGAGATGGGGGGGGAGATGCATACTTCACCTGGCTGAGATGGGGGGGATGCATAATTCACCTGGCTGAGATGGGGGGGATGTATACTTCACCTGGCTGAGATGGGGGGGATGCATACTTCACCTGGCTGAGATGGGGGGGAGAGATGCATACTTCACCTGGCTGAGATGAGGGGAGAGATGCATACTTCACCTGGCTGAGATGGGGGGAGAGATGCATACTTCACCTGGCTGAGATGGGGGGAGAGATGCATACTTCACCTGGCTGAGATGGGGGATATGCATACTTCACCTGGCTGAGATGGGGGAGATGCATACTTCACCTGGCTGAGATGGGGGGGAGATGCATACCTAACTTGGCTGAGATGGGGGGAGAGATGCACACTTCACCTAGGTGAGATAGGGGGGAGATGCATACTTCACCTGGCTGAGATGGGGGGGAGATGCATACTTCACCTGGCTGAGATGGGGGGGAGAGATGCATACTTCACCTGGCTGAGATGGGGGGAGAGATGCATACTTCACCTGGCTGAGATGGGGGGGCGAGATGCATACTTCACCTGGCTGAGATGGGGGGGATGCATACTTCACCTGGGTGAGATGGGGGGGGATGCATACTTCACCTGGCTGAGTTGGGGGAGGGAAGAGATGCATACTTCACCTGGCTGAGATGGGGGAGAGATGCACACTTCACCTGGCTGAGATGGGGGGAGATGCATACTTCACCTGGCTGAGATGGGGGGAGATGCATACCTCACTTGGCTGATCTGGGGGGAGAGATGCATACTTCACCTGGCTGAGATGGGGGGGAGATGCATACTTCACCTGGCTGAGATGGGGGGGGAGATGCATACTTCACCTGGGTGAGATGGGGGGGGATGCATACTTCACCTGGCTGAGTTGGGGGAGGGAAGAGATGCATACTTCACCTGGCGGAGATGGGGGGGAGATGCATACTTCACCTGGCTGAGATGGGGGGGGGAGATGCATACTTCACCTGGCTGAGATGGGGGGGGGGATGCATACTTCACCTGGCTGAGATGGGGGTAGAAATGCATACTTCACCTGGCTGAGATGGGGGTGAGAGATGCATACTTCAGCTGGCTGAGATGGGGGGGGGAGATGCATACTTCACCTGGCTGAGATGGGGGGGAGAGATGCATACTTCACCTGGCTGAGATGGGGGGGAGAGATGCATACTTCACCTGGCTGAGATGGGGGAGAGATGCATACTTCACCTGGCTGAGATGGGGGGGAGAGATGCATACTTCACCTGGCTGAGATGGGGGGGAGAGATGCATACTTCACCTGGCTGAGATGGGGGGGAGAGATGCATACTTCAACTGGCTGAGATGGAGGGGAGATGCATACTTCACCTGGCTGAGATGGGGGGGGAGAGATGCATACTTTACCTGGCTGAGATGGGGGGGGTGCATACTTCACCTGGCTGAGATGGGGGGGGATGTATACTTCACCTGGCTGAGATGGGGGGGGATGCATACTTCACCTGGCTGAGATGGGGGGGAGAGATGCATACTTCACCTGGCTGAGATTGGGGGGAGAGATGCATACTTCACCTGGCTGAGATGGGGGGAGATGCATATTTCACCTGGCTGAGATGGGGGGGGGAGATGCATACTTCACCTGGCTGAGATGGGGGGGGATGCATACTTCACCTGGCTGAGATGGGGGGAGATGCATACTTCACCTGGCTGAGATGGGGGAGATGCATACCTCACTTGGCTGAGATGGGGGGAGAGATGCATATTTCACCTGGCTGAGATGGGGGGGATGCATACTTCACCTGGCTGAGATGGGGGGAGATGCATACTTCACCTGGCTGAGATGGGGGGGAGAGATGCATACTTCACCTGGCTGAGATGGGGGAGAGATGCATACTTCACCTGGCTGAGATGGGGGGGGAGAGATGCATAATTTACCTGGCTGAGATGGTGGGAGAGATGCACCCTTCACCTTGGTGAGATGGGGGGAGATGCTTACTTCACCTGGCTGAGATGGGGGGGGATGCATACCTCACTTCGATGAGATGGGGGAGAGATGCATACTTCACATGGCTGGGATGGGGGGGAGATGCATACATCATCTGGCTGAGATGGGGGGAAATGCATGCTTCACCTGGGTGAGATGGGGGGGAGATGCATACTTCACCTGGCTGAGATGGGGGGAGATGCATACTTCACCTGGGTGAGATGGGGGAGATGCATACTTCACCTGGCTGAGATGGGGGGGAGATGCATACTTCACCTGGGTGAGAGGGGGGGGGAGATGCATACTTCAACTGGCTGAGATGGGGGGGGGGAGATGCATACTTCACCTGGCTGAGATGGGGGTGGGGGAGAGATGCATACTTCACCTGGCTGAGTTCGGGGGGGAGATGCATACTTCACCTGGCTGAGATGGGGGGGGGGGATGCCTACTTCACCTGGCTGAGTTGGGGGGGGAGATGCATACTTCACATGGCTGACATGGGGGTAGAAATGCATACTTCACCTGACTGAGATGGGGGGGTGGAGATGCATACTTCACCTTACTGAGATGTGGGGGGGATGCATACTTCACCTGGCTGAGATGGGGGGTAGATGCATACTTCACCTGGCTGAGATGGGGGAGAGAGATGCATACTTCACCTGGCTGAGATGGGGGGGAGAGATGCATACTTCACCTGGCTGAGATGGGGGCGGGGGGGAGATGCATACTTCACCTGGCTGCGATGGGGGGGAGATGCATACTTCACCTGGCTGAGATGGGGGCGGGGAGATGCATACTTCACCTGGCTGAGATGGGGGGGTGCATACTTCACCTGGCTGAGATGGGGGGGCGATGCATACTTCACCTGGCTGAGATGGGGGGGAGATGCATACTTCACCTGGCTGAGATGGGGGTAGAAATGCATACTTCACCTGGCTGAGATGGGGGTGAGAGATGCATACTTCACCTGGCTGAGATGGGGGGGGTGATGCATACTTCACCTGGCTGAGATGGGGGGGAGAGATGCATACTTCACCTGGCTGAGATGGGGGGGAGAGATGCATACTTCACCTGGCTGAGATGGGGGAGGGATGCATACTTCACCTGGCTGAGATGGGGGGGAGAGATGCATACTTCTCCTGGCTGAGATGGGGGAGAGAGATGCATACTTCACCTGGCTGAGATGGGGGGGAGAGATGCATACTTCACCTGGCTGAGATGGGGGCGGGGGGAGATGCATACTTCACCTGGCTGAGATGGGGGGGAGATGCATACTTCACCTGGCTGAGATGGGGGCGGGGAGATGCATACTTCACCTGGCTGAGATGGGGGGGATGCATACTTCACCTGGCTGAGATGGGGGGAGATGCATACTTCACCTGGCTGAGATGGGGGGGAGATGCATACTTCACCTGGCTGAGATGGGGGTAAAAATGCATACTTCACCTGGCTGAGATGGGGGTGAGAGATGCATACTTCACCTGGCTGAGATGGGGGGTGATGCATACTTCACCTGGCTGAGATGGGGGGGAGAGATGCATACTTCACCTGGCTGAGATGGGGGGGAGAGATGCATACTTCACCTGGCTGAGATGGGGGAGAGATGCATACTTCACCTGGCTGAGATGGGGGGGAGAGATGCATACTTCACCTGGCTGAGATGGGGGGAGAGATGCATACTTCACCTGGCTGAGATGGGGGGGATAGATGCATACTTCACCTGGCTGAGATGGGGGGGAGATGCATACTTCACCTGGCTGAGATGGGGGGGAGAGATGCATACTTCACCTGGCTGAGATGGGGGGGGGATGCAAACTTCACCTGGCTGAGATGGGATGGAGATGCATACTTCACCTGGCTGAGATGGGGGGGAGAGATGCATACTTCACCTGGCTGAGATGGGGGGGATGCATACTTAACCTGGCTGAGATGCGGGGAGATGCATACTTCATCTGGCTGAGATGGGGGGGAGATGCATACCTCACTTGGCTGAGATGGGGGGAGAGATGCATAATTCACCTGGCTGAGATGGGGGGAGATGCATACTTCACCTGGCTCAGATGGGGGGGGGAGATGCATACTTCACCTGGCTGAGATGGGGGGGAGAGATGCATATTTCACCTGGCTGAGATGGGGGAGAGATGCATACTTCACCTGGCTGAGATGGGGGGAGAGATGCATACTTCACCTGGCTGAGATGGGGGGGAGATGCATACTTTACCTGGCTGAGATGGGGGAGAGATGCACACTTCACCTGGCTGAGATGGGGGAAGATGCATACTTCACCTGGCTGAGATGGGGGGAGATGCATACTTCACCTGGCTGAGATGGGGGCGGGGAGATGCATACTTCACCTGGAATAGATGGGGGAAGATGCATACTTCACCTGGCTGAGATGGGGGAGGGAGATGCATACTTCACTTGGCTGAGATGGGGGGTGGGGGAGAGATGCATACTTCACCTGGATGAGATGGGGGAGACATGCATACTTCACCTGGCTGAGATGGGGGGGATGCATACTTCACCTGGCTGAGATGGGGGGGGGGAGATGCATGCTTCACCTGGGTGAGATGGGGGGGAGATGCATACTTCACCTGGCTGAGATGGGGGGGAGATGCATACTTCAGCTGGGTGAGATGGGGGGAGATGCATACTTCACCTGGCTGAGATGGGGGGAGATGCATACTTCACCTGGGTGAGATGGGGGGAGATGCATACTTCACCTGGCTGAGATGGGGGGGGAGATGCATACTTCACCTGGCTGAGATGGGGGGGGAGATGCATACTTCACCTGGGTGAGATGGGGGGAGATGCATACTTCACCTGGCTGAGATGGGGGGGGGCGAGATGCATACTTCACCTGGATGAGATGGGGGGAGATGCATACTTCACCTGGCTGAGATGGGGGAGGGAGATGCATACTTCACTTGGCTGAGATGGGGGGTGGGGGAGAGATGCATACTTCACCTGGCTGAGTTGGGTTGGAGATGCCTACTTCACCTGGCTGAGTTGGGGTGGGGAGATGCATACTTCACCTGGCTGAGTTGGGGGAGGGAAGAGATGCATACTTCACCTGACTGAGATGGGGGGGGGGGAGATGCATACTTCACCTGGCTGAGATGGGGGGGGAGAGATGCATACTTCACCTGGCTGAGATGGGGGGTTGAGAGATGCATACTTCACCTGGCTGAGATGGGGGGGGAGATGCATACTTCACCTGGCTGAGATGGGGGTAGAAATGCATACTTCACCTGACTGAGATGGGGGGGGGGGGAGATGCATACTTCACCTGGCTGAGATGGGGAGGGATGCATACTTCACCTGGCTGAGATGGGGGGGAGATGCATACTTCACCTGGCTGAGATGGGGGGAGAGATGCATACTTCACCTGGCTGAGATGGGTGGGAGAGATGCATACTTCACCTTGCTGAGATGGGGACGTGGGGGAGACGCATACTTTACCTGGCTGAGATGGGGGGGCGATGCATACTTCACCTGGCTGAGATGGGGGCGGGGAGATGCATACTTCACCTGGCTGAGATGGGGGGGGGATGCATACTTCACCTGGCTGAGTTGGGGGGGGAGATGCATACTTCACCTGGCTGAGATGGGGGGGGGATGCATACTTCACCTGGCTGAGATGGGGGGGAGATGCATACTTCACCTGGCTGAGATGGGGGGGGTGCATACTTCACCTGGCTGAGATGGGGTAGAGATGCATACTTCACCTGGCTCAGTTGGAGGGGGGGGAGATGCATACTTCACCTGGCTGAGATGGGGGGGAGAGATGCATACTTCACTTGGCTGAGATGGGGGGGACAGATGCATACTTCACCTGGCTGAGATGGGAGGGAGATGCATACTTCACCTGGCTGAGTTGGGGGGAGAGATGCATACTTCACCTGGCTGAGTTGGGGGGGGATGCATACTTCACCTGGCTGAGATGGGGGAGGAGATGCATACTTCACCTGGCTGAGATGGTGGGTGGGGGAGAGATGCATACTTCACCTGGCTGAGTTGGGGGTGGGGGAGAGATGCATACTTCACCTGGCTGAGATGGGGGGGAGATGCATACTTCACCTGGCTGAGATGGGTGAGGGAGATGCATACTTCACCTGGCTGAGTTGGGGTGGGGAGATGCATACTTCACCTGGCTGAGTTGGGGGTAGAAATTCATACTTCACCTGGCTGAGATGGGGGGGGGGGATATGCATTCTTCAACTAGCTGAGATGTGGGGGGGGGTGCATACTTCACCTAGCTGAGATGGGGGGATGCATACTTCACCTGGCTGAGATGGGGGTTGGGAGATGCCTACTTCACCTGGCTGAGTTGGGGTGGGGAGATGCATACTTCACCTGGCTGAGTTGGGGGTAGAAATTCATACTTCACCTGGCTGAGATGGGGGGGGGGATATGCATTCTTCAACTAGCTGAGATGTGGGGGGGGGATGCATACTTCACCTAGCTGAGATGGGGGGGCGATATGCATACTTCAACTGGCTGAGATGGGGGTGAGAGATGCATACTTCACCTGGCTGAGATGGGGGGGGGTGATGCATACTTCACCTGGCTGAGATGGGGGGAGAGAGATGCATAATTCACCTGGCTGAGATGGGGGGAGAGATGCATACTTCACCTGGCTGAGATGGGGAAGAGATGCATAATTCACCTGGCTGAGATGGGGGGGGGGAGAGATGCATAATTCACCTGGCTGAGATGGGGGGATGCATACTTCACCTGGCTGAGATGGAGGGGGGATGTATACTTCACCTGGCTGAGATGGGGGGGATGCATACTTCACCTGGCTGAGATGGGAGAGAGAGATGCATACTTCACCTGGCTGAGATGGGGGGGAGAGATGCATACTTCACCTGGCTGAGATGGGGGGAGATGCATACTTCACCTGGCTGAGATGGGGGGGAGAGATGCATACTTCACCTGGCTGAGATGGGGGGGATGCATACTTCACCTGGCTGAGATGGGGGAAGATGCATACTTCACCTGGCTGAGATGGGGGGAGATGCATACCTCACTTGGCTGAGATGGGGGGAGAGATGCATACTTCACCTGGCTGAGATGGGGGGGAGATGCATACTTCACCTGGCTGAGATGGGGGGGAGATGCATACTTCACCTGGCTGAGATGGGGGGAGAGATGCATACTTCACCTGGCTGAGATGGGGGGAGAGATGCATACTTCACCTGGCTGAGATGGGGGGGAGAGATGCATACTTCACCTGGCTGAGATGGGGGGGATGCATACTTTACCTGGCTGAGATAGGGGAGAGATGCACACTTCACCTGGCTGAGATGGGGGGGAGATGCATACTTCACCTGGCTGAGATGTGGGGGAGAGATGCATACTTCACCTGGCTGAGATGGGGGGGATGCATACTTCATCTGGCTGAGATGGGGAAGATGCATACTTCACCTGGCTGAGATGGGGGGGGGATGCATACTTCACCTGGCTGAGATGGGTGGGGGGAGATGCTTACTTCACCTGGCTGAGATGGGGATAGAAATGCATACTTCACCTGCTGAGATGGGGGTGAGAGATGCATACTTCACCTGGCTGAGATGGGGGGGAGATGCATACTTCACCTGCCTGAGTTGGGGGGGGAGATGCATACTTCACCTTGTTGAGATGTGTGGGAGAGATGCATACTTCACCTGGCTGAGATGTGGGAGAGATGCATACTTCACCTGGCTGAGATGGGGGGGAGAGATGCATACTTCACCTGGCTGAGATGGGGGGAGAGATGCATACTTCACCTGGCTGAGATGGGGGGGAGAGATGCATACTTCACCTGGCTGAGATGGGGGGAGATGCATACTTCACCTGGCTGAGATGGGGGGAGAGATGCATACTTCACCTGGCTGAGATGGGGGGGGTTGCATACTTCACCTGTCTGAGATGGGGGGGATGTGTACTTCACCTGGCTGAGATGGGGGGGATGCATACTTCACCTGGCTGAGATGGGGGGGAGAGATGCATACTTCACCTGGCTGAGATGGGGGGGAGAGATGCATACTTCACCTGGCTGAGATGGGGGGGGAGATGCATACTTCACCTGGCTGAGATGGGGTGGAGATGCATACTTCACCTGGTGAGATGGGGGGGAGAGATGCATACTTCACCTGGCTGAGATGGGGGGGGGATGCATACTTCACCTGGCTGAGATGGGGGGAGATGCATACTTCACCTGGCTGAAATGGGGGGAGATGCATACTTCACCTGGATGAGATGGGGGGAGATGCATACTTCACCTGGCTGAGATGGGGGAGGGAGATGCATACTTCACTTGGCTGAGATGGGGGGTGGGGGAGAGATGCATACTTCACCTGGCTGAGTTGGGGGGGGGATGCATACTTCACCTGGCTGAGATGGGGGGGGAGATGCCTACTTCACCTGGCTGAGTTGGGGGGGGAGATGCATACTTCACCTGGCTGAGTAGGGGGAGGGAAGAGATGCATACTTCATCTGACTGAGATGGGGGGGGGGGTGCATACTTCACCTGGCTGAGATGGGGGGGGGATGCATACTTCACCTGGCTGAGATGGGGGGTGGAGAGATGCATACTTCACCTGGCTGAGATCGGGGTGGAGATGCATACTTTACCTGGCTGAGATGGGGGGGAGATGCATACTTCACCTGGCTGAGATGGGGGGAGATGCATACTTCACCTGGCTGAGATGGGGGGGAGATGCATACTTCACCTGGCTGAGATGGGGGGGATGCATACTTCACCTGGCTGAGATGGGGTAGAGATGCATACTTCACCTGGCTAAGTTGGGGGGGGGGGTGCATACTTCACCTGGCTGAGATGGGGGGGAGAGATGCATACTTCACTTGGCTGAGATGGGGGGGACAGATGCATACTTCACCTGGCTGAGATGGGGGGAGATGCATACTTCAACTGGCTGAGTTGGGGGGGAGAGATGCATACTTCACCTGGCTGAGATGGGGGCGGGGGGAGATGCATACTTCACCTGGCTGAGATGGGGGGGGGGATGCATACTTCACCTGGCTGAGATGGGGGTAGAAATGCATACTTCACCTGACTGAGATGGGGGGGGGAGATGCATACTTCACCTGGCTGAGATGGGGGGGAGATGCATACTTCACCTGGCTGAGATGGGGGGAGATGCATACTTCACCTGGCTGAGATGGGGGGGAGAGATGCATACTTCACCTGGCTGAGATGGGGGGGAGAGATGCATACTTCACCTGGCTGAGATGGGGGCGGGGGGGAGATGCATACTTCACCTGTCTGAGATGGGGGGGAGATGCATACTTCACCTGGCTGAGATGGGGGCGGGAGATGCATACTTCACCTGGCTGAGATGGGGGGGGATGCATACTTCACCTGGCTGAGTTGGGGGGGGAGATGCATACTTCACCTGGCTGAGATGGGGGGGGGATGCAAACTTCACCTGGCTGAGATGGGGGGGAGATGCATACTTCACCTGGCTGAGATGGGGGGGATGCATACTTCACCTGGCTGAGATGGGGTAGAGATGCATACTTCACCTGGCTAAGTTGGGGGGGGGGTGCATACTTCACCTGGCTGAGATGGGGGGGAGAGATGCATACTTCACTTGGCTGAGATGGGGGGGACAGATGCATACTTCACCTGGCTGAGATGGGGGGAGATGCATACTTCAACTGGCTGAGTTGGGGGGGAGAGATGCATACTTCACCTGGCTGAGATGGGGGCGGGGGGAGATGCATACTTCACCTGGCTGAGATGGGGGAGGAGATGCATACTTCACCTGGCTGCGATGGGGGGTGGGGGAGAGATGCATACTTCACCTGGTTGAGTTGGGGGTGGGGAGAGATGCATACTTCACCTGGCTGAGATGGGGGGGAGATGCATACTTCACCTGGCTGAGATGGGTGAGGGAGATGCATACTTCACTTGGCTGAGATGGGGGGTGGGGGAGAGATGCATACTTCACCTGGCTGATTTGGGGGGAGATGCATACTTCACCTGGCTGAGATGGGGGGTGGGAGATGCCTACTTCACCTGGCTGAGTTGGGGTGGGGAGATGCATACTTCACCTGGCTGAGTTGGGGGTAGAACTGCATACTTCACCTGGCTGAGATGGGGGGGAGATATGCATACTTCAACTAGCTGAGATGTGGGGGGGAGATGCATACTTCACCTAGCTGAGATGGGGGCGATATGCATACTTCAACTGGCTGAGATGTGGGGGGGAGATGCATACTTCACCTGGCTGAGATGGGGGTGAGAGATGCATACTTCACCTGGCTGAGATGGGGGGGGAGATGCATACTTCACCTGGCTGAGATGGGGGGAGAGATGCATACTTCCCCTGGCTGAGATGGGGGGGAGAGATGCATACTTCACCTGGCTGAGATGGGGGGGGGAGATGCATACTTCACCTGGCTGAGATGCGGGGGAGATGCATACTTCACTTGGCTGAGATGGGGGGAGAGATGCATACTTCACCTGGCTGAGATGGGGGGGAGATGCATACTTCACCTGACTGAGATGGGGGGGGGATGCATACTTCACCTGGCTGAGATGGGGGGGGAGAGATGCATACTTCACCTGGCTGAGATGGGGGGTGGAGAGATGCATACTTCACCTGGCTGAGATGGGGGGGGAGATGCATACTTCACCTGGCTGATATGGGGTAGAAATGCATACTTCACCTGACTGAGATGGGGGGGAGATGCATATTTCACCTGGCTGAGATGGGGGGGAGATGCATACTTCACCTGGCTGAGATGGGGGGAGATGCATACTTCACCTGGCTGAGATGGGGGGGAGAGATGCATACTTCACCTGGCTGAGATGGGGGCGGGGGGGAGATGCATACTTCACCTGGCTGAGATGGGGGCGGGGAGATGCATACTTCACCTGGCTGAGATGGGGGGGGGATGCATACTTCACCTGGCTGAGTTGGGGGGAGATGCATACTTCACCTGGCTGAGATGGGGGGGGGGATGCATACTTCACCTGGCTGAGATGGGGGGGAGATGCATACTTCACCTGGCTGAGATGGGGGGGGTGCATACTTCACCTGGCTGAGATGGGGTAGAGATGCATACTTCACCTGGCTGAGTTGGGGGGGGAGAGATGCATACTTCACCTGGCTGAGATGGGGGGGGGGAGATGCATACTTCACTTGGCTGAGATGGGGGGGAAAGATGCATACTTCACCTGGCTGAGATGGGGGGGAGATGCATACTTCACCTGGCTGAGTTGGGGGGAGAGATGCATACTTCACCTGGCTGAGTTGGGGGGGGGGGATGCATACTTCACCTGGCTGAGATGGGGGAGGAGATGCATACTTCACCTGGCTGAGATGGGGGGTGGGGTAGAGATGCATACTTCACCTGGCTGAGTTGGGGGTGGGGGAGAGATGCATACTTCACCTGGCTGAGATGGGGGGGAGATGCATACTTCACCTGGCTGAGATGGTTGAGGGAGATGCATACTTCACTTGGCTGCGATGGTGGGTGGGGGAGAGATGCATACTTCACCTGGCTGAGTTGGGGGGGATGCATACTTCACCTGGCTGAGATGGGGGGTGGGAGATGCCTACTTCACCTGGCTGAGTTGGGGTGGGGAGATGCATACTTCACCTGGCTGAGATGGGGGGAGATATGCATACTTCAACTAGCTGAGATGTGGGGGGGGGGAGATGCATACTTCACCTAGCTGAGATGGGGGGGGGGCGATATGCATACTTCAACTGGCTGAGATGGGGGTGAGAGATGCATACTTCACCTGGCTGAGATGGGGGGGAGATGCATACTTCACCTGGCTGAGATGGGGGAGAGATGCATACTTCACCTGGCTGAGATGGGGGGGAGAGATGCATACTTCACCTGGCTGAGATGGGGGGGAGATGCATACTTCACCTGGCTGAGATGGGGGGGGGAGAGATGCATAATTCACCTGGCTGAGATTGGGGGGATGCATACTTCACCTGGCTGAGATGGGGGAGGAGATGCATACTTCACCTGGCTGCGATGGGGGGTGGGGGAGAGATGCATACTTCACCTGGTTGAGTTGGGGGTGGGGAGAGATGCATACTTCACCTGGCTGAGATGGGGGGGAGATGCATACTTCACCTGGCTGAGATGGGTGAGGGAGATGCATACTTCACTTGGCTGAGATGGGGGGTGGGGGAGAGATGCATACTTCACCTGGCTGATTTGGGGGGAGATGCATACTTCACCTGGCTGAGATGGGGGGTGGGAGATGCCTACTTCACCTGGCTGAGTTGGGGTGGGGAGATGCATACTTCACCTGGCTGAGTTGGGGGTAGAACTGCATACTTCACCTGGCTGAGATGGGGGGGAGATATGCATACTTCAACAAGCTGAGATGTGGGGGGGGAGATGCATACTTCACCTAGCTGAGATGGGGGGCGATATGCATACTTCAACTGGCTGAGATGTGGGGGGGAGATGCATACTTCACCTGGCTGAGATGGGGGTGAGAGATGCATACTTCACCTGGCTGAGATGGGGGGGGAGATGCATACTTCACCTGGCTGAGATGGGGGGAGAGATGCATACTTCACCTGGCTGAGATGGGGGGGAGAGATGCATACTTCACCTGGCTGAGATGGGGGGGGGAGATGCATACTTCCCCTGGTTGAGATGGGGGGGAGATGCATACTTCACTTGGCTGAGATGGGGGGAGAGATGCATACTTCACCTGGCTGAGATGGGGGGGAGATGCATACTTCACCTGACTGAGATGGGGGGGGGATGCATACTTCACCTGGCTGAGATGGGGGTGGAGAGATGCATACTTCACCTGGCTGAGATGGGGGGGAGATGCATACTTCACCTGGCTGATATGGGGGTAGAAATGCTACTTCACCTGACTGAGATGGGGGGGAGATGCATACTTCACCTGGCTGAGATGGGGGGGAGATGCATACTTCACCTGGCTGAGATGGGGGGGAGATGCATACTTCACCTGGCTGAGATGGGGGGGAGAGATGCATACTTCACCTGGCTGAGATGGGGGGGGAGAGATGCATACTTCACCTGGCTGAGATGGGGGCGGGGGGGAGATGCATACTTCACCTGGCTGAGATGGGGGCGGGGAGATGCATACTTCACCTGGCTGAGATTGGGGGGGATGCATACTTCACCTGGCTGAGTTGGAGGGAGATGCATACTTCACCTGGCTGAGATGGGGGAGGGGTGCATACTTCACCTGGCTGAGATGGGGGGGAGTTGCATACTTCACCTGGCTGAGATGGGGGGGTGCATACTTCACCTGGCTGAGATGGGGTAGAGATGCATACTTCACCTGGCTGAGTTGGGGGGGGAGAGATGCATACTTCACCTGGCTGAGATGGGGGTGGGGGGGATGCATACTTCACTTGGCTGAGATGGGGGGGACAGATGCATACTTCACCTGGCTGAGATGGGGGGGAGATGCATACTTCACCTGGCTGAGTTGGGGGGAGAGATGCATACTTCACCTGGCTGAGTTGGGGGGGGTGCATACTTCACCTGGCTGAGATGGGGGAGGAGATGCATACTTCACCTGGCTGAGATGGGGGGTGGGGTAGAGATGCATACTTCACCTGGCTGAGTTGGGGGTGGGGGAGAGATGCATACTTCACCTGGCTGAGATGGGGGGGAGATGCATACTTCACCTGGCTGAGATGGGTGAGGGAGATGCATACTTCACTTGGCTGAGATGGTGGGTGGGGGAGAGATGCATACTTCACCTGGCTGAGTTGGGGGGGATGCATACTTCACCTGGCTGAGATGGGGGGTGGGAGATGCCTACTTCACCTGGCTGAGTTGGGGTGGGGAGATGCATACTTCACCTGCCTGAGTTGGGGTTAGAAATGCATACTTCACCTGGCTGAGATGGGGGGAGATATGCATACTTCAACTAGCTGAGATGTGGGGGGGGGGAGATGCATACTTCACCTAGCTGAGATGGGGGGGGGGCGATATGCATACTTCAACTGGCTGAGATGGGGGTGAGAGATGCATACTTCACCTGGCTGAGATGGGGGGGGAGATGCATACTTCACCTGGCTGAGATGGGGGAGAGATGCATACTTCACCTGGCTGAGATGGGGGGGAGAGATGCATACTTCACCTGGCTGAGATGGGGGGGAGATGCATACTTCACCTGGCTGAGATGGGGGGGGGGGAGAGATGCATAATTCACCTGGCTGAGATGGGGGGGATGCATACTTCACCTGGCTGAGATGGAGGGGGGATGTATACTTCACCTGGCTGAGATGGGGGGGATGCATACTTCACCTGGCTGAGATGGGGGCGAGAGATGCATACTTCACCTGGCTGAGATGGTGGGGAGATGCATACTTCACCTGGCTGAGATGGGGGCGAGAGATGCATACTTCACCTGGCTGAGATGGGGGGGATGCATACTTCGCCTGGCTGAGATGGGGGAAGATGCATACTTCACCTGGCTGAGATCGGGGGGAGATGCATACCTCACTTGGCTGAGATGGGGGCGGGGAGATGCATACTTCACCTGGCTGAGATTGGGGGGGATGCATACTTCACCTGGCTGAGTTGGGGGGAGATGCATACTTCACCTGGCTGAGATGGGGGGGGGGATGCATACTTCACCTGGCTGAGATGGGGGGGAGAGATGCATACTTCACCTGGCTGAGATGGGGGGGATGCATACTTCACCTGGCTGAGATGGGGGGGGAGATGCATACTTCACCTGGCTGAGATGGGGGGAGTGATGCATACTTCACCTGGCTGAGATGGGGGGAGAGATGCATACTTCACCTGGCAAAGATGGGGGGGAGAGATGCATACTTCACCTGGCTGAGATGGGGGGGAGATGCATACTTCACCTGGCTGAGATGGGGGGGAGGGTGCATACTTCACCTGGCTGAGATGGGGGGAGTTGCATACTTCACCTGGCTGAGATGGGGGGTGCATACTTCACCTGGCTGAGATGGGGTAGAGATGCATACTTCACCTGGCTGAGTTGGGGGGGGAGAGATGCATACTTCACCTGGCTGAGATGGGGGTGGGGGGGATGCATACTTCACTTGGCTGAGATGGGGGGGACAGATGCATACTTCACCTGGCTGAGATGGGGGGGAGATGCATACTTCACCTGGCTGAGTTGGGGGGAGAGATGCATACTTCACCTGGCTGAGTTGGGGGGGGTGCATACTTCACCTGGCTGAGATGGGGGAGGAGATGCATACTTCACCTGGCTGAGATGGGGGGTGGGGTAGAGATGCATACTTCACCTGGCTGAGTTGGGGGTGGGGGAGAGATGCATACTTCACCTGGCTGAGATGGGGGGGAGATGCATACTTCACCTGGCTGAGATGGGTGAGGGAGATGCATACTTCACTTGGCTGAGATGGTGGGTGGGGGAGAGATGCATACTTCACCTGGCTGAGTTGGGGGGGATGCATACTTCACCTGGCTGAGATGGGGGGTGGGAGATGCCTACTTCACCTGGCTGAGTTGGGGTGGGGAGATGCATACTTCACCTGCCTGAGTTGGGGTTAGAAATGCATACTTCACCTGGCTGAGATGGGGGGAGATATGCATACTTCAACTAGCTGAGATGTGGGGGGGGGGAGATGCATACTTCACCTAGCTGAGATGGGGGGGGGGGCGATATGCATACTTCAACTGGCTGAGATGGGGGTGAGAGATGCATACTTCACCTGGCTGAGATGGGGGGGGAGATGCATAATTCACCTGGCTGAGATGGGGGAGAGATGCATACTTCACCTGGCTGAGATGGGGGGGAGAGATGCATACTTCACCTGGCTGAGATGGGGGGGAGATGCATACTTCACCTGGCTGAGATGGGGGGGGGGGAGAGATGCATAATTCACCTGGCTGAGATGGGGGGGATGCATACTTCACCTGGCTGAGATGGAGGGGGGATGTATACTTCACCTGGCTGAGATGGGGGGGATGCATACTTCACCTGGCTGAGATGGGGGCGAGAGATGCATACTTCACCTGGCTGAGATGGTGGGGAGATGCATACTTCACCTGGCTGAGATGGGGGCGAGAGATGCATACTTCACCTGGCTGAGATGGGGGGGATGCATACTTCGCCTGGCTGAGATGGGGGAAGATGCATACTTCACCTGGCTGAGATCGGGGGGAGATGCATACCTCACTTGGCTGAGATGGGGGCGGGGAGATGCATACTTCACCTGGCTGAGATTGGGGGGGATGCATACTTCACCTGGCTGAGTTGGGGGGAGATGCATACTTCACCTGGCTGAGATTGGGGGGGGGATGCATACTTCACCTGGCTGAGATGGGGGGGAGAGATGCATACTTCACCTGGCTGAGATGGGGGGGATGCATACTTCACCTGGCTGAGATGGGGGGGGAGATGCATACTTCACCTGGCTGAGATGGGGGGAGTGATGCATACTTCACCTGGCTGAGATGGGGGGAGAGATGCATACTTCACCTGGCAAAGATGGGGGGGAGAGATGCATACTTCACCTGGCTGAGATGGGGGGGAGATGCATACTTCACCTGGCTGAGATGGGGGGGAGAGATGCATACTTCACCTGGCTGAGATGGGGGGGATGCATACTTCACCTGGCTGAGATGGGGGGGGAGATGCATACTTCACCTGGCTGAGATGGGGGGAGTGATGCATACTTCACCTGGCTGAGATGGGGGGAGAGATGCATACTTCACCTGGCAAAGATGGGGGGGAGAGATGCATACTTCACCTGGCTGAGATGGGGGGGAGATGCATACTTCACCTGGCTGAGATGGGGGGGAGAGATGCATACTTCACCTGGCTGAGATGGGGGGGATGCATACTTCACCTGGCTGAGATGGGGGAAGATGCATACTTCACCTGGCTGAGATGGGGGGGGGATGCATACTTCACCTGGCTGAGATGGGGGGGGGAGATGCATACTTCACCTGGCTGAGATGGGGATAGAAATGCTTACTTCACCTGGCTGAGATGGGGGTGAGAGATGCATACTTCACCTGGCTGAAATGGGGGGGGGATGCATACTTCACCTGGCTGAGATGGGGGGGAGAGATGCATACTTCACCTTGTTGAGATGTGTGGGAGAGATGCATACTTCACCTGGCTGAGATGGGGGAGAGATGCATACTTCACCTGGCTGAGATGGGGGGGGGGAGAGATGCATACTTCACCTGGCTGAGATGGGGGGAGAGATGCATACTTCACCTGGCTGAGATGGGGGGGAGAGATGCATACTTCACCTGGCTGAGATGGGGGGGAGATGCATACTTCACCTGGCTGAGATGGGGGGGAGAGATGCATACTTCACCTGGCTGAGATGGGGGGGGATGCATACTTCACCTGTCTGAGATGGGGGGATGTATACTTCACCTGGCTGAGATGGGGGGGATGCATACTTCACCTGGCTGAGATGGGGGGAGAGATGCATACTTCACCTGGCTGAGATGGGGGGGAGAGATGCATACTTCACCTGGCTGAGATGGGGTGGAGATGCATACTTCACCTGGCTGAGATGGGGGGGAGAGATGCATACTTCACCTGGCTGAGATGGGGGGGGATGCATACTTCACCTGGCTGAGATGGGGGGAGATGCATACTTCACCTGGCTGAGATGGGGGGGAGATGCATACCTCACTTGGCTGAGATGGGGGGAGAGATGCATAATTCACCTGGCTGAGATGGGGGGGAGATGCATACTTCACCTGGCTGAGATGGGGGGGGGAGATGCATACTTCACCTGGCTGAGATGGGGGGAGAGATGCATACTTCACCTGGCTGAGATGGGGGAGAGATGCATACTTCACCTGGCTGAGATGGGGGGAGAGATGCATACTTCACCTGGCTGAGATGGGGGGGGGAGATGCATACTTCACCTGGCTGAGATGGGGGGGGATGCATACTTCACCTGGCTGAGATGGGGTGGAGATGCATACTTCACCTGGCTGAGATGAGGGAGGGAGATGCATACTTCACTTGGCTGAGTTGGGGGGGGAGATGCATACTTCACCTGGCTGAGATGGGGTGGGGTGCATACTTCACCTGGGTGAGATAGGGGGGCGATGCATACTTCACCTGGCTGAGATGGGAGGGAGATGCATACTTCACCTGGGTGAGATGGGGAGGAGATGCATACTTCACCTGGCTGAGATGGGGGATGGAAATGCATACTTCACCTGGCTGAGTTGGGGGAGGAGATGCATACTTCACCTGGCTGAGATGGGGGGGGGGATGCATACTTCACCTGGCTGAGATGGCGGGGGGAGAGATGCATACTTCACCTGGCTGAGATGGGGGGGAGAGATGCATATTTCACCTGGCTGAGATGGGGGGGAGATGCATACTTCACCTGGCTGAGATGGGGGGGGAGATGCATACTTCACCTGGCTGAGATGGCGGGGGGAGAGATGCATACTAAACCTGGCTGAGATGGGGGGGGAGGAGATGCATACTTCACCTGGCTGAGATGGGGTGGAGATGCATACTTCACCTGGCTGAGATGGGGGGAGATGCATACTTCACCTGGCTGAGATGGGAGGGGGAGATGCATAATTCACCTGGCTGAGATGGGGGGGATGCATACTTCACCTGGATGAGATGGGCGGGGGAGAGATGCATACTTCACCTGGATGAGATGGGGGGGGGGGTGCATACTTCACCTGGCTGAGATGGGGGTAGAAATGCATACTTCACCTGGCTGAGATGGGGGTGAGAGATGCATACTTCACCTGGCTGAGATGGGGGGGGAGATGCATACTTCACCTGGCTGAGATGGGGGGGAAAGATGCATACTTCACCTGGCTGAGATGGGGGGGGAGAGATGCATACTTCACCTGGCTGAGATGGGGGGGAGAGATGCATACTTCACCTGGCTGAGATGGGGGGGAGAGATGCATACTTCACCTGGCTGAGATGGGGGGGAGAGATGCATACTTCACCTGGCTGAGATGGGGGGGAGATGCATACTTCACCTGGCTGAGAGGGGGGGGAGAGATGCATACTTCACCTGGCTGAAATGGGGGGATGCATACTTCACCTGGCTGAGATGGGGGGGGATGTATACTTCACCTGGCTGAGATGGGGGGATGCATACTTCAGCTGGCTGAGATGGGGGGGAGAGATGCATACTTCACTTGGCTGAGATGGGGGGAGAGATGCATACTTCACCTGGCTGAGATGGGGGGTGGGGTAGAGATGCATACTTCACCTGGCTGAGTTGGGGGTGGGGGAGAGATGCATACTTCACCTGGCTGAGATGGGGGAGGAGATGCATACTTCACCTGGCTGAGATGGGGGGTGGGGTAGAGATGCATACTTCACCTGGCTGAGTTGGGGGTGGGGGAGAGATGCATACTTCACCTGGCTGAGATGGGGGGGAGATGCATACTTCACCTGGCTGAGATGGGTGAGGGAGATGCATACTTCACTTGGCTGAGATGGTGGGTGGGGGAGAGATGCATACTTCACCTGGCTGAGTTGGGGGGGATGCATACTTCACCTGGCTGAGATGGGGGGTGGGAGATGCCTACTTCACCTGGCTGAGTTGGGGTGGGGAGATGCATACTTCACCTGCCTGAGTTGGGGTTAGAAATGCATACTTCACCTGGCTGAGATGGGGGGAGATATGCATACTTCAACTAGCTGAGATGTGGGGGGGGGAGATGCATACTTCACCTAGCTGAGATGGGGGGGGGGGCGATATGCATACTTCAACTGGCTGAGATGGGGGTGAGAGATGCATACTTCACCTGGCTGAGATGGGGGGGGAGATGCATACTTCACCTGGCTGAGATGGGGGAGAGATGCATACTTCACCTGGCTGAGATGGGGGGGAGAGATGCATACTTCACCTGGCTGAGATGGGGGGGAGATGCATACTTCACCTGGCTGAGATGGGGGGGGGGAGAGATGCATAATTCACCTGGCTGAGATGGGGGGGGATGCATACTTCACCTGGCTGAGATGGAGGGGGGATGTATACTTCACCTGGCTGATGTGGGGGGGATGCATACTTCACCTGGCTGAGATGGGGGCGAGAGATGCATACTTCACCTGGCTGAGATGGCGGGGAGATGCATACTTCACCTGGCTGAGATGGGGGCGAGAGATGCATACTTCACCTGGCTGAGATGGGGGGGATGCATACTTCGCCTGGCTGAGATGGGGGAAGATGCATACTTCACCTGGCTGAGATGGGGGGGAGATGCATACCTCACTTGGCTGAGATGGGGGGAGAGATGCATACTTCACCTGGCTGAGATGGGGGGGAGATGCATACTTCACCTGGCTGAGATGGGGGGAGATGCATACTTCACCTGGCTGAGATGGGGGGAGTGATGCATACTTCACCTGGCTGAGATGGGGGGAGAGATGCATACTTCACCTGGCAAAGATGGGGGGGAGAGATGCATACTTCACCTGGCTGAGATGGGGGGGAGATGCATACTTCACCTGGCTGAGATGGGGGGGAGAGATGCATACTTCACCTGGCTGAGATGGGGGGGATGCATACTTCACCTGGCTGAGATGGGGGGGGAGATGCATACTTCACCTGGCTGAGATGGGGGGAGTGATGCATACTTCACCTGGCTGAGATGGGGGGAGAGATGCATACTTCACCTGGCAAAGATTGGGGGGAGAGATGCATACTTCACCTGGCTGAGATGGGGGGGAGATGCATACTTCACCTGGCTGAGATGGGGGGGAGAGATGCATACTTCACCTGGCTGAGATGGGGGGGGATGCATACTTCACCTGGCTGAGATGGGGGAAGATGCATACTTCACCTGGCTGAGATGGGGGGAGAGATGCATACTTCACCTGGCTGAGATGGGGGGGGGAGATGCATACTTCACCTGGCTGAGATGGGGGGGGATGCATACTTCACCTGGCTGAGATGGGGTGGAGATGCATACTTCACCTGGCTGAGATGAGGGAGGGAGATGCATACTTCACTTGGCTGAGATGGGGGGGGAGATGCATACTTCACCTGGCTGAGATGGGGTGGGGTGCATACTTCACCTGGGTGAGATAGGGGGGCGATGCATACTTCACCTGGCTGAGATGGGAGGGAGATGCATACTTCACCTGGGTGAGATGGGGAGGAGATGCATACTTCACCTGGCTGAGATGGGGGAGGGAAATGCATACTTCACCTGGCTGAGTTGGGGGAGGAGATGCATACTTCACCTGGCTGAGATGGGGGGGGATGCATACTTCACCTGGCTGAGATGGCGGGGGGAGAGATGCATACTTCACCTGGCTGAGATGGGGGGGAGAGATGCATACTTCACCTGGCTGAGATGGGGGGGAGATGCATACTTCACCTGGCTGAGATGGGGGGGGAGATGCATACTTCACCTGGCTGAGATGGCGGGGGGAGAGATGCATACTAAACCTGGCTGAGATGGGGGGGGGGAGATGCATACTTCACCTGGCTGAGATGGGGTGGAGATGCATACTTCACCTGGCTGAGATGGGGGGAGATGCATACTTCACCTGGCTGAGATGGGAGGGGGAGATGCATAATTCACCTGGCTGAGATGGGGGGGATGCATACTTCACCTGGATGAGATGGGCGGGGGAGAGATGCATACTTCACCTGGATGAGATGGGGGGGGGTGCATACTTCACCTGGCTGAGATGGGGGTAGAAATGCATACTTCACCTGCCTGAGATGGGGGTGAGAGATGCATACTTCACCTGGCTGAGATGGGGGGGGGAGATGCATACTTCACCTGGCTGAGATGGGGGGGAAAGATGCATACTTCACCTGGCTGAGATGGGGGGGGAGAGATGCATACTTCACCTGGCTGAGATGGGGGGGAGAGATGCATACTTCACCTGGCTGAGATGGGGGGGAGAGATGTATACTTCACCTGGCTGAGATGGGGGGGGAGAGATGCATACTTCACCTGGCTGAGATGGGGGGGAGATGCATACTTCACCTGGCTGAGAGGGGGGGGGAGAGATGCATACTTCACCTGGCTGAAATGGGGGGATGCATACTTCACCTGGCTGAGATGGGGGGGGGATGTATACTTCACCTGGCTGAGATGGGGGGATGCATACTTCAGCTGGCTGAGATGGGGGGGAGAGATGCATACTTCACTTGGCTGAGATGGGGGGAGAGATGCATACTTCACCTGGCTGAGATGGGGGGGAGATGCATACTTCACCTGGCTGAGATGGGGGAGAGATGCATACTTCACCTGGCTGAGATGGGGGGGGGGTGCATACTTCTCCTGGCTGAGATGGGGGGAGATGCATACTTCACCTGGCTGAGATGGGGGGGTGATACATACCTCACTTGGCTGAGATGGGGGAGAGATGCATACTTCACCTGGCTGAGATGGGGGGGGAGATGCATACTTCACCTGGCTGAGATGTGGGGGGGGATGCATACTTCACCTGGCTGAGATGGGGGAGGGAGAGATGCATACTTCACCTGGCTGAGATGGGGGGGAGAGATGCATGCTTTACCTGGCTGAGATGGGGGAGAGATGCACACTTCACCTGGCTGAGATGGGGGGAGATGCATACTTCACTTGGCTGAGATGGGGGGGGGGGGGAGAGATGCACACTTCACCTGGCTGAGATGGGGGGGGATGCATACTTCACCTGGCTGAGATGCGGGGGGGGAGAGATGCATACTTCACCTGGCTGAGATGGGGGGGGGGGAGATGCATACTTCACCTGGCTGAGATGGGGGGGGGAGATGCATACTTCACCTGGCTGAGATGGGGGAGGGTGCATACTTCACCTGGCTGAGATGTGGGGGATGCATATTTCACCTGGCGGAGATGGGCGGGGGAGAGATGCATACTTCACCTGGCTGAGATGGGGGGGGAGATGCATACTTCACCTGGCTGAGTTGGCGGAGGGAAGAGATGCATACTTCACCTGGCTGAGATGGGGTGGGGAGATGCATACTTCACCTGGCTGAGATGGGGGGGGAGATGCATACTTCACCTGGCTGAGATGGGGGTAGAAATGCATACTTCACCTGACTGAGATGGGGGGGTGAGATGCATACTTCACCTGGCTGAGATGGGGGAGAAGAGATGCATACTTCACCTGGCTGAGATGGGGGGATAGAAGCATACTTCACCTGGCTGAGATGGGGGGGATGCATACTTCACCTGGCTGAGATGGGCGGGGGGGAGAGATGCATACTTCACCTGGCTGAGATGGGGGGGAGATGCATACTTCACCTGGCTGAGATGGGGGCGGGGGGAGATGCATACTTCACCTGGCTGAGATGGGGGGGAGATGCATACTTCACCTGGATGAGTTCGGTGGGGGTGGGAGATGCATACTTCACCTGGCTGAGATGGGTGGGGAGATGCATACTTCACCTGGCTGAGATGGGGGGAGATGCATACTTCACCTGGCTGAGATGGGGTAGAGATGCATACTTCACCTGGCTGAGTTGGGGGGGGATGCATACTTCACCTGGCTGAGATGGAGGGGGGAGAGATGCATGCTTCACTTGGCTGAGATGGGGGGAGAGATGCATACTTCACCTGGCTGAGATGGGGGGGGAGATGCATACTTCACCTGGCTGAGTTGAGGGGGGGAGATGCATACTTCACCTGGCTGAGATGGGGGGGAGATGCATACTTCACCTGGCTGAGATGGGGGGGAGATGCATACTTCACCTGGCTGAGATGGGGGGGGGGGGAGATGCATACTTCACCTGGGTGAGATGGGGGGGAGAGATGCATACTTCACCTGGCTGAGATGGGGGGGGAGATGCATACTTCACCTGGCTGAGATGGGGGGGAGAGATGCATACTTCACCTGGCTGAGATGGGGGGGGAGAGATGCATACTTCACCTGGCTGAGATGGGGGGGGGATGCATACTTCACCTGGCTGAGATGGGGGTGAGAGATGCATACTTAACTTGGCTGAGATGGGGGGGAGATGCATACTTCACCTGGCTGAGATGGGGGGGGGATGCATACTTCACCTGGCTGAGATGGGGGTGGGGGGAGAGATGCATACTTCACTTGGCTGAGATGGTGGGGGAGATGCATACTTCACCTGGCTGAGATGGGGGGGAGATGCATACTTCACCTGGCTGAGATGTGGGAGGGAGATGCATAGTTCACCTGGCTGAGATGGGGGGTGGGGGAGAGATGCATAGTTTACCTGGCTGAGATGGGGGGGAGAGATGCATACTTCACCTGGCTGAGATGGGGGGGAGATGCATACTTCACCTGGCTGAGATGGGGGGGAGATGCATACTTCACCTGGCTGAGATGGGGGGTGGGGGAGAGATGCATACTTCACCTGGCTGAGATGGGGGGGAGATGCATACTTCACCTGGCTGAGATGGGGGGAGATGCATACTTCACCTGGCTGAGATGGGGGGGAGAGATGCATACTTTACCTGGCTGAGATGGGGGGGGAGATGCATACTTCACCTGGCTGAGATGGGGGGAGAGATGCATACTTCACATGGCTGAGATGGGGGGAGAGATGCATACTTCACCTGGCTGAGATGGGGGGGAGATGCATACTTCACCTGGCTGAGATGGGGGGAGAGATGCATACTTCACCTGGCTGAGATGGGGGGAGAGATGCATACTTCACCTGGCTGAGATGTGGGGGGTGAGATGCATACTTCACCTGGCTGAGATGGGGGGGGATGCATACTTCACCTGGCTGAGATGGGGGGGAGAGATGCATACTTCACCTGGCTGAGATGGGGGGGAGAGATGCATACCTCACCTGGCTGAGATGGGGGGTGGGGAGTGATACATACTTCACCTGGCTGAGATGGGGGGGGAGATGCATACTTCACCTGGCTGAGATGGGGGGTGGGGAGTGATGCATACTTCACCTGGCTTAGATGGGGGGTGGGGAGTGATGCATACTTCACCTGGCTGAGATGGGGAGGGGGAGATACATACTTCACCTGGCTGAGATGGGGGGAGAGATGCATACTTCACCTGGCTGAGATGGGGGGGAGATGCATACTTCACCTGGCTGAGACGGGGAGGGGGAGATGCATACTTCACCTGGCTGAGATGGGGGGAGAGATGCATACTTCACCTGGCTGAGATGTGAGGGGAGAGATGCATGCTTCACCTGGCTGAGATGGGGGGGAGATGCATACTTCACCTGGCTGAGATGGGGGGGAGATGCATACTTCACCTGGCTGAGATGGGGGGGAGATGCATACTTCACCTGGCTGAGATGGGGAGGGGGAGAGATGCATACTTCACCTGGCTGAGATGGGGGGAGATGCATACTTCACCTGGCTGAGATGGGGCGGGGATGCATACTTCACCTGGCTGAGATGGGGGGGAGATGCATACTTCACCTGGCTGAGATGGGGGGGAGAGATGCATACTTCACCTGGGTGAGTTGGGGGGGGATGCATACTTCACCTGGCTGAGATGGGGGGAGAGATGCATACTTCACCTGTCTGAGATGGGGGTGGGGAAGATGCATACTTCACCTGGCCTAGATGGGGGGGAGATGCATACTTCACCTGGCTGAGATGGGAGGGGGAGATGCATACTTCACCTGGCTGAGATGGGGGTGGGGGGAGATGCATACTTCACCTGGCTGAGATGGGGGGTGGAGGAGAGATGCATATTTCACCTGGCTGAGATGGGGGAGAGATGCATACTTTACCTGGCTGAGATGGGGGGAGAGACACATACTTCACCTAGCTGAGATGGGGGGAGAGTTGCATACCTCACCTGGCTGAGATGGGGGGGAGAGATGCATACCTCACCTGGCTGAGATGGGGGGGAGAGACGCATACTTCACCTGGCTGAGATGGGGGGGGAGAGACGCATACTTCACCTGGCTGAGATGGGGGGAGATTCATACTTCACCTGGCTGAGATGGGGGAGAGATGCATACTTTACCTGGCTGAGATGGGGGGTGCATACTTCACCTGGCTGAGTTGGGGGAGGGAAGAGATGCATACTTCACCTGGCTGAGTTGGGGGAGGGAAGAGATGCATACTTCACCTGGCTGAGTTGGGGGGGATGCATACTTCACCTGGTTGAGATGGGGGGGGGATGCATACTTCACCTGGCTGAGATGGCGGGGTGGATGCATACTTCACCTGGCTGAGATGGGGAGGACAGATGCATACTTCACCTGGCTGCGAGTGCCAGAGAGAATGGACCATGCTCATACCCCAAAGCAGCCCAGACTGGACCTGACACCTGACCACATAATGCAAGATGTAAGCAGCCCTACCTGTAAATGAAGCAGTGTCACAACCATTCCACAGCCATCTGCATGTGCACTGTACCAAATCAGATAGCAACCCCCTCAACACAATGCTGCTACAAGCAATGACTATAGCCAATACACAGCACCAAACACCATCAACTGAAAGGACAGTCCCCCATGAATACGTACAAAGGAGTCACATGAGGGCCAAATACATCAATACACCACTACACTGACACAGAGGGCCAACTGAATTGCATGACACCATTTGTTGTGCATAGTGAGATCATCATGAGGCTGACATCAACGGTGCCAGGATGAAAGCATACAAATTACTGGACATCTGCCAGATCACAGAAACAACCGCTGTGGACTAACACAGTGCATGAGCACTCACAAGGAACTGGACCCCCCTGCACCCACTAGTTGATGGCACGCACACCAGTCCATAAGAGGAATACACACATAGCAGTCACATTGTATGTCTCCATTCATGCATGGGAATGTGGTTGCAATCAGGAAATAAATGCATGCTATGGTGTCATTGATCGAGGTCCCATATGATGTGATGACTTACACATATACATTGTTGCCCACATGCAGGTGATGCAGGCTATCCCTTGAAGAGGTGGCTCCTTACCCCAGTCCGGAACCCACACAACAGGCACGAGGAGGGTCCGTGTGGTGATTGAGCAGACATTTGGCCTCTTGAAGGCACGGTTTCGCTGCCTCAGCAGGTCTGGTGGGGCACTCCTGTACCGCCATGAGAAGGTGGCCAAGATCGTCATGGCATGTGTCATGCTATGCAATATGTGCATCAGACGGAATGTGCCCCTACCCCCTGATGCTGAACTGCAACCACCTGACGATGAGGATGAGGAGGGTGGAGATGGGGCGGCACCTCAGGGAGGCAGCGATGCACAGGAGGGACGTGACATGCGTCAGACTCTGATCAACCAATGTTTCTAGCACACATGGACGGGGAGTGTGACATGGAGGTGGCACTCAGGGCACTAGGTGTGTCAGGGACATGGACACTGTAGACTGTTCACCAATAAAGCACACATACGCAATAAGCAATGTCCACACATGTGAATCATGAGTCACCAAAATGTGTATTAAAGAATTATGAAAAAGTGAACAAGCCCTCCGCCCCACACACCATCTCCCCTCCCCCCTCAACTCCCCCACACACCCTCTCTCGCTCCTCCCTCAACTCCCCCACACACCCTCCCACTGTCCCCCCTCAACTCCCCCACACACCCTCCCCCCGCCCCCCTCAACTCCCCCACACACCCTCTCCCCCTCCCCCCTCAACTCCCCTACACACCCTCTCCCCCCTCCCCCCTTGACTTCCCAACACATGGTGTGCAGTAGTGCGCACCAGCAGTCCACATGGCACTAGTGTGCATGCCTGTGCCTACTGCCCTCCCCCTCTTCCAGCACCAGGTGCCCCCCTGTCTGATCTGCGCAGGTCCCTGCCAGAGCGACGCACAGGGCTGGTCTTAGTACAGCTGGCAGTTGATGATGGTCCTGATGGTCCGGGCAACTGTGGTGGATGCATGTCCTGCATTGCTGCCACCATTTCTGAGAGGACATAGCGCACTGCTGCAAGTTCCGCACAAATGTCCTTTGAGGTGGACTTGATGGCTGTTTTTATCAATGCAGCACTGTCCCTGATGTCATCCCGTGCACGGGTACATTCGGTAATATGCTGCGTCAGCAGCCCTGTGAGTTTGTCCTGTTCCCTCTGTATAGCCAGGATCCCCTCTTGGGTGGTTGTCACTGGGGCGGAAGTGTGCAGCCTTTCAACCATGATTTGGTCATCAGGCACAGTTGGTGTGGGGCTGAAACTTGCTGGCCATTAATCTGCAGGTGACAGCCCGTGCCTGCTGCCGTCCACCACGCTGCATGGGGATAGGTGTGGTGAGTGGAGGGGGACTGTGGCGGGTGTTGGGCCATGCAGCTGTATGTCGCCCTCGTCATCAGATATGGCTGCTGTGGCAGCCGTCTCACTGACTGTGCTGCTGCCAGCCGATGGTGTGCCCTCTGCCAATGCCTCCTGGGTGATGGTGGCTGGTGTGGGTGTTGTTTTTGGGGCCGTGGTGCACATTGGTGCTGTGGCCTCTGTGTTTTTCTTGTCCTTCCGAGGTAGTCTAGGTTGGCCTCTGCCCCTTGAGGTTGAGGGGCGGTGTTCACCCTCCTCAGCCCTGGCCTTCTTCTGTGGTGTGGCATCGGTGTCCTCATCACCGCTGTCAGAATGTGTGCCTGTGGGGGACCAAATGAGGGAGAGGGTTAGTGATGGGTCTATGGGCATCAGTCATGCATTGGGGTGGCTGCACTGATATGGAATGGTAGATGATTAACATTGGGGGGAGTGATATACAGGTTGCCTCACTCTTGGGTGGGTGATGCATGGAGGCATCTGGGTTGCAACGCAAATGGGGTGCATCATGCATGTGGACAAGGTGATGCTCTGCACTGCCTGTAGACAGTCTTGTACTTATGTGTCTGGTGGACCCTGCTCTACATCATTGCACTGTCAGTTCAGGTGGACATCATCGTGGTGGTAGTGACATTGTTTAATTAGAGACACCTACCTACATCAGCTGATGACGGGGTTCCTCACTCCATGTCCCCGATTCCTTCTATTGCCTTGGTGCCTATGGTGGTGGCACATATCTCCTCCCATGGTTGGAGTTTTATGGGCGACTCCGCACCTCCACCTGTCACCATCCCAAGGTTTCGGTTGGCGGAGAGTATACTTCACACACGTAGAAGTAGGTCATCCCAGCGCTTACGGCATTGTTTGGGTGTGCTGGGTGTGGTGCCGACAGCACTGACTCTCTGGGCGACCTCTGCCCAAATCTGCTTTTTACGCTGCAGTGCTGGACGGGACATGTCGTTTGCGAACACCACATCTGCATGTTCCTGCAGTGTCTCTGCTAACATGGTAAGCTCTTCTCTGGAGAAGTGCTCCTCGCACAGCCGGTCTCCCGTTTTTTTCACTGCTTTTGGCATCCTAAATTGCAACAGGTAGTGGTGGAGGTGTGTTGGAGTTCTGGGGGTCAGATGGCTCCTGGTTGTGGTGGATGTCAATGGATTGTGTTTTTAAAGATGGCCACCGTGCTCTTTCCCGTTCCTGTGCGATGACGCTACTTCCGGTTTCGCATATTTACGGTCACCGCTAATAGCGGTAACCGCTATTAGAGGTGACCGCTAATGCCGATGGCTTGTATGCCGGAGGCGCTATTTCCACTACAGACGATGCCGGAAAGGGGGATTTTTCGGGCTTTTGCGGCATGGCAGTGAGTTCATTACCGGCATGGCGCAAAGCTCGTGCCCGCGAACTCGTAATGGGCTGCTTTTAGCGGTCTATTGCCAGCACGGACACGGTAATTGCGCCATGCCGGTAATGACCGGTACTTAGCACCCGGGTCGTAATGAGGCCCATTGTGTTGTTAGATAGAACAGCAATTGGGCTCCTGCGACTATTAAAAAATTTGGCTGAGTATGCAGGAGCCGATAATCTCTCAATAAATCCCATCACATTGAGAATCGTATTTTTCAGACATCCACAAAGCAAGGTTAAATTCTCAAACTGGTTCTTCGAAGGCCAAAGGATACAAAGGGTAGAGGTGGTGAAATTTCTGGTATATAATGTTTACGCCTCCCCTACTCTTTACAAATTGGAGGCTGAGGTTGCTGCAAAGATGATGCAGAGTGCTGTATAAATGCATAAACTGATCTTTAAATTTTGCAAGTTTTCGATTCTGCCGCTGGTTAAATTCTACTTGGCAAAAGTAGTTCCTGTAATACTGTATGGATTGGAGGCTGAACCGTGGCTTTGGTCCATTAATTGGCACATCTTTGAAGCTCAATTGTAGAAGAAGGCATTAGGTCTCCCTGCTTGCGCCCCAGGTTGGAGTATTAGGTTCAAACTAGGACTTAAATCCTTGGATTGTATTGCAAACTGGAAGCTAATCTTGCTGTAACAGGAAATCATTACTGCAAAATAGTTCAGCCTTTATGGAGACATTAGATGTCACATGTTGCAATCAAAGTCTGCCATGTTAGCAGCTTTGGAAAGTAGAGTGAGTAAGACGCTGTATTAGGTTGATTTAGATGTAGAAACCCTTATTTGTAATCCATTAAAAGTTCAAAAGAATCTGGAAGCTATGGATTGGATCAAGACCATTGAGAAGGTCAGAATGTCCTCCTCTAAAAATCCCTTTTTACAGGGTGTTTTTCCTTCTATCTTATGAAATTCCCAGATAGGGCATTGTGGAATAACTTCCTAAGGATTAGGTTGAATTTGGTACACTGTGGAGAAGTGTTAGAAAGACGCAAGCAGGGCGATGGAGCAAAAAACTATGTAAAGTCTGCACTGATCCAGCAAAACAATCACTCAGGCATCACTCAGGAATTTACGATTAACACTCTTCAGGAAATTTGTGCGCCACGAGGAAGACTTACTCTCAGAATCTTTCTGGGATAGGTTGATCTCGGGTCATAATGCAGTACTAACATTCGCAGTGGTTCGAACACTAAAGATATGTGAAATAATTGTTTGAAACAATTAACTCAAGTTTGAGTGATTGAATTTTATAAAAAAGTTAAATGATTTACGTGGAGTTTGAGGGGAAATTCAATATGTCAATCCAATAATTGTTTTATGTGAATCTAAGAACTGTGGAAAAATGTTTGTTTTAAGAATGGTTGAATGGTTTTTATGTTAGGTTTTGTAAAGGATTGATAATAAGCCAAACACACAAAAAAAATAATAACTTGATATCTTCTTCATTATTTCTATAGCATGAGCATCTTCATCTCGAGCCCGAAATGTTGCTCATCTTTAACACCTCCTCCTTTGTTTCTATAGAATGTCTATATTCTTCAGTCTCTTCTTGAGTGCGTCAGCTCTGCTCTGTATGACGTCACCAGGCTTCTCTTTTGCTCACTTGTAACACTTCTTCTGGGATTTCATTCAAATTGCCATCATATCGTCGTGAATGCTTGTATGGCTTCCTCAATGGGAATCTTACTTCCAAGATCCTTTTCGGTATCAGTATTTTCACTGATACTGCGCATGCTCCACAATCTGGTTCCATAACATATAGGCAGCATGGGGAGGAGCTTTGGTTGGGGGTACTTGGCTCCACCTCTACACTTCCCCCTCTGAACGATTCATCAACCACTCTCTCATCAATCTTCACATCTAGACATCCTTGCCTGAAGAAATGCTTCTTTGAGACCCACATCTTTATAACACCTTCCAGGCCTCCCACTGCTTCCACATGCTCATCTTTATTCCAAGACATAAGTATCCTTTTCTCCACATACTTCTTGTGGTTCTTTGGGTACAGGCACTTCGTTCCCTCAGGTGCATGAATGATGGCCTTCACATAGTCTCTGATTTCTTCATCTGTTAGCTCTTTAGTCGTCCATCCTGATTCAACATCAGTCATAATCTTCACTCCCATTGCCTTCTTTGCAGTCTTCTTGCATTGTGTGATAATTATCCTGATCACACAAAATCCAAGCAACACCATCACCATTAGGGCTCCAAGGAACTTGAACATTTCTGACATCCTTTGTAGAACCCAAAAGAAGATTGATTCAAACCAACTGTTATCAGCAATGTCTTCCATTTCTTCTATCATCTGGATGTGTAACTTCGTCAGCATCGTTATGGCCTCTGTCAAGGAGCCATTCTCGTCATCATGAGAAGGTATGAATGTGCAACATGATTCTCCAAGTTTGGCACAGACACCTCCAGCCATAGCTGTGATCATGTCATAGAAGCAACAGCAGTAGTAGTAATAGAAGAAGCAGCATAGGAAGTTATAGCAGCAGTATTTGTATTATTATTAGTAATAGTATGAGCAGAAGTGATGGTGGCAGTAGTAGTAGTAGAATGAGTAGTTGTAGTAGCCGCAATACTATTAGTAGTAGCAGCAACACAGGTAGTAGCAGCACTAATTCTGGCATTAGTAGTAGCAGTTGTAGCAGTAAAGGTTGCAGTAGTAGAAGTAGCAGTGTTAGAAGCAGCAATAGTAATAGCAGCAGCACAGGTAGTAGTAATGGCTGAAGTCACAATAGTAGTAGCATTAGTAGTAGTAATAGTAGTAGTAGCAGAGGAAGTAGCAGCAGCAGTACTTGTATTATTATTAGTAATAGTAGTGGTAGTAGGAGCAGTAATGGTGGCAGTAGTAGTAGAAGTAGTTGTAGTAGCCACAGTACTAATAGTAGTAGCAGCACAGGTAGTAGCAGCAGCAGTAATGGTTGCAGTAGTAGTAGCAGTTGTAGCAGTAAGGGGTGCAGTAATAGAAGTACTAGTGTTATAAGCAGCAGTAGTAATAGAAGCAGCAGCACAGGTAATAGTAATAGATGAAGTCATAATAGTAGCAGCATCAGTATTAGTAATAGTAGTAGCAGCATTGGAAGTAATAGCAGCAGTATTTGTATTGTTATGAGTAATAGTAGTACCAGCAGAGGAAGTAGCAGCAACAGTACTTTTATTATTAGTAATCAGAGTGGTAGTAACAGTAGTAATGGTGGCAGTAGTAGTAGAGGAAGTAGTTGTAGTAGCCACAATACTAATAGTAGTAGCAGCAGCCCAGGTAGTAGCAGTGGTAATGGCGGAAGTAGTAGTAGCATTTTAGCAGTTAAGGTTGCAGTAGTAGAAGTAGTGTGTTAGAAGTAGCAGTAGTAATAGCAGCAGCAGCACAGGTAGTAGTAATGGCTGTAGTCAAAATAGTAGCAGCATCAGTATTAGTAATAGTAGTAGCAGCATAGGAAGTAATAGTAGCCGTGTTTGTATTATTATTATTAATAATACTAGTAGCAGCAGAGGAAGTAGCAGCAGCAGTAAATTAAATATTATTAATAATAGTAGTGGTAGTAGGAGCCGTAATGGTGGCAGTAGTAGTAGAAGACGTAGTTGTGGTAGACACAGTACTAATAGTAGTAGCAGCAGCACAGGTAGTATCAGCAGTAATGGCTGCAGTAGTAGTAGCAGTTGTAGCATTACAGGTTGCAGTAGTAGGCATAGTAGTGTTAGAAGCAGCAGTAGTAATAGCAGCAGCAGCACAGGTAGTAGTAATGACAGCAGTCATAATTGTAGCAGCATCAGTATTAGTAATAGTAGTAGCAGCATAGGAAGTAATAGCAGTTGTGTTTGTATTATTATTACTAATACTAGTAGCAGCAGAAGTAGCAACAGAAGCAGTCCTTTCGTTATTATTAGTGATAGTAGTGGTAGTAGCAGCAGTAATGGTGGAAGAAGTAGTAGAAGAAGTAGTAGCAGCAGCCCAGATAGTAGCAGCAGTAATGGTTGCAGTAGTAGTAGCAGTTGTAGCATTACAGGTTGCAGTAGTAGACATAGTAGTGTTAGAAGCAGCAGTAGTAATAGCAGCAGCAGCACAGGTAGTAGTAATGACAGCAGTCATAATTGTAGCAGCATCAGTATTAGTAATAGTAGTAGCAGCATAGGAAGTAATAGCAGCAGTATTTGTATTGTTATTACTAATACTAGTAGCAGCAGAGGAAGTAGCAGCAGAAGCAGTCCTTTCGTTATTATTAGTGATGGTAGTGGTAGTAGCAGCAGTAATGGTGGAAGAAGTAGTAGAAGAAGTAGTAGCAGCAGCCCAGATAGTAGCAGCAGTAATGGTTGCAGTAGTAGTAGCAGTTGTAGCAGTACAGGTTGCACTAGTAGAAGCAGTAGTGTTAGAAGCAGCAGTAGTAAGAGTATCAGTAATACTAATATTAGTAACAGTAATAGCATCAGTAATAGTGGTAGCAGCAGCAGCAGCAGCAGCACAGGTAGTAGTGACTGCAGTCATAGATAGTAGCAGTAGCAGTAGTAGCGGTAGATGTCAGGCACTGTGGCAGATGACTTTGACTGAGCACCAGGGCAACCCCACATACTTATTATACTGCAGGTGAGTCAACACCACTGTGCCCCACTAATGAGGAGCTCAATGTTAACAATTTATGAGAAAACAGTCACGAGGTTGGCCATTCCCCATAGTTTGTATTGGCTCCTACAGGACATGAGATCAAGAACGACAAAGGCCCGATAAAACAAATTAAATTGTGGAGTTTTGTGTTTCCCTTCCTTGTGCTTGACCCGATGTTAACGAATTGCAGCACACATATTGGAATATGTGACGTGCCACTGTGTGTGGAAAGCAGGAATTCCAACATACTGGAAGTGCAACTGGGTATGCAACATTGACCAGAATTCCGGCTTGCAACACAGGCGAAAGAGGCGCGCTAAACACTGTACTTTTAGGGAAGCCTGTTAAAGGAACTTGAGATTGAGTTTCACTTCTTTAGGTTTGTTTGCATAAATGTCACCCCCCACTGGTTGTACTCTTGCAGAATACATGGTAGCCTGTGGTCTCGGAACACAAAAGGCAACTTCCCTCAATAGCTTGAGCAGAGGTTTAACATCTATCAAAAGCACAGCAAGGAGTATTATCCCTCCCGATTCATCGTTGATGCTTCATGACATCTAGTTTCACATCACCATTTGACCATCTTCTTGGGTGAAAGAATTATTCCTTCACAGCTGTTCTGTCCTGTGTCGCAGTTTTGCGAGCAGCATTATTTATTAAATTGGCCAAATAAAAAATATGATTGAATAAAAAAATGAAACATAGTGCACATATAGCGGCGCAAGGCAGTGACCATGTTTCATCTTTCGGAAGTGGGTGACTGAGGAATCAGAACAAGCAACAAGTCAAGAAAGATGGACAGGAGACTTCCTCATGGCATGTTTAAGGGCAAGGCCAATCGAGGGATCGATGTCCTCCATGGGGAGGACGAAAGAATCAGGCAGGCAGAGAGGACCAAAACACTCTCAACACGAGGCCGGGCAATTTTCTGTGATTAACCCCCAGTGAGGCACAAATTGTTGTACTATCTAAAGGACTAAGATTCGTCCCCACACAAATAGGGAACCTGGATCCAACGCAATTGGAATGGCAAACCTTCTTTAGCAAAGTAAGCCTTGTCTGCTTACTTTATGGACAGAGAAGGCCCAGAAGAACACACCCAAACTCCATTCAAACCCCCATCCACATTTAACCTATTGGACCAAGAAATCTCCCCAGAGATCATTGTGTTTCAAAACTCTGCCTGAAATGAGAAGCAATGATAGCCCCTATCGCCAGAGAAACAAGAGCAAGCAAGAATGTATAGCACTACACCAATAGAGAAAAGATCAGTCCTTGGTAGTCAAGCCGGCGGAAAAAGAAGGTGGAGTAGTTGTGATGGATATTGAGTTCTACAAAAATATGGGGGAGCTCTTATTTCTAATGAAGATGATTATCAATGTATGAGAGTAGTTCCCACAGAGGCTATAATGACACACATTCAAGAATTGTGCAGCGAGGGCATCCAGGTAGACTTTATTACGGAAAAGGAAGGCATGTTGCTCCCCCTAAGGATATCAGGAGCTCCATGGTATCTGCTTTACTGACAATCCACAAAGACCCCAAAATCCACCAGGACCACCTATTGTTTTCTTGTGTGGGTCTGTGCTCGAGCCATGTGGGAAATATTTGGATGTCTTTTTACAACCATTGGTCCTAGAGAGCGTTTCCTAAAAGGTACTACCTCCACTATAAAGTTTGTGGAAGGTTAGAGTTCAGCGAGGAACATGACCCGTTGGTTACCTGTCATATTTCAGCATTATATACCTATATCCCCCTAGAGGATGCCATTGAAATCATAGACCAAATTAACGTCCTGCCCACCTGGTGCCCACCGATTTCCATGTTAAACCACTAAGAAGTGCACTTCTGCCATTTTGTTTTAATTTACATTTGACAGTGACATATACATTCAGAGGAAAAGGGCGGCCATGGGGGCAGCCTTTGCCCTTATCCTGGTGACTTTATTCATGTCCAAATTCGAGGAAAACTATGTATGGAAACGATGTATTCTCAAATAACCCTTATATCTCTTCCATCCAGAGTTGGAAGAGATATATTGATGATATATTTTTCATCTGGACCGGTTCTGTATGACATCTTGATGAGTTCATGACATGGCTTAACAACTGTCATATGAACTTAAAGTTCTTCCATGATCAAACATCAGCAGACTTTACACAAACGTAAATAGGAAACCGACAGCCCGAAATACCTTACTGCTTTATAACATCCAGCCCTCCAGGGCACTTAGGGACACCTCCAGGGCACTTAGGGACACTCTATCTTTCAGTCAATTTACCTTACTTAGAAGAAGAAATTGCACTTTTAAAGAGAACTTTGAGGTAGGAGCCAATAACCTAATTTCATATCTTGTCGACAGAGGTTATCCTTGCACTTGTTAAAAAGATTGGCCAAACGGCATTATATTCAGATAGGGAGGCATTACTGACTCCCACAATTCTCTCTGATAACGCCTCTTACTGGTCTGCGTTACCACTTTTTCCAATAAGACTGCATCAATCCAAAAACTGTCATTTAGTCACAAGCACTGGATGCGCTTCTCAAACCCCACTCTTTGCTCTCAAAAGAGGGAGAAATATTGAAGACCACGTTGTTCATTCTAGACTGCCCTCCCGACCACCTTGACGTAATACCATCAGTAACCTTTGGAACCTTCTAACCGACGCCGTATTGGGCCACTTTTGTTGTGGCAGCTGCAGTGCTTGTTCATTTTGTATTTCCAGTACCGAGGTAAAATAAAACAATGTCAATTGGAAGTTAAAGAATCATACCACTTGTAATTCTAACAATGTTGTGTACTTATTCCTGTGTCCCTGCCAAAAGGCATATATTGGTATGACCAAACGTAAAGTCTCTACCAGGATTAATAAACACAGGCCCACGATAAGAAATGGCACCACCTCTGCACCCTTGGTGCATCACATCACATCCAATAACCACATGGCTCCTGACATTCACTGAATGGCAGTTGACTCTGTCAAGCCAGATGCTCACAACTACAGCGCGGTTAAACGACGCTTTAGATGAGAGCCGACATGGCTTTCTCACCTTAAGCCCCATATCACAGACCTCAATGACGACATTCGTTGGGCTACATTGCTTTAATATGCAGACACTGAAACAGATTTCTTTTGTATGGAGAATCCTTCTGTCCTAGGACTGGCTGTTATTGGTAAATGCATTCACCTTTGGCCAGTTGACCATTTCACAGACCATCTACGGCCAATTGACTCATGCCAGAATTGCACCTGGGCATGTGGTGTATATTGTGGTCAATACATTGTTTGGATCCACTTCTGCCTGTTCATGTCTGAGCTGCACGTTGTTGAAGAAGAAGCCTCTTTCATTTGCTCAGCATGTCCACACCAAGATGGCCACACCCATTTACTAGGCATGTCTATTCCAAGATGGCCACAACCATTTCCTCAGCATGTCCATGCCAAGATGGCCACAGCCATATCCTCAGCATGTCCATGCCAAGATGGCCACAACCATATCGACAGCATGTCCATGCCAAGATGGCCACACCCATTTACTAGGCATGTCTATTCAAGATGGCCACAACCATTTCCTCAGCATGTCCATGCCAAGAAGATGGCCACAACCATTTCCTAAGCATGTCCACAACCATTTCTTAAGAATGTCCACGCCAAGATGGCCACAACCATTACCTAAGCATGTCCATTCCAAGATGGCCACACCCATTGCCTAAGCATGTCCATGCCCAGATGGCCACAACCATTGCCTATGCATGTCTATGCCAAGATGGTCACAACCATTTCCTAAGCATGTCCACGCCAAGATGACCACAACCATTTCCTCAGTATGTCCACGCCAAGATGGCCACAATGTTGCTTGCATGCAGCCTTCTGGGGCTTAGAACAGCCATGTGACAATGCAGCATCTTCAAACCGAAGTCCGCAAGACACAGCAGCTCAGTTGCCAAATGTGCATTCCACCAGCAGTCTGATATGTGATCTATGGATCACCAGGCTAATATATTTGACCAGTAAGATTCCGATTTAGCGCGGGGTAGTGGTTCTCCCCTAACCCCTGTCATTGGGTGATTTTCAGGTCTGATTAGGTTTGAGTCTTGCTTTATTTGCATAGCCCAGATTTGCCTGGGTATTCTTCTGTGAATAGATACAAGGGACCAGCAGATGTAAGGTCAGGCCTGTGGCAATTTTATTTGTTTAGAACATACTATTTTGTAGAACGTGTTGCTGAGAATGACTAGTTTTGTTTTTCATTTTATTTGTACAACCCAGAGTCGGTTGGCACATTCTTCAGTGAGGGACCTACTAACAGATCAAACGTTCCAAGGTTAGTTCTTTGGCAATGGTGTTTGCTTACCATTTGGTAGAATATATTGCTGAAAACATATCTGTCTTTTTTTAGGCTTCCCCATGCAAGGAGACACCCGATATGATATGGTATACTGCAGCCCCTAAACTGCGTGTTTTTAATGACATGACACAAAAAAGTTTCATAACTTGCTATGTTACCAGTGTTGGGCATATTTTCTTCTTCTAATTTTGACTACATTGGAGCAATGTTTCATTTTGCTCATTTTGTGAAAAGGCATCACTGTATTGGCTTCCGCATTGAAACTCTTGTTTCTTCATCCTGAAGAAGGCTGGGACACTTTGCTGAATCGATGGCCAACAGACAGCTGAACCCGATTTCACAGCAGCCGCCTAAACTGTGTTGTTTAAATGACTTGACACAGCAAAGTTTTATAACATTCTTATCACCGTATTGGCGTCCTCATTTGAAACTCTCCTTTCTGCACCCTGAAGAAGGCTGAACCACTTTGTTGAATCGATGTCGAACAGATAGCCGAAACGCGAGTTGGCGATGTATTTTAGAAACTGCTGACTGAGCCCATAAGCTCCACCTGTTGTATGTCACTGGAAGAGTTCAAGCAGTTGTTGCTTTGGGACAATGAAATGATATGACTGATTGATGTTGCGCACTTTTGACTTATTGTTGATGCACGGGCGGATAGAGAAGTACAGCTGGAGGTGGACATTTTCACATAATTTATTCTTTAGTGGCTTTAGTCTTTCCACTTCTATATCATTTAATTTCTTTTGGTCACTGGCATGGTATGTGTTCATCTGTGGTGTCTCGGTTTCTATCTTTGGGGGTTTCTGCGCTGATCTTGGACATCGGTCTCTATGATCTAGTGTGGTTGAACATGTGTATTATTATGTGTGTTCATTTTAATTAGGGTTTTAGCTATGTAGGCTGTGGTGTATACATTGTTTAAAAAGTATTTCTATGCATTACATTTAGTACTACACATTTCTTTAACCATGGTCTGGAATAATTCTAGCATCTAATATATCTATAAACAGTACTAATTGGCGTTACAAATCACAGAGAGCCTTTTCTTGGCTGTGTTTGGGTCACTCGCACTTAGCCTGGTGGGGCTGAGTAGGACCTTTATCCACTACTCGGCTCTGTACTACAGCAGAGCAGACCCCTTTCCATCGCAATGCCCAGTACCTAATGTGCACCATCTTGGAGAATATTATAGCCCTTTTTCTGAATGCAAAAGCCAAGGACATTTTACAGGCAATATCCGACACCTTGAAAGACCTCAGCAGATATTCAACCAGGGTTCAGAATGTCAAATTGGAAGCTACTAACCAGGCATAAACATGTACTCGCCCCCTCAGTTCTCCACAGAGACAAAACACACCATTTCTAGCCTGGTGACTAGTGCATATTTTGAGGCGCTGAATTTATGTATCTTGGCAAGGCTGGTAGTTTGTTTACTGCTACCATCCTGTGCCATTGCAATGATATCATACATGTGTCCAATCTATCTGTCTGGACGTTGCCACTAGATGCTACACACATTTCTCCAGTGCTCCTAACTTTCGTTTTACTTGTGTTGAGAGGACCCCAGAAAGGAATTCTATCCATGCACCCCCTGCCCACTATTTGCACCAATGCTGCCCATCACATAGTCATTCCGCTCCCTTTTGACCCACCCTACCTTTCTGATTTTCAGCATTACCGTATGATTACTCAAACATGTAAAGCATCCTTAAACATGACGCCAATAAAAATAATTGTATCCTGTTAATTTAAATAATACAAGAGATCACACTTCCGTGGAGCAGAATTACATCCCATTGATGCCCTAGGGATTAAATATACAAGGGATTCAAAACCATAACATCATTAACCCTGTCACATTTACCAATACGCATGGACTGTACATCAAATATCAGTAATACATTGACATATCATTGCGCACGGCTCCTAAAGTCATCAACTTGCAAGGGTGGACCACTTAGTCCTGAGCCACTTGGACCTTATTCCGCACCAGATTTTGAATCCATGTGCAAATGTGCCTATGCTTCATTGCAAGCTGTTATGCCGCCACAGAGAAATAATGGCTTAGGAAATGTACAAGAGTTCAAGCCAAGGATATCCTTTCCGGGAGATGAGAGGCAACATCCATCTGCTGTACTGTGGTCTTTGCTCATCCTCCTCGCTAGAGGGAAGCACGAGGGGCCTGCATAAAATACAGTTCCATACATGATTTCTTTGCTGGTACCAGCTCAATTACACCTAAATTACGGATATGTGTTTAATTGGAACTAATCTTGCTGTACAATCGGGCTGTACATTTAGATTTCAATTCCCCAGATCGTCCATTTGCTTTAGGCTGTGATTGTAATTGTGATAATGTCCCTTTGTGCGGATTTTAGTGCTCCGGTAATGATTAAATGTGGAAGGAGCAGGGATTTAAGCTTATTTAATGAAAGTGTTAATGAAGCAATTTCATCCAAAGAATTGTTTTAGATCCTTCTCATCATTACATCTTCAAGAAACCTATTTAGTAGTCGAAAATAGTTGTACAACAATAGAAACAGAATCATATATATATATACTTACAGGGACGTAATGGTTAGAGGTAAAACTGAAAAACCTCTGAAATTCGCCAGTCATGGTAAGCTAAGCAACCATAACTCGCGCCACCACCGTGCACTGCTAAGACTAACGTCCCTTTAAAAACGTTTTTTCACTGAATTTCATAGGCTTTTACCAGGGAACTCTTACTTTGTAAAGGTGTACCATACAACATACTGAACCTGCTGTCACCATGTTAAGTAGGCGTTTGGTCGCGGACATTGGGTGGCGTCCAACCGGCTTAGAAAGGCACAGGTTCTCATATATAATGGTACCATTCAGCAAACAGAAGGAACATATACAAACAGCACCATGTACGTGAATTGTAAGGGAAATAGAGTAGGTCGGCAAACTCTGTACTTATGAAGCAAACAGAACAAAGGCATAGGCAGTGGGCATAGGGAGTGGACCATAATGTAATGCGCCAACAAGAGAAGTGACGTCTGCCTTCAACAATCTTACTACACTACTGCTTTACATGGAAACAAAGAATGAACGGCTAGAGTAAGGACTTGAAACTACTAACACCAGAACATCACTACAACGTAGGAAGCACACTAAAGTTTCTCTGATAATTGCAGAGATGGTGGAGTATACAATGGTAGATAACGTTTCTTTTTTTATGCAGCAATAGCAAGCACCTTAGTGTGCCTGGAAGAGAATTTCCCTTATGACGAAATACTAACTATAGTAACCCCATTGGTACGCAGTGCAGTGTGAAACGTAAAATATTTAATATCTATTGCTTCATGTACACCTAACAGATTTATTTTCTTTAAGAGCACATATTGGAAAGGAAACTAATGCAGCACGAGCGGCACCCCTTTCACAACAACCTACAGGCACAGGAAAGGAAAGAAACTCTGTAAATGGCAAAGTGGACAGCCTGGAAGCCAAAATTGAGTAATTGGTGAAGAATTTTGCTGCGTTAAAAGATTACGTACAAGGCATATTATGGGCAAAATAAAATACCACTGCCCGACCTGCACATGTACCCCTTTCTTATTTCACAGCCCGCCATCCCCTCAAAATCTGTGTGAACAGAAATGCTACGATGATACCTCAATCCCTTCCTCCCCTCACAACCAACTTGTACACATCCTCAATTCCCCACAATATTTCTGCTACCCCTTCCCTTTCCTATTAGTATCTATGAATGTGTGGAAATAAAGGCTGATATGTAAATTGTTGCTGAGTGTATATGTGGCTTTTCCTTTATTTTTAAAATCCTGTTATGATTCAGCGGCGCACAGTACTGGTGGAAATGACCGCAATTAAGCAAAAGGGAGGTGTTGACGGACACTACAGCTGCCCGGCCTATCCGCAATCACAAAGGAGGCATCCATACGATGCCAGTACGAACCGCATGGCCGCATCTTGTGAACCACCTATAATTAGTTGTGGGAGCGGATGTTTGTCCATTGCTCAAGTACGCACATGCGTATCTCTTCCTCTGTCTCCTGGTAACACTGCCCCTGTCCAGCATATGCAAAGAAACTTGTGATGAACTTTAATTAGTTCGAGGCACCCACCCATGTCCTACAGGTAGCTGTACATGTACACATAAACATCCCACCTGCTATACCCTACAAACACCCAGCTTGTCCCAATATGGTCGGCGCATGTGTGTTGCACTATTAATCAGTCCAGAGATACCAACGGTGTGCATAGGACACCTATGCACATGTGCACAAAGTAGTCCCCCCAAACCGCGTCCTGCGGAGAGCCGTCCCAATCGAGGACATTTGTGACGTCACCATGCGACCACACCCACGCTGCGCATGGGCCCTTATTTCGCGGACACGATCCAGACTCTCAGGCAGCGGAAAAGAGCAATGTTCTGCAATCTACAGAGTGTTAATGTGAAAGTACATGCTTACAAACACCCCACAATGAGGCATTGCATATTTATGTATTTGGTTGAACAATGTAGGCCTATTTTTCCGTTGCAGGGTCTCCACAGCAGTCCTACAAAAGGCCACACCCCAGAGCTGTTCTGCATTCTGTGTAGCTTTTCAGAACAGAGTACCGGGCCACATAGCTTTGAGCTGTGATTGATTTCAGACCAATTCTGATATGCTACATTACCTTTGCAAGTAATGGCAGCCATGTCAGGCCGGCTCACTATGCACAGTAATGGAGAAAAGTATAACCGCCCCTTCCTGTGAACCACACCCTCAGTATCGATAATCCCCACTGTCCCATTCCCATGGGCAGCATACTGAAATCGGTAGTATGTGGCACGTGCGCTTCCCCAAATACCATGAGGGCCGTGCCACAGTATAGCAGGAACAGTCCTTCTTTCCTTTCCACTATCTTCTTTCCATGTAACACTATCAGTTACGTACAACATTCCTCTGCGTAGACACCACACCCAGATATGTTATTGCACAATCACTTAGCCTCCACAGTGCCATTTCCATGCCCGCCATCCCCAAAATCCCCAGATGTGAATTTTGTACTGTGTGCGGGCGTGGGGGAATACATAGCAACCAGGGTAGGGGTGTTAGACTTTAGTGGTGGCTCTGAAAAGAGCCTTTTTTTTTAGATGCTTCTAGATAAACACCTTTATTTTTGATTTTTATAGGGTTTTCTGTTTTTTTCTCCTCCTCACATTCTTACAGTAAACCTTTCAACACCTCTGTAGATGGGCAAACAAAAGAGCACCACCAATGCTTGGCAAAGAAATACCATTTGCATGGAAAACTCTGCATTTCGAGAATTAATGATGTAATTGTTGCAGAAGAACATCCCACGAGCAGACACAAAAATCACACATGCTTCTGTTGATGAGACTCCTTCCTGCCTCTGGCTGGGAACAACATACATTAGGATAGTCCTATACTCTTCTTGGTGGAAGGCTGAGAAAACCAGCTGGGCAGTTGGAAAAAGCTGCTTCACTGCATTCATCAACCTCTTCAGTTGATGGAACAAACATGAACAAGCCATGTAACCCAAATGCATGCCAACATAATGCACAAAGACAACATGAAACTGGCCACTTCTCTGCAAAGTGCAAGGATAGCGCCGAAACTGCGGACATCGAGAACGCACCACAATGCCTTCACTCCTTCCAAACTCGAAATCGCCATCAAAGTCTCTTTCCTGAGCATACCTGTGCAGATCTACCACAAAGCCAACACCCAAAATCAACACAGTGCGTCTCTCGATGTCAGCCCGCCTCACTCCGCAGAGCAATAAAAAAAGTATTATCGCCCCTTCCTGTGAACCACACGCTCATTACCTGATTGGATAATCCCCACAGTCCCATTGCCATTGGCCAGCATTCTGAGAAGTGCAAACTGTGGCACGTGCATTTCTACAAGTACCGCAAGGGCAGAGCCCAAGTAACGCAGGAGCAGTCCTTCTTCCCTTTCCACTATTTTTTGTCCAGCATTACCTGATTGGGTACTGTTAAATAGTCACACACGCATCTGCCAATCACAGGCAAGACGTCATCATCTAACACTGTTCTGTGCAGCACTTCATATGTACCATTACACATTCAGACTGCAAGTGTTGTGTGAATCGAAAGCAACTCCAGTACAAATTTCAGTACAACTATCCAAGACTTCTGCATCCAGATCCATCCACATCGCCAGGTGTGGGGGAACACATTTCAACCAGGGTAGGGGATTTCATCTGTAGTGGTGGCTCTGAAAAGAGCCTTTTTTGAAAAATCTTTTTATTTTTACATGCTTTTTTCCTCCTTACATTTTTACAGGATTCTCTTCAACGCTTCTTGCACAGTGTAAAACAACACAGCATTCACAATGGGGGTCAAAGAAATGCCATGTGCATGGAACCAGTGCAAATTTCGCTCATTAATGAAGTCATAGTCAGTGGAAAACATCCCAGCAGTGCACATTAAGTGACACATGCTTCTGTTTATAAGACATCTTCCGACCTTTATCTGGGGACAAATTACACTGGCATGGTCCCATGCTCCTCTTGGTGGTATGCTTGAGAAAACCACCTTGGCAGTGGGAATAATCTGCATCACTGCTTTCATAAATTTCTTTAGGTGACGGAGCAAAAGTCCACACGACATGTACTCCAAATGTTGACCTCCATAATGCACCACGACAACATCAACAGTACCAACAGAGGCCACACATATGCAACGGTCAACTATACTGCCGAAACTGCACTCATAGAGAGTGCCCCAGAAAGCCTCCAATCCTTCCAACTCAAAATTAACAGCAATGCCTCTTTGCATGACATACCTGTGCAGATCTTGCACAAAAGTATCACCCACGATCAGCACTCTGTGTCTCTTCATCTCTGCCAACCTCACTACACAGATTATTGGGAAGAAATAGTACCACCCCTTCCTGTGAAGCACACCCTCGACACCTGATTGGATAATCCCCACAGTTCCATTTCCATGCCTACCATGCTGAGAAAGGCAGAATGTGGCACGTGCGCTTTCCCAGCTTCAGCGAGGGCTGCGCCCCAGTAAAGCAGGGACAGACCCTCTTCCCTTTCCACTATTGTTTTTGCAGCACTCCTTCATTCGGTACTATCAAATAGTCCCACGGGCATGCAGCAATCACATCCAAGACGTCTGCATCGAACACTATCATTTCTGTACAGCACTCCATATGTACCATTACACACTCAGAGTGCGCGTCTTGTGTGATTTGAACACTCCTCCAGTTAAAAGTTCTCCAAAGGTATCTACGCTTTCAGCCTCCAGATTCACCCAGAGTGGCACCCATCACCACTAGGTAGAGGTAGGTTTCCTCCCACTTCTCCAGTAAGTGCAAAGAACCAATACTTCAAAGTGCAGTACAGTAGTCTCTAATCTGCATAATGCACTCTACCCAAGCACATAATGTGTCCAGTTCAACCCTATCCCCTTCTCTACACACAGTATTTCAACACAGTAATCAGTGGACACACTGCAGGAGTGTTCACACCACAAGCTCCAGCCATGGACTAAAAACTGTAGGATGTGCTAACAATAACCACACCCATGGAACCAACAATGTATGCAATGCTCACAAACCACACACAGAACGCAACAATGTCAAACCTACTTGCAAGCAGGCCACATACATCTCAGTGCAAGGGCTCCAGCCATGCATCCAAGATGCTAGGCCCTCACCACACATAACACACCGTAGTACACCCTATGTTTATATGCTCATGTCATGTGCAATGCACTCCCCATCCTCAATTGAACCTGCCAACTGTCACCCTGGCCACATGTTTGCATGCATGGCTGCATGACATTGTGTTGGGTGTGGTGAACGGTATGTGGGTGTCTGTGTACATTATCCATTATCCAATTTGTGATACTGAGGACTTCCTTTCATGGCACAATATCTTAAAGCACTTCCTACAGCAAGGGTTTTATAAGGGGCAAACCATAGCAAACGCAAATGCTCACATGTGGCTCCCTAATGTGCAACATGTGCAATGACCTACACCATATGGTAATGTACGCATATCGCCTTTCTTCAGGTGTTTTACCAAGTCTAAAATGTCCTCCACAACCATTCTTTTAAGGTCACCACCATCGGAGAGATGCAGAGTTAAACCTACATGGCTGCATTTTGTTGTGGCGGCTATCGTCAAGGCGTACGCTCTTGGATGCATGGCCTACAGCCTACACCCTTTGGTCATGCACCCAAGAGTGTAGGCCTTGCCCACACCCACCACAACATAATAGATCAATCAATGCGAACATGTGGCCACGTACCACAATCCACAAACGTAACATAGTAGGGGTGTTATAAAGGGCAAACCATAGCAAATGCAAATGGTCACATGTGGCTCCCTAATGTGTAACACATGCAGTAACCTACACCATATGTTGATGTATGCATATCAGCTCACTTCTGCTGTTCTACCACGTCTAAAATGTCCTCTGCAACCATTCCTTAAAGGTCACCACCCTCAGAGAGATGTAGAGTTAAAATTGCATGGCTGCATTATGTTGTGGTGGCTGTGGTGAAGCCTAGGCTGTTAGGTGCATGGCCTATGGCCTATAGCCTTTCACCATGCACCCAACAGTGTAGGCCTTGCCCACACCCAGCACAACATAAGAGAGCCATGGAGGCGAACATGTGGCGAGGTACCACAATCCACAAATGTGACATAGGTAGCGACACTTCTACCCAACCCCCGCACCATAATACAACGATGCATGCACACATGTAACAGTTAGCAAAATATACAAACATACCACAGTATCCGGCACCCCTACCCACTTCTATTCACATAGCATTGTATTACTGCCAACCCAACCACAAAATCATCACAACAGTGGTCCTGCACCCAGCACTCTATTAAGTGCTCAAAACCAATAATTCATGCTGCAATACAGTAGTTAGCACTCCGCGCAATGGACATTACCCAAGCCGATAAAATATGCAGTACAACCCTATCCACTTCTATGCACAAAGTACTTAAACACTGCATCCAGTGGACACACTGCAGGACTGTTCACTCTTTCAGGTCCAGCCATGGACTACACACTGTAGGATGTTCTAACAGTCCTCACACCCATGGAACCAAAAGTGTATGCAATGTTGACAAACCACACACTCAAGGCAACAATTTGAAACCTACTTGCAACCAGGGCACATAGTTGTCGGTGCAAGGCCTCCACCCATGCATCGAAGGGGCTATGGCCTTACCACACAAAAGACACCAAACAGATTAAGGGAGAGTCACAGGAACAGATTAACAAAAAGCTACTACAATTGGAACACAAATTGATTTATTTGACTAAATGCCATATCCTTGGTCTAAATGTGGGTGTGGAATGGCATAATGCCTAAACAATTTTTGGTAGCTCGATCATCCTTGTATTGTAAAAGGGCTATGACCATTGTGAAACGCGTACAGTATTTCATTGCATTTAACATCTTTATTTGTATTGCATGAAGCAATTAATATTGCACAACCAATGACATAATGCCTACACTTTTTTGTATAACAAAGGGTCCATGATTGCTATGAATCCTTTTGTAAAGCTCCTGGAGGACTGCATTACATTTATAGTCCCTATTGGTGCTACATGAAGGAACTAACATTGTTTAACCATTGGATGCCTAGTGATGCCAACAAAGGACTATTTTCCCGAAGATATTTTAATTTGGTACTAATGGAGAATACCAAGAACCAACAGATGGCTCAACTCAGTTAAGGTTAGGAGCACATATGCCGGTCTGGAATGAAAATCATTTAAAAACTCTACAGACATTAGACATGGGGTTAACTATGTACAATGGTGTACCTTTCCACACTAGCCCTCTTTTCTGTGTAATATTCTGTATAGATGCTCACCTGGGGTCAGATGATTTATCATGGATGGAGTATCAAGTATGGAGTATTTAAACTACAATTCCCATGAAAAACGGGGTTGTGCACGCGGTAACGAGTGCACAATGAGGTCATTGCAGGCATACGTGGTGACGTCATGACATCAGTTGCCGCGAATACAATCGCAGGCATTTTGAATTAGAGCTTTGGCGTCCAGCAGAAGAAATATTGCGGATTCCAGGAAAGACAAGTATCTCATTAGTAAGTACATAGAGGCCAAGGGCATATTTACAGAAACTTCCGGAATAGAGGTCCATATTGCTTCTGATTGGATTCTTTCTTTCTAAATCTTTTTGATAGATCAGAGGAAATATTGAGGTTGATTAGTTCAGTCTGAGCCTCTTTTATGCCTGCAACACAGACTGTGTTAACTTGGTACCCATGAACAGTTACAACTACCGTTTCATAAGTAAGTGGAGTCAATTCTGGTAATGACATATTCTAGTGATCCTTCATTAGACCTCCATGGAGATATTGGTTTTAGACTTAACGCGGCCTGTTGGTCTTTTTGCTGATTTTCAGGTAATGCTGAGATCTTTTAAGAGGATGGCAGTCTTTACATCATACTAGAAGGCTTTACATCCTATATCCAGTGACTACACCCATGCTGATGGGAGAGCCTAAAACCCAGTGACTATTCGGTAAGATTGTTAACTCAGTAGACAGTATGGTAGTTCATTTTAGACATACAGACTTTCCAAATAGTCTAAATCGGACTTTTCGCTGTTTACTAGGATGGGAGTTAGAGGAAAAGAAAGCAAGAACTTCCTAATTAATTGGAACCTGCCTATTATAACCATTCACAGTTTTAACAGACTCTAGGACAGTCACCCTACGAGTCCAAGAGGTATGTGATAACATGCTTCACACCCTTATGGGGATGAGGGTGATTAAAAATGGTCAAAGTAAAAGACCTGCAGTGTTATTCTGAGTACTAATGTAGTGCCTTCTTTTGATTAAAAGGGTACCTCACTTTGTATAGAAGACCTTTTAACGGAGTTCAGATTTGTATCCAATAGAACCGACCCAAAACATTACATACCCCTGAAGAATGTCCTGCATTTTTGTGTGCAATGGACAGAAACTTGTACAAGTTGGGAAATTATGGAGTACAAAAATAGCATGGAATAGCCGGAATAGTTACGGCAAAAGGATCACAATGTGAATGAGCTACACCTTGGACCTATGATACATTATGCTATTAGGACCCACTTATATTGGTTTACTTGTGTTGTTCTTTAATTATTGTATATGTTTTATGTGACATGATCATTTTTATAGCCTTGACTGCAGGAACTTTTTGGTGATATCACTGTGCAACCCCTGCGACCGATTTCAAGTTGCATTCGGGAAATGTCGCATAGGGGTATGAAGAAACGGAGACTAAGAGTTCCCCTACTCTGTTTGTTTATGAAGAGGATTGTATTTTTCAAACACCTTGTTACTACGCCACAGTCGTATGTGAATGAGTTCAATAGATGCTGTGTATTGGTGATCAAAAATAGGTTTATTGGTGGCCCTTCTGATTACACGTGTTTCAGCATTGTCTATGCCTTTTTCAAATCAGGGCATATTTGTGATCTGTAATATTATACAAAAGCATAGAAAACAAACAAGAATCATCATATTGTCATCATATGATCATATTAAAAACCCACATTTTGCCCCAATCCCCAATGGGACTGAAATACACAGTTGTTAAGCAGATGAGACAACAAAACCAATTTAAGACCAAGATTTGGGATGGGGCATCAGGGAGGCAAATTAGGAGTTTGACAACAAAAAAGAAAACAAGGAAGAGAGAGAGAGAGAGGAAGAGAAAGGAACAATTCCATAGGAAATGATTATTCATCAAGTATCTCTGTAATACATGGAGTACATGTGGCTGTGTTACATGTATATCAATATCTTATTTAGTGCAACAAGTGTTGCGACTGGCTGTTTTCATAAGTAAGTTTGTCTTAGTATCCTAAATATTTTCTGATGAAACGTTGTATATCTAGTCAACATTACGTTTATGCTTATTACGTTGACGTTGGGTACCTGTGGAGGTACCCGTGAATTGGTGCCATACTGGATACTGCAGGCACACCACTGTCTTCTTCCACCTAATGAGATATATCAGAAGAACCACTTGTCCCTCCCCCACCCTTTCCATCCCTTCTTCCCACCACTACATGGCTTAAAGTATGTTTTCCAGGCCCTTCCGGCGCCGCTCTGTCTTTCGATACACCATGGCGGCGTTTCCCATAAATGTTGACGCACAGCATGCTTCGCTCCAGCCAACCACCGCTGCGTCTAATGTTCGCCGACATCACTGCATACTGCAAGCCAATGAGACTTTTGTCCGTGGAGCGAACAGGGAAATGGGTCCGCAGAGCAGAGCCAGTTATCACAAATATTTTACGACGTACATTTCAGTTATTTGCAACAAAAATACTGGTCGGATTTCCACCAAACACACAAAAGCACGCTTTTGGAAACCACGCCCCCGCTCCTGCCGCAAATTTGGTTAAAATCCGTCCAGCCGTTTGGCATGTAGGCATGCAAAGTTTTTGCCAATTCAGTCTATGGATAAAAAGATTTTTTTGGGACCCCCTATAACTTTGACCACCCCCCTTTTTTGGCAAAGTTTTATCCAACTTCGTCCACGTGGAGCAAAGTTTCTAAGCCGCCCAAATAGTGGTCTTCCTATGGGCTTAGCAACTTAACCATAACTACACGCCCGCTACCGCGGGCCATGTAATATCGGCCTATTTTGGCTTTGAATTGGAGCTTTATCATCCACAACTCTAGGGCAGGATTGGTACTTCAACCGGAGGAAGATTGCTGCGGCCCACGTACAGCCTCTACCCATCTCCACAGTCCAGCCATTCGCATAAGTTCACAGGCTACATAAACCCATTAAAATGAAACAGGGAGATTATGGAGGACAGTGAGTAGGACATGTCCTACCTCAGTGTTGAGCTGCTGCGAAATGAAAGAGCAAAATCGAAACTGCTTGTGGAATGGTACAGATGTCTCCTGACATAAGTGTGGGGGTGGGACTGGTGATCAGAGAAGAGCCTGGGCCTCTGTCACCTACAGTTGGTGGGGGCATTAAGATCTAAGGAATGTAGCCATCGTAGAACATGGTGGGAGAAAGAGAGCAGAATACAGAGGGGTGTTAGCTGCAAATATTCTGCCCGCACCACTTCATAGGGAAAGGCAACGAGAAAATGCTAGTCCACATGTTAAGATGGGGAGAGCAGGGTTGGATTTGCCACGTGGCCGAGCCAAAATAGTCCATGGGAGATGGGGGCCGGTTTCAGGCCATGCCTGGGCCGTTTTAGACAAAAGAAATAAAAAAAAGATTTAAAAAAACCCTGCAACGACATAATTCATCAAAGCAAGGTAACGTAAATTATGGTGCATGTATCATTCACATGCTGCTGCAGCATGTAAAGTTGAGGGGCTGAGGCTGCTGCCGCGCCAGCGGCAGTCACCCTTCCACCACTACAGGGGCCATGGTGCCCCCTAGAGTTGCTGTGCTGTTGTATTAATGATAAATATGTATTTGTGATAGTAATGATAAACAACCAATTTTAGAGTAGAATAAGCATCCATTTCAGACTATGTATTTTGCCTTTCGCAAGTTTCAGTAACAGCATGTTTTTTTCTGCTGTTGTCTCTGTTACGATCATCACAAGACATTCCATCTCGGTGTCCTCGGTCAATTGTCAAAATCCTTATTTATAAAAGCTTCTGTACAGTGTACAAATATTTGACCATAGCACATCAAGTGTCCATTGACTTCATTGTGCCACAATGAATGCTTTGTTGTAATGTGTCTATCTTTCCCATCTCACTGGCATGCTGTTCAGGATGTTTGTTTGCATGTTTGAGCTAACGAATGCTCAGAGTATGGGATGTCCTGTGAGTGTGCTGATTTCAATATTTTGCCAACCTCTGAAGCCTGAAAGTAGATGCATGCAGGCTTAACATGCGGCCAACTTTGCCCCAGACCCGCAGATGAGCTTAACTGGTCTGCTGTTAAATCTCAGTTAGCTGTTTAATGGTATCCACTACAGAATAATTGCTAATTTTACTATAACCAATATGATAGCTCAGTGGGTTGAGTGCTCGCTGTTGCGACGTGAGTGTGATTTGCAGGTTCGAATCTCAGCAAGGCCATCTCAGACTTTAATCCTTCCTAGGTCGATAAATGAGAACCAACACAGGTTGGGTGATATTGTATGCATATATCCCATAGTTACAGTTAATGATATGTTTATATATTTCAGTTTTATTTCTTTTGAGAATTATTTAATCTTTTTATAATTATGTAATGATTTATCAGTGTATTTTGAAATTGATAAGTTTGTTAACATTTAAGTTTTTTTATATGTGAAAAGTTTATATATAGACTGTATCACATTATTAATAAAGAATGTATGTACATTTGTTCTATGAAAAAGAGCTTAAGCGTAAATGCTATACAATAACATATTATCATTTGACCTTGGATGTCTGCCTGCATGCACAGTAATTTGACAATATGGATCTATACACACAGATATTAATGATACATATGGTGATCCATTCTTGTAGGAAATGTATATCACATTAGTGAAATCATAACCATACTGTTTGCAGTGTACTTAGGAACAATGCTATTTGATGCCACTTCCTGTTTTGTCAAGGAGTGAAAGGTTTCATGGCTTCCTGGGATGTCACTTTGGGGTGGGGTCAAATGACATCACTTCTAGTGATGTCATCAGAGTTCAAGGGTCGTGAGACAAGGGGTGGGCCACTTTTATTGAGACGAGGGATGGGACACTTATTTGTGGATGTCTGGGCCTGTCCGGGCCTAAGCCGGTAAGATAGCTCAGCAGGTTGAGCACTCGTTGCTGCGATCTGAGCATGATCTGCAGGTCGCAGGTTCGAAGCCCGGCAAGGCCAACTCAGCCTTTCATCCTTTCATCCTTTTGAGGTCAATAAATGAGTACCAATTTTGGTTGGGTGATATTGTATGTAAATATGTGCTCTGTAAAGCGCTTTGGACCCTGGGGGAGAGACATCTGAGGCTGTGAGGAGAAAAGGGGTGAACATTGAGCAATGGAAAGGAATGCAGTGGAAAGGGATGCAGTGGGAAGGTGCCCTTTCAGTGCAAGCATCTAAGGAATGGTAAAGCGGATTCTACAAACATATAATGGGTGTAGCCTAGGAAACATTAGAGAAAAAATAAAGCTAGACATTGAGACATTAATGGATGAAAGAATGAGTCTAGCAAAATGATGAAATGTGAGGGATAAATAACAGATTGGATGGGGAAATGAATATGGAAAAAAGGCAAAGGTCTGGCCTAGGCAAGTGGCTGTGGGGTAGCTGGTGTTATGAGTGCATGAGGACTGCCAAGGCTAGGGTGTGAGTAGGCTTGCTCTACGAGATTGGTTAATGGTCCTTAAATGGATTGTCAGAGTGGAAGCACATCCTTGTTGGCCCCGACCCTCTCACGGTCCCACCAATATGCAGCACCCATGGGACTTAGCTCTGCCGATAGCTTTTAGTGTCACTAGGTACAAAGAGAGGTACAAGACCTCATGTTCAGAGATCAACTGTCCACAGACAGACTGGCCTTATATTGTCAGCTATTTGCACTCTGGCGCCCACAGTCTCACTTTTACAGGATAAAAACAGTTGGGCAATAATAGTCAGAGCATGTTTCCACTCTTTTAAGAAGGTATTTTCCAGAAAAGCTGAGAAGGAAGTTGTCCCTTATGATAGAAGGTATGTCACGTCATTTCACACAAACCCTTCCATTGCAGGAAATGTCCTGATACAATATTTAACTAATAATTGTAAGGCGATCTCAGCGCCAACCCAATTATGGAACTCTAAATTATAGGAGAACCACTTAATTCTTGGATATTATATTTCAATGTATGTTATGGCCAGTGTCCCTCCTCCCACCATCCTTTAAAACTTAGATTATTGGGTATATCTATATGCTCAAGATTTCAATAAGCTATAAGTGAAAAATGTTCAGAATTGCTGAAAATGAGGCGTCCATGAAGTGGAAGCTGGAAAACAGTATCCAGGCTGAAGGACGTTTTCAAATGCTTGTGTTGGCAAGAAGCCATTTTGCAAAGACCACCGTTCCCAAAAGAGGGGGCGTCCATACGATGGCGGTGACACAGTGTCAACTGCCAGCGGTGTTTGTTGCATGCTCATCAAAAAAGCAGAAGCATGCCAATAACCCACTTTCCATTTCATAGGGTAGTCCCCGTGTAGATTCCCAAAGGCATTGTAAACGAAAAAAAGCATTGGCAAAGCCAAAGGATTTGCAGTTTCTGTAGGCATTTGTCATTCCTTGCCAGAAGGTCAAAAGCTTGAAAATGGTGTGAGAACCTGGTCATATGATGGCAGTGAATTAAAAAATGCCTATATAATACCAAATCAAAAGACAACAGGATTGGATTTGCCAGTGCTTATTTGTAAGGGGAGCCCAAAGCAGAGAACACATGTAAGGAAATACATACTGGTAATAAATCAAATGGCTGAAGGCATACTTAGTTAACACATTTTTATTACCACCGGAGCACATTTACAGCCACAATTAAGCCAATAACTCTCAGAAGAAACGTGGGTGCCCTATAAAACAAAATGGTTGCTGTTATTGTTTGATTTTAAGGTTAGGGTTGGATTTAAGGTTAGGGTTAGGGTTCCATCGAACCTCCATATTTTCGATGGAAAGGTTTCGATGCATATGCACTTTCAATGCAAAAAAGTAATTTCGATGAATCTATTTTTGTTGGTTTTATTTCGATGGATTTTCTTTTCGATGGTTAATTTTCTATGGAAAGACCATAAAATGTAGTGTTGGACACTGCAGGAAGGGCCTTGCACTGCCAATCGTGTTTGTTACTCTCGTGGAGACCAGATTAAGATTTAAGTGCCTCTACTTATATCTGTGAGAGTGGCCCCCAGGGCTCAGTCATATTTACCGCCTGATCTTCAGTTGTTTGTGTGTTAGCATTAGATGTCCCACAAATCACGGACGGTTCAGTCTCATCACCCCCCCACTCCCCGCCCCCCGCCCCCTTTCAAGCACAAGCAATACTGGTAGTTCCCACCCATCCAAGGCCATCCAATCGCCAATGTCTGAGTTTGCAGGTATGGGGCCGGGGCTGAACAGCCCCTGTGTGGGTGGCACTTTTGATAAGGCTTGGTCGGTATTGGGTCTATTACCACAGCCCGCCCCTCTGATCCCCCTCCCCTCCACTCCTTCGGCCATAGCTTTACTAGCTGGGTCATCTTTCTTAGGAACCTCTGAGAATGTTGGTTATTAGAAGCACATTTTCTACCATTTTTCGTTTTTCCTCAGGCCTTCCTAGGCACAGAAATAACCTGTGCCGCATGGAGAACTTGGGTTTTGACCGATTTATCCTTACAATTGTCACCAGACTCTGAGGAATTAAGTGGCTTTTTGCCACTTATATTGGAGTAGCGTGATTGAGCCTTATCCGAAAGAGATTCAAGATGCACTTTAATGGCACTTAACTGTAATGTATCAGCGGTTCGCTCTAATTTGATGTTGTCGTCTAGTGACACAAAATAACGTAAAACCATATTGAGAGCAGAAGTGGAGGGAGCGGTAAGCTTCACAGTATAGTCCATGTCTCTCAAAGTCTGATGACAATTAGGACGTGGGGCTGGAGCTTGTCAGGGACCTCCTATTCGCTTCATGGGAGGTTTGATGCTGGGTCATAAAAGATGGTAACCCATCCGAGATTCCTACTCTGGGTCCAGACGGAACCAGGGACTCCAACATACGGTAGTCTGACTCCAAATCATCATCATTGCGAGGCAATTGCCTCCAGAAGGCTTTCATCTGCAATAAAGTGACTTTCTCTCTGGGAATCAGGCCTGCTCCTCGCGTCCATCCGAACATTAGGTATCTAGTCATTGCATCAAATTCCAAAGCATCGAAAGCCATACCATAGAAAACAAAAAGCATCTAAAAAGAAAAGCATTGACTGCATTTTTTTGAGGTAAATGGTTTATTTTAATTATAACAGGTTTTAAAGTTTAAAAAAGGGGGGTTGGGGGTCATCCCCCCATTTAAAAAAAATGAAAAAAAATGCATTCAATGTTTTTTTTTCGATGCATTTTTTTTCGATGGCAAGGCATTCGATGCTTTGGAATTCGATGCAATGACTATAAACCGAACATTAGTACTACAGCTGGCGGTTTGAAAAAATTCACCAATATTTTTTTGCACAGCAGGAGATTTATGAGTGCCTTTGGTGAATAGACCACATACAGTCATATCACGGGAGAATTGACGTCATTAATTAAGACATTCTGGCCCTTTGTCCAAATGAGCCTTCCGGGAGAATCTGTCCCCCGCATGGCGTGGAAAAGATCTAGAAATTTCTGACACGCGCTCGGTTAAAAAAAAAGAGTGACCAGAACTACCCCTGTAACGCAAGGGAAATCACGGGGCACTACCCGTGGCACGTGCACAGCATACAGATTTACAAAGAAAACAAAATGATTTCCAATCAAAGGGAATGCGCTACTAGACACTTTTCAAACAGCAAGAGCATGAACGTGGCATATGTCACCCAATGTCCCTGCGGGCTACAGTATGTCTGGGGTTGCTTGTGTTTCCGTGCAGAAGGGACCTGGCCTAGCAGCTCGGGCTGGGCTGCTACCATTGGTGACAGTACCTGACTGATTTAGATATGGCTGGTCCGCTTTTGCAATGGCGCAGACGGGCTAAAAAATGGTGGTGTGGAAGGTTGCCCAGAGCAATGCCAGTGGTTCAGATTCATTCAAAACCTTCACCCATCACTTTTGTGCTTACTGTTTGTCTCACTATGTGAGAGAGGGTATGCCCAGACGTGGGTCCCTTGCTCGCTGCGCCATAGGGAACCAAGCTGCACCTCACTGAGGAGGCCCAACAAGACCGAAACATGTCTGGGGTTGCTTGTGTTTCCGTGCAGAGGGGACCTGGCCTAGCAGCTCGGGCTGGGCTGCTACCATTGGTGGCAGTACCTGACTGATATGGCTGGTCCGCTTTTGCAATGGCGCAGACGGGCTAAAAAATGGTGTTGTGGAAGGTTGCCCAGAGCAATGCCAGTGGTTCAGATTCATTCAAAACCTTCCACCCATCACTTTTGTGCTTACTGTTTGTCTCACTATGTGAGAGAGGGCATGCCCAGACGTGGGTCCCTTGCTCGCTGCGCCATAGGGAACCAAGCTGCACCTCACTGAGGAGGCCCAACAAGGCCGAAACATGTCTGGGGTTGCTTGTGTTTCCGTGCAGAGGGGACCTGGCCTAGCAGCTCGGGCTGGGCTGCTACCATTGGTGGCAGTACCTGACTGATTTGCATATGGCTGGTCCGCTTCTGCAATGGCGCAGACGGGCTAAAAAACGGTGGTGTGGAAGGTTGCCCAGAGCAATGCCAGTGGTTCAGATTCATTCAAAACCTTCCACCCATCACTTTTGTGCTTACTGTTTGTCTCACTATGTGAGAGAGGGTATGCCCAGACGTGGGTCCCTTGCTCGCTGCGCCATAGGGAACCAAGCTACACCTCACTGAGGAGGCCCAACAAGGCCGAAACATGTCTGGGGTTGCTTGTGTTTCCGTGCAGAGGGCACCTGGCCTAGCAGCTCGGGCTGGGCTGCTACCATTGGTGGCAGTACCTGACTGATATGGCTGGTCCGCTTTTGCAATGGCGCAGACGGGCTAAAAAATGGTGTTGTGGAAGGTTGCCCAGAGCAATGCCAGTGGTTCAGATTCATTCAAAACCTTCCACCCATCACTTTTGTGCTTACTGTTTGTCTCACTATGTGAGAGAGGGTATGCCCAGACGTGGGTCCCTTGCTCGCTGCGCCATAGGGAACCAAGCTGCACCTCACTGAGGAGGCCCAACAAGGCCGAAACATGTCTGGGGTTGCTTGTGTTTCCATGCAGAGGGGACCTGGCCTAGCAGCTCGGGCTGGGCTGCTACCATTGGTGGCAGTACCTGACTGATTTACATATGGCTGGTCCGCTTTTGCAATGGCGCAGACGGGCTAAAAAACGGTGGTGTGGAAGGTTGCCCAGAGCAATGCCAGTGGTTCAGATTCATTCAAAACCTTCACCCATCACTTTTGTGCTTACTGTTTGTCTCACTATGTGAGAGAGGGTATGCCCAGACGTGGGTCCCTTGCTCGCTGCGCCATAGGGAACCAAGCTGCACCTCACTGAGTTGGCCCAACAAGGCCAAAACATGTCTGGGGTTGCTTGTGTTTCCATCCAGAGGGGACCTGGCCTAGCAGCTCGGGCTGGGCTGCTACCATTGGTGGCAGTACCTGACTGATTTGCATATGGCTGGTCCGCTTTTGCAATGGCGCAGACGGGCTAAAAAATGGTGTTGTGGAAGGTTGCCCAGAGCAATGCCAGTGGTTCAGATTCATTCAAAACCTTCCACCCATCACTTTTGTGCTTACTGTTTGTCTCACTATGTGAGAGAGGGTATGCCCAGACGTGGGTCCCGTGCTCGCTGCGCCATAGGGAACCAAGCTGCACCTCACTGAGGAGGCCCAACAAGGCCGAAACATGTCTGGGGTTGCTTGTGTTTCCGTGCAGAGGGCACCTGGCCTAGCAGCTCGGGCTGGGCTGCTACCATTGGTGGCAGTACCTGACTGATATGGCTGGTCCGCTTTTGCAATGGCGCAGACGGGCTAAAAAATGGTGTTGTGGAAGGTTGCCCAGAGCAATGCCAGTGGTTCAGATTCATTCAAAACCTTCCACCCATCACTTTTGTGCTTACTGTTTGTCTCACTATGTGAGAGAGGGTATGCCCAGACGTGGGTCCCTTGCTCGCTGCGCCATAGGGAACCAAGCTGCACCTCACTGAGGAGGCCCAACAAGGCCGAAACATGTCTGGGGTTGCTTGTGTTTCCATGCAGAGGGGACCTGGCCTAGCAGCTCGGGCTGGGCTGCTACCATTGGTGGCAGTACCTGACTGATTTACATATGGCTGGTCCGCTTTTGCAATGGCGCAGACGGGCTAAAAAACGGTGGTGTGGAAGGTTGCCCAGAGCAATGCCAGTGGTTCAGATTCATTCAAAACCTTCCACCCATCACTTTTGTGCTTACTGTTTGTCTCACTATGTGAGAGAAGGTATGCCCAGACGTGGGTCCCTTGCTCGCTGCGCCATAGGGAACCAAGCTACACCTCACTGAGGAGGCCCAACAAGGCCGAAACATGTCTGGGGTTGCTTGTGTTTCCGTGCAGAGGGGACCTGGCCTAGCAGCTCGGGCTGGGCTGCTACCATTGGTGGCAGTACCTGACTGATTTGCATATGGCTGGTCCGCTTTTGCAATGGCGCAGACGGGCTAAAAAATGGTGGTGTGGAAGGTTGCCCAGAGCAATGCCAGTGGTTCAGATTCATTCAAAACCTTCCACCCATCACTTTTGTGCTTACTGTTTGTCTCACTATGTGAGAGAGGGTATGCCCAGACGTGGGTCCCTTGCTCGCTGCGCCATAGGGAACCAAGCTACACCTCACTGAGGAGGCCCAAAAGGCCGAAACATGTCTGGGGTTGCTTGTGTTTCCATCCAGAGGGGACCTGGCCTAGCAGCTCGGGCTGGGCTGCTACCATTGGTGGCAGTACCTGACTGATTTGCATATGGCTGGTCCGCTTTTGCAATGGCGCAGACGGGCTAAAAAATGGTGTTGTGGAAGGTTGCCCAGAGCAATGCCATTGGTTCAGATTCATTCAAAACCTTCCACCCATCACTTTTGTGCTTACTGTAGGCCAAACAGGCCACCATGTTAACAAAAGAAAAGGCGAACACCAATCAGAAATAAGGTGATGGGTTGACACAGCACCTATGGTATCCCACTGCATTGAATTCCAGCTTTGGCCTGGTGATGTATTTTGGTGGGTCGCAGATGTTGTTACTACTGTGAGAAACCTGAATCACCCGCTAGACCCCGGAGATATGTCGTCCATGTGGCCAGGACAGGGCCATCGCTATTGCATACAGTTCCTGGGGTGGACCAGGGGAGATGATCACCTGGATGTTTTTTTTTTTTTCTGGGAGTGGAAGTGGGACACTGATGATATGATATGATATGATAAAGCATTCATAACGCGCCTATACACAAGTGTTTCAAGGCGCAATGAGGTAAGGGAGGGGGAACAGAGGGAAGACAGACACCGATCCCTTTAGGCCAGGTGACATTCAGATCGTGCAAGAGCATGGGAGGGGGGAAGTGGGAAAGTGGAGGGGGGCAGGGAAAGGGGACAGTGCAGTACATGGGATAATCGAATAAATAAACAATAAGTAAAAGTACGGCCAGCAGGTGGCAGGTGCAAGGGTAAGTGCAGACAACAGGTGTCAAGTGCTGGTAGCGGGAGTGTAGGGATGCAGAAACAGTCCCCAGGTGCGGGGGTTGCCAGGAAGGCAGTGCCGATGTGCAACTGGCGGGTGAGGGGACCTGGGCCCGAGATCAGAAGGTAGCTAGGTAACCAGTGTAGTTTCAACCAGGAAGTCAGCAGGGGAGAGAAGGAGGAAAAGCAGAAGCAAAGAGAAAGGTTTGAAGTGCTTCCGGAACCAGAGATGATTCTCTTCAAGTTTCAGGGAGGCAGGGAGGCTGTTCCAGAGGGAGGCTCCAACCGAAGAAAGAGATCTACCACCAACTCATTGCTTGGAGAAGCGAGTGACCCTGAGGGAGTTGGAGGCGGAAGAGCGAAGAGCTCGAGAAGGAAGATATTTAGGAAGAGAGAGTTGAAGGTATTGAGGCCCCAGGCCCCAGAAGGCCTTGTGGACAATGCAGAGGGTTCTGAACTTAATCTTTCAATCATGCAGAGATACGATACCTGGGCTTGAGGCCAAGGACAAGTCATGCAGTCCTGTTCTGGATGAGTTGCAGAGGGCGGAGTGGAAACAGGCAGATTCAGAAAGAGGCTGTTGCAGTAGTCCAGCCTAGAGAGAACCAGAGCTCTAGAGACAGTAAGCTTGTCGGGAAGGAGAGGAAAGGAAGAATACCTGGTAGTGTGACTTCTTAGAGACGTCAGAATTGTGAGGAGAGAAGGAGAGTGTGTGATCCCGAGGTTCTTAACCTCACAGGTGGGAGCAGGAACAGGGCCAAAAGAGGCCGGCTAGAGAGTGGCAGGAAAGGAAGGAATGGGTGTGCTGATGAGGAGAACCTCTGTTTTACTGGCATTAAGGCAGAGATCATTGGTGGCACACCACTCCTGGATGGCGGACAGACACTCAGAGATGAGATAGGGAGAAGAGGTGGCTGAGGGTAGCCTGAAAATGAGCTGAGTGTCATCCGCATAGCACTGGAAGATGGGGCAGAGTGCGGCAATGCGGTGGGCAAGAAGTGCCAGGTATTGGTTGAAGAGCCAGGTAGAGAGGTTAGACCCTTGGGGAACACCACAGGTAGAGATAGAGACGGAGGAGAGGAAGGACCCAAGTTGGACCTTGGAGGGTCGATCAGTGAGGAAAGAATTCAGCCATGCCAGGGCCTGACCGGTGATACCCAGGTTATCGCGGAGACGGTTGAGCAGGATGGCATGGTAGACCATGTCAAGGCAGAAGAGAGATCAAGTAAGATGAGGACACAGGGGGTGTTGGAATCAAGGTTGGAGAGCAGGTCTTCATGGATGTTCAGGAGAGCAGTTTCCGTGCTTCTGGCAGCTCTGAAGCCAGACTGATGATCATGGAGACAACCAACAGATTCACTGTGAAGGGTGAGCTGGGAGATGGCCAGCTTTTCCAAGTGTTTGCCCAGGTAAAGGAGTGATGGAGATTGGGCGATAGTTGGCAGAGGGTTTCTTAAGAAGAGGATGCACAAGGGAGTGCTTCAAAGGGGAAGGGAAAACTCCATTGGTGAAAGAGTGGTTGCAAAAGTCGTCCAGAGCAGGAGCCAGGTAGTCAATGTGGTCCTTGATGGTTTTGGAGGAACTGGGATGAGCCTGTTTTGATGAGACTTTCATAGATCGGACTTGTCTAGAAACCTCCTCATGGGAGAACAGGGGAAAGGCAGAGAAGGAGGGAGGAGAGGTGGCCAAAGAAGGGCCAGGGGAAGATCAGGGAGTAGAGGGAGGAAGGGGAGAGGAGCAGAGAGAGGACAGAATGTACTGAGTTTTAGAGATGAATTGAGAAGCCAGTGTCGTGCAGAGGGCCTGGGAAGGAACAGGAGAGGTAGAGACTGTGGCAGGATGGGCCAGTTCCTTGCAGATTTTAAAGAGTTCAGCCGAGTTATTAGATGCCGCAGAGACACAGGCTTGGATGTGAGCTCTCTTCTTGGTACGGAAGAGAGCCGGTATTGCCTTTGGAGCAGGCGGCAGGCCAGTTTGTCAGAGGATGTACATGAAGCATGCCATTTCCTGTCAGCACCCTGCACTTGCATTTAAGGGTCACAAGGTCTGAGTCGTAGCAGGAGTTGCACTTGGCTTTGGGCTTCTGGCAGATCCACGTGACAGGGGCAAGAACATCGAGACAATCAGATACAGCAGAGTGGAGCATGTAAAGGGCATTGTCAGGGTGTGAGTCAGCCAAAGGGGGAGGGGTGGTTGAGAAAGCGGCGGCAAAAGCCTCAACTGACACATGCTTCATGGGTCGGATGACCGAGAAGATGGGTGGCAGTGATGGGGTTGGTTTGGCCTGAGGGGTAGAGAGGGTGAGCTGGGAGGAAAGGAGAAAGTGATCGCTCCAGGAGAGAGGAGTAGTGAGAGGGATAGAAAGGGGAAGGTCTCAGGAGATCAGAGCATCCAGAGTGGGCCCTGCATAGTGAGTCGGGCCAGAGGGGAGAATAGAGAGTGAGCGAGAGTCAAAAAGGTCACGAAAGAGTCCAGAGGAAGGTCAGGAAGCATTTAGGAGGATGTTGAAGTCTCCAAGAAGGAGGAGTTGAGTGGTCGAGACCAGGAGGGAAGAGGAGAGGTCCGCCCACTCAGAAAGGAAGGAGGAGATCTGACCAGTTGGCTGATAGATAGTAGCCAGAGTAAGGGAATGGCTAGGAGAGAGAGAGAGCCTGCAGATGAGGCATTCAAAAGAGGAGTAGGCCTGCGTAGGAATGGCAGAGGCAGGAATCCTCTCGCGGAAGATCAGGGCTACACCCCACCGGAATAGTTGGACCTGTGCGCGGAGAGGATCTTGTAGCCATCAGGGAGAAGAGTGTCAAAGCTTGTGACAGAGCTGGCCGTGAACCATTTCTCAGTGAGACCGAGGACATCGAGGTCAAGTTCCTCCAGAAGGCGGCAGCTGTCAGAGGAGTGTATGACAGCTGAGCGAGAGTTAAAAGTTGCAATATGGAGAAGGTTGCAGTCCTTGAAAGACTTCTGGGGAGAGGTACAAATCAGAAGTACACCCTGCAGAGGTGTGGAAGAAGCCAGAGGGGGGTAGAAAGGGAAGGAGGAGAGGGTAAGGTAGGCAAGGAGGAGGCAGCAGGGGGAGGCAAGGAAGCCATGGAGGGGGGAGAGGGGACAGCAGGACAAAAAAGGAAATTGTTGAGGGGCGGGAAGCATCTATCGAAGAGGAGAAGGTTGGCCTGAGGTCTTGGACCAAGACAGTCCCATTCAAACAAACATTAATGATGACCTTAGGGGAGAGGAAGGAGGCCAGTTGGGTCTCTCACCAGGTGCCACCATTAATGGGAGAGGAGGAGAGGGGAGAGAGCACAGAGATCATATATAGGGTTCATAGGTCTGGTGAGGGAACGACAAAGAGGATGTCGCTGAAAGTGTGCATGGGGGAGGCACTGGTATAGGTGTCAACGATAGGGAGGCCTGGGTTGGAGACCAGGATGTCCTTTTTAAACTTCTTCTTACCAGATTTAGTGAGGAGAGCAGGATAGTCGATAGCAAAGCAGTTAGAGAACATATGAGAGACATAGAGCATCATAAGGTAGGTAGGGAGAGGAGAGAAGAGGAAGGGAGAGTGAAGTAGAAAACACTAGGGCAGGGTGCAAGTGGATGAGACAGAGAGAGGCAAGGCAAGTTGAACAATTGGACAGAACGACAGACACTCAGATTTAAAAGACTATCACAAGGAGAATCAACACACCTGAATTTGAGAGTCCTGTAAAGAGGGGGAAAGGCCTAGATATCACAATGCAATTTAAATACTTTCACAGTGCAGTTTAAATACTTTCCAATGCATTTTTTTTAAAACAGGAGAATCACCACACCTAAATTTGAGAGTCTGCTAGCTGGACGGGGGTTGCAGGGTAGCGCGCGGGTCAACCCTGGTAGATGGCTGGAAACTGGCCTCCCCTGCGGACACCTTCAGATACAGCCAGGAGCCGCCTCTATGGGAGCATCCCTTTGCCTAGGGGCCCTTAGCCATGGGGAATGAAGAAGGGAGCCAACCAATCAGGGGTGTGGGTGGGCTGGAAGGCGGGAGGGAGGGAAGGGACCAACAATGGAACACGGAAGGGGAGAAGGGAAGATGGGGTCAAGGGGACACAAGTAAAAAAAAAACAGCAAAAAAGTCAAAGGCCCACGGAGGGTCTCACCTTCCCAGCAGAGTAGCCTGCAGTCACCCACTCAGGCAAACTAAGATGGCGAGCGTGGTGTGCTGTGAGACTGCTAACTCACACATGAGTCAATGCAGCCAATCAGGGGTGTGGCCGGGCTAGAAGACGGGAGGGAGGGAGGGAGGGGACCAACAAAGGAACCAGGAAGGTAAGCAGCGAAGAAGGGGGCAGGTGGACACAAGTAAAAAAAAACAGCAAAAAAAGTCAAAAGCCCACGGAGGGTCTCACCTTCCCAGCAGAGTAGCCTGCAGTCACCCGCTCAGCCAAACTAGAATGGCGAGTATGGTGTGCTGCAGGACTGATTCCTAGCTCATACTAAGGACGAGAGTAGGGTTTTCTGGTGCCATAAATGCACGCAAGTCTTCCAATATTGAATTTGGTGTGGGTGTTAAAACATTTCTAAAAAAGAATGGCATTTTCCATTTGCACCACACATCCATAGAAAACAATCCTAATTCATGTTTAAATGTTCCTATTGGGAGGCAGTCAGGCAAACAGAAAGCACTTTTCCATACTATACTCTCTAATTTCTCCTGATGGACTTGTCTTAATAAGTACCCATTTCCAGTACCATAGAGGAGATCAGGTATCATAATAAGTCAGTACTTGCTTGTAATCCGTTTCATTTGCACTGCAAATTGGTCCAATTTCTTTAATCTATGTACTACCTGGCCAATATTTGGGGAAGCTTGAATATTACATCTGAGATAAATAATCGGGTTAAGCGGCACCACTTCCGTATTGACTATAGTCCACGTGTAGTTGTACGGCTGTTTTGAGTTTTTTGTGAAGTAAACTATATTCGTTTTCGCAATGTTTTTTTTTCCCATTTTTTTATTGGTTTAACAATATAACAAACATACAATGTTATCGGTGCGATCCATCAATTACAACCATCATTTATTCCCTCCCTTCCCTTTCGTCCCCCCCCCCCAAGACCACTGTCTGTGCATCAGACCTCGCTGTGCCAGCGCTCGAGTTAGGGTTGTCTGAGTCCTCCGGGATAGTGTCTTCTCCGCAGGGATGGAGCAGAGGCACCGTCAGCTGTTGTCCAGCCTCTGTTACTGTAGCGCGGTTTCCCATGCTCCAGTTTCGGCAGTCACCCATCGCAGTAGGTCCCCCTACCACTGTGTCACACTTAGATTTTTCAGGCTTATCCAACCCATGGCTGTGCGTCTTTTCGCCGTTATGTATATTAGGTCCTTGAGTTTGTTCAGTGGCTTGTTTTTCCTACTATGTCTGTATCTGCCCAAGATGCAAGCCGCCGGTGTCAGAACCTCCACGTCGATGCCCACTCCCACCATTTTCGCCGCGACGTGTGACCAGAACTCCTGTATCACTGGACATCCCCAGAACATGTGAGTCATAGCAGCCCTGGGTTCATTGCATTTGGGGCACACTTGGATCCCCGCTCCCTTAAACTTGGAAATCGCTTCTGGCGTGAGGTATGCTCTGTTGGTTATGTAAAACTGGATGAGCTGCAGGTGTGCGTTTCTGGAGATTTTTTTGTGATAATGAGTTATTTTCTCATATTCCTTGTCGTCAAATTCTAGGCTCAGTTCGTGCTCCCACTTTACCCTACTTTTGAGCTCATTTCTGGTCGTGCCCTCCGATAGAGCCCCATATAGTCGTGAGGTTTTGTGAGCCCCTTCGGCCGCATTTAGCATGGTTTCCATGACCTTGTGCTCTGTTACCATGTTTGTGGCTTCTGCCCATCTGTCCACCATGCTCCTCACAACAGCTCTATGGAGCGAGAAATGCCCTAGCCATAGACCCATGGTCTCATTGAGTTCTTCGAACGTTAGGATCTCTTGTTCCTGAATCAGATCCCCCAGTGTGGCCACGCCGTGGGGCTCCCATTGGCTTCGTGTTTCTGTTTGTCCCCAGGGTCTGTTGGCCATGATTGCTGCTATGCGGATTTTTGGGGAATACGGATCATCCGCTCTCACAGTTTTGCAGGTGCGTTTCCACAGCCGGGACCCCAGCTTAACCAGGTATTGACTATTTTGCAGTGTGGCGGACGGGACCCAGAGTAGGTCCCTGAGTAGTAGCCGAGGCAAGGCTGGTTATAAGAGTCGAGTGTCTGTTGTGATTTCGTCTGCCATCCATCTCACTACATGCTTGAGCTGACTTGCCAGGTAATAAAGTTCGAAGTTGGGGATTTTCATGCCTCCTCTTTCATAGGGTCTCTGTAGAGTCTCTAGTGCCACTCTGTGTCTGCCTCCTTGCCACAAGAACTGTCTGGAAAGTTTGGCTATTTCCCTGAAGAAGGGAGGGGGGATATTGAATGGGACGTTGGTGAAATTGTGTAGTAGCCGGGGTAGTGCCACCATTTTGAGGAGGCCAGCCCTCCCAGCCACAGAGAGCGGCAGTCTCCCCCAGAAGTCCATTGATTTCGCCAGGGCATCCTTGGCTCTAACTGTGTTGAGAATGTGTTCAGTTCTGGGGGTTCGATGTATAGTGATCCCCAAGTATCTGAAGGAGGTTGTCTTCCACTGGAGGACCATGGGGGGGAGGGGTCCATATTCGTTGCCGCACAGTGCAGCGAGGGGTTAGAGGCAAGATTTGCCTTTATTGATCTGGATCCCAGTGTATCTGTGGAATCCATCTAGTGTTTCCAGGATGTATGGGAGAAGGTGTTCAGGGCTGTGCAGGTATAGTAACATGTCATCAGCGTACATTGAGATGAGGTGGGTTACGCCATCTATCTCTATGCCCCCATCTCCCTATTCCTGTCGTAGGTAAGCTGCTACGGGTTCTATGGCCAAGATATATAGCATGGGGGAAAGCGGGCATCCTTGTCTCATGCCTCTGTGGAGGGCCCATCTATTGGAGTAAGTTTTATTGGTGCGTACCCTGGCAGTGGGATTAGTGTATACCAGCTTGGTCCATTTCAGGAAGGCAGGCCCTATCCCAATTTTTGTCATCGTGGCGTACAGCCATTTCCACCGTACAGAATCGAAAGCTTTGGTAGCGTCTAAGGACGCCACCGCGTATTTCAGGGGCCTGTTTTCAGTGCTGTATATTACGTGGTGCAGCCTGCGCAGGTTTTCAGTGATGGAGCGCCCGGGCACATAGCCCGTTTGATCCTGGTGTATCAGTAGGGGGATCGCTCTACGCAATCTTTGCGCTAGTAGGGCCGTAAGGATCTTATTGTCCACATTTAACATGGAGAGGGGCCTATAAGAGCCACACTCTGCGCCGTCCTTCGCAGGTTTCAGGAGGGGAATAATGACAGCTTCCCTCATGGATTCAGGGAGGGTGCCTGTCTCGTAAGCCTCATATAACACTTGGGCTAGCAAGGAGCTAGTGTCTCCTCGTATGTCTTGTAGAATTTCCCGGGGAGACCGGCCGTGCCCGGGGATTTCCCAGACGGCAGGGATATAATGATTGCCTTCACCTCATCAGGTGTAATGGGATCGTCAAGGGCTTCCGCCATCTGCACGTCTAATCTGTGCAGCCTGATAATATCCAAGACATCGTCTATTTCATTGTCTGTAGGGGATGTGGCGTCGGAGTAAAGGTTCTGGTAGAACTCCGAAAAACGGAGGTTATTTCTGTCTGTGTGTGTGCAGTGGTGCCGCCTGGTTTGCGTATGTGGCAGAAAGGTGTCCGGGGGGTTTTCCTCTTATAGAGCCAAGCTAGTAGTTTTCCGGGTTTGTCTCCCAGGGCGTGGGTTCTCTCGGTGTGTTTGGCGTAGCTTAATTTCCCAAGGGCATCCCAGTAAGTGAGGCAGGTTTGTCTAAGTTCAATCTCCCTCTGCAGGTTTTCGGGGGTTGAGTCAGCCCTCCCCTCGAGGTCTCCCAGCTCTTTTTCGGTGCGCTCAAGTGAGGCTATGATGGATCTTTGGGCACCACCCACCGTTGCAATCATGTCCCCCCTCATGACCACCTTATATGCTTCCCACACTGTGCCTATACGCCTCACGCTATTCATGTTTGACTGCCAGTACTCCTCCGTGCTTTCCTGTATGTGCTCCCGGAAAGCTGAGTCAAGTAGGGCTTCGCTCCTGAGTCTCCAGATGGCCACCGGGGGCCTGGGCGGGAGCACCTCCCAGGTGATCGGTAAAGGAAAGTGGTCGGATAGCACCCTGGGCAGGTAGTGAGCATCCCCAAACACGGCCTCTTGCTCTTGACTCACGAATATATGATCTAGTCTGGTGTGGACAGCGTGCGGTGGGGAGTAAAAGGAGTATTCCCGTTGTTCCGGGTGTTGTTCCCTCCACAGATCTTGGAGAAGGAGCTGTTGTGTTAGTGTGGTTAGAATTTTGGCAGGAGGGGATAGACGGGTGTGTCTGTCATCTGATCTATCCTTACGGGGGTCAAAGGTGCAGTTGTGATCTCCCCCCCATATCATGGTGCTATCTCTATAAGGGCTGAGCCATGAGTATAGTGAGCGAAAGAAGACTGTGGCATTGTGGTTGGGTGCATAGGTGCTGATTAGACATACCTCATTGCCCTCTATGGTGCCATGTGCGAGCGCCATCCTCCCCTCATCATCTGTTTTGGTGCCTACCACCTTGAAGGGAATGGTCGTGCTGATCCAGACCAGGACCCCTCTGGCATAGGAGGAATAAGAGGATCCTATTAGGGTTCTGCGCCAGGTCCTTGCAATTGCTTCAAGGTTTTTTGCGCTCAGGTGGGTCTCTTGGAGCATGGCAATCCCAACCCTGCATCTTTTTATATATGCTTGTTTGCGGGGTTGCTTGACAAAGCTGTTCATGCCTCTGTCATTCCATGTTAAAATTGTGATTTTATCAGCCATGGGTGCCGGGTGGTTGTGCCTTTGAGCGAGGAATCTCTCGAGGCTGATTTTTCACTGAACTGTTTTTGCAGGCTCCTAGTGGTCTTGGTGTTTCCCCTTTTAAGTCCCCAACTTTAGTGCCAACTCCCGCATTCCCTCCCCCCCATAACTTTAATCTCCCCAAACTAAAAACAGGTCCAGCGAGGTTTCCCTCATTATGACTGTCCCGTTTCTGCTCCGTTTGACCACACATGGTCTCCTGGTGCCCTACCGGCGGTTTTATATACCCTGGTAACTTCTGGGGGTAGAGGAGTGTTTGTCTTCGGTGTCCCTGTTCAAGGAATCAGTCCAGTTGCGCCTAGCTTCGGCCATTTTGTTCCCATATTCTGCAGGTTAAGGACCCTGCTTACGGCCCTGTGCTATGGCTCACCGCGACCTCCGCCTTTTCACATCGGTGTCCGGGATCTGTTCCCCATCCATCCATTCCTGGGCCTCTGCAGGGGTATCGAACAAAAGAGCCCTGTTGTTGTGTCTCACCTTTAGTCTCGCCGGGTATAAGAGCATGTATCGCAGGCCTGCCTTTTTCAATCTGGCTTTTTTGTATATGAATTGTACTCTCTTCATCTGGACCTGGAAGGTGTAGTCTGGGTAGATAGCTATTTTCGCAGAGCCTCTCTGTATCTGGCCCCCCCGATCTGGAGAAGGCCAGGATGGTCTCACGGTCCCTGTAATTAAGCACTTTCGCTATCATTGGTCTAGGCGGGGAGCCCGGGGGAGGTTTTTTCGTGAGGGATCGATGGGCTCTTTCGATCGTGAAGCCCTGCAAGAGTTTTCCAGCTCCTATCTCCTGTAGCAAAAGGGTCTCTATGTAGTTCGTGGGGTCTGATCCTTCGGTTCCCTCTGGCAAGCCCAAAAGTCGGATATTATTTCGGCGTGCCCGCCCTTCGGCCTCCTCGGCCCTGTCCTCCAGGTTCTTCACCCTCTGCTGCAGCACGTCAACATCTTTTACGAGCTGTGTTTTAGCTTCAGTGTTTTCATGCACCTGGACTTCCAATGTTTCAGTCCTGCTGGCCAGGGCGCGAACATCTTGTCGTAATGGGCCTAGATCTATGGCGACTGCATCGATCTTATATTCCATTGTAGTTTGGAACATTTTAATGGCTTCCAGGATCTGAGTGTTGCTAGGTTCAGTTGCCCCCTCAGAAAGGTCCGGCAGCACCCCGGGGGATGCCTTAATTACAGTTTCAGGTCCTGTTGGCGTAGGTGTCCATGGTGGTTTGGTGCCGTTTGACCCTCGCTCCCTACACGGACATCCCAGCAAGGTTGCGGCGGCCTTGTTGGGCCTGCTCCAGGTTCCAGGTGCCGGGGAGTTTGTTCAATGGGGCGCCGCTTGCTAGTGTCCGGGGCAGGCCGCTCGGCTGTCTGCTCTCGTTCGTGCTGCGCTCGACTTTGGCGCTACAAAATATAGAGGGGGGTCGGGTGGGGGCTCACCTCCAACCACTTGCCTCTGCTTTTTCACACTTGCCACTGCTTCTCCGGCGCTTGCCCGCCCCCCTCCGAGCGGGTTCTCAGGTGGCGACCCAGCAGGCCCCACGCCCTTCCACCACTTTGCGTTCTCCGGTTGTTGCCACTACCGCCAGGGGTCTTCTGCCGGTCCGGGTCTGTGGTCGTGCCTTCTCAGCTCCCAGAACGGGGCAGTTCGCTCCCTCGTTCTGGACTCGTGGGCCTGCGGTCTGCTCGGCAGGTCGCGGTCTGGGGCCGCCGCTCATTTTCGGCATGCGCAGTGATACGCGGGCTGATGCCTGAGAGCCGCCATCTTGGGCACAGCTTCGTGGTGTCGCTTCGCAAGGTGTCTCGGTACCTCCAGGGCACTCTCGGTCACAAAACTCCGTCTGGGGCTTCCTGATATCATCTGCGACGGGTATGGTGGCTTACAGGTATGTAGGGCTTCTGTAGTGCATGAAAAGCAGCTTATCGTGGGCACATTGCGCGGAGTTCACCCAAGACGCGTCCTCTTCACATGACAGTTAGCCACGCCCCCTTTTCCCAAAGTTGATAACTAAATTGTTTTCATCTGCATATTTAGAGATTCCTGTCAACAACTGTTGAAGGCCTCGTTGGGTATGGTAAACTAGCAAGATGTTGTCAGCGTTAGCGAGACAGTAAATCTTCATAGCACCAAAAATAGGGCAGTAAATAATTACCCAAGTCGGATATTTATAGATTGAACAGGAAGGTGGCCATGACACAGCCTTTGCCTAAACCCTCTGTGAATTTGAAATTCCCTGTTCAGATTCCTCAGCCAGTCCAGTCTTACCTGTATGGTGGTATCTTGGTGCAAACAGATCAAGCTGGCCCATAAGGGCTCAGACCAATTCCAGCTTCACAGCTTCGCACAAGAAGTGCTCTATTTATGATATCAAATGCTTGCCAAAAACTGCCGCAGCAAAATATAGAGGAGGGGCGTTGGATCTCCATGCTGCCTCTTGAAGACATTTTACAATAAAACCATTTCTCAGAGTATTCATACCTCCCCTAAAACCTGTTGCACCTTTTGCAGTCAATTCATAGTCACCGCCCATTTTTCAAGATTCTGTAGTATAATGGATGCAAACATTTTGCTATTGGCATCTGAAAGCAAATCCCAATTTACATGGGTGCCCCTTAAATATTTTGGGGTACCCCTGATCATGCTCAATCCAGAGTAAACACACCCCTCTAGGCAATTAAGGTCATGAGTCTATCTTGCAAGAGATGACACATTTTAATCTTTACAGATCATGAGGATTGGGGGAATGGCAGAGGACTCTGCCATTTTTGACCAGCATTCTGTCATTCGTGGCTGGCTCCCAGGTCCTGAGGACTGGTGCTGGGCCTGGAGCTTAAATACTCTTGACTTGGTTACTGGATACCGGCAGAGCTCATAAAACACTGTTCTTCTTGCCATACAAGGGATTCTGCAAAGTCTTCCTTTCTTCATCATCAGCAATTCCTGGCAGCCATGCTAATTAACATATCAATACCTTACATAGACACACAATGCAGCCCTGAAGATGTTTACAAACTTTGGGGCCTTGCCCCCGGTAAAAACTATACATTTTTATAACAAATTTTCATTCATACTCCACACATTTTACTCATATGTTTATGTGGTCCTACAATCTCTTTTAAACCTGTTTTCATAATTCGGTATGTCATGCATTGACTCTGTACACTCCTATTCTTAGTCTGCCTGGGCTATTGATGAACAGGATTAGCTGCTGAGTTACCTCATGCTCTCGGTCAGCCTGTCTATAGTGTATTTCTAGCACAGGCTGAATTCACTGTGTGCTTTGAGAAAAGCTTACTACAATTCAACAGTTTTACAAATATATCCATCTAAATAGTCATTTGCACCTTATATTTCAATCCTAACTATCTTTCTTTAGTGACCCTCGTCCCTCCTGGACTTGTGTAGTGCTTAGAAAACAGTTAACAGAAGTCTTGCCTAATTCTAAAACACTTGGAAAGTTTGGAAATGAAGGAAAGCACTAGGCTCCTTCCCAACATTCCCCCCTTTCATTACTTGTTCAGTAACGAACTCATCCCCACCCCACATATCTACAACCCCAGAAATATTAGTTTGAGATACCATCATCTTTGCACTATTAGAGACTATAGGAACACATCATCGGAGACCCCATTGGCACGTGCAGAAGAGAACCAAGAAGAGCATGATCACAGGAATCAGTAATGTTACTGCTGCCTCCAGCCATGGCGAGACCCAATCTGTATTCTGAACTCCACCTTCTTTCTTTATTTGAACACCTAGATTGTGCACCGCCTTGACGACGTGGGATAGTGACCCATTCTCAGCATCCTCCAGGGGTATAAAAGTGCAAAAGATGAAAAAGAAAGTCTCTGTTCAGCTAAAAAGAGCATTGTGGAAGAGCCTGTGCAGACAGTGTGATCTCTTCTTTCTTCCCCGCCGTTGAAATCATCCTTTTTCTGGCAGCATAAAACATTTCTTGTGTGATCTGCAGGCTTCTTTCTGCTTCTTTTAGGTGCTAGAGTGTCTGTTGGCACCTCAAAAGGCATTTCTTCTCCCTTCAGGTGTTCTTCCAGGATTACTAGTAACACTGAGTGCAGGATGGCCAGTGAACACTTGCCCCTCCAAGATGGTAGGAGTTGCAGGTAGGCTTGTCGGTTACAAACCCCGTAGTAAACCATCACTGCTGCTGTACCTTTCATCATACCAGGGATCACAAGAGTGTGGTGGCACTGTGATTCTGCTCCACCAGGAACTGTTCCTTCATTGCTAAAATAAAGTTCTTCATTGTTGCAAACCGTCTCAGCATTGTGATGTGTTGGGACCATATTTGCGCACACATAGATTTGGGATATTGCTTCTCCGTACTTGATCAGCCCATCTGCCAGGCACATCACTGTGGCGCATTGCCATTTGTTGTTGTCCTTTGAGTAACCACCCAAGGAGAAATATGGACAGTGTAGACAGTGGCGATATTTTGTGTTGCCATTTCATAACGCTGGGTATAGATCAATGCTCAATTGCACGCTGTGTGCCTGGAATGCCCCCTTTATCCCCTATAGTGCAAGATGTACCAAGCATTGTGCCTCTGTAATTGGGACTGGATGTGGAACTAAAACCTTAAGAGCCCCTGATGTGTGCGGGATAAGTGCACACAGGTAACATCATTCATTGATTACATTCCTTCCTGTAATGCGCATATCAGAGTACCAGCTATTCAATGTTTCTACATTCTCGACGTCAGAAATAGTGTCAAAGTCCAACCCCTTATATAAATCATACGTCATTCATACTTCCTGTTTCATTCGTCTACGAAAACCTGTAGGGGTGGCCGGCAAAGATTGAGACATTTTGTGATTGTGTTTTTGTTTCATGTATATATTTATACTAGCAGTGTTTTCCAGCTGTACATCACCCCCTTTATATGGCCACTCCATATAACAGACATACCTTCATCCACTCCAACAACCACGACCAGTGTCATAGAAATCATCATAATACTACTACATTTCTAGCCTAAATAACATCTTTATTTATCATTATCCCTACATATCAGAGAGGTTGCTCAGCCATCTTTGCTTATTCCTGGAGAGGAGAAAAAAGGTTACCAAAAAAGAGAGAGAAAGAGAAAAAGAAAGAGAGAGAAAGAAAAAAAAGAAGGAGAGAAGGAGAGAGAAGGAGAGAGAAGGAGAGAGAAGGGGAGAGAGAGAGAGAGAGAGAGAGAGAGAGAGAGAAAGAGACCTTTTTACCACCAGGGCCGACTGGGTTCCAGACCTTCAAAAAAGAAATTGACAAAAGATAAAAAAGAAAAAACAATGAAAAATAAAAAAATGTAAAAAGCAAGAAAAAGGAAAAAATCAGGCGTGTGCCACCGCACACCACCCTGGCATGGACCCTCAAAAATATCTCTTCTTTGGCTATGTCCTTACTAGACTTTGCCTTCTCTCAGGTGCTCTTCGGACAACCGAGAGATGCACCCAATATCTAACTCCTTCATACGGACGGAGGGAGGAGTACAGAACAACAGCACCTCACATGGACCTTTAAACCTGGGGCTGATCAGTTCCCCAGACAAGAATGGTCCAGTTATAATATAGGAAATGCTGTGTATGGAACCATGGTCTCGATTTCTACAGGGGTGGTCACTATTTCTGCCCCCTTTACCGTGTCCCACTACCGTCCCTGCGTGCTTCCGTCCCGTCCCCATGTCAATTATTTATGACCCATCACCATATAATATGTCTCCTTCTGTCAATGCATAAGCTGTTCATCAGAGTGGGAAAATGAATAAAGCTCCTGTATATACTCTGGAGTTGCTAAAACAGGGGCCGTGCAAATAGCTTAAGCCCTCAAATTGTCTAGTCATGTTTTCAGTCCATTCAAATGTACTTTTAAGTCCTGTGCCCTTCCCTGAGGCTTTGTAACAGTGGCCTTGTGTAGACTGTGTAGTCTAGGATCCATGCCCTACAATAACAGGGACTGCCCAGGCACACTTCTCATATAATGGCATAATAACTGACTCACTCCAAGCAGGCAGAAGCCTTTTTTTTTTACGACACTACATTTCAACAAAAGGTACAATATGTTTGTCCACAGAGTCAGATTACTCTTTAAAATTGAGTCACTAAGGGAATTTAGCCGGGGTGATCTGGAATTTCAAGCTTTTGTCATGAGATGTTGAACATTGTCCACTTCTGAAATACCAATCTGGTGATAGCAAATTCCTGTCAATTACTACCATGGTTTCTTTTTGGAAGTTTATATGATAAATTAAAATGGGATTCCCAGACTACCTTCGATACTGGATTTCTTCCAGGTGTTAGTGAGATCTTTAATAAGGCACCAGAAATTACAGGAATTATTTGCGGTTACAGCTCTCAGCATACATTCCGTGATTATTTAAAAATGATTATCTGGAGCTGAAGGAGTCCAAATAGTTTCTGGAGCAATGAGCAGAATGTATTGAATTACAGGATATTGTATTATTGCAGGAGACAGGGAGGAAAAGGCAGCTGGATGTCGCTGGTTGTATTACAGCTCAACATTCTGCGGCTGTGCCTCGGGTGGTCGGCTTTTGGGTGGCCTCCTTAATATGGTTAAGAACAGCATTTTTGGTACAATGGATATAATACCTAACTCGTTTTAAGGCCTGTTGATAGTGTAATACCTTCTGAAAGGGGAGAAAACCTCTAAAGTGATATGGCTTGGGTGCTATTGGATCTGTTACCACAGCTCCCCCACGCCCCGCTCCCCACTCCTTTGGCCATAGCTCTACCTGATGCTCCCCCATTTGTCAGGAACCTGCGAGAATTTTGGTTCTTAGAAGTACCTTTACTGCCATTTTTCGTTTTTCCTCCAGCCTGCCTAGGCACAGATATAATGCGTGCACATTTATTTTCAAAAGTACACTTCTCCCACCACAACCACGCCAGCTGAGTGTAGCCCTCGAAAGGCTCCCCCGAGCTGTGCCCCAGGCGACCGCCGGGCCCGCCGTGCCCTAAGGCCGGCCTTAAAGACACGCAGCGCATCCTGTATTAGGCACCGCGCCATCAGTGGCTAAGGGGCGGTTTCCCTGTGGTATGTCTCCCACCCTGTAAACTACGAGATTATATTTCTGCATTATGTATCTCCAGTATTTTCACTTATAGAACAAAAGCCTGATACCTTTTCTATTTCTCTTTCTCTTAGGTTACTCTCCAATCAGGTGACTGAAGTATTAGTCTTCCTAGCCAATGAAGGAAGCGTTGCTTGGGTGATGAGATGGAGCAGTCACGTGCCCAAGTACATATCGTCTTCCCATAAGAGAGATTGCAAGAGTCCCCTTAGAGACGCATTAAGTAGCATCATTACACAGGTCTTGGCTCTCACCCGGGGCTTTGTTGCCTCGCGGTGTTGCTGGTTGCTGACCCCCTGCACTGTAGGTTAAGCCATCAAGCCACCTGCATTCTCCCATCCCCGCTTTGTTTTACAGTTTGGGAATTTTTCGAGCTGAAGGTCAGTGAATACCAGGCTGCCATGAGTGGCTCGTTGCAGTCTTTCTTGCTCTAAGAGGTAGACACTTACTGACCCACATCGGGGTGTCTCTGAACGGGGTACACTTATTCCTGGTCCAGAGGAAGGCGGCTGAAACGTCCCGGCAGGGCAGGCCATCACGAACGCCTGCTACACTCAGGACCTGTTGTAACCATGGCTACTGTTTAGTGCTGTCAACTGCGATATGTCCCCGGACTGACCCAGTTTTCAGGGTCCAGTTTTGGAAGAAAGATTCTTAATTTGTACACACATATGTGGGTGGAACTAGCAAGATATCTGCACATTAAGGAAGTCTATTCCCTACAGTCAATAATGCATTTTTGATGTATATGTTTTTCAGGTTTTTGATTTTGTACTTGTGTGTCTTGGGCTTTGCAATTTGTATTTGGCTGTGGCACTTTGTCTGCGGCTTTTGCACGTTGCTCACCGGGCACTTTTCAAATGACTTGAAGGGTGCAGAATATTGCGTGTTTTGCACATTGTCATTTCACATGGCAGACGTTTCAGGTATATATGTATGTATGTCTTACAGTTAAATAATGCATCACTTTAGCCCTTTATAAAATGTGCACTGTGTATAAAAAAAATGCCTACGTCCGAATAACACCTCACACGTCTAACCAATTCCCCATCACAACTTGCGTTCGCGAACCTCCCTGTCATGCACATATTCATGTGTTGGTTCACACTGCCAAGTCACAATTTGCACTGCCCAGCCCCTGCCACACTCCAAATCATAGTCCCAACTCGCACCTTACACTCCCCAATTCCTCCCGCAGTATACAGTGCTTCATTCTTGCGTGCTACTTCTGCCTCTTTCATCCTTTCTCCCATTCTATCAGACTCTTCCCTCATCCTGTTTCCCAATCTCCAGCTCACTGCCTCTTTCTGGACAACCGCTCCCTCTCTGCTTTCTGGGCCACTGCTTCCCCTGACCCCGCGCTCACCTCTAGTTTCAGTACCTCTCCTCCCTGATGTCTGCCCCACCACCCCATCGCTTCCTCTCTGCTCTCTTGCCCACCGCTCTCCCTCTGCTCTAGTGCCTACCACTCAACATCTCACCCATCACCGCCCTCTCTCTCCTATCCCTCTCTTATTGTGACCATTTTCACATTTTTTTAACGTAGATTTAGGCCCAGATCCCAAATGGGGCATCTAAAAATGAGCAGAGGAGGTGGCTATTTTAGGATAACCCTTTTTTGGGAAATGAGCAGGTCACCTTATACTCAAAGGTGACCCGTGCATTTCCACAGGGCTGAGCTGTGGCACAAATGATGCGCTGGCGCTGGCCAGCCGCCTTTTGTGTCAGAAGCACTCTCCCGACATTGTCCTAAAGGCTCCCAGCCCATTTCTCTGTGACAGGCCTTTAAAGGGCCTGCCCCTGTAAAATGCGACCCAAAAAATGCATTTCTATCCTATTTGAGGAACAGAAA